>NW_026575035.1:3317742-3932742 GCF_905146905.1 Nyctereutes procyonoides | reverse complement strand
GCCAGGAGCCCGACGCGGGACTCGATCCCGGGTCTCCAGGATCAGGCCCTGGGCCAAAGACAGGCGCTAAACCGCTGCGCCACCCAGGGATCCCCACAACTAAAGTTTCTAATCAGTTGATTTTGAGTTTAAAAGTGAGATTAACTTGAGGATGATCTGACCTAATAAGTCTTTCATAAGTGGACTGAGCTCTTCTTGGAGACATATTCTCCTTCTGACTTTGAAGCAGTATGCTGTGCTGAAGTTGTGGGGAAGTTATATTTCTGGGACATGAGTCCTGCCTGTAGGAGCTGAAAATAACTTGTGGCCTGCAGTCAGCAATGGGGAACTGAAGACTACAGTTTGTAGAGAATGAATTCTGCACAACCTGAATGGTCTTGGAGAAGGCCCCAAGCCTCAAATGAGATTGTATCCCCAGCTGACATCTTTCAGACTGGTGTGATTTAGCTAATCTATGCCCACATGCCTCATCAATGGAAACTCTAAGATAACAAATTTGTATTCTTCTGAGCTGCTAAGTTTGTGGAAATTTGTTTGCAGCATTAGAAAAATTAATGCAAATGGTATGCTTGGTTTCTCATTATTTAATGTGCTTTATTTTTCTGAATTGCATTTCTAAGTCCTTCCTGAAGGTTTGTCTTCTTTTTATGATAGCACAGAAACATACTGCTCTGCACACATACGGCTCACCTCCACCAAATGTTATCTGGGCTTGAATCTTCTGCTTCTATGAAGAAACCTGGCTTCAGAAAATCTACTACCAAGTAATACTACCAGTATTACTACTACTATTTTAACTCCAGGCATTATACCCATTATCAATCAGCATGCATGACGTTTACATTTCAGGGGCTAGTCTTTTTCCTTAAGAAGTGTGATACTATGATAATTCTGTTAGAGCGACCACTAACCAACCATACTGCCACTCTCCACCTTTGTGCCTTCATTTCACCTTTGCAGCTGCTTTCCCATCTCTACTAATTCTGACTAACCTGAGTTGCCCTTAAGGAATATACTGAAATCCTAAATTAGTACAAATTGGAGTTATCAGAGATATTACCCCTTTATTCTTTTTGCTTTTTTGATACTATCCAGAAGAAAGAGGCTGACTTAGGCAGGTCACACTGACAACCAGTGATGAATATGTTCGTTTGTCACCAGTGATTAGTAAGCTTGTTAAAAATGATTTTAAGTGAGGGCAAAAACCAATATTTTGTTGGTGTACATTATCACATATAAACCCATCTGTCCCAGTTCTAAAATAATGCTATGCTACAATAAACATAGTTTCAAAAACAACTAGCTTATTGAAACATGTTTAAGTATTTTTTCATGAGCAATAGTTTCCCCATTTCACCCCCTCTTTAGCTGCCCATCTACTTCCCTGTGACCTCCCCCGTAAATCTCTCTCTCATCAACTCAGTACACAGTTTTGTAGTTTTCTCAAAATTATCTGCTCCTTGTAGCTTTTTCTGCTTTCTGATAATAATTCTGAGCTTCCTTGGATCTCCTGATCTTCCCCACTGCACATTTCCTTGACTCTTCACAAGCATACCAGAAAAAGAAAAAGAAAAAAAAAGAATTATCCATAACGGTAGAGAGTGAGAGAGGGAAGCCTGAAATATGTGTCTGTTAATGTTTTTGCCCATCAAGCGTATATTGAGTCTATTCACAATATTTTATAAGGTTTGTGATTTTTTCTATGCATGGAACAATGACTTACTTTCGGGATAGCGCCTTCTAGGTATATATTTCAAGCTATAGTCCCTTTATCTTTCTGTATGGCTCTAGGTATTTTCTTCTTTTTCTCTTTCCTGTATTTGCTCCCTTTGCCTCCAACTTTTACCCTCATTTCCAGTTTCATAAGTAATTCCTCACACGTCTTTTGGTTTCTCACCCTTTCACCTCACAGTGCAAAATTACTCTTACTCCCCTCCCAGAAAATTACTTTCTCTTTCATCTTGTACCTTTGGCATTCATTTCCTGTGGGGTTTCATCACAAACAGCAGCAGGTGATGTTAACTGTTTAAAAACCATGCAGAAAAAAAAATCATGGGCATCTGTTGCCATAGCTGAAATATATCCATTCATTCTAAGTGCAGTAAGTTGTTATAAACAGATTTACATTAGCTTTCTAACTTGGCAATTTGCATTATCCAATATTAGCATATTAAAAAGAGGAGGTTACCTAAAACACAGGAGTAATTTTCTTTTGTAGGATTCTCAGCTACATTGGCAAGAATCAAAGTAGCCAGGGTATACCTTTGAATCAGATAATGTTTGTATCAAGCAACAAATGTTCTAAGTACAATTCAAAATTTCCATTCGACATGGAAGTCCCTTACTAAAAACCCTCTTAGTCTCCAAAATCCTTTTGACTGCTAAAGCAATGTCCTAACACTGCTGGTTTGAGTTTTTTATGGACCATTAAGTTGAGTGCAAAAGTCATAAATTATCTGTAAAAGCTACCCAAATTATAGCTATCTGTGGTTTTTCGATAAAGGCCAAGAATGTGTTTTAAAAAACACACCCCATTGCATGGAAAACGGCCAACCATGGAAAATATGTCTACTATTCTACATGCTTAAAATTCTGAGTCACTTAAGTGTTGCCATCAAACTCCTCTTCAATAAGAAAGTCCTCATTGAGGCAGGTTTACAGAGAATGTTGTCAGTATTCTTACTACTTATATTCAAAAGAGTATGCCATCTGAAAAAGGTAAACCTCAGCTTTAATTTTTTTCCTGTTTTCAGATGATCTTCAAAAAGCATTTATATATTAAAAAGGACAATTATTCTTTCAACTTCACAAGATCATAAAACTCCAATCTACCTGAGTTAAACTAATACAGCTGAATCTCATTAATATGCTTACCCAGAACATTCAAACATCAAAGACAGAAACATCTGTATTCTAAATCAGACTTTATTTTACTTAAGAAATAAAAATTATGCAGTTCTTTTCATTTTGATGTCTAACAAATTTCCTGGATTCCAGTATTTTATGAGTTATGACCACAACACTGTCAAGTCTGAGGACAGTAGGGAAAGCTGATAGCAGCCTTTCTGCACTAATTAGAATGAGAGATAATAAGATTATTTGTCGTTTATACTGTATCCTATTTAAAACTGTTTTTCAGTATGCATCTTTATGTATGTTTCTTGAGTAATATCACATTTAGAATATATCATAAATACATCTAAATAAAAAAATACGTAAATCTTAAAGTGACATTTAAATAGAATATATCATTTACTCATTGTTAATAGTGCATGGAACAATGCTCAGAAAACAAAATTGTGGATTTTGCCCCTAATAACTACAGCAAACCGTGAGTGCTATGAATCTGAAAAGTATAGCAGTTGTATGCAAAGTTTGATTTCTCAGCAGAGGGATATTTGTGTTTTCACACATGGAATATTGCACAGAGCACTGATCCATGCTTTGTAAATATTACTGCACACATTTGTCAGTAACTTTAGAACATTTATTTATTAAGTCAGTTGACAAAAGAACAATGAGGAGGCTTTATGAATACTAAATTGAAATCAGGGTTTATAGAAAAATGGTTGCGATTTTTTGTTTTAATCTCATTGTCCATTTAATTTCTGGATTTTTGTGTGTGGTGCGCTCATTAACAATCATTGTGATTCATCCAAGCAGATTGTTGCAAATGTTAACTTTTTTTTTTAATAGTATGTCTTCTACTTTCTGCTTAATCTTCAATTAAACTGATCAAAAAGCTAAAGAGGAGTAATGGGATTAAAAAAACTGTAATGCAAACAAAATATTCATAATTGTTCTTGGTAAATGTTTAAGATAGAGGGAGGAGATAATTTTCTTAGCTAGTTTGTATCTTAATTTTTTTTTGATAGAAAAAGAATGCTTTAAGAGTACCCTGGAATAGGGAGCCTCAGTAGAGTGGCTCAGTTGGTTAGGCACCTGCCTTCTCCTCAGGTCATGATCCTAGAGTCCCAGAATTGAGCTTCATATCAGAAGCCCTGCTCAGTGGAGATCCTGCTTCTCCTTCTCCCTCTGCTCCTCTCCCCAACCCTCCATTCATGTTCACTCTCTCCCTCACTCTCAAATAAATACAATCTTTAAAAAAGGTACCTTGTAATATTATAAGTTAACAATTAGACCACATAATTTTTTTTCCAGAAAGCCCGAGATTATTCCTGCTGAATACTGACTTCTTATTTCTAAGTAGTTATATGCATTTTAAGAGTTGAATTCAAAACATGTCAGTGTTTTATTACTAAGCATGTGACACATCACCAGAGTTGGACATATAAAAAAATAACAGCAAGACCTCAGATGGTTTATCATGTTCTTGAGAAAGAGAGAGAGATTTAACTAATGGAATTTCCTTACTGTGTAACAATATTAAAATTGAAACCTAACTATCTATTATCTACCTATCTGTCAATCACGTATGTGGTCTCATTTAGATATCCAAAATAGCTCCTGCTTTTGAAATACCCAGTTATTTTAACATAGAATTGCAGTTTTGTTCTTGCTGTCTCTATAATTTAAATAAAAATTTGGAAATTTTAAAAGAATCTTCATAATATTTGCCATAAATAACAGTATTCAATTTGTTTTATAGGATGCCAAATTCTCTTTGATAGTTAATTTTTAGTTTATGTAACATACAGTGACTATATGGAAACATTTCAAAAGCAACTTTTATAATAAATCCAAGGCCTTTGTAAGTTTGACCTTGTTTTCATATTTTGTTCAGAGTTCACATTTGTCCTGTTAACTAATTTATCAATATAATCATACCATATACTTAGCACATGGTAAACACTTGCTAAATGTTTATTTAGGATTATTAAAACAGAGGAATGAATCATATACAAAAATAACTTAAGTACATAATTTGTCTTTTATGTATTAGTGTATATATGGCAATTATGTTTATAAACTTATATATATATAAGTATATATATTCATATTTCCTTGTATCAAGTATAAAAACAGCAACATACAAAAACCTAGAAAAATCCAAAGGCTTTATGTGAGAAAATTGTTTAATTTAAATGTAAAAGTGAGCAGATACCTATTAAAAACAATGTATGAATATCAATGGACTGTAGGACACAGAATAATGCAGGTATAGCTATCAAATACAATGATGTAAATGCCAATAGGACTGGGCTTAATACGTATTCTTATCAAATGTATTAGATTTCCCCTCAAATACAAATGCACTTAGTTTGAGGAAGACAATTCATTTTCATATTCAAATTTTGTCTAATTAGAGTAAGACTAAGCCTTTCATATTGTAAAAATCTGAGAAACAACCTTTTCCTCCTGCATTTTATGTTCTTTCACAAAACATTAGAAACTGGCTGTGCTATTCTTCAAAATTTTACTGCCTGAAATCCACTATAAACTTGTTCTAACATATAAATCCCCAAAGCTAATAATCAGAACCACTCTTTTGTCTTATTTTGTTTTATTTTCTCTCATTGAATGACCTGATGTGAATGTTTTTGCCGAGTTGCTCTCCCTTTATCCCTTTATGTTTCTTCACCAACTTGATCCATGTGAATCATTTGATCCATGTGAATCATTTGTTTAACAGTGATATTTCTTTTCTTCTTAATCCTGATCACTCTTGTTACATCCATGTCACACAATCCTTCTGTTTTCTATTTGTAATCAGTTACTCTCTCCTAATTCTAAGGGCATTTCACCTCAATAAAGAAAGTAACATTTATGAAGTATATAAGTCAAACACAAACCCTTGCAATAAATGCTAACATGACCATATCACACTACATCACCTCTCAGATTTTGTTATTGAGCATTCCTAACCCTGAGGAAAACACAAATTGAGCAGCTACCCCTAAACTTGGCTCTCACTTAATTGACTTAAAGCATATGGGCTATATATATTTTTAAATTAAATTACATTTTTATTGAATCTTGATTCAGACTTTTAGGGAATGCCAAAGACATCCCTGTGCAAACATGGACCCACTGGGAACGCATTTGAAAACCTCTCCTCTGGTGGAGCATTGCAGTGCTGTTACACGGAGATGAGCGTCCAGGGCTTGATTTGGCTTTGAATTATAAAACTTGAACAATTGCCATTTACTGAGCATCATTAGATACTCTCTGACATCAGTGCTGATTTTTACGTATTTATTTATTTGTTTATTTATTTCTCTCTTTGAGAGAGAGAGAGAGAGAGTAGGGGGAGGAGCAGAGGGAGAGGGACAAGCTAACTCCACAGTGAGCACTGAGCCCAAGAAGGGCTCAATCTCACTACTCTGAGATCATGACCTGTGTTGAAATCAAGGTCAAAATCTCAACCGACTGAGCCACCCAGGCACCCCTTCAGTGATAAGAGCAGTAGATACTGTTCTTCCCATTTTACAGATGAGGAAACAAACCAAGATAGGTTATTGCATGAAATCAGTTACGAAGTGGTAAAATCACGATTTGTACCAAATCTTACTGACACTAGTGTCCAGGTTCTTTCACCCTGCACTCTGCCCAACCCCCTCCAACCATATTTACAAGAACTTTCTCATGCATCCAAAATAAAACACATTTATAACACGACTTTCAAATATGTCAGTTATAAAAAATTTAGAATTGTGTATTTATAAATGCTATAAATAATACTATTTTAACAACATGAAGTTCTGTTTCATATTGTTTTACAGTATAATTTTTCACTTAGTAATGTGGGTAAGGTTTGAAATGGCTTTGTAGTATTTCATTTTGCAGTGTATCATAAGTTAACCATCCTCATATTTGTAAAGTGTTTTTTAAGACTTTATTTATTTATTCATGAGAGACACAAGACATAGGCAGTGAGAGAAGTAGGCTCCATGCAGGGAGCCAGATGTGCGACTCCATCCAAGACTCGAGGATCATGCTGTGGGCCGAAGGCAGGTGCTCAACTGCTGAGCCACCCAGGCATCCCCATAACGTGTTTTTTGAATTTTTCATACTTGCTCCTAAGCAATAGAAAGTAAACTAACAGTTTTTTTTTCATCCTGAGATGTCTGGTGTTTAAATCTTTTTAAAGATACCAACTCTGTTGGAAAGAATTTCTAAATGCCTGTGATATATTAGATGCAGTTTGTGAATAAATAGAAATTTATAGAAAGGCAAATTCCTAATTAATATAAAAGAGCATATCTGTGTATTTTATAGTGATATATCAAATATATAAAATACTTGAAATTCATATAATATTTTAAGTACATTTTGGCTATCCTCAATATTTTCACTAAGAACATGACTGAAGTATTTACACCCCAAAACACATAACCATCTACATTGTAGATTTCAATAATGGGATTAGTTTCACCAAGAATATAGACTCAATTAAGAGCATGCTTTTAACAGTTTTATTACTTAAAGATAATTTTGTTTGGAAGACTTTTCTATGATGACTGAGTATTTAAATACTAAAATTGTTAATGAGGGGAGTCTTAGTTGCAGATAAATATAGCTATGAACAAAGGATTTTGCTCTTCATTTGGTTTCTTGCTCATTTTTATCATGGCTTTCTCTGGCTATCTATGAAATACTAATACCAAATAATTTGTTTAAATTAAATAAGCATTAGGAGATTTGTTTTATAATGAATATTTAATGCAGTAGAAGAGTTTGTTAGCAAAGAGCTTATAATTTATATTGATGCTTCAGTTATCTCTTGCTGCCTAGCAGCATAACTCCCCACATTTAGTGCTTAAACCAACCACTGCTATTTATTTGCTTAAGATCTTAACAATTTGGCAAAGCCTGTCTGGGCCTTTCTTTGGTGTAGTTTCATTGTGTCACTACACTAAGGATAGAGGATCCACATGTCTTCATTCAAATGTCGGGGGTCTCAGAGAAGATACTATAATGGCCAGGGGTTGGCTGAACCTCTCTCTCTCCCTTGGTAGACTTTCAATCCTCCAGGGCATTTGCTCCACATCTCTCACCAGCAAGGTATTAGAACTTCTTTACAGGCCAGTTGATGTCCAAGATGGAAGTAACATAAGCTGGCAGGTCTTGTAGGCCTAAGCCTGGAACTGGCAAAACATTGCTTCCAATATATTCTATTGGTCAAAACAAATCACAAAGGACAGCAAGATCCAAGGGAAGCAGAAATAGAGTTCACTTCTTTGTGGGAGGATCCGAAAGTGTATACAGAACTGGGAGACATTTTTGGCAGCCATCTTTGTACCAGATCTATCACAATTTGTTAAGAAATAGGTTCATATTCTACAGTAATTTGTTAGTTGAGTAGTCTTGGGTAAATCACCTAACTTTCAGAATTCCCAGTTACAAAAAAGAGTCTAATGTTCATCTTTCTTTAACAATTTTGTTGTAAGAATGAAATGAGATGATATACATACCCCATTAAACACATTAGCAGCCACATTGTTCATGTCAATAAATGGAAATTATTATAAAAACATAATGTTCAATTCCCATTAATCTCCACACAGTTTTAATATAATGCAGATTTATAGAATTCACTGATTTCAGAGAATAGTCTGGACAACTAAGATTTAAGTGTATCAAAAGTTTTCATTTTCAGCCTCAAAAAGTCTGTTTACATAATGGATTCCCTCTACATTTTATGTAATATCAAGAATAGTAGGGTTGAAAATTGCCGCATGGAATTGGCAGAGACATAGCTGCTTAAAATACTTGCCTACATATTGCTTGGCCAGCATAATTGCTAAGTATTAAATTCAACCACTAAACTTTTTTAGATGGGTAACTATAAATAGAAGAATTATGAAGACTTTTTTTAAGACCTCCAGACACTATTGTAAAATAGCACATCAGAGATTATACTAGCGCTTTCTCATAAACCAACTACTTCTTAATAAATTAATGTATACAAAGGATATGAAATTTTTCTTCTTGCTAAATATACATTACATCAGATAGGTATATATTACACCAGAAGACTGAGGTCTAATAAAGTCAGTATATCTATTAAAATCAATATATCTAATAAAGTCAGATAACCTATTAAAATACCAATGCACATTTTAATCTCAGAACTTTCTATTGTTTTTTTTTTGTCAGTCAAGAAGTCAAACCTTTGTTTTCCTTTGCTTCAGAGAAAACCAGATTATAAGCCAAAAGCTGTTTAAAAAACAATCTCTATTCCCATCTATTAAAAGCCACCTTTATTGAGAATTTTATGCTACATGTCTTGAGTGGGAAGATGGAGAAAAGATATAGAGTAAGATGGGAAAGAGAAAAGTTACAGACCAAGTTGGGAAGCAGGCAATGCCTGGGTTTTTCACACTTGCACTGAACCCAAGGAGCAGTCCCAGATGAGAACTGATCCCAAAATCTGCTCTTTAGTATTCCAAGTTCTCAGAACATCTGTGATAGTCTAAGATGAGCTATGCTATGTTGCATGGACAAGAAGTAACACCGAGTTCCCTTTATTTTTTTTTTAAATTTTAAAAGGATTTTATTTATCTATTCTTGAGAGACACAAAGAGACAGAGACGTAGACAGAGGGAGAAGTAACCTCCCTCCGGGGAGCCTAATGCGAGACTCAATCTCTGGACTGGGATCACGACCTGAACCAAAGGCAGATGCTGAACCACTGAGCCACCCAGGTGTTCCCAGAGTTCTCTTTAAATGAGAATTCACCACGAAGGAATAGGGATGGTTTGGGTAACTTGAGAAAAAAATCCAAGGCTTAGATGGGGAAACGCTGATTTCAGCTCAGTGCAACTGAGGTTTGAAGTGCTCTGAACTTGCTTCAGAATGATGGCTACATGTGTGACATGGACTGAAGGAAGGAACCTCAAGTATGGAGCACCTTCCAGTTTGTGTAGGGAAATACACAAGAAGAGCATTGCTGAAGCAACAGGGAGCACCACTCAGCACCCACCAGTTCTCTGCAGCAATAAAAAGTGTCTGGTCAGGTTCTCCATCTGGGTGTTTCGGAACATGGGTGAAGCCTTTGCACCAAATAAGCCGACTAGTTCTTTGATATTTTATTGAAAGTGTGTGAAGGTTGTCAGAACAAAATAAGTGGACTTAATGCTAATAGGTCCTCAGGCATTACGTCAACCATATGAGCTGCTCTGATATAATAAAATGAAAACAGAATAACAAAAGTATAATCTAAAAATAGCATTATATGGGACACTTGGGTGGCTCAGCAGTTGAGCAGTTGAATCCCAGATTCTCAGCATTGAGTCCAGAATCGGACTCCTTGCATGGAGCCTACTTCTTCCTCTACTTGTGTCTCTGCCTTTCTCTCTCTGTGTCTCTCATGAATAAATAAATTAAATCTTTAATAGATAGATAAATAAATAAATAAATAAATAAATAAATAAATAAATAAATAAAGCGTTATCGCATGGAAATGTAAACAGGAATTCTCACTGGGTCCTATTGATATGTACTAATTTTTATTTTCATTTGCAAGCTGAAGACACAAATATTTCAGAAGTTAGTTCACTAGCTCAAGGGAATATACAACATGGCAAAGCTAAACTTTGAACTCAAATTTTAAAATCATCATGATCTATCCATTTAGCTGCCTTATAAAAAATATTAAAAGTTGTATCTCATGATGGAAGAAAAATGCTTAGTGATATCATGGAAAGAAAAAAAATGAACAAAGTTTTATACTTCATTTATCAAAATAGGTAAATATGTAATCGTGTGTATGCGTGTGTGTAGTAAGAAACCAAATGCAATAAGAAACCAAGTGTTTTTCACCTCTTTATTCTTAAGTGATGGTACATCGGAGGCACTTAATAAATATCTGAGTTGTTAAATTAATGTGTGTGTGCAGTTGTGTGTTACCTAAAAATAAATACTCTCCAGGCAGACTGGTAGGAAAAATCCAAACATTTTTTATAAGCATTTATATCTGGGTTATGGGATTGTGGATATTAGATGGCTGTTTTTTGTTTTTAATTTAACTTTTTTCTTTGATGGGTATATCTTTATAATCAGAATAAATATTTTAAAATATAAATAAAAATATAAATCTAACTTACAATAAATTATTATAAGGTAAACACAATAAAGGTAGGAACATGAATAAATAGGTATGTGAAGAAAAGATCTGTAATGCCACTTAACTGATTTTCACTATGTTTAAGACTACAAGAACTTGCAGGAGCTGCAAAATTCGACATACCTAACATGAGCTCCCTATGAGCCATATTTATAATTAAACAGTATTAAACAACTAAGTTAGCCTAAGAAAGATTCTTCACCTGTAAAATGAGAACATTAATGTTTGCCACAAAGACGGGGCACCTGGCTGGCTTAGTCAGTGGAGCATGCCACTCTTGATCTCAGGGTTATGAGTTCGAGCCCCACGTTGGTTGTAGAGAATACTTAAAAATAAAATCTTAAAAAAAATGTTCACCATGAAGATTGGGAGGGGATTAGAGCTGTTTGGAAAAAGCTGGTATAGGGGCACCTGGGTGGCTAAGCGGCTGAGTGTTGTGATCCTGGGGTTGTGGGATTGAGTTCTGCATCAGACTTCCTGAAGGGAGCCTTCTGCTTCTCCCTCTGCCTATGTCTCTGCCTCTCTGTGTGTCTCTCATGAGTAAATAAGTAATATCTCAAAAAAAAAAAAAGCTGGTTACATTGTATAATGTAGAGCTGGTGCTCAATTACTGTTGCCTAGTACTATTATTTATGACAAAAGTTAACTCTTTATATGATATGCATGTGTATATTTACAATAATAGTAGACTTGAAGGCCTCCATGAGATGCCCCCAGTCTTGAGCTAAATAATTATTTTTTTTGTTTCCTTAAGTATTGAAGTATATGTAGCTTCTGAATGTGTGCTAACTACTGATTCAACATCTCTCACCAAATGAGGAATCTGAAAAACTGTACTGTTGAGAGTCCATGAAGAGCACACATTACTCTTTTCTATAAAATACCACTTAAAAATATATCAGAAGTCAAAAGCCAGAAATAAACATTTATAAGAAGGCATGGTCTGTTTGCATCATCACACATGGGAGTCTATGTTTCTATTTCAAGAATTAAAAAGATTCAAGTAGCTACATATGCTTGTTTGAATGTTTAGTGCATTTATCTGACTGTATTATGATTTAAATATGCTCATGTGGTGTAATGCTTTATTTTACAAGCATTTATTTAATTGAATCTGACATTTCACATTCCTTTGTATAAAGTGCTTTGACTTGGACTATGTGATTAATAAAATGCGTCTAGTGTTTGCTCTATTTCCTATTCTTATTTTTTTCAAGGCAGAAAAGGAAATTAAATACCTCAAAACCTTTCACCTTTGTGATTTTGAAACTCATGCTTTAAAAGAGAGTAACTTTTTTTTTGAAGTTTAACCTTAGTTACTGAACTATGCATATCAACTGCAGCTCACATATCTGTTAAGGAATAGAGTAATGTGCTATAGATTAACCAAAATGCATATGGAATGCACCCATTTTGGTAGTTATAAGTTGTAAGTTGCAGTGGTCTGACTTTGAACTTCTAAGGTTTCAGGTACAATTGTACCCTAATTGCAGGATTGTGTTGCTCTTTTATTTCCAGCTTCAGAAATAATCAGAGATAATTATACCGTAAAAAAAGGAGACATTCTCTGTTAACAATATTACTAAATTCTGAACATACAATATGTTTCCTATCCAGATCTATACCTTCAAGTCCTTGAATACTTAAATTAATGGAATATTAAAGCAGTTACTTGCCCTTTGTATGTGTTTTGATTTATACGAGGGCTGCTCTAAAGAGTGGCATCTTGCATCAGAAATAAGGATCAGATAAGCTCAATAGGCATAGAGTTCAGAGTCAAAGAGCTTCAACTTACTAAGAAACAAATAAATAAACCACAACAGCAACAATGCACAGCAACTAAACATAGTCAATCATATTTAAGTACATGGAAGCAAAACTCTAGTCTGTTTTGGATAGACGGGCCAATGAAAAGTGTATTTTCCAGACTTTGTGCACCATTACAAACATCAAAAGACATCCTGGATTTCTGAAAATTAATTCCTGCTGAGAATAGTTTTATTAATTGTGGTTTATAATATGGGTGCTGAAAAATTGATTTCACATGTACCACAGCCACTTCATAAGATTTAGGAATGGATCAGGCTTAGTTAACCAACTTTGCAAAGTGATGAATTCCATCCTTCTAGGTTTTCTTGTTTGGAATGTCCTTCATTATCTTACTCATCATCTTTCCATAACCCAGGGTCCTGTTAAAGTCTCACTATTTCTTTGGGGTTTTCTCAATTTTGCTAATATTCTGGAATTTTTATAACATTTAATTACATATATACTGCCTGGAACATAGTCAGGACTCTATAAATATGTTGTTTTAATTGAAAATAAATAATTATGCTATTGGAATACAGAAAGAAAATTATGTTTTGCAGATGGTAAATGTGATCTTGCTCAATAACTATTGATGACTGTCATGTGCCTCTTGTATGTTTCACTTAAAAGGACCCAATGTCACTTTTGTGGTTTTTCTTCCCAAAATACATGACCCGAATCTAATAATGAGAAAATATCAGACAAACTCAAATTGAAGGACATTCTAGAAAATACATGGCCTTTACTCTTCAAAAATGTCAAGGTCATGAAAGACAAAAAATACAAATTAATAGAAAAACTGAGAAATTGTTCCTGATTAAAGAGTATTAAAGAGACATGAGAGCTAAATGGATCAAGTGACTCTGGATTGGAGCGCAGATCAGATTTTTTTCCCTAAAGAGAGAAACAGTTAGATATAGACATGTAAATAGTCAGAAATAGGTGTATAATCATTTATGTAGTTATAGTTACATATAGAAATAGTTAGAAATGATTATTTCTTTTTTAATAATTATAATGTGGTTCTATAAGAGACTACCATAGGCTTTATTTTTTATTGTTTTAAGATTTTATTTTTTTATTTATTCATGAAAGACAGAGAAAGAGAGAGAGGGAGGCAGAGGCAAGAGGGAGAGGCAGGGTCCCCACTGAGCAGGGAACCTGACATGAGACTCGATCCCAGGATCCCGGAGTCATGGCCTGAGCCAAAGAGAACACTCAGCCAACTGAGCCACCTTATCATAGTCTTTATAAATACACATTGAAGTATCTAAGGGCAAAGTTCATTACATATAACCTAACTTTCAAATAGTTGAGGAAAAACAGTGCAGGATGGGGAGTAGAGAGAGACACTGACAGAGACAAAAAGAGATAAGGTAAATTGATAAACTGTTAACCTTGGGATCTAGATAAAGGACATATGGGAATACTTTAAACTAATTTTCCAATTTCATTAAGTCTGAAGTTAAATAAGTAAATTTAAGTAAACACTGATAAAAGCAAGCAAGTTTCATATTCCACTTTTCTACTTACCACACGACTAAGAAATAAATCATCCTAATAAAGTCATCTTGACCAAAGTGATCTCCCTACCTTCCCCATAACCATTGATAGTCAAATTTATACATAAAAGAAAAAAAGGGGGGGGATTGGTTGATTTCACACAAGACAGAACTTTAAATGGGTCAAAGACAATTCGAAGCCTTTGCAAGAGAGATAATGAGTGAAGGGTAAATGGAAATTCCCATGAGTTCTTGTTAATTTGGTCAGTGTATTTTCATTCTTCCACTGAGTGTCAGTGTCACTGAGGGTTGGCCTGTATGCATGCTTCTGTGTTTGTATACATGACATGATTCCATTTGTGCCTCGAGTTGCTCAACTGAGGGTCACTGCCCGAAACACTTTAATGCAGAGTGATGGCTATCATTCCAAGGTGCAGGTCGGATACCTTCCAGGAACCTATCTATATTTTAGGGTTTTTTTTCTTATTATCTAAAGAAACATCTAAATGATCTCCATATTCCACTCTAAGCCCTTAAAAAGGTGATTTCAAGAAGTCTAGTTTACTGCATTGTCTTTAGAGAGGATTCACTGTATATTTATAAATTGTAAAAGCAATATACGTATGAAGAAGAGTATAGTTTTTCTAGGACCCTGAAGTATTAAAAATTGCAAATAATAAGCACACTCTAAACTAAAGAGCAGGAATCCCTGGATGACTCAGTGGTTTAGCACCTGCCTTCAGCCCAGGTACTGATCCTGGAGTCCCAGGATCGAATCCCATATCAGGCTCCCTGCATGGAGCCTGCTTCTCCCTCTGCCTGTGTCTCTGCCTCTCTCTCTGTGTGTGTCTCTCATGAAAAAATAAATAAAAATCTTTAAAAAAATAAAAAATAAACTAAAGAGCAATATTTTATTGAAAGTAGTTCAGTGGACATTGTCCAGTGTTTTTTTAAAGACTAAAGCAGCACAGATAAAAATGCTAAAGTGTCAGAAATTGAAAAAAAAAATAGAATTCATCAGCATGTTTGTTTGTTTGTAGAGCGAAGAGGAGGTGGGTCACAGGGAGAGAGAGAATCTTAAGCAGATTCAGCACAAAGCCTGACATAGGACTTAATCTTACAACCCTGAGATGGAGAGTCAGGTGCTTAACCAACTGAGCCACCCAGGTGCCATAGCATTTTAAAATCATACTGCAGCACTGAGAAAAAAAAAAAAAAACATAAAACAAGTTTATTTAGATACATATGTTTACTACTGTATATTTGGCTGGAAGTAAAGTTTACTTTGGTTGGGCTCAGCAGGTCCAGTTCAATGCTGACTCCGCTTTTAACGGCTAGTACACCTTTGATTTAATATTTGTCAAAGAAGTGTTTAATTTCTTTTAAATCTATGTTTTAAATATCTCTGTTTTGTACATTTATTTATTTGTTTCAATGACAGTATAATTAACATATTGTGTTGTATTAGTATCAGGTGTACAATATAGTGATTCAACAATTCTATACCTTAGTTAGTACTCAATGTGATATGTGTACTCTTAAACCCTTTATCTATTTCCCCTATCCCTCCACCCACCTCTCCTCTGGTAATCAGCAGTTTCTTCTTTATGGCTAAGAGTCTGGTTTCAGAGCTGTCTCTCTTTTTTTTCCTTTGTTTTGCTTCTTAAATTCCACATATGAGTGAAATCATATGGTGTTTGTCTTTCTCTGATTCATTTTCCTTAGCATTATACCATCTAGATCTATCCATTCCTGCAAATGGCAAAACTTCATTCTATTTTATGGCTACATAATATTCCATTGTATATCTGCACCACATCACCTTTATCCATTCATCTATCAACACCACTATTCATCACAAGTGCCCTCCTGAACACCTATTACCCATTTAACCCATTCCCCCACCCATCTCCCCTCCAGCAACCCTCAGTTTGTTTTCTATAGTTAAGATCTATTTTATGGTGTTATGGTTTGCCTCTTACATTTTTATCCTCCTATGTTCATTTTTTTTGTTTCTTAAATTTCACATATAAGTGAAATCATATGGTATTTGTCTTTCTATGACTGACTTATTTCATTTAGCATAATATACTCTAGCTCCATCCATATTGCTGGAAATGCCAAGATATCACTCTTTTTGTGGTTGAGTAATATTCTATTGTATATGTATATGCTGCAACTTCTTTATCTACGAGTTAATGGACATTTGGGCTCTTTCTGTAATTTGACTATTGTTGACAATATTGCTATAAACATCAGCTTGCATGTATCCCTTTGAATCATTATTTTTCTATTCTTTGAATAAATACCTAGTAGTGCAACTGCTGGATAGTAAAGTAGTTCTATATTTAACTTTTTGAGGAAACTCCATACTGTTTTCTAGAGTAGCTGCACCAGTTTGCATTCCCAACAACAGTGTAAGAGGGTTCCCCTTTCTCTGTATCCTCACCAACATTGATTGTTTCCTGTGTTATTTGTTTCCGTCATTATGACAGGTGTGAGGTGATATTCTATTGTAGTTTTTATTGGTATTTCCCTGATGATGAGTGATGTTGAGCATTTTTTCATGTGTCTGTTGGCCATCTGTATGTCTTTTGTTTTAATATTTTCTTTATTTATTTATGAGAGACACAGAAAGAGAGAGAGGCAGAGACATAGGCAGAGGGAGAAGCAGGCTCCATGCAAGGAGCCCAACGTGGGACTCGATCCCGGGTCTCCAGTATCAGGCCCTGGGCCTAACTGATGAGCACCAAACTGCTGAGCCACCCAGGGATCCCCATCCATCTATATATCTTCTTTAGAAAAATGTCTTTTCATGTTTTCTGACCATTTCTTAACTGGATTATTTATTTTTGGCTGTTGAATTTGATAAGCTCTTTACAGATTTTTAGATATTAATCCTTCAGCAGGTATGTCATTTGCAAATATCTTCTCCCATTCTGAAGGCTCTCTTTTAGTTTCATTCATTGTTTCCTTTCCTGTGTAGAACTTTTTATCTTGAGGAATTCCCAACAGTTCATTTTTCCTTTTGTTTCCCTTGCCTTTGGTAACATATCTAGTAGGAAGGTGCCACAGCTGATGTCAAAGAGGTTACTGCTGGTGTTCTCTTGGGTTTTGATGGTTTCTTACCTTCCATTTAGATCTTTCACTCATTTTGAATTTATTTTTTTTGTGTGTGGTAGAAGAAAGTGATCTAGTTTCATTCTTTTGCATGTTGCTGTCCAGTTTTCCCAACACCATTTGTTGAAGAGACCCATTTGTTATTATTTCCTGTTTTGTTGAAGATTAGTTGACCATATAGTTATAGGTTAATTTCTGGGTTTTCTATTTTGTTCTATTGGTTTATGTGTCTGTTTTGTGCCAGTACAATACTGTCTTGATGACTACAGCTTTTTAATGTAGCTTAAAGTCAGAAATTTTGATGCTTCTAGCTTTGTTTTTCTTTTTCAAGATTGCTTTGGCCATTTGAGGTCTTTTGTGGTTCCATGAACATTTTTCAATTGTTTGTTCTAGCTCTGTGAAAAATACTTTTGATCTTTTGATAGGGATTGATTGCATCATGTGTAGATAGCTTTGAGTAGTATAGACATTTTAACAATATTTGTTCTTCTAATCCATGAATATGAAATGCTTTTCCATTTTTCTGTGTCATCTTCAATTTCTTTCACAAATGTTCTATAGTTTTCAAAGTATAGATCTGTTACCTCTTTGGTTGGATATATTCCTAGGTATAAGTTCTTTGTATATTTTAGATATTAATCCTTTATCAGATATATCTTTTGCAAATGTCTTTTCCCATTCAGTAGGTTGTGCTTTAATTTTGCTATTTCTTACTTTGTTTTTTGTTTTTAGAAAGGTGGGGTGAGAGGGGCAAAAAGAGAGGGAGAGAGAGAATCTTTAGCAGGCTCCATGCCTAGGGCAGAGCCCAAAAGGTAGCTGGATCACACAACCTTGAGATCATAACCTGAGCTTAAATAACGAGATAAACACCCAATGACAGAGGCACCCCTTGCTTCCTTCTTTGTGCAGGTTTTTATTTTGGTGTAGTCACAATAGTTTGTTTTTGCTTTTGTTTCTCTTGCCGGAGGAGATATAGCTAGAAAAATGTTGCTTATGGCTAATGTCAAAGAAATTACTGCCCATGCTTTCTTCTAGGATTTTGATGGTTTCAGATCTCACATTTAGCCTTTAATCTGTTTTGAGTTTATTTTTATGTATCAGGTAAGAAAGTGATCCAGTTTCATTCTTTTGCACATAGCTGTGCAATTTTCCCAACACTACTTGTTGAATGTACCTAAATATATTTTTTTATTTTTAAAAATATTTATTTATTTGAGAGGGAAACACAGAGAGTGAGAGAGCGCATGTGTGCATGCACAGCAAGAGGCAGAGAGAGAAGGAAGGAGAATCACAAGCAGACTCCACACTGAGCAAGGCCTAATACAGAGCTTGATCTCAAGACCCTGAGATCATGACCTGAACGGAAACCAAGAGTCATATGCTGAACTGACTGAATTACCCAGACATCTCTATAAATATATTTTAAATTACAGGTTTCATGTAATAGCTGCCACTATAAAGGATAAATTTTTCCCTTTTATCTCAAGTAACTTATTTTTTATTATAGTGCACAGTTTTATTTCTACATATTTCACTGATATCATTGGGACTTCCACCATGTTGTCAGGTTAAAATAATTTTCCAGTTTCCACTTGAATAGAATCTATAACTTTCTTACTAAAAGTTTGTCCCATATTTATTTATATGTATAGCTTCCACTATAACTAAACATGTCTTATGTGTGACTGCTGAATCGTAATAAAAATAATTCTATATTTTCCATAGTTCATCTCCTAAAATAAGATGAAACGTTGCCAAGAGTCATATTTGTTTTTCCCTAAATATCTTTATCTTTCAAATACTCGAGTTCATAGAATATTACAATAAACCCAAAATTACATCTGCATTAGTTTATGTCTAATGGATCTATGAAACATTTCTCCAGAAATTATGCAAAACTTAAGTCAAATTTAATTCTTCTCCTTATTTGACAGTCAAACATGTTGGTAAAGAAAATTAAGTAGACAGGAAGATAAAAATCAACTTTAGTTACATCATAATTTCTTCAAATTTGTTTGGGTAATCAAAGGAGACAGTATTATCCACATTTTTAATTTTTCTTCATGGGTTACTACCTTCAATAGGATCACTCTATTCTCTAGATTAAGTACTGGTGACTATAATTCCAACTTCTCCTCTAATAATATATGTAGTCCATATAACATTTTCAACACAAAATGCTAAAATGGAAAATTAATAATCTAGGATGTTTCATTCAAAATTGTCTAACTTCAACTAAATTATGTTGATAATTGAGGAAATAATGCCATATTATATTTTTCTACCTGCAGCAAGGATTTTATTATTTAGTTTATAACTTTTTTATATATAAGAGTACTTTAGATCACAATCTCAGTTTATACATTTGAATATAGTATTGGTTTCTCTTCTTACCTAAAATTCTGCTGCTATTGATTTTTTTTTTCCTTTCTTGGTAAATAATAGTCATGTCAATTTTTGTTGTCCTATACTTCTAATCTGAATACATATTACCAAAATTATTTCCTAATAATTAAAATGATTCATATTTTTATTCTACAGCAGTAAATGTTAAAAGTTTACTTGTTTCAATAAAAATACTACTAAAGGGTATAGATGAGTTTCAGGGTCACTAAATCCACCTAAGCTCACTATGACCTATATTATATACTTTGGTTCTAACATTTTAGCTACATCTTCAGCAAAAATATGGTAACAGAAAAATTATGTGAAGCCACATCTCTGTCACTAGATATTATAGGATTAATCTTGAAGTCCTTTGTTGCCAGAAATCAAGAGGAAATAGTCCCCTCCTCTTGTCTTTCCAAGGAATGATAACTCAGATCACATAAATCTTAAGATAATGTGACAGAATTAGAGGCAAGAATTTCCTCTTGAGTTTTCACTCATCAGCTTGAGCTAGTTTTCTCTACGGTATTTCTTTTTAAAGATTTTATTTATTTATTTGAAGTGAGAGGGAGAATGAGTGGGGAGGACAGGGGTAGAGGAAGAGAGAGAAGCAGTCTCCCCACTAAACAGGAAGCCTAATGCAGGACTTGATCCCAGGACCCCAAGATTATGACTTGAGCCAAAAGCAGACCCAACCGACTGAGCCACTCAAGTGCTCCCTTTCTACAGTATTTTAAACTTATATTCAACTTACAATATTTGTTGGTTTTTGACATTTTTTTCATGCATTTCCCCTCCCAATTTGTATAGTTTTTCATGCATTCCACTTCTCAATTTTTATAGTAGATATTTCCCCCCACCCTCAACCAATAGTTTTATGGTTAATTGTTCACATAACCAGAAATAGGTATTTTTTTCCTCTCAGGATTTTTTTTATGTTTAGTAGTGTCCTTTAATTTTTCTTTATTTGTATAGTATTATACCTAAAACACTACTTAAAGTTATATGACAGTATGTCAAATTTTAAAACAAAATGCTTACCAAAAACACAAAGATTATGGTTCATAGTTAACAATGTTACATTTTATATACCCATTAGTTTAAATATCCTTTTTAAAATTACTATAAAAATAAAATAAAATCACAACATGCAAATTAATATTATTTATAATAGTTTTTAATAGCATAAATTAAATAGTTACTTGGCTAATTTTTTATTGGTAAGGTGTTATACTGTGATATTTAAAATTTAATTTAGATGCACACATAAACACAGACAGACACACCTTTCAATATACAGTAGTCTCCCTTTCCTGTGTTTTTGCTTTCCCCAGTTTTAGTTACTCGTGGTCAAGGGCAAGCTGGAAGCAGAGGACCCTCCTTCTGATGGACCAGAAGGTCAATAGTAGCCTAATGCTATCTTATAATGCCTAAATCATTCCCCTCACTTTATCTCATCCTATGGGCATTTTGTCTTTTTTGCATCATCACAAGAAGAAGGGTAAATATAGTATAATAAGATATCTTGAGAAAGAAACCACACTCACAGAATGTTTATGATACCATTAAAATTGTTCTATTTTGTTATTAGTTACTGTTGCTAAACTCTTCCTAAGCCTATTTTATAAATTAAACTTTACCATTACTATCCATAGTTTGGGTCATCCACTAAGGATCTTGGAATGTATTCCCCATAGATAATGAGGGACTAACGTACATGTGTTGTAGATGAGATTACCTAAATTTCTAGGCTTGACATAAGCAAAAGACTGTAATCTCTTTATTAAAATTAAAGAAAAACATATTGAAGCATTGTAATCCTATCAAATTTCTGGATTTTTTTTCTTAATAATATGTGCTCTTATCAATTTAAATTTAGTAAATTTTACAAAAAAGAAATTATGTTATACTCATATTAAAATAGCCAGAAGGAGAGACAGACCATGCTGTTTCCTCCTATGGAAACACCAACTTAACAATGATACATGAAATAATTTTTTGAGAAAACTAGACACCAGTTAAGAGGCTTTTGTCCCCCAAGCAAGCACCAAAACAGCTACATCAAGGTGGTAGGAAAATTTGTGGTACCATCTCACATATTGTTCCTCCCACTAGCATAACACACATAATTGAGAGGAAACTCCCAGCTCCTGGTTTTCTCCATAGAGACAGAAAGAGAAGATTGGACCATATGTCCAACATCCTGACTTTTCACAGGGGCTGCCTGAGGAACTGGCTTCTGTCTTGCCTGTCTGAGAGTGATGATGGGATCCAGCATACTCTAGATGCTTGAGGGCTGCTGAAAACAAGACTCCAAACATGTGCTGCAGCTCCATAGGATGTACAGTACAGCAGACAGAGACTGATACAGATTGGTGGCCTCTTTCTTAGAGGAAAGAGTAGAATGGAGCATATGTCCAAGATTCTAGCTTTTCAGAGTTCTGCTATAGGCACTGCCTTCCGTCTTCCTTTTCTCAGAGCAGGATAGAATGCTGTACACTCCAGAGGCTTGGCAGCCAATACTACAGACTGAATGTATGTGTTCCCCCAAATTCTTATGTTGAAACTTAATCCCCACTGTATTTGCAGGTGGGGCTTGGACTATGGTTAGGTAATGAAATGAAGATCTCATTCATGAATGAATGCCATTAGTGTCCTAACCAAGAGGTATCAAAGAGATTTCTCACTCTTTTCTTCATGTAGGGGCACAGCAAGAAGGTGGCCATCAACAAACCTGGAAGAAGGTCCTCAGCAAATGTTAAATCTGCCAGTGCCTCTTAAACTTTCAGCCTCCAGAATTGTGAGAAATAAAGTTTGTTGTTTAAGCCGCCTGGTCTTTGGTATTTTTTTGTCATAGCAGCCTGAACAAACTAAACAGTGCTAAGAACAAAAATGAGCTCAGTGGCATGCTGTCGCTTCAGAGACTGTCTTGGTCACCAAGAGAACAAGAGATTACAAACTCCTGGGGATAAAAAAATGGCATACACCTCCAACTAGAAATTTACATAGAAGATATAGCCAGAGAAATGGTTTGAGAAGCCCACAGAATCTCTTGCCAGGCTGATTTTTGAAGGTCTTTCGTGTATAAAACCAATCCATAAAGACTGGAAGAGGTGGCTGTTTTTTCAAATGTATGAATATCATCAAAAGTTACAAAGAATACAAAGACAAGAAAAAAATGACCCTACCAAAGGAACAAAATAAATCTGAGACACTGACTCAAAAGATACAGAGGTATATGAATTACCTGATGAAGAATTTAAAATTAAGGTCAAAAAGATGCTCAAGAAGCTTAGAAAATCAATGCATAAAGTATGTAAGAATTTTAAAAACATGTAGAAAATATAAAAAGAAAAAAAAAGAAAATATAAAAAGAACCAAACAAAATTTGGAGAATTAGTTTAGTCTAGAATACAATAACTGAACTAAAAAAAAATTGCCAGAGGGTTCCCCAGCCCACATTATGAGACAAAATAAAGAAATAGCAAATTTAAAGTCATTTGAATTTACCCAAAAGAATAACCACAAGAAAATGAAAAACAACTAACAAAATGGCTATAGCAAGTTATTATTCATCAATAATTACTTTTAAAAGTAATTGGATTAAACTCCCCAAATGACAGAGTGATTGAATGGATTAAAACAACAACAAACAAGATTCACCCACATGCTGTCTACAAAAAACTTGCTTTTGTAATAAGGACATACATGGGCTGAAATTGATAGGACATTCTATGAAAATATTAATCACAAAAGAGCCAGGATGGCTATATTTATATCAGCAAAATAGACTAAGTCAAAAACTATCACATGAAGGAACTTATATAATGACAAAAAGGTCAGTTCACCAGCAAGATAAAACAATTATAAACATATATGCACCCAACACCAGAGCCCCCAAGTCTATGAAGGAAACATTGATAGAACTGAAGAAAAAAATACAGCAAAATAATAGTAAGAGCTCTCAATACCTCTCTTTCAATAATGGTTAGAATATCCAGACAGAAGATTAAGAAGGAAACAGAAGACTTGAACAATACTATAGCCAAATGTTGCAAACTGACAATGTATAACATTCTACCCAACATTAGCAGAATAAATATGCTTCTCAAACATGTACAGAACATTCTTCAGCATGGATCACATGATATAAGGTCACAAAATAAGTTTTAACAAATTAAGAATATTGAAATCATGCCAAGTATCTTCCCAACCACAATGGAATAAAACTTGAAATCAATTTCAGAGGGAAAACTGAAAAATTCACAAATATGCAAAAACGAGACAACATAGTTTTAAACAATAGATAGGACAAAAACCCCAACAAGGCAATTATAAAATCTTGAGACAAATAAAAGTGGAAACACAATATAGCAAAATTTAGGGGATACAGCACACACTGTATTAGGAGGAAATTTTATAGCAATAAATGCCTACATTAATAAAAGAGAGAGGTCTCAAATAACAATCCAAATACACACATAAAGAAACTAAAAAGAACAAGGTAAGCCCAGAGGTAGCAGAAGGACAGAAATAATAAAGAATATGGGAGAAATAAACAAAACAGAATAGAAAAACATTAATGAACATTACCAAGAGTTGGTTTTCAAAAAAGTTCAAGAAGATTGGTAAACTTTTAGCAAACTAAGAAAAAAAATTGAGTCAAATAAACAAAACTAGAAATAAAAGCTGTTATAAGTGATGCCACAGAAATAAAAATAAGAGACTATTATGAACAATTATACACCAACAAATTCATAACCTAGAAGAAATGGTTAGAGACATACAACCTAACAAGACCATATCATGAGGAAGAGGAACTCTGAGAAGACCTAAAACTATTGAGATTGAATTAATAATGAAACCGCCCCTACCACTGAAAAAAGAAAAAAAAAAAACCAAGACTAGATAGGTTCATTGGTGAATTCTATTGAACATTTAGGGAAGAATTAATGCCATTATTTCTTAAATTATTTCAAAAACATATAAGTGAAGGGAACCTTTCTAAATTTATTTTACGAGGCCAGCATTTTACTGATATCATAGCCAGTAAAAGGCACTAGAAGAAAAAGAAACTACAGATTAATATCAACAAAATGGATGCAAAAGTCCTTACAAAATAATAGCAAACCAAATTTAACTGCATATTAAAAGGATTATATGCCATGTAAGTTTTATACAAGTGGAATTTATACTTGGGATGCAAGGATGGTTCAACATCAATCAATGTGAGAAATCAAACTCCAATAAAAAATTATACAAAAAAATCTATGTGAAACACCTCATTAATAGAAAAAAGGATTAAAACTTACCTGATCATCTCGATAGATGCAGAAAAAGCATTTGATAAACTCAACAGCCTTTCAAAAAAGACTAGACTGAGAATGAAAGGAAATTGCTTTAACATGATAAGGGCCATATATGAAAATCCAAGAATTAACATCATATTCAAGGATGAAAAATTGAAAAATTTTCCTCTAACACGAGGAACAAAACAAGGATGCCACCTCTCTCCACTGTTATTTAACACAATACTGTAAGTTCTAGACTAGTAAAAGAAAAAAAAAACATTCAAAACACAAAGAAAGAAAAAAGTAAAATTATTTCTGTTTGCAGATTACATGATCTTTTGTGTAGAAAATCCTACACACAATCACACACACGCACACACAACTATTAGAACTAACACAAATTGGGGATTCCTGGGCGACTCAGCAGTTTAGTGCCTGCCTTTGGGTAAGGGCGCGATCCTGGAGTCCCGGGATCAAGTCCTGCATCCGGCTCCCGGCATGGAGCCTGCTTCTCACTCCTCCTGTATATCTGCCTCTCTCTATATATATATCTCTATCATAAAATAAATAAATAAATAAATCTTTAAAAAAAAGAACTAATGCAAATTAAGTTTCAGATACAAAGCAAGATAGAAAAGTAAGTAGCATTTCTAATATCAACAATGAATGATCTGAAAAGTAAGTAAAGAAAATCAGATTTATAATAGCATTAAATAGAATAAAATACTTAGGAATGAACTAAACCAAGGTGAAATATTTGTACACTGAAATCTAAAACAGTTTAAAAATTGAAGACAGGGCAGCCTGGTGGCTCAGCAGTTTAGCACCACCTTCAGTCCAGGGCGTGATCCTGGAGACCTGGGATTGAGTCCCACGTCAGGTTCCCTGCATAGCCTGCTTCTCGCTCTGCCTGTGTCTCTGTGTCTCTCTGTCTCTCTCTTTGTCTTTCACGAATAAATAAGTAAAATATTAAAAAAAATGAAGAAGACAGAAACAAATGGAAAGATATCCTGTATTCATGGATCAGAAGAATCTAACATTTTTAAATGTCCATACTTACCCAATGTCACCTACAGATTCAATGCAATCTCTATCATAATCCCATCCCAATGTCATTTTTTTGCAGAAATAGAAAAAAACAGCCCTAAAACTCATATGGAATCACAAAGGATCCTGAAGAGGCAAGTAATCTTGAGACAGAATAGCAAATTTGGAGGCATCACATTTCCAAATTTTAAAAATACTTCCCAAAAATACAATAATAAAAATAGTAGGATATTGACATAAACACTATCGACTAGATATATCGACTAACAGAATAGTATAAAAGCCCAGGAAAAAACTCACACATATGAATCAAGTTGATCTTCCACAAGGGTACCAAAAATATACAATGGGAAGAAGACAGTCTTTTCAACAAATGATATTGGGAAAACAGGATATCAATGTGCAAAAGAGTGAAATTAAATCAATATTTTTTGCCATGTGCAAAAATTCTTCCAAATAGAATTAAGGACATACATTTAAGACTTGAAACTGTAAAACTCCTGGAAGAAAAGTGAAAACTTCATGATGTTGGTCTCAGCAATTATTTCTCGGATATGACACCCAAAGTGTAGGCAATAAAAGCAAAAATAGACTAGTGAGACTAAATTGAACTAAAAGTTTCTGCACAGTTAGGGAGATAGTCATCAGAGTAAAAAGGCAACCCACGGAATTGAAAAAATTTTTTTGCAAATCATATATCTGATAAAGAATAAATATCCAAAATATGTAAGGAATTCATACAACTCAGTAGCAAAACAAAACAAAAGTAACCTGATTTCAAAATGGGTGAAGAGGGGATCCCTGGGTGGCGCAGCGGTTTGGCGCCTGCCTTTGGCCCAGGGCGCAATCCTGGAGACCCGGGATCGAATCCCACGTCGTGCTCCCGGTGCATGGAGCCTGCTTCTCCCTCTGCCTGTGTCTCTGCCTCTCTCTCTCTCTCTCTGTGACTATCATAAATAAAAAAAAAAAAAATTAAAAAAAATGGGTGAGGAAATTTCTCTAAAGAAGTCATAAAAATGACCAATGGGTATATGAAAAGGTACTTGGTATTACTAATTATCAGAGATATGTAAATCAAAATCACAGTGAGATATCACTTTACTTTGGTGAGATAGCCATTATCAAAAGAAACAGAAAGTAACAAGCGCTGGTTGAGGATGTTAAGAATTGCAACCAATTGTTTACTGCAGATGGGAATGAAAACCAATACAGTTGCTATGGTCAACTATATGGAGGTTCCCCTCAAAATAAAATAAAATAGGCTTATCATAGGATAGCAGCAATCCTACTTCTAGGTATTTATAAAATTGAAAAAAAAAGGAAGAGAAAGAAAGAAAGAAAGAAAGAAAGAAAGAAAGAAAGAAAGAAAGAAAGAAGAAAAAGAAAGAAGAAAGAAAGAAAGAAAGAAAGAAAGAAAGAAAGAAAGAAAGAAAGAAAGAAAAACTAGGATCTCAAGGAATATTTGCATTCTTATATCCAATTTAGTATTTCTCACAATAGCCAAGATTTGGAAAAAAACAACCTAAATGTTTATCTATGGGTGAATGGATAAGGAAGATGTGTTATATCATGGGATACACAATCTTTCTTAAAAAAAGAAAAAAATCTTGTCATTTTCTACAATATAAATGGACCCTGAAGACATTATGCTAAGTGAAATAAGACAGTCACAGAAGGACAAATATTGCATGATTTCACTATGTGAGGTATCTAAAACAGTTCAATTCATTAAATTGCAAAGTAGAATCATGGTTGCCAGGATTGGAGTCTTGTGGAAATAAAAGGTTGTAGTTCAATAGGAACAGTCTCAGTCATGTAACATAAAAAAATGTCTAGAGATCTGCTGTGTAGCTTTGTGCTTATCATTAACAATACTGTTCTGTTCACTTAAAATTTTGTTCAGGAGATAGATCTTGTAGTGAATGTTTTTCTACAATTTTACAATCATATATTGATTTGTAGTTAGCAGATAACAGGTTATTTGTTGGTCATGTTATTGGAAAAAATAAGATTGAAATATGAGTGATGGAAATCTAGGGAAGAAGATTTTGAATAGTCATCTCAAAATGGGCAATAAAAATAATTAGAAGGGAATAATTATGCAAAATAACATAACTATGCTAAACACATATTAATCTTTCCATGGTGATTGCAAGTATTTGATGTTCAAAATTCTTCATTGTTTCATTCCAGTATCACTCTAAATAGAATACCGTTCAAAATGATTATAGATGAAGAATTGGAACATTATACCCATTATTGGATTGAACATCATTACTTAAAAAAAAAAACACCTAACTCTAATATTATTCTTTCATAAAGGAGGTTGGCATGATTCATGTCTAGTTTGGAACCAAATACACCAAATTCAAAAAAAAAAATGTTATCAGCAGAGACTCATTTTAGCATAGACTATGTATAAATTACTTTTTGTGGAATAGAACTTCAGCATATTAATGCTAACAATCTTGGTTCTGGTTGATTTCAGTAGATGCATGCCTTGTCTATCAAGGTAGAACCGAGTTAGCATATGAGAATCGCAGCCCCCAGTCAGGTGACCAAGTGGCCAAGGAGTATCTTTTATCACCGCAGCTTCTTCTGCTGGGATTTTACCTCCTATCTCCATTCCTGCCTCATAATGGAAAAAGGATAGGGAGGTTCTGGAATTGTTTTCACCTCCACTGATGAATCCATATGGTGAATCCATAGCTTTTCTAACCACGTTTCTACATTTCCCAGTTTGCTAATCTTGATGTCCAGCCATATTTCAATCATTTCTTCTGTCCCTTCCCCTAAGCTGCCAGTCACTGCTCTAGTAGTTACACAGTTAAAGCTGTGTCATAGTATTTTGAATAAAGTCACTTTAACTATATACTTAAACTTTCTCTAGTACTTTGGGTATTGCCATCATTACCATTTGCACAGTTACAACTTACCTTTCTCCCTCAACTTCCAGTGGAAGAAATCAAATTGAATGTGTTACATGTATGTGTGTGTTTGTGTGTTGTGTTATGTTTGTGTGCGACAGGAGAAGCACAGTTGGTACATAATGTCCTGCTACTTTTTCTCAGGGATTTGCGATAAACTTCCAATACCATTCAAGAAAATAGTAATAAAAATACTTAATTCCTACTTATAGATTTTAGAAGAAGAATTAAACATTTTAGGGACAGCCTGGATGGCTCAGTGGTTTAGAGCTATCTTCAGCCCAGGGCATGATCCTGGAGGCCCAAGATTGAATCCCAGGTCGAGCTCCCTGCACGGACCTTGCCTCGTCTCTCGCTCTCGCTCTCTCTCTCAGTCTCTCTCTGTTTCTCATGAATAAATAAATAAAATCTTAAAAAAAAAAAAACATTTTGGCACAACCATACAGACAATACTTTCATCAGAAGCAGTTATTATTTACCATACCAAAGTAGCTTTGGGGGTGACCTTAGAAGTCCTTCCTCAGATTATGCCCACCAGACACTGCCAGGCATCTATCAGTGGATATGGAAATAAAATAGGAAGCCTACCACTTCCAGGTCCTTGGGAATGTAAAAACACTGTACTTCATTTCACATTTTCAGCAGTAGAGTTATGTGATGCAATCCAAGCAATCCCGAATAACTTTTCATTGTCTAAACAAGTTGATCTGTGTGGGAGCAATAATTTACCTGAGCTACATATAGTGAACTAAAGCTGGGAAAAAGTTGCATTCCTGATAACGAAGCCAGGGACCTGAGATTTTTTAACTTTTTCCCGTTCTGGAAATCTTGTCAACATTAGTGGACCCTTAGAAAACCAGAAAAAGGCTATTGGTTTACCTCAAGGCAGAAGCATTCTCTGTGAAGATATTCTCTACCTCAATAATCCAAACAGAAGAAAAATACTGACTGAAAGAAGTCAATCAGAAAAAGACAATTATATGACCTCACACATACGTGGACTTTAAGAAACAAGACAAAGGATCATCGGGGAAGGAAGGGAAAAATAAAATAAGACAAAATCAGAGAGGGAGACAAGCCATAAAAAACTCAACTCTAGGAAATGAACTGAGGGTTGCTTGAGGGGAGGGTGTCGGGGGATGGGGTAACTGAGTGATGGGCATTCAGGAGGGCACCTGATGTAATGAGCACTGGGTGCCATATGCAACTGAGGAATCACTGAACTCTACTTCTGAAACAATAATACACTATATGTTAATTAATTGAATTTAAATTTAAATAAAATTTTAAAAAATTGATAGAATAGTGGGAAAATTCAATCTGGAGTCTGATTAAAACAATAATAAAAAGGAAAAGGGGAATGAGAATATGAAACAATTTCTTAAATGAATTAGAATAAGGAAAATAGAGTCTAGGATGGCCCCCTCATTTAACACTGGATATTTGAAACTTCGTAGTGAAAATCTATGGGTACTTAATGAGACAACCACAAATATGGGAATAAAACACTCATTGACTACTTTAAGATTCTTTAATTAAAAGAAAGTTGTGGTAGCTGGCTAAATTTGGAGATGTCTTAATTCTTCCCAACTGGAAAGACTACTTTGGTCAGTTGACTCCAGGCAGTGCCACAGACAGAGCATTCATTAGAAAGAATGTGTCATTACGCACACATAGGATTTATGATCTTTGAAGTAGCATAGATAGCATCTGTTAGCTACAAAACTTAATTTTCTACTGACAAATCACCAAATACATAAGCTCGTACATATCTTAAGGAAAAACACAACAATCAATAACTTGTAAGTATATGATGAGAGTTGATCATTAGATCTGTATGTTAAAACCCCCTGTGTTTATATTTCTCTTACATATAAACTTTCTCAGAGCTGCATTCTCATCTCTCCTCAAAACGATCCATCTTGTACTCACATGCTACTTAAAATACAAATTTTAATTTCCTTATTAACACACTCTTGGTGCATTCTCTGCGTACCATATGCCCACAGGCGGCTCTTATTGTCTTTTACCATCTGGGCTGCTGAATCTCAAAGTTTTTCCTCTCCTCTTTTTTTAAGTGACTCTGAACGATCTTTTAAAGGCAATGCATTTAGACTATCACTGGATATGCTACCAGCTGCTTTGTTTCCACTTTAAGCTTTTGCCCTATCTGAGGCTTATGCATTATTAAAGCACCATTTATGACAAAGCATGGGTTAAATGTTCCTAATGAACTTGAAAATTTGAAATTTTGAAAGCAGTACTGAAACTCAACATTTAAGAATTAAAACTGGTTACATGGCGCATACAACTTTGTGGGGGGAAAGCCTCAAACATTTTCATGTGGTTAATGTGAATTCTGGAATACTTCTTCGTCATCCTCTTTGTATGTCCATCAAAATATTTCGATGGTGTGGTGAGACAACCTGCCAAAACATTCTCCAGAATGAAGCTGAAAGTAACCACCCAAATGGGGCTTCTAGTCTAGATCCAGGTTTTACAAGTCATCAGCTATGGGCAGGGCCAGCTAATCGAGGGACCACCATCCCTGTAGTTGAAAATCAAACAAACAAACAACAAAACCAAACATATTATTAGTCGGGGCCTTGAATACAGGAGCGTGAAAGCCAAATTTCTTAGTCCCCATGAATTGCTTGCTAACCGATCTCAATATCCTATGTTTGAGTCGGAAAGACTGTATTTGGCCAAATGACATGAGAGGGAAAGAAGCGTCCAGCACTCACAGCAGGCAACCGTCCAAGCTATTGTGGTTTAGCGAGGACGTGTAGCAGCCCCACCTCTCTTATTGCCGCTTGAAAAATGCAGGGTGACAACTACACCTTCTCCACCCATTTTGAATCACTTTTTGAAAAAGTGTTTTGTGAACTTTTACATTTTTTTAACATTGCTTCATATAAACCCACACTCTTCACAACTCCCAAGGTAGAGTATTTCTTATTTCTATACCTCTGCATACCTAACTGATACTGTATATCTTTGTTTAGAAGCTATGGCTTCTATTAAATTTAATTACTTACCCCTGTGGCTTTAAATTGAGGGTAGCTATAAAACAAAGACGGCTTCTATTAAATTTAATTACTTTCCCCTGCGGCTTGCATAGGAAGGGTGGCTTCTATTAAAAACTGCATGGTATAGGTGTGGCTGCTAATCAAGGATGCTTCCAAATGAAGATATACAGTCTGTGGCAATGATTAATCAAAGAGGATGTTAGATCTAGAAATAGGATTGCATGATAAATGCCAATTCTGAAATTTATTAAAGGAATTGTAGTTCTGAAAGAATTTTCATAATTTATGTTGTTCTGCTTTTCTTAATAAAAAATATAGGTTACATCTGCACGTACTATATAGGATATATTAATGTTTTATTGAGGAAGGTAAATATTTTTAAACATCGCACCCTATCAGGTAAAGAGTAAGGCTCTGTGATGCTTTTAACTGATTTTTCCCCTTTTGATAGTAGCTGAATAAAGAAAATGGCTTACAGATTTAGCTATGTATATAGTTTGAAAGTAACAACTGAAAAATGATGTTCATAATCTGAATTGCAATGAAACCAATTATCTGTACTGTGGTTGTTCACATGGGAATTCTCCTAAAGGTTTAGTATTTCTTAAAAGAAATTAAAAACAGCTGTAAAAATACCATAAAACAAAAATAGCAGCTGCAAAAGAGATTAACATTCCTAAATTTCATTTGAACCTGATATGTTATTTTTCCAACAGCAACATATATATTCTGATTTTTAAATCTATCTTTATGAAATTTTACCTTTAAAAAAACAAGACTACTGAATACATTTTTGATATTACCATCTTTAACATTCACATGAATTTTATATTTTTTTTCCTTAAGATATTATTATTATTATATCTTTTTTACTAATCCTCAAATATGAGCTATCACTGTAGAGTAATCTAAATTCAACCTAAGATTTAAACATTACTAAGTAAACAAATTACAGCAAACTGCTCCTCTCTCTCTCTCTCTCTTGTTCTTTAAAGCTGTCAACTGCCTTTCACACTGAACCATGAAGACCAAGGGCCTTTTTAAAATTTTATATAGTGTCTGCTTTCCAATTAAGCAAAGAAGCACAGATAAAAGTATACCTGATCTTTTATATGTACACATATACATATATGCATGTATATTAAAACTAAATGCAATTTATAAAACAGATCTGGAGGTGGTGACAGTATAAAACAGTTAGTTTTGCTGTGCTGTTCAAAACATATGGCAGCAACTTTTCTAGACTTGTGCCAGATGGAGGCCTTTAATCGATCCGGTCTGTTATACCGTATGTTATTTCTCCATTAAAAGAGGTTCCTCCTTCCCAATTTATAAATACATTGCTAAATTTTTAAGTGCAAGAAGCAGTACTTTGCAACATAGAAATAATAACTTGAGAATCTTTATTTTTTAAAAGGCAACAAATTATTAAGAAGTAAAAAATTCTCTGAAAGTTGTATTTGTGTTCTTTTAGCAAAACTCTTGTCAGCTGTTCAGTTTTAACACACATTCAAACATAGTTTATGTATCTTATTTGGTTTATTTTTGGTTTGGTAACCAAATGATTTCAGACAGGAGTATTTTTCTTGACAAACTCTCTAGGAAATATTGCCAACATTTATAAAGTCAATTAATTCAATTCAGCAAAAACTATAGTAATTGCTTAGCATTATTAAAGGTAAAAATCACTTTTTAATTGGAATTCAATTAAAATACTTCCAAATTTTCCATACAACATTAAAAATCTATGTTCCCAAAGAAATACGTAAATCAGTCTCATTGCCATTAAAAAAAATAGGAAGAAACACGGCTTCAGATATAAGGTTGAAAGATTTTATGTACATTAATACCTGAAAGACAAATTCAATAGAAAAATACTGCTGTTGTACCAAGAATAATTACAGTTTATTTTATCTTAAATATGTTAGTGAAGCCAATTTTCTCTCTCTCTCTCACACACATGTATAATTTAAAAAATATGTGAGGAGCTGAGAAATAAGAATATAACATTTTGGAATAGTTTATTGCTATTGTTCTCTTGTTATAAATATTATTTGTGACATAGGTTCAGATTTTGAAGTAAACTAAGATGTATTCATAACAGAAATCAAATGAAAGCAACTAGTCTCTGGAGAAATACGCAATTCTTTTGTAGAACCCAACTTTAATGTAGACCAGTACTTAACATATTCACAGCTTATAACAACTTATGAAATGGGTAAATGTTGAAACAAAATATCAACCAGATCTATTCTCTTTAGCATGTTTATTTATGACTACTTTCTTTTGAAAGAAACCAGGAGTATGATAATGGTCACACACAGACTAAATAGGCTGCGTTTTCATGAGCGGTAATCCCATACAAATACAAGAGAGAAAAGCCATATTTTTCCAATATAATACTACAAGGGCAAATGACAGCCTTACCTGATGGCTGATATCTTTTATAGTACAACTGTGACATATTTTATGCATCACAAAGAATGATCAAAGATGTCTCTAGAGGCTCTCTGTCATGGAATGTGGCCCCACAGCCCCTGCCTGCCTTTAAATCAGGCAATAATGCACCTTTAAAATAAGTTGAGCATGCTTTCCAGAGTGATGATTATCTTGGATATATCTGAGCATGATTTTGATTTCTCTTTCAGTTAAATGATTTCTAAAGTTATGTGCATGTTTCATTTGGTTGTGAAATGAAAAGTGACTAAAAATAAACATGGGATTGTGTATTTTTAAAAGTCTATGTTTAACATATAGTTCTGCTTGTTTTTACTACTTTTGTAATATAATGTAGTTTAGAAAAGAAAACTCAATTCAGAAATTAACAAAACCATTTCCATTTGTTTCCCATTAAAACATATTAATAAAATAGCTTCAACCTACTTTTTGTTCTTCCATAGAAAATTTTGCGTTGTAGCTATTATTTTTTATCAAACAAATGACTATTTAGATTTTCTATACAAATTGAAAATAAATTGGAAATTTGTGGCTATCACCCAAGTTAATTTTAGCACACAGCCACCAATCTTATAATATCTGGATGATTTCCAAAAATGTTATTTTCCTAAATAGCTTGAAAGGTTTTGATGAAATGTCTTGTTACTCAGTCTTATCTAGATAATTCAATTCTCTCCTCTGTTTAGAATTTTTCTCTACACATAACCAAAGACCGAGAGAGAGAGAGAGAGAGAGAGAGAGAGAGATGTTTTAATTACATTCAACTCTACTAGATATTCATAATGAATATTTTTCCAGGGCTACATATATTTTTTAAATAAATACATGATCAAAACCTGGTTATAATTATTGGTTAGTGGCCTCTGTTAATGAGAGGAAGATATATCAGTTTCATGAATTAGCAATTTTGTTGCAGTGACAGACTTAAACTTTCAAAAAAATACTTTTGCCTACATGATGGTGCTTTCATTGAGATTTTCATTTAGTGATAATTCTTGGGTACTGAAGAATTCTATGTCTCGTGTTAAATTGCTGTTAAACCTGTCCTCAAAACAACACAGAGCCAGCCAAGAGATTATGAACTCAGTTAACCAGGCTTATTGGCAAAACCGCTCAAAGAATATCATTTTTCTAAAATTATGCACATTTAATTGCTAGTAAATGTGCTCTGCAATCTATTTTTAGCTAAAAGGTCATTATCATATTACCTTCCTAACCTTTAAGAATGATTTTTAGTACATTAAAATTGTAATTCTATTCATTCTTAGCTCAGTTAAATACATAGTTATATTTGAATTGGTTGTAATGTTTGTTGGCATATTAATGGTTTTATACAAAGTTAGTTTCCTTGAACTTAATTATTTATGAAAATTTATTGTAATTTGTCAGAATGTATAATTTTAAACTTTCCCCACTGCACCTGAAACCAATAAAAGGTCATAAAAAAGGTAGCAGGAAAAATGTATTTTTATAAGAGACTTATTCCTTTGGCTTTTCAGAGACATGAAATGCACATTGGTTCCCGATTTTACAAGATTATCAGCTTATGTGCCCTGACTTCAGAGATTTAATCTATTTTATAGTTAATATTTATAACAATGTTTTATTTTGAGCATATAGGTAATATGTCATTATTCATTGTGCACCTAATGATACTTTGAAAACTGTAAAATATTAAAACCATATATAGTTAATTGCATTGAACAATCATAAAAATATCTTCTTATACCTGACAAATACTTTAGTACTGTATAATATCTTTCTATTGGTCATCTTTCAGAATCCCATTAAAATGAGTAAAGTTAAAAATAATCCCATTTAAGTGAATAAAGTTCAAAATAATAATTATGAAACACTATAGGTGGAGATTTTCAGAGTAAATATTTTCATTACAGTATACGTGTCTGTTTACAAGGAATCCAGAACATGGCAGAAAAATTGTTAAAATACTTTTAGTGAACAAATGTTTAGACATTAAACTATTTTTAAGGGAGGAGATGAGAAAGACAAAATAATTTTCTTCTATGATCTTTGCCATAAACGAATATGTGTACAATCTGATGTCTATAGTTTCTGCAATTTTATATACCCTTAGATTCAACATTTGCAAAATTAGAATTTATGAAATATTTGTTAGACCTAATACAGCTTTAGAATTGGAGGGGCTTTTGATGGAGAAGGAAACCTAAGTTTCACTAATTTTTAACATCATAAACAGTGCATGAGTCCTCCTACCAAAATATTAAAATTGTTTATATATTGCATATATTTGTAGATCACAAAATTTTTCAATATGTTTTATCTCAGCTCATTCATACAAGAGTCCCCTAAAGCAAGTTCCAATATCCTTTTATAAGATAATGACAAATCTTAGATTCAGTGAATCAAACTTCTCTCTAATATCTCCAGTAAGTGGCCAAGTGAGAAATAGGAACTAGGTCTATTTCAAATGTAATATTCTTTGCACTGTGTTGTCTGCTATAGGATTACTTAAATACCCTTGATAAATCATAATTCAGCTTTTGCGTGACAAGGACCTCATTACAGAACAACTCAGCCTATTTCTTTTTGAGGCTGCCTTATAATAAAGTGATGTAATAGGTAACAGTTATTTCATATTGATCCAAGTATGGCTCTTTGTCAAATGCAGCCATTGTTCTACCTCTGCAATCACACCATGCCATGATCTTCTCAAAGCAGAGATCTCATTTATGTCTTTGTACCTTCAGCAATAACAAAGTAACTGCAACACAGTAGATGCTCAATAAATATTTGTTGAATATATTGCTTCAGATTTTTGCAAACGATCCTGTCCAAAACTGTTATAAGTTTGTGCAAGTGTTATCTCTGCTTGCACGTAAAACTTCTCCAGCCATTTCAGCATGGATTAAAATAGTCTTGTCCACAGATGTACTGTCAACACCTGGAAGAGTATCTGCACATAGATGGTGTGTGACTGTATACAGGCACTGTATAAAGGTGAGGAATAAATTGACCATCACTAATAAAACTGGTTTCAGACTATTTATTTTATATAGATCTCTCCTAGAAGACATTCAAGCTTATCAAAGACCCACTGAAAATCAGCCATTTGACACTAAATATATGAAGTACTATGTATAGTAGAACTTCTCTAAGAATCACTAAAAGAGGCGATTTTAACTGGTACATGTACTGTGACTCAAAAAATCTAATCAGAAATAATTTGTAATTATGAATTATCTACATAAATACAAGATGAGTCTATATTAGAGTATCATAAAACAAATTTGAAATAAACTAAAACCACTAGGAAACACAGACACTAGACAATTAAAAATAAAGTAATTCAGAGACATTTTTAGCATATATGTTTAACTTTTCCTAAAATTTAAAATCAGCAATTGTAGCCAAGTAAAAATAATTTAATTCTACTATTTAATAACTTACGTGATCCAAGAGGTTTAACTTCAAAGTAATAAAACTATTCAAATCTCACATGAAAATTCAACCTATTTATACCTACTTTCTTTAAATTTCTTGTATGTAGAATTATTATAGTGATTATATTTTAATATTTTACTTAGAATTAGCCTGCTTAATTAAATATTTTTCTAATATTGGATACATTCTTCACTTTTCATTTTCAAAGTAAATTTCCTATTCAGTGGAAACAAATAATTCTAAGTCTCATATAAGGCCCACAAATTTATTTTTACATAATTTGTATTTAAAAGCTCAAAAATATATATTCATAAAATAGAATAGTGGCCCTTAGGAGTCATTTTAACTATAGAAGCAATATTTAAACAGGACATCCTGAATAAATTGAGAATTAGTGCTTTTTAAAGACAAATTGAAATTACTCTTTTCATAAATAATGAATTAAAATATCATAGCAACAATAAAAATTCCTATATTTAAGATCATTAAAGGGTGAAATTGAAGAGTGAATAGTAAGTTTCAAGGTTAATAAGAAAAACTAAACCTTAAATATTGGATGTCTCTGTTGCAACAACTATGAGTCCCAGTACTGAAATCAAGGCGCAAAATTATGGGTCCCTGTGCTAGGAAAAATAGCCTGGATTTAAATTTTCCTACCTGGAACTTAGCCGTGTTTAGACAAAGTTAAAATGAGAAATGAAACAATTAGCAAAATAATTCTAAAAAGCAAGCACATGAACTGATACCCATAGCCATGTTTAAATATTCACAAAATTTAGGAAGAAAGGTTTTTGTCTTGCATTTAAGAGGAGCATGTTTGCATTTAATAAAATAAGAAAAACCATCCGGAAAGAAACGGATGCACGAAACAAGTGAAGAGACTAAACTCATAAAAAAGAGATTCAGATTCACTTTATGAACCTTATTTGAATTACTGTTTTAGAATGTACTTTAGTATTTTAAAAGTAATTTTCCAGACCCAGGGGTCCAAGTTGAGTGATTAAACACCAGAACTATTGCCTTGGCCTATCCTGCGAACCTTTCTAATACCTTCTCTATAAAAGTCATGTATGTACATACCTTCTCTATAGAAGCCATGTATGAATGTATATCCATATGTATGAATGTATATGCATGTATTTTTATAAATTTTAATGAAAAGTGAGGCATTGTGTTTACCCAGAATATTTGTTTACCTAATGTCTTAGGGTTATCTCCAAACAAGTAGGAAAAAAACCCCAGTCAAATCTGACATAATCCGAGGCTTCAGAGAAACAGGTAGTAGGAGAGATTGCTGATGAGATACAGGAATTTCGGTAGGTCTCAAAGATAGTATGTTAAGTGAAAGAAGCCAACCTCAAAAGGCTACATATTATATAATCCCATTTTTATGACATTCTTAAAAAGCTAACATTACAGTGAGGGAGTACAGAGCCATAGTTGTCAAGGATTAAAGGATATAGCATGGAGCCATTATGGGAGTACCATAACTCATCTGATTCTGAATTTGGAGATGTGTCCCCAAATTTATGCTTTTGTTAAAACTGATAGAACATTACAGCTAATAAATTTAATATATATTTTATTTTATTATTATTATAATAAAAATAATATTATTTATATGTATATTGCATTTAGTCAAATTATTTCCTTAATACTTTTTAATTAGGTAGGTGCAATAAAAGGTAAGTGCACACAAATTCCATTGGATTCATTTTTTTTAATTTAAGTATAGCTGATACATATGTTACATGTTCAGGTGTACAACATAGTGATTCAACATCCTTTTATGTTATTATGTTATGCTCTGTTCACCACGAGTGTATGTAGCTCCCATCTGTCACCATACAGCACTATTGTAATACCACAGTATGTTCCCTATGTGTACCTTTTACTCTCACAACTTATTTCTCCCTTACTGGTAGCCTGTATCTCCCACTCACCTTCACTTATTTTATTTTTCTGATTCCCCTCCCCTCTGGCAACCATCCATTTGTTCTCATATTTACAGGTCTGTTTCTCTTTGTTGTTGTTGTTGTTGTTGTTGTTGTTGTTGTTTTTACATTCCACATATAAGTGAAATCATGTAATATTAATTTTTCTGTTTGACTTGTTTTACTTGGCATCATACTCTATAGGTCCATCTATGCTGTAGCAAATGTCAAGATCATATTTTTTTTTACTGCAGAAAAATATTCCATGGTATATACCACGACTGCTTTATCTATTCATCTATCAACGGATGTTTAGATTACTTCCGTAACTTGGCTATTGTAAAAAATGCTGAATACACATAAGGGTATGTATATCTTTCCAAATTAATGTTTTTGTTATCTTTGGGTACACACACTGGGTTTCATTTCTTGAACAATGATTTTCTTTTTACCCTAAGTATTGCAGCAGGTACAGCCCTGTGCTCAGTAGGCATCCATGGATCACTCTTCTAGAAACAATTCCTCTTATGACTGAAGTAGCTGCTTTGAAATAAAATTGGAAAAAACAAGAAGGGTATCTGTTTATTTGTTAAAACACTACCACTCACGATCATATGTTTTGGCTTACTTTCTAGGCAAGCTTCTATTTACTGTTTTGTAAAATCCTCTGTGTTTTGTAGTATCTAATGCTAACAGGTTACAGAATGAAATAATAGCAATTAAGCTGCTTTATCTGGATAATGGGAGATAGATTCTTTTTCTATTCACTTGACCTCGTTAGTTGTTTTAGCCTTTTGCCTAAACTGTCCAAATGTGGACCTTATCTAAGAGAATTTATTAATATCTATGGATAGTCATCTTTTGGTGTCTTCTCTGAAAATTAGATAAGCTAATCTCAGAACCCAGATCACTTAAGTTTCCCCATATAGGTTTATAATATGTATAATATGTATAATACGTTTATAATTTGCTCCTTCAATTTTTAAAACACAGAACTTTCAATCGATTGTTTTTTTTTAGCCAAGGTATTGTTTGGAGGAAGCTGTTGAAATCCATTGTCAATCATATATTTTTGTTGTTGTTCCAACTCCTTCTGGAGGAGGAACAACTTTCTTTACCATTCTGAAGATAGACTCCCTATTCTTCCAAATATCAGCAAAGGAACAAAGAGCATCAAAGACTTGAATTAGAATTTCCAATTTCAAAATCTTTAAAAAAAAAAGAATTTCCAATTTCAAGGACCATGATACGCCACATAAAGAAAGAATTTAATCAAGAAAATCAGTAAATTTAGTCCACAAAACCAATGGCTTGTTTGCTGCAGCTGTATTATTATTTAGGTTTTGGTCTTCCAAAATCTTCTGGAAAAAAAATTCAGTTTGGGGATTTCTGTGCGTGGCTTTTCTCTTGCTTTGTAAAGATTTGCAAAAATCAATACAACTCATGTTCCTGTGGAGAAAATAAACAAAAACAAAACACAACACAATGGTGTGAATACAGTTTCCAGAGTCCAAATAAGCTATAATTTTAAAACACAATGTAGAATGATTTTAAAACATGCTATATTAATTTATCATTAACCATCTTAGACTGCTCCCACAATATTCTTCATGAGTGGGAACAGGGAACAGAACAATTTTTGTCATGATTTTGCACTCTGTACTAATTAATAACAATATCTTAGATGTGTTATATTAACAAATCAGAGAAGGCAAGGAAGACACTGAAGAATGATAGGCAAGAAACTCATGAGTATTTTGTCACACCAAATCCTGACTCTTTTAAAACCCAAGCTGTCTCCCTCCTTAGGTAGAAAGATAGTATTGTGGTAGATTGTATATGAGGTCTTATTACAAAGATGTCAGTTTTAGTTTGAAACATAAACATATTTTTATTCATACATTAGTCCTTATAGTGATCAATGATTGTGTATCTAGCATACCAGAATTTGTTCTTGATCAGTAGAAAAGCAATTATTCATAAAACTCAAAATAGAGGCAAAGTTGTGAAAGAAAAGAAAAGAATTATAGGTTTCTTACAGGGAAGGTAATTTTAATATAGACGAGATTGGTCCAAGTTCTGCCATTTGGATTGATAGATTATCTAGCAGAACTATCATTTCAATAATCTCAATGACAGTATAGCACTGGATACTTGGTACAGTATTATAAATTAAATTTACTGCAAATGTTATTGCAGAGAATATGGAAAGAGATCTATTATTTGTGTTTGTGAAAGTTTAGATAGGAAAAAATTTAAGATTCTTTGACAAATCATAACAGAAATGATCTATATGATATAGCTATATTGCCAGTTGTCAAAAAATTCACTTTAGCCATTACTTCTTCATCAGTATCCTTGAATTATAGTGACATGATTCCTCTTGTGAGAGAAAATATTATATTAATCAACTTGAATGTTACCCCTGTAAGGTGGTGCTCTGCAGTGTTTGGCAAGGTTAGATGCAGTTAACTTTTTAGAGGAATGTATTAGCTTCTGTTTATTTTGTCTAATATTGAGACCTTGTAGTCTGTACAACATAAGGTTGTTGGTAATCTCTGCGTGCTGACAATAAAACTGTAATTATAGCAAATGGAATTTATTGTATTCATGCTGGCCAATATTAACATGCTCACATATGTCTTTATTAATTTATCAAATACTCTTTTATTCATATCTCAAAAACCATACTCAGTATAGCTAAAATATAATTTCCTATCCATATATATATCATCTAGCTAGCTATCATCTATCTATCATCTATCTATCTATCTATCTATCTATCTATCTATCTATCATCTATCTATCATCTATCATCATCATCTATGATCATCATCATCTTCATCATCATCATTATTTTTGCTTTCCTAGTTAACTTTACCTAAAATCAAATTAAAATCAGTATGTATTTCTCAGGTATGTTTTTTATCATCAGAACATTTGTCCTACATCATAATTATTACATTGTATCTATCTTATCTGTCTCATAAGAGGCAAGGACTCTGGGCATTCAACACACTGTCTGAAACACAAGAGAATAAATCAAAGATTGTCGAACTATCAATTTTACCTTCCTCTGCTCCTCCCATTGGATGCATTCATATACATCACCCACAGACCATCTTTTGTCCTAGGCAATGAAGCAACAAGAGGCAAAACCACACCATAGTAAATGCTAACATTTATTGAGAGTTTATGACATGCCTGGCTCTCTTCCAAGAATTCTAACCTTCCTTAACAACCCTATGTGTTTGTGTTAAAAGTTAGGAAACTGAGACACAGAAACTAAGAAATGTATCCCAGAACACATAGCTAGAAAGAAGAGCAAGGATTCAATAGTATATTTTGAAGGGATAAAATGGGAAAGAAAGTTGAAATTCAACTCTTTGCATCTTAGTTTTCTAAACAAATGAAAGCATATGGATGTCAGACCATATCATCCTTCGGACCCCTTCCATATTGTTTCTAAGAAACTGTAGAGCATGCACATCATAAAGGTTACAAAATAGCTTTCTAGTTGCTAATATATCTGGCATTTTAAGATGTTGCATACTTAAGAAATCCCAGGCAGACCTCAAAACTTAGAATCCATTAGATAACCAGAGCAGCCATTACACTGGAAGGTTATCTCAATCAAGTTTTCCTGTTATCCTTGTGATGTTTTCCCAGATGTCTCATAGATTTAGTAAATCTAGTGATTTAGTGAATCTGTAAAATAGCGGTTTTTACATAACATCTTGATGATGTAAATATGATATAAGCACTTACATCAGATAATTCCATATATATACAGTGCTACTCGAGGGGAAAAACTCATTTCTCAAATAACACCACATTTCTCTACTACATTGTCTACTGTGAAATCTAAAACACATTCAAGGAAAATAATAATAATTGGACATGTTTATATAAAGTATGTCCCCAAACTCCTATCCATACACACCACCCCCCAAAAAACATACACTCACCACAAAGATTTTTCAACAGACTTTAAGTTAAAAGAGGGATAGATTTGGTGGAAAGTAAGAAACCTGGAGACAAGTCTTATGGATAGAGATTAGTGGAAGTTAATTGAAATCAGGGAACAGAGAACCAAATCCGCTGTTATGAAAGCTCCTAATGTCTTATCTGCAATAAATACTTGAGAACGAGTGATTTTGGAATTTAGAGTTCTTAGATTTTAGAATGAAAATATACACCAGGGCACAGAGCACTAGAGCAGACTCTGGACAGCATCCTCTGATTAAATGCATCAATATTTATTTCTACAGTAAGGAAATATTTACAGCAAATGAGGCAAAGATAAGTGAGGAAAAGTCAAGTTTTTGCTCCTAAATGAGTTGTCTCCTAATTTATTAAAACTTTTTAGGTTTTCAAAGCTTGCTTTATTTTTTAATCAGTCTTGTATAAGATTTTCCTTTGATAGCCTACTTTAATTCTATCACTCACGAATCAATGTGGGTCTTTTAACTTTTATGATTTTCATGTGTACACTTTCTTCATGTCAACTTTTAAAAGTTACTACATTTGCTGAGAATTTCTTTTTATTCCTTTTAATTTTTTTATCATGAATTATTCCCCTTCTCATTTTCTGGGATCCACTAAGTGGAATCATACATTGTTTCCATCTTTGAAAACTTTATAGACTTCTATTCTGTTTCTATCTAACCTTAATCTTTTCAGGAAGAAAGATTCCTAACCAGCATAAAGCTAGAGATCTAGCTATCCTAAATTAAGAAGTGACATTTGGAGGTGGCAATTATATTATTCAGAGTCCTAATAATAGTGGAATCATAGAAAGGAAATTATAGATCAAAACGTTTTTAAAAATCGGAGTTTTATATTCTTTTTCATTCAATTTTTTACCTGCAGTAGATCATATAATTCTGCTTTGACATGTCTTATATGCTTTTGGGAAATAGTTACTATAAACAAATTTTCTACTTTGTAAAATTTGAATTTAATGTACACATGTGTCTGTAGGTATTCTTACCTAACAGTATAAAAAAGATGCAGGTGAATAAAGTGATAAATTTAATAATTTCTGTAGTTTACAGAAATTAGTTTACAGATATTTTATTATGAAATGAAATATCTCATATCTCATTTCTTTTAATGAGAAATTTTAAGGATATGAGTGCTTTCTGTTGTTTAGCTAAAAATGTAAAAATTTTGCTAGTCATTTCTACCCTGTACATCTAAAATAGTTTTGTCTACCTAAATTCCTCAGTCATATATCCTTTATTCAGTGCTCAAACTATACACATGAATAATAAGGCTTTGGACTTCATGACAAATAACAACTAGCATTTTAAAAGTTTATACACACATATATTATGTATGCATATATCATATGAAAGAATTAATACACGTCAATTTCCAAGAACATTTCTAATATGTAAAAGGACACATATTTACCAGATAAATTAAGATAAAATTGTCAATGGTATGCTCTTTTCATTTTGTAAATGTATAGAGATATAACATAGATCATTATTTTTTAACTCTGACTTTAACACAGCTTTTGACTATCCAATATCTCAAAATGTGTAAAATCTCCAAAAATATTTTTGTAAATGTATTTCAGATAGAAAAATATTTATTTTCTAGTAAGTATCATGTAGAAATGGTATGTCAAAAATTAAACACATGAAGATAAAGAGGTGTCAAAGCTCCCTAAATATTGAAAATCACTAGCTTGGGCACTGCTCCAATTCATAAATTGGATAGAAAGTAAATGAATCTTTAATAAAATACCAAATAGTTTTCTATATGGTGTTCTCGCCATGGACATGAAACACAACTTAATAGGCAATAATAGAATTTGATTTAGAAAAGAAACAAAGAGCAGTGATTCATTTAGAACAGAAAATTATGAAGACAACTCAGGAAGATTTTTGTTATTCTATTGAGAATTAAGTTATTTAGAAATAAAAATAGCATTTGGCACTTCAAAGACATGTACTAGTTTTCATGTTACTATTCCACAGCTCTTAACTTGGAATATTGCCTGTAAACTGGGTAGGGCAGGGTTATTTTTCATTTTTCAATTTAAGAAAAAGAAGTACAGAAAATGCCACTGATTATTAAACTAAATGAATGGGTGTAGATTATGGTCAATAGTTTGCTTGCTCTTTCTTCTTTCTTTCTTTCTTTCTTTCTTTCTTTCTTTCTTTCGTCTTTGCTTTTGGTGTCTTTACTCTTATTATTCTTTTTGTCTTAGCTACATTCTGTCAAATATTAACATGGCTATTGTAATTACTTTGTTTTGTTTTTAAAGACAACTTAATTTAGAGTGCTTTTAGGTTCACAGCAAGATTGAGCAGAAAGTACTGAGATTTCTTATAGACTCCCTGCCTCTACATATGCACAGCTTCTCTCATTAGCAACACTCACCTCCAGTGGAATATTTGCTACAATGGATGAAGTGATGCTGACACATATCAATCACCCCAAATCCATTGTTTACCTTAAGGTTTACTCTTGGTTTCATACATTTTTTTTATATTTGGACGAATGCAGAATTATAATATCACACAAAGAGTTTCACTGTCCTAAAAATCCTCTGTGCTGTACTTCACTCAATGACTGTTGATGTTACAGGTCTTGCCCTAGACTAACAAAAAAGTTTCATAAGGCACCCTTGTAACTAGGACAATGTTATACAGTTCTAAACTTTGATTTTGAGATAAAAGAAGTATTGGCTTTGAAAAATAAATGTCTGGTTATATTATAGAAACTTCTACCATGTGGTAATGAAGAAGGCATCTGAATAAAAGAGTAATTTGTGAAGTAAAGTTAAGAGTAAAGACTATGAATATTGACTTTAAGTTATTAAATTAGGAATAGAGTTTTGCCTGCATTATTGGCCAATGAATAAGCAATGTAGGATTAAATCAATAATACCAGATCCTAGACTACATGTCTATCATGCATATTCCCCCAGTTTGTGTGTGAGCTTAAAAGGAGTAAATTTTGTCTTTGTTTCTTAGTCCTTTGATTCCACACAGTGGTAAATCCCCTTTGTTGTTGGCATGCCTTAATTTAAATGTGTAGCTGTTCTCTTTCTGTTTTCACTGCAGGCTTGAATATCTCTCAAATGCCAATATTGTTAGAAATCATGGGGAGCTGTCTCTTCTCCTGTTTGGTCCCCAAAGTGGTATCTTTTCAACATTTTAAAAGAATTACCTATTTATTCACTCTTCAAATATTTATCAAGCATCTTCTCTGTGTTAGGCATAGTTCTAATGATTTAGAATGAACTGGCGAACAAGAGACTCTTGCACCCACTCTAGCACTTTCACCTCCCTCTGTCATCCCTTCTAGCTCCATTCTGAACAGACTCATTTCCTTACACATACTTATTGTCCCCTATCCTATTGCTTTTGCAAGCAGGTCTTACTTCTCTGGTCTTTTTTTTTTTTTCTTCTCCTGGTCTTGTCCTGACTTTCCAACCTACTCCCCACACCTATCTTCTGTCCTGGGCTTCTTTTAGATCTCAGCTCAAACATCACTTCCTCAGGGAAATCTTTTCTCATCTTCCAATCTTCCAGATTTATGCTCTTCTTTTTTTTTTTTTTTTTGGAAACTTATTTCAGTGGTAAATTTATCCTTATTTGCGTAATGATTTGATTAACAACTATCTCCCTTACCAGACAGTTAGCCAGCCCCTCAATGGCAGGGATTGTGTCGTTTTTGTTCACCTTCATGTTCCCAGCACTTAACCACTGTGCCTGTTATGAATCAAAGCTGCAAATAATACATGCTTAGAGTCAAAAAAGTTGATGGTTAAAGCAGAATAATGGAATACTTCCAAAACCAAAAATGAATATTTATGAGACTTTAAAAAGTTATTCTTAAAGTTTTACCTTGGTAAGGGTTTATTATGAAGACCATTTTTGACTAGGATATTTTTAGGATTTTTTTTGTATCTTAACAAAATTTTATTAAGAAATCAGAGACATATCCTAAATTACGTTCTTGAATTTCTTATTAATATTGTGAATTAAGGTCTAATTGACCTTAATTAGAGGATATTAGAGGATAATAGAATTTATTCTATTTCAGTATAAAATATAATATCATAATTGCCTTTGCCACTTAGTAGGTGAACACTTCTTGAATATTTCAGGACAGTACCAAGTTGTTGATACATATTTTTTTTCAAAAAACTTCATAGTTTAAAGTATAATTTAACTATATATATAAATATTATTTAATGTTATGCCATTAAAGATTTTGTATATATAAAACACTATAATTTTCAAAATTCCACCAGTAAGTTTGTAAGTCCTCCTTTTGGTTCAGAAAATGTGTTTATTGGGGAACCCAGGAAACATTGCAAGTTTTAAAATTATTCTGTAGAAGAGAAGTTAAAAGCAATCCTTGCATATGGGTATTATAGGATATCCACAAGTTTAAATGTATCAAGGAAGTGATGGAGAGTAAAATTGAGAAAAGGCCACTGTGCTTATCAACAAGTTGCAGGTAACCTTTCAAAGAGCAGTTCTCATGTAGATACAGGGGTAGAAGCCAGATAGCTGGTATTAAGAGAGATGGCTATTGAGAAAGTTCAGTCTCTAAGTATAAATTTCAAGGCTTAAGAGTTTAGGAAGTAAGAGCAAGTTGAGGATTTGAAGAATTAGAGTCAAGTAGTTTTATTTGAAATGGAACTAAAATAAAAAAAAAAACTTTAAAAGGAAAGGAGCATAATTGTCAATGTAAAGTTCTTAACAAGAAAGTGAGACATGAGGTCTGAGTACAGTGGAAGGTTTAGCTCAAGACTTAGGAGAAAGATAAACTGGCAAATGTGAAAATATTTATTTGCTGAGGTGAAGGAAGAACTCCATGATACTTAACCGCCTTCTCCTTTACAAGTAACCCAGCATGGTTTTATTATCCTTCTGAAGTCTTTTCAGTCTCCATTTGCTAACCATTTCCAAAATCTTGATGAATGTGGAACAGAATTAACCAAGGTTCAAAAACTATCAAGACCCTTCCTAACTAACCCTCCTGCATTTGATAATATCCCTCTCTCATCACTCTATCCCGTTACATTTGTTTGCATATTGTTCTAGAGACCATCAGCCATGAACATCTTCCTGTTTTTCACCTCACATCATAACAGAATGCATTCTTCCAAGAGATAATCTCTCCACCAGTGTTTTAAGCCGATACCTGTTTTTCTTGTCTATTTTTCCTTTTCTATATACTTTCCATCTCACATGACTTTCTCTTGGAAGTCCACAAGCATTAAAATCTCTCCAATCAAGCAGCCCGGGTGGCTCAATGGTTTAGCACTGCCTTGGGCCCAGGGCCTAATCCTGGAGACCTGGAATGGAGTCCCGCATCGGGCTCCCTGCATGGAGCCTGCTTCTCCCTCTGCCTCTCTCTCTCTCTCTCTGTGTCTCTCATGAATAAATAAATAAAAAACCTTAAAAAAAATCTTTCCAATCTTCTCACTTGTGCATGCACATCGGCCTGTGTGCCTATACAAAACACACAAGACACAGACTCCTGTACTCTCCCATTGTTCTTTTTCCCATTAAGCCAATCACCATGAAAAAGTTTTACTTTCACTGGCTCTACTTCCTCAGGTTCACTGATTTAGTGGATACTTTCCCTTTATATCAACTAGAAATGCTTTTTTATAAGTAGTTTGATATCTTCTTATTTGTCGAAACTGTTGAAGACATTTGATTCTTGTTTCCATTGGTCTCAAAGCAAGATCTGACTCTACCTTCTGCCATGACAACAATTTTAGGGCCCTGCCTCCCCTATCTCTCCCTTTCTGAGTGCTCCTTCTAGTTGTTTAGCACTCTGCTCCCAACCCTTCTCAGTCTGCATACTATATACCTAAGTGATGTTATTTGTTCCAGAGACTACAATTACGGTTTCTCTGCAGAAGACACTATGGCTATGGTCCCAACCTAATCCCTTCTATTGAACTACAGGCACATTCTTCATAACTCCACAAGTTCTTCAAATGCACAATTGAAAACTGGTTCAGCCCCTCACTCTCATCTTCCAGAGGCAGGCCTCTTTTGGTGTTCTCGGAATAAATTCTCTTCTTTGCAATCAAGCCAAAATCTTCACTTCCCTTTGTATAGCTTTTTTTCCCCTCATACTCCTCCCTCCCATATGTTATTAGTTATGCAATCCATGTCATTGGTGCATACTAAGTATCTTTAAGACATTTTTTTAAAGTATAATCTCCTTTTTCTATGTATTTGAGACTTATGAGTCCTACACAAAATTGACCTTTATGGTGTAATTTGTCCTTTATCAATTATACTGTTTTCAGTTCAGACCTTCTTCATCTTTTACACAGAATATTTTAGTAGCTTCCTGGATACATTCCTTTCTTGTAGGTATGGCTACTCCAAAATACTCTGCTAGGGAAATCTTTCCAGTACAAAACTGTGATCATATAATTTGCTGTTTATGAGTCTTCAAGGGGTGCACTAGAGCTTATTTATCCTATGTCGTGCTGATGAATATTTTTCCCCATACAATGGGCCTCTGTATCATTATTGGATAAAATGTTACAGAGCTATATGAACTAAGGTGAAAGTAAGTTTATGATATGCTAACCACAACAATGAGAGAACACAAAATAGTATAAGAACATAAATCTATTTTTATTTTTTTTAGTTTTATTTCTTAAGGATTTTATTTATTTATTCAAGAGAGACACAGAGAGAGAGAGGCAGAGACATAGGCAGAGGGAGAAGCAGGCTTCCCATGGGAAGCCTGATATAGGACTCGATCCCAGGATCCCGGGATCATGACCTGAACCAAAGGTAGAACACTCAACCACTGAGCCACCCAGGTGCCCCCATGAATCTATTTTTTAAATGCATATTCACAAATATGTGTTACATAAACTGGAATACATAAATTTATATATATTATTCACATTTAAGATATATCACTAGGATACATAAATTAATATATATATGTGTGTGTGTATATATCTATATTTGTAATTTAGCTCATTAATTATCCATCTCTCTGCTCACATAAAGGACATGGATATCTCTTTGTCTTTCTGACATGCACATTTTCACCCAAACCTGAAATCACAAAGAGATGCAAGGATCTTTCTTCCACCTCTACCAACATCAAATTGCTTCCTAGGTCCTATTGATTCTGCATTCCAAGTATTTTTACAATCAGTCCCTTTGTTTCTATCATAATTTCTGTTAGCTCAGCTATGAAGCTCTCCTTGCCCTTCTGTGCAAACAGAGCCTTGTGTTTTCCTGTTTGTTCTCATAAATTCCTAGGCTTTCTTTGTCATATCGTCTATCAGTCTCTTGGTTTTTCTGGGTGTGTTTTTTGTTTCTCCTTTACTAGATGCAAGGAACTTGACACCACTGGCCATATCTGATATGGGACTAAATTCAGCATGGTGCCTATTACAAGGAAATTATTTAATCATCATTTGTAGAATGTATTAATAAAACACACAGTACTGGGCACATGGCATTGCTTATGGTAATTAAATTGACTGAATATTTTGACAAATGCTGTTTAAGCAAATTCATGATGTGTAATGATTTTGGTGCATATAAAGCTAAAGCTGTGCTTATTTAAAATCTCTTAGCAGGAAAAAAAGAAATTTTTTTATGGGGGTTAGTTTGAGCAGTAAGAAAGAGATTTGGATGAGAAGAAATGTTGCTGCATCTGTTACAGTAGAAGATAGAGTACAAAATTTCAAGTCTCAGAATCACCCAGTGTAAATGATGCCTGAGATGGCATAGCTGGGGAGAGATCTCAGAAGGTAATATATTAATGACTCTCAGGAGGGTTATGGTAGATGTATAGGAATCCATATTTTTATCCTATGGACATATTCCTTCTCTGTCTCTCTTATTGGCTTCAGCCAATTTGTGTCTCCAGTTTCCAAGTTAATATAAATCCTCCTACTTAGTACTTCAAACAAATAAAGTTTCCATTTTTAGATTGGGTTCTGTAATGAAATATGCCTGCTCATTGCAAAAACCAGATCAAATAAATTGACCACAAAAGTAAACCAAGGACGTTGTCAGTAGAACAGATACATAGATTGAAATAAATAAGGAAAGAAGGCATAGGGTTTTGCCTTGTGCTGATGGAGGCCAGAAAGTGCTGAGAAGACCAGAGTGATATTCAGAGAGTGAAGTGTTTAGGGGATTTTAGGACAGGAAGATTCATTCATTCATTCATGCATGCATGCATTGAGTTTCTGTTCTCTCTCACATTATGGTTAGACTGGGGAAACTAGCAGTGAATCAAAGAGGTAGGATTGCTACCCTATGTGAGGTCTACAGGTATATTGAAATGAAACGTGTGTGTCGGAGGGCGAGTGATCATTTAGAAGTTTACAAGCTCGATAAGTAGGAACTTCAGAATTTGCCTATACCCATTTTTTTAATAATATAAACAAAATTGAAAACATAAATGTGTCTAACTCATGATATGGGTTGGTAATGATACCATATAAATTATGGTGTTGACATATAATAAAAGAGAACAATTACAATAAATTTAAGGGGGAATATCACATCAGAAAGCAAGGTATGTAGTAGGGTCAAATTTTAATAACAATACAAATTCTATGTTTAAAATATATGTATATGTTATCTATACATAATATATGTCTATGAATTAGAATAAATAATGTGTATTATGGCGTGTGTGTTATAAAAACATTTATATGTAATTATATTTAGGAAAAAGTGTAGAAGATCACACTTCAAAATGTTGCAGTAGATGCTATTTCTGATGTTTTCCTTACAGCTTATCTGGAATTTCATTTTTTAAAAAAATGAACACATCTTCATTATACAATAAATTCATCACAAAAATAAATATGCGGGTGACCTAAGAGTTTCTATCACATAGTGAGTGTAATATTGTGCTTATAGAAATGGTCCTGCCTTCAGAAAAATTAGAAACTTCTGCAATCAGTTCGTAATAGTAACCCACAGCATTTATCCATGACATTGCTGAAGATGATTTTTTTAATAGAGTTTGGTTAAAAAAAAAAAGAAGAGTTTTTTGGCTTCCTTTAATTTAAGTTTTAACACCTAGTTCTTCCTTATTTACAAAGCACATAATTTTTCAACTTTTCCTAGAATCACACATGGAAAGTAAAAATTGCAGTGATATACCCAAAATTTGTTTGCAAGGCTACTATATGGAAGACGTGAGGAAATTCCAAAAGGACTTTGAGTTACTGAGAAGGAACTGGCTATATAAGTTCAAAGTGTTTCTTCTTATATAAGGTGGATTTAAAGGAAGAAAATATGGGTTTGGCATGCTCTCTTGAACAATTGTTCAAATGTCTTGGGTTTGGCAAAGTTAAAACTGCATTTTCCCATTCCCTTTTTTCTCGTAATTTACAAAACCATGTACACTTCAAGGGAAATTTAATCCATATGTTCTGATTCATTTGCACTTAACTTGTCATAATGTTGTTCATGAAAGTCATCTTGTGTCCAAGAACGTTTGTGAGATTATTTTTAATAAGTCCCCTTCTCTCCCTGTTCTAAGGAGCTGCATTTTGGCATTAGGTAGCCAAATGGGAACCACAAAAGTTTGAAACTTAAAATCTATGAATTTCAAATGAATTCATACTTGGCCAAATTTTTCTCTCCTCTTTATTTGTGTGTTGTAATGGGGAAGCTAATAGCATTAAGCTAAGGACCAAGCGGTAAGACTATACAGATTTTGTTGTTTTAAAATCAGTTCTCATGAATATTTTAAGAGCATTTTGTATTTAATAAATAGTTCTCCCAAAGAACAAGTGTGACATCTCCACAGAGAAAATATTATATTTCTATGAAGACAAATTAAAGAGCAGATGCCAGATTTATGAGAACTTTTGTCAGCTATCATTCTTTAGGCTGAAAGGCAGCCACCAGTAATGAGTCTAACACAAAGGGAGAGCGAACCAAGACTCAAGGAATAACACCTTCTAAAAGTCATAATTGCTTATCCTGCACAAGATTGGTTCCTACGTCTCTCAGATAAAGATGAAGCCATAAGGCAAGGAGAATCTTAAAATATTTGAAATCAAATTGTACTTGGGCATTTGAGTACCCATGTCAGAGCATTTCAGATTTTTTTAATTAAATAAATTGTTAATAACTATATATTGTCATTTTTATTACCAGTGCTTCTAAGTACTCTTCCAGCAACATAATACAAGTCTTGTGCATTGTGGTCAAACAATCCCCAGCACCCCAGGTATTTCAAGGACACATTAGGAATGGTAATGTGAAAAACAGAACGTACTGTGCACTGTTTAGGAGATTGGGATGCCATTAAAAACTCCCCAGGAACAGTGAACTAAGGCCCAATATAAGGGTAAGATTGTGAAAGCTTAAGTTTTAAACCAAACCTAAAATTTCAGCCCACATCTATTTAAATTGATGTTAGACCACCTATCCCCAGGGAGAATGGATGCCTATATTTGCTGTGCTGTGAACTATTTTAGATCAGAAACATTGCCTATTCTCCAGTGAATGTTTATGTGCACATCTGGCTATATGCAGAAAACTAATGTAATTAATGGACTATGTAACATAAATTACTGTATTTGAAATATCACTCTTTGATTATGGGTGAGTGAGTTTGTGGTTTCGAAATTAGGGTCTCAACAAGACACACGTACATTCACAAACACACATACCCCATTCCACAAACCACCAACTCCAGTAATAAGTAAGGAATTTAGGCCCTTGGACCAGCTTGAGGCTGTTGATTTATTTCATTTGGTCTGTCATACACATTTCTAAAGGGAGAAACTTATCATGTAGCATTTGAGCATATTTTCAAAATATAGTAACTAGTAATTACAAGAAAGGTAACATTACTATATACTTCATCATTTATATAAACAAGTCAGTTTTATGGATGGAATAGTTTCTCATCTAGCAATTAATCTTCAGATAACTTTGCATGACCATTATTCATTCAACTAATCTACCTATCTATCATCTATCTATCTATCTATCTATCTACCTATCTATCATCAACTTATTATCTTTTTTAGGGGAGTACCAATATTGTGCCAAGAATATTATTGGAATTTTGGGTGGAAATGGGACAGGATTTATTCACAAACTAAACTATGCCAGTCTTGAGATTATGCTTGTAACTCATTCTCTGAGTGCTCCAATTGAACTGTGTTTGGAGCATCGAATGCCTCAACAGGTTAAGAACTGAATTTGTCCTGGAATCAAGAAAGACACTTCATAGAGGAGACATTATTTGAGGGTGGTGATTTTATTTCATTTTTGGGGTCACTGATTCCATGATGGAAAAATGGTGTCTTATTCTCTCATAGGGATTGTTTTGAGTTAGATTACCCAGTCCCTGTATTTGCTGCACCCTTGGAGTCTGACTTATTTTCTGCTACATGATACTAGAAAGAGATTACCTTCAAGAAAATTTCATTCTCTTGGCCTTGGGGACTGAAAGGAATCCAAAAGCAATGTCCAACTAAAGTATACTTCCTTTTTTCTTCTAGACACCTAAGATATAGGGATCTCTCCATTATCCAGCAGATTTCCTGAGTACCCACGAGACTGAATGAGTATAACTGTACATGAAACAAGTTATAGCAAGGCTGTCTTTGGCTAGAGTCCATTCCTAGAGGATTAACATGCATGAGTGATCAGAAAGAAAAGGGTTATCCCCATGCTATAAACACATACATATTTAAAGGTATCCATTCCTTTATTTAAATGTTCAAAAATAAATTTAAATTATCGTATGTTTGGTGATATACTAGAATTAAAGACAAAAAGATGAACCTTCTATAAGTTCCTGTCCCCTGGCTCATTCGTTATTTTTATATGTACCATTTAAACATTATTTTCAGTTTCATATCAGTAAATTATGCTGAGAAAAAAATGGTTCCAGACTTCATTTTTTACCAAATGATATATTTTACCATGTATTTTAAAAAATTCATTGTGAAGCATGTTGTCTTGCAGGTAGATGCTTATATTTTCTGAATAATCTAAAAAATTCCTTCGGGCAGCCCAGGTGGCTCAGCGGTTTAGCGCCGCCTTCAGCCCAGGGTGTGATCCAGAAGACCGGGGATCGAGGCCCATGTCGGGCTCCTTGCATGGGGCCTGCTTGTCCCTCTGCTTGTCCCTCTGCCTGTGTCTCTGCCTCTCTCTCTCTCTCTCTCTTTCTCTCTCTCCCTGTCTTTCTCTTTCATGAATAAATAAAATCTTTTAAAAAGTATCTTTTAAAAAATAAATAAAATAAAAAATAAAAAATCCCTTCGACTCAAGGCTGAATTTTAGAGAGTTTGGTGTAAAATATCATGTTGGTTATGAGAATTGACAAAAGGTTTTCAGTATCTATTACAGATAGTCTACAACTGTGTTCATCAAGGCATTATTTTACATCAATGGAATTATTAGTCTAAAATGCATATGAAAAATCTTTCAATTAATCACTACTTCTTTGGGACCTCTACTTGCTTCATGAATTTTTCTTCTGTAGGAATTTTCACACTGCATTATTGCGAATCCTTTGTGCGTCTTTTTCTAACCAGCTAGACTGTGAAGATGAGTGTCCTAGCTCCACTTTCCCACTGCTTGGTGTAGAGTCCAACACAAATGTAAATTCACTAAATCTTGTTAGAACTAGTATATTGGCTTGTGTCCTGGATTTCATCTGACACTGGCATTAACACTCTCTTGAACTCTTCCTCATCATCCTACCCTGAAAGTAAAAATGCACATTCAAAATTAGTGACATTCTAGAAGAAGGTCTATAGTTTCCACATTTTGTTTTAACAGTTTCAAATTTAAGTCCCTATTTGCTCGATGTTTGAAATCAATTTGAACATACTTGTAGTAAAAAAAACCATCAATAAATTCCATATACTTCTGGTCTTTGCACAGTGGGTGGGTGGTTTTCATACTCTGCTGTTATATGTTAGTGGATGGGCTAAAGATAGAATCCTGCTATTAACTTTGAATAGCCAGACTTATGGTAACTTTAGCCCACAGTTAAAAGACATTTAAACTTTGTGCATGGGTGTGTGTATATGTGTGCACATGCAAAGGAACTGTGCCCACTACACAACTGCACGTGTAATTCAGGTTCTATGATTTCAATATGAGTTATAGGACTATGACACTATAAGAATATTTATGGCTAACAGCTTTTGGTGATTTTTTTTTCTGCCAAAATGTGTTTGCTTGTTCAAATTCCTTTCCAGTGAAGAATAGGGTTATAAATGTAAAGGCAAGGAAATGGAACTAGTGATAAAATAAGGTTAGAGAGAAAAGACTTAGAGAGAAATTGGCATTAGGTCTTTTTAAAAACAGGGTTGTGTGTTTATTAATTAACATAAAAAAGAGGTGAGGGTTTTAGACAATAATTGGATCAAGTTGGAAGTTTTTAAAATGTTACTGAAGACAGCTATGAGCTATTTTATTTCTTTTTTATAGTTCTGCCTGACTTATCAGATTTTACATTCATTATTTATCATAAAATATTGTTAAATCTAAGATCTGGTAAATTAGTTAAAGCTCTTGCCTCTGTGAGAGCCTGCATATGTGGGAAATCAGAAAGAAATTAAAGGAAGTATATACTTTGAAGGTACAAGAAATAAAGCTAGGGGGTGCATGTTGAAAGAAAAGATCTTAATGGAAACCCAAATGCCATTTAAATTTTCCATTTACTAATAGTACGTACCTAATTTTATTAAAAGTACAGATGATACCTGGAAAGGGTTGTAGGACTTTTAATATATACATTTAAATTGAGGGTTGGTGCTAGGTAATTATAGAAAGGTAATGAAGCAAACTGAATGTTAGATCCTTGAGTGCATTCATGTATCCCCGCATCTAGAACAGTGCCTGGTGCATCATAGCATTCAACAAAGAATTAGTAATTGATAGGTTCCAAATCGCATTAGGACTAGAGAGTGCTTGACCATTAACTACCATGCAAAATTACTGAGAATGTATATAATTTTATATATTTCTGTAATCTTTTTAATTCCTGCAAAAACAAGATAATTACAATAGATTTTATACAACTCTGTTTCGTTTCTCTCCTTTTATTGCTTCAGTACTTTCCCCTGGCTATAAAAAAATACTCCATGAACACAGAAAGTTAGATAACGCCAATGAGTACTCTTTAGGACAAAACTGTCCAATTGCAATTTCAATATTAATGGAAATGTTCTATAAACTGTTTTGTCCAATAACGTAGCCATTGGCCACATGTGGCTACTGTACTTGAAATGTGGCTAGTGCAACTAAGGATGTACGTTGTTAATAGTCATCTGTGTCTGAGGCTGTGCCATCAGTAGAGTTTTAAACACCTTCTGAAAATTTATTTGATTTTGCCATATTTTTTGAGCCCTGTAAGGACATTATCTTTCTCTTCTCCTTTAATTCTCCATTGGTAAATGTAAAGAAGATGATTTGTTAAAACTATTTGTGTATAATCTGATTATACTATATTTCAGGAAAGTGAGGTTTTTCTCATTCACTGCTTTTATTACTTCCTTCTATTCATATCTTACAAAAATACATTATTTTAAATATGCAGGAAGATATAAGGAGTAGAAAGGATCATAACAGTTATGTCCATTACTTACGTTTATTTTTTCCAATAGATTTTAGTTATTGAGGACATAGACACTTTTGATTTTTTTTATTACTTAAAATCTTCAGGTTATCAAAAACAGTCATGATAAGTAATTACGTCAGTAATTCATAAATCAGGTTTTTCTTTCACATTTAATGGAAGATTTGGTTTTAGAAAAGAGCTTTGCAAAAAGTTTAAAAAATAAGAAAAGCAGGCTTTTATATCTAATGTTCTATTAATCCTATTATGCTGTACTTATCACTCTGTTCTTATGAGAAACTTTATGACTGCCATTGCTATAGCCAATTGCATTTTTAGAGCAAAAGGAAAGCATAATAAGGAAATAAGACTTCTTATAAACTGCCATTTTTCACTGGACAGACTTAATTGTTACTAGCCACAATAAACAGAATGCATTGTCGAATGTTATTGGCCAGCTTCTCCTAGAATTTCATTCACTGGATGGCAAGAATATCATCTTGGACAGAGAATCTTAAACACTTTTACATGTATAAGCACAATGCACTGCCAAGAACGCTAGGGTATCTTTCTATTTTTATTAGCCTGGCTTCTCTAACAAGTCCCCATAAATTCTGTGCCTTTCCAGGGCCACAAAGAACTGGGAAATAGATTACTTTCAGGGTTCGTGTATCTTTATGCAGGCTTTCGTGGAGCAGCTGGACAATGATTCTTGAATGGGGCCCATAGTGTAGCAACAGCAGAGATGATATTATAAAGAGTCAATTTACTATTCAGTGTATAGCTTTCAGTAAATTGGACCTATTTTCTGGAGATAAAACTGATTACTTGGAAAGCCAAATAAGGATTTTTTTCTCCTTAATGTGTTGATGTGTGTGGGATTTCTTTGTATTTTGAGGAGATTTGGGGTTGTTTCTATTCTAAGCAATATTTGCCCAAATATATTCAGCCCCTTTTCTTGATTTTTTGAACATAACATGTTAATAGCTGCTACAGAAAAGGTAAAGAACCACAGTTCTGGATAGCTTATTCAACTACCATTTTGACGTAATAATGACTATAAATAATTCTAATATATAAACCATTATTGATGAAAATCCTGTTCAGTTTTATTCCAGAAAAAAGCATTTACAAGTGCCTTTGATAACATTTTATAGGTTTTCTGATTTTTTTGTCAAATGGAAGTCAATGAATTTTTTTCCTTGTCAAATTCATTTCTTACATTGTTTCATGGTTATTACTTAAAGATCCAAATGGATTCTAAATTATAGATACCAAAGTCCTTTGGGGGTAAGAATAGAGTAAGAGAGTTGAGTGACAAGAAGGGTAAAGAAAGAAGAGAGAAAGGAAAAATCTCATAGTAATGTATTGTGTATGCTTCATAAGCAGAATAATCCTTTCTAATATTGAGCTCCTTTAAAAATATAATAGCATTCATTGAAACATGGCACTTACTAGATTAAAGATCTAAAAGACTCAGTCTTTTTTGCTGCTTAGGTCTTGATGATTAGTAAAAGTATAAGTTTTATCAATTAACTGAGATTATAATAAATGGGAAATTCATGAACCATCTATATAGCCTTAGACCAAAAGCCCGCATAGAAGAAGATCATACTTACCATTTTTCATCCCTCTAATTCCCCAAAGACTCATCAAGCCTGTCCTAGGCTGCCTGTTGCTGTACACAAAAACCTTGTAATGTCTGTGTCCTTTCTACTGTGTCTGCTAGGAAGTGCTTAGTGGTGGTTCTTAGCCTTCTCTCCCACCTGGGGTTAACCTTGAATCAATTTTACACCAAAAGGATGAAGAGGTCCCAGGCTGTTAATCCACTCCTGGGTCTGGTCATTGTCTCTTTTATAGGACATGCGGTATTTTCTTAACATTATCAGACAATTCCTAATTTGATTTTCTATTCTTGGAAAAGTTGGCTGTGTTGTGAAAAAATATTTATGAAAACAAAAGTTTACAAGAAATAAGTATTTGAAAATGTATTTTCTATGTGCATTATCCATGCAGTTTATTAACATTTCACATCCCACTGAAGATCTTAAAAGAGGCTTACCAACAAACAGAAAAAGAATAACTTGTGGTACAAGATAGCAAATATTTTGGATTTGAAACAATTCTATAGATGGGGAAATATTAGGGAAAACAGGGAAAAGTTATATTTCCTGATGACATATAAGCAAACAGAAATAAGAAAAAAGGATTACATTGCCTTTCTATATCGCTTGAGTGAAAGAACCACATTTGTCCTGATACGGTTGAAATGGTGCGGTGATTATTTGGCGGGTGAATCAAAAGTATTCCATCACTAAATTTTACTTTTGGAAGAAAAGACTAGAGAAAAATATACAAGTGATGGAAATTTCAGTGTGATAACAGGAAATGTGTGATGATCAGTGTTAAGTACATTAACATACTTAAAAAAAATCCATTCCTGTTTTGTATGATATCTCTTGCTTCCTTGAAAAGAACCTTGCCTCATCCATCCCTACATGTCCTTCCTGCATCTCCTTCCTTTCCCTTTTTTCGCTCTGCTTGTCTTTCCTGAGCCATAAACCAAGCCTATGAGTAGAAGAACCTGGATTCCCACTGATTTCTGCAGAAGTAGAAGAGATGCCTAATGTGCCTGTATCAGGAATTCTCTTCTCATTACTAAGTCTGACCTAGTCTTCAATTCCCTCTTCCTCAGAATTATCACCTCTACATTATATTCCATGAATTATTCCCAACTTTCAAACTACTTTTAGTTTCTTGCTTCTCAAGCTTAGCTTTCTCCTGCCACGGGGCTTTAGTGTGTGAATCAGATCATTAAAAGTTTCGGAAGCTTCTCTCTCCATAAGGTAGGTGAGGACCAACCAAAAATTTTTCTGATTTATAATGGAAAATTGATAAGATTGTAGTTTATTAATTAATAAATTATTAATCTTTTCATGTTATGGATTACCGGGGTTTCTGTTGGTTAAACTCTTCAGAGGTCTATATCCATTATTTCTGGTATTGGACTATTGTTTTCCGTGGTGTTTGTGTAATTCTTTTCTTACGGATGTTACAAATAATTCTATATTTGATATTATTGCCTTTAGTGGGTGCTCAGAACAATTCTTCTGTAACAGTATTTTATAACTTTTTTAGTCATAAATTGCAATAATTTCCTACTTCATTAAGTATCTTCTCATAACATAGTTTGTTTCCATATTAATCGATTATATTTACTATTTATTTACTTAATTGATTTCCAACTGCTGAGCTCAAGGTATTGCAAGACTTTCTAAAACAACAGCACAGCAATTAATATTATTTCATGTATTTTATGTACCTTTCAATGTATCTCTAAATATTCTCAAAATTTTAAGAAAAAAATCACCCTAAAAAAGGGTATAAATATACCCCTCAGGACATATATTGCAAAATTACAATCCACAAAGGCTATAAAATATATATGCACATCAACGTGTCTAGTACCCATCTTTTTTGCATCCTAAAAAAAACATAAAGAATTAAACTTTAAAAAATTCTCTTGACAGCTTCAGAAAGAAAATATTTGCCTTTAATGGTATTCAAATATTTGTTGCTAAGTTTCTTTTTCTGTCTTGCCTATTAATATCCATTGTCTATTTTCAGTTGACATGTTTATTTAGTTTTATTAACTCAGAAGAGCTAGTCATACAGCATGACTATTAACCACCTCTTTGCCATTTTTCCTTAGTATTGTCCAAGTTTATTTGACTTCAAAATTTATTTTGATACTTTCTGAAGTAATAAAAATGTACACTTTTAAGTGAAAATTTTTAGTCCTTAGATTTTTTTTCAGTAAATAGTTCTTATACTTATATTAAACATTGTTCTGTACTTTTTAAAGTCTTTCCTAAAATTTAATTTTGATATATGTGGATATAATTAATTTTGTAAGATTAATATAATTAATTGTATAAGATTTTCATGTTTGCTAATTTAAAACACTTAATAAAAAGTAAAAACACAAGTAAATTATATTATCCTGACTAACTTGCATTTCATATTTATAATATAAAAGATATTACTAATATTACAAAAATATAATATTTCAAAATTTGTGGCATTTTAATAGCTGCTATGTCAAGGCAAGGCATAACAGGACTTTTAATGTTTTCTTAGCTACTCTTGCATGATTACCATTTAAAGAGAATTTTAGGATACTTTTGGCTAAATTGACCAATTTCCATTTCAAATATTTATTTTTAAGTTATTTGAAGAAAAAGATATCTTTATAATATTTAGTGTTCTTATCCAGCAAGAAGGTTTGTCTTGCCTTTTGTTCACCCTTCTTTCACTGCAAGAAAGCTTTTGGTTATCTTCACTCAGTTCCTAAAAAATTTCTTGTTGAAATATTTCCTTATAAGTAACATAATTAGACATCCATTATTATTGTTGGGGACTTTTTCAAGTCAATTACCAGACAGCATTTAAAGATCAGTAACTTTTTTTCAAAGATTTTATTTACTTATTTGAGATTGTGAGAGACAGCCAAAGAGAGTTTGGATGGGGCGGAGGGAGAGAGAGAGAAGCAGACTCTCCTCTGAGCAGGGAGCCTGATGTGGGGCTCGATCCCAGGACTCTGTGATCATGGCCTGAGTTGAAGATAGACAACCAATTGAGCCACACAGAGGTCCTCAAAATCAGTAATTTTAAAATGTAATTTTTGTAACTAGCTTTTTTAATATATTCCTGTATCAACTATAATGACTTTTAGTTGATTCTGTTAGATTTTTCAGCCTTAACAATAAATCACATAAACATAATGATAATTTTGTCTTCAACATCACATATTGCAGTTGCTATCATTTATAAAATATTATTAAATAATAATGGCATTTGAAATAGTATATTTTTTCATAACTTAATGAGAAATCTTCTAATGTTCCACCAGTAACTATGACGCTGAATGTTTATTGAAATAATATTTTGCAATATTGATATGTGTTCTATGCTCATTTTACAAACTAATCAGATAACAAATATTTTTTAAGTGCCTTTGATGATGGTGATGTAAAATCTAGTGTCAGATCACAGAATATTGGGTCACTTGATATTGCTGATGAAAATCATTAAATATAGTAAAATTTAAAAAAAAAACTACTGATACATTGAAATGTGCCATATAGTATTGCTGTGTAGAAGCAGCTCACAAGACATCAGATTCTGTCATTTGAAATATTGGCTTTTGCAAATTTGGACTAAATTTCCATATGTTAGATCATCATTTATATGGTACATGACACTGTAACTCCTAGGGCTGGCTACTCAAAGGCCAGTCACATGGCCCTCCACAGATATATATTCTTTAGAGGTCACTTGTATTCTGTTACATGTAAATGCTACTTAACCACAATATACTATTCTTTTATTATAACGCTGCTAAATTTTTCTGGTGTTTTATTTAGAATTTTGGCATTTATATCTATTCATAGTGTAGGTCTATGTGCTAGTTTCATGGCACATGTTACATATGGCAGATACTCTTATCGAAAGAGGAAATGCTGCAAGGAGTATGGTCAGCTACCAGCCTTCAGCTGCAGTACCTTTGCTTCTCCCTGCAGCATTCACACCAAAGCCATATTCTCTTTTAGGCAACTCGGCCAATGACCATGGATACCACAGTTACTAAGCCTTGGCCATATCAACCCAATTGTCTTTTATAGGCATTCTTCATGTTGGAACTGCCAACTGAGCTGGACAAAACTTTCTTGGGCTTACACTACCTTGAGAATCTTTCTCTTCAATCCTTCTCTGATCCCTGTCTTCTTTTATAGTATAATGCAGGCATCCTAGTCCGAAGGGTTGCCCTGTCTATCCCTGCTCCCTCCTCTCTTTCATAGATGTTTCCCCAATTAATATCTGATGCTCAATGGTAGCTGCCTCCCATGGGGCCAAACAGGCAGTCTACGAGTTTCCTTATTCTACTCCTTGATCAAGAACATTTATTAATGTTATGCTGGTTTTATTAAATAAATTTGGTAGCTTTCCATCTTTTTAATGCTTTTAAATAACTTCTATAGCATGAAAATCATATTTTCCTTGAGTTTTTAAGAAATAGATACCTTAAAACCTTTTGGGTTTTGTGAATTTTGTTGATTGTTTTTTGAGAATTTGTTTTCCTTTTTCTCATCACTATAGAATTTTGAAGGCTTCACTTTTCTTGGATCAATTTTGAAGGTTTATGTTTAGCTAGAAAATCACTCATTTCCTCAGGATTTTTTGCATTATTCCATAATTTATGATTTTCAGAGAATTTAGTTATGTATCCTTATTTCTAATCTTGCATATATTCTGATTTGTGTTATTTTTTAAAGATTTTATTTATTTATTCATAAGAAACACAGAGAGGGAGGCAGAGACATAGGTAGAGGGAGAAGCAGGCTCCATGTGGGGAGCCCAATGCGGGACTCAATCCCAGGACTCCAGGATCACGCCCTGAGCCGAAGGCAGAGTCTCAACCACTGAGCCACCCAGATGCCCCTAATTTGTTTTCTTGATTTAAGTTGTGATACACTTGATTTTTAATGCTTCAATTCAATTTCAACTTTTAAATTTACTTATCTCTTTCCTAGAGTCTTCTTTATTTTTGCCTTATTTCTGTACTATTGTGTATAAAGGTAAAACCATGAGATAATATGAATTACATTTTTGCTTCAGAGCAAGGAGAGCCCAAGAATTCTCTAAATAGTGGAAAGGATAGAACCTGATGAATGAATCCATCTTAGGAAGATCTGTGTCCAAATTCTATGGAGAGCACACAAGACAGGAAAGAAGATTCAAGACATAAAACCGGAATTCAGAAAGTTGAGAAGAAACAAGGGAAATCAGCTTTTGAGATTGATTTTCAACAAAGGCTACTATTTCACAAGATTTAGATAATAATAAATACAGCAAAAACCATGCCAATTCTGTTTTTTAATTGATTCTTTTTAGTTCATATAATAATAACATCATTTAGCATGTTCTTAATTCATTGTCATAATCTCAAATGTATTTAGTTCATTTAGTCTGTTCTAGAAGACAACATTCTTTCACTTATTCATGGGAACAAATAGTAAATTATTTTATTTATCTTCTGCTTTCTGAAGAAAAATCTATATAACTTATGTGGGAAGATTCAAGAAAAGTAAATGCTGTGAACTGGAAAATTTTATTATGCTTTTCTGCAAGTATTTTATAATCAAACAGAATGCATATTTAATGCTACAATAATTTAACTGTAAAGGAATTTATTTCTTTTGTGTTTGTTCTACAAATAGGCTTATTTTTAAAATACAACTTCTGTAAAAATGTAAGAAGGCTAAAAAATACTGACATTCATCTCATGAAGACAGAGACATCCTGTCACTATTTTGGTTTATACATCAGAGAAGTAGGAGTGGAAATAATTATTCCAGAGCAACAGCTCACCCTTAGCTGGCCTGTGTATTCAAGCTGACTGAAACTTTTGAAGCGATTTCAAACTGAGTCACACTGGGAGATTCTTTGAGTTTCCTTGTCCTCCTGGATGCCATTTTCCTTTCATTTCACTTTTGTTTCTTTATCTGTGCATTTTAATCCATTTGTGAATATTCCCATGTTCTCTTTGTGCTAGATGCTTTCTCTCTCTCTTTTTTTCAAGCAAAAAACTGTATATATATATATATATATATATATATATATATACACACACATATATATGCAATATAGAAATATATATATATATATTGCTAATTTTCATTCTTAGCTAGCACAAATCTTTCCTGATGCCTCTGCTTAGATAAAGCATATATTAAGGAATATTTACATTTTGCAATACTATTCAACAATTTCATTGTTTCAGATATTATTTTAGGAGCAACATCTACCTTCTAGGTGTATGACAATGCCTTGAGATGGGAGATTTTATAGTGAATAGACAAGGGCTAGAATCTCTCTAGTCCCACTTACTAGCTGTGTGACCTACAGCAAGCACTTCAAAATTGTTAAACTTCACTTTACATGTATAGGAAACAGAGGTGATAATGACATATTATCTATAGATGTTTCTGAGAATTAAAAGACAGAATACAAGTAAAGGACTAGCACATTTTTTTCCAAAAACAGAGACAATTCCCAATAAATTTTAGCTATCATTGTTATTAATACTCATTTTTAAAATGAAGAAATAGATTAATAGATACAAGTAATTTACCAAAGTTTATAACACTGGTTTGAGGTTTTATCTGGGTCTGAGTCTTTCTTAGCCATTGGAAACAAGAGAACTTCTCATTCTCTAAATACTATCAGTAATTCCTGGATGAGCAACATAAGGAATGTGGCATAATAAGGTGGTATGATGATCTGGGTTCTTAAAAACTGAGTTTCCATGAAGAAAATTTGTATTAATATTTGCTAGTATATCTTGTGTGTTTGGAAACAAGAATTGTAACATTTCATATTTCTGAAAAATCATATGAGAATCATTATAGATCCTGAATCTGTACAGATCCTGGACAGATGCCATTAAAGAAGGTTTGAAACATGTTCAGTGGATTTGGGAATTGCAAGCTCACAGGTAACTTTTATGAAAGCATCTTCGGTACAATGGCACAGAAGCGAATTGAAGTGAGTTCAGTTATTAATGAGAGATGAAGTGGAGGCTAAGAACATACACAATTCTTTAAACAGGCTCAATGGTGACTAGAAGGAGAGTTTAACTTGAGAAAATTAAGTTTATTATTTATAACATACTCAGCGAGGTACGTGTGGATTTTTCTTATCCAAAAAACACAGTGGACATGTGGCTATTACTTGGGTACAGTGACTCTTTATGGGCAATTATTCATAAGGCTCACCAAATGAAGGACAAAAAGAGAGAGAGAGAGATCTTGTATTTCTTCTTTATTTCAAAATCATAACTTGCCAACACACTTTTAATTCTGAGGAAGTGAATAAGGAGGCTAATCCAATGCAAACTTTCTTCAGACTTGCCATTTTTAAATTAATCATTATAATCAATTTTGACACATTAGTAAAAATGTAATATGCTTTTCCATATAACTTATAAGTTATATGTGATTTATAATTTGTTATTTAAGTGAATTGTGTTCTCCTCCTCCACTGAAGGCATTATGATACTTCAGTGGTTTAGTTAAAATGTGTTGAAATATATAGCCAATAATATTTTAAAAAATAGGAGAGGGATAAAGGATTTTTGTTAACTCTGTTTTCTTTAATCATTTCTTCATTTACGGAGTCTGTATTTTACTCTGGCTGAAAGTGATATAGTTTAGTTGGGATGCAAGGCAACCCAGGAACACTGGGAAGAGTATGGTATTACACACCAGAAAAAGAGGGGTTTTGATCAAATAACTTACACAGAAGCTGTTTCTTTACTCCAAACGTTTTTTTTTTTTTTTAATTGTCTTGGTGCTGTGGGTGTGAGGATAAATAGTCCTACTATTTTATTGCTATGCTATCAAACTTCTTTTAAATTTTTTATTAACGTGGTTTGGTTTTATGTCTAATAGAAGAGTCACATCCTGTACAAAATGGCATTAATGAAAAGGTCTCATTTTTTTCTTGCAATATACCACTGTCTATTTTAACTACTTCTGCTCACATGCTTGTCAACTTATAGGGATGGTCCCCCTTGAAGCCTTGGAATGCACTGTAAATCTCTCCAAAGTCTAGTTTCACTCATGGCATTCAGAGAGAATGGTATATTGAACTAAACCCCAAATAACCAGCATTATGTCAATATTGGGAAATTAGAAAAGACATCATTTTTCTTATTACCAGCTATTTGGTGATACTAAATTTTCACGTGAATAATTAGTTCTAATTGAATTGGGACTCCATGCGCCCTCTATTGGATTCTACTAAAATTTGTAAAAGTCTCCAAAATTTGTTATATTTCTGGTCAACCTTCTTTCCGGGTCCAAACCCTGGGTAGGGAAAACTATACCAATTCCCAATAAACACTCGTTCCATTTTTGTCTAGCTTAAAATATTCTCTTTCAGGTGAGTACTCAAAGATTTCCCCTTCTGCTTCTACCTTTTCAGAAAAGAGAAAAGCAGGCATTTCCTCTAGGTGTCAGTAGACTGGTATAGTAGACATGTTGTACCTCAGACCCTTACATGGTCTTCCAGGGATCTACATGCTTGTCCTGAACAACAGAGTCTTCTTTCCTTAAATGGCCCCTAATATGGATCTCTTTAGTACCATCAATCCTTTGAGGTTGGCTCCAATATCCAGTCTTTTGTTTTCTTCTTCTTTTGCTTCTCTCTGTCATCTCTCCCTATTCCCACCCTGTGATGAGGCAACGCCATTGGCTCTTATAGAATTCAGCACTTAGAGATTTCTATGTTGTAGAAATAAGCCTGGGAAATGGGAGACTCTAATTCAGGCCATGAACCTGGGCACCATCCTTAGTTATTTCTGCTCCTTAGCAAAGGCACCATACTGGACAAACAGGAGCTCTCTAAGTTGTGTATGATCCTTTTAGGTTGAGTCTGGGATTCCCATGTTTGGATAATCTTACCAACATTCTCACCATTATCAATCTAAGATTGAGAAGTGAGGATCCAGAAGAGTTAGGACTCCTGCAGAGTAAGGAGTCCTACACATAACTTCTGGCCTTTCTCATCCTTTCTTCTTTCTTCTCCTTTCTTCCCTGCTCATTTACTCCGTAATCCACCACTAATGTTTACCTTTGATATATTGATATGAAACAACCCCCCAAAGATGCCTTTCATACACACACAATCGACATTCTCACAAAACATTGCCTACCTCTTAAAAATGTCTGGCTTTCATTACTATTATTTACTATTCATTTCATTTAAAATATGCTCATTAGAGACTCAAAACCAAAAATGTGTTATGTTTGTTGTTTTATTTTGTTCTCCTCTCTGGGGTAATCCATCTCAATCTCACAAACTAGTTTTGTAGTAGAAAAACTAGGGCCAAAATAATACCAAGTCACTGAGAAGAGAAATAAACCCAGGGGTGTTTCTAATTATTATCCCACTATATAGTAGTTTTAATATTATTTGTCTTAACTTGAACAATTTATCTAGGCCACTTGAACAATGTATCATTTTCACCTACTTGTATTTAACAATTTAATGGTGTTGACCAAGGCAAAAAATAGGATATGCAAATAGAACTGCAGGCATGAAACCGATCTAGTATTTTTTCTGCTTTGAACATTATCCTAAATTCTGGATTATTCAATAAGTTATGAATATATCTTTTAAAGAGAAAGATGAATTGGCTTTTGATAATATTGACTCATAAGGGAAAACTATAGATTTCATTTAAAACCAAAATATCTCTAAGTAAAAGTTTTTGTTTTTGTTTTTCCAAGCCAAGGCACTGTCAGATTGTCAAATGTGTGTCAGAAATATGTCTTTTATTATTTATAAAAATACACTCAGTCATCATTGGTTGAGGATCCCAGACTTAGTGAACTTACATGATTACTTGTAGATTTTTATCTGAAATAGTTTTTCTGGTAGAAAAGACAACTCCAAATGTTATACTTTCTTGTCTTAGAAGAAATTAACCTCTTTTGTACCTATGTCCTTTCACTATCTTCTGACTATAGAAATCTCCATTTCTTAAATTCTCTTTTGAATATCTCTATTTTAATCACTAAATGATTAGCTCAAGAAAATATTTAAACATGCTCTATTATATTTGCTTAGGAATAAATTTTCTTAATTTTTGAAAAATAAACTTAATTATTCAGATGATCCTTGTTATTTGTTATTATTCTATTCTACAAAGTTGCCAAGAGCACTGACCTAGCCAACCATATCTCCTAGGAGAAATATGGGTAAAGTTCCTTGTGAACTTCTCATCAAAATATTTTCATCAACCAATCAATACATAACTCTGTCTTATTTGCATTTTCTGTTTAAAGACATCTTATTGAATATATATTATTGATTAACATTGAATTCATGCCAACAGAACTATAACTCTTGGCTGAGAGAAATTTATCTAATAGATGTATTATCTCTGTGAGGCACAACACAGATTTCTTTTGCTAGAGATACCAGTCAGCACTTCAGCACCAGTACTAGGAGCCATTTTAAACAGTGAAATCACCAACAAAAAGCACAAAAATGCAAAAAACGTGGCATTAAATAGACCATGAAAAGAACATTTGTTTATAGCGTGAAAGTTCAAACAAGACAGAGCATCTCCTTGTTTGACCTCAACTGGGAATGTGTGCCACAAGCAACTCAAATTTGCTTCTCCAGGCATGTCTGTGAATGACCACAGAAGCAACAGGAGTATTGATTTTGGGTTTACAAATGAATTTAAGCAAGTAGATGAGTTCCCAAATACAGAATCCATAAATAATGAAGATGAGCTGTATGTGCATATACACATAAAAACTAATAACTATCACATTCAATGAAATTATCACATTTATTCTGAAAGAACAAAAACAAAGTAACAAAACAAATTTTTAAAGCTTATAAACAATATCTCCAACCAAAAGAAGATAAAAGGAATACTTATGTTAGGATGATGTTTTACTTTTTAAATCTGTTTCAAAAACATCCACCTCTAAACGACTAGATGTAAACATTTTTCCCTCCTGTGTATTTTAATAAGATACAACTACCTATGAAATGAATAATGCAGTTCTCTGAGTCACTTTATGAACATGATCCTCAAATTAAGTAAGCTGAGTGGTGCTGGTGTATAATACAAATAGAAATGTTTTGGCTTTCTTGGTATGAGTTTGAAGTATTATTTTTCTGAGGAGTAGAATTATTCTGTTTTTGAAATTGACTAAAACACATGTATAAAAGTAAGGTATATTTTGTAACATATTTCTTATATTCAGACTCATTTTCAAAAAACACATCTTTTTGCAGCTATTAAACTCATGAACTACCAATATTATCCTAATCATTTCTTGAGAACTTTTATACTCTTATACAACTGAAGAAATTTATTAAAGCCTTTTGATGTCTTCAAAGTTGAAGAGCCATTTTAGATTTCAATCATCTCACTCCTTTTCTGTGTCACTAAACTGTCCTGTTTCCTGATACTCTTCTCTTATATTTTTTTGGCTGGACATTATTAGCTAATCTCAAGTTTCCAAACATGTCATCCCAATGTTGTTGAAAACCGACCTCCTTGCTTCTGAGCCAAAACATAATGTGAAGACAGAGTTTCGGATAAAGAGAAGCATTAGCTTTATTGCTTTGTGGGACAAGAGGCTGCAGCAGACTATGGCCTTCAAAAAACAGCAAGCCTCCCTAGAGAGGAGAGGCTTGGGGGAGGGGGTTACAAGGAAATACAGAATCTAGCTGGTTTTGACACAAATTGTGTACTTGCTGCCAGCCTCATTTGTTTTCTCTTTAAGTTGGTACCAGGTTCCAGAAGCAAAAGGTTGAGAAGGGAGGAGGGGAGGTTTGCCAAAGAGAGAGAGAAGGTTACTTTATTTCATTTTTTAAGGATTTTATTTATTTATTTGAGAAAGAGAGAGTGAAAGAAAACACAAGTGGAGGGGAGGGGCAAAGGGAGAGGGAGAAGTAGGCTCCTGGCTAGCAGGGAACCCAATGCAGATCCCAATGCTGGGCTCAATCCCAGGAACCCAGGATCATGACCCGAGCTGAAGGCAGGAACCCAACCAACTGAGCCACCCAGGCACTTCAGATTACTTTAAAATGTAGCTTTGCTGAAGCTTTAGTGCAGCCATTTTGATTTTTGTTCCCCTTGACACTTCTAAATCTGTTACAATTTTACTCAAATTTGATCAATTTTCTTGAAAATCCTCCATAAATATTTTCTATATTTCAGAATTATGTCTTTGGTTCTGACCATATTACAATCTCATTTACTTACATTTCCTGAACTTATAACTTCGAGTGCCCAGTATCCAGTCCTTGACCCATTGTCTTCCCTGCCCATGCATATTCTCTTGGTGACTGACCCTATTAAGGCTGAAATACCATCTTTAGTGTTGACTTCTCTTTTAAACTCCAGACCCCAAAATAAATCTGCCTAGTTAATGTATGTAATTAATGTGTATTAGATATCTTAGCTATAACTTGTCCAAAACTGATCTCTAGCCTTCCCTTCCTGAAAGGTTCTGCATTTCAATTAATGGGAATTTCACTCTTCCTGTTGCTCTTGCCAAAAGCCATGAAATGATTCTGGATGTTTCTCTTTTGTTCTCAGATCCCATAGTAAATCCATCACCCAATGTCACATCTAACTTCAAAATATTTTCAGAATCTAATCTCTCTTTACTAGCTACATTGCTAACACCAAGGCTCAATCTTGTCTGCATCATTCTAATAGCTTCCTGACTGCTCTTTCTACTTGCTATCTTTTCTCTGGTCTGTTTTCAGCAAGGCAACTAGAATCATCTTACTCCATAATCATATCACTTCACTATTCAGAATTTTCTAGCCATTATAATGGCCTAAAAGAGATACAAGATCTACTTTCCCTGACTTACTTTTCTTACTCCTCTTTCATTCTGCTCCAATCATACAGATTTCCTTGTTGTATGTGCCAGCAACAGACAGCTTGAGGCCTAACTTACTCCTGCACCCCTGAAGTCTTTTTTTTCTTTCTTAAAATTGTATTTTTAAGTATTCTCTATATCCAATATAGGGCTCGAACTTACCTCAGAGATCAAGAGTTGTAGGCTCCACCCACTGAATCAGCCAGGTGCCCCAACCCTTGAAGTCTTTAATTAAATGAAAACTTCTCGGTGAAAAATTCCAGGTTGAGCCTATGTCAAATTGCAAAAAGATTCCCACATTCCTATCCCCTATCCATATTTTATTTTTTTCTTTACTGCCCTAGCCATCATCTAAATTTATGGATAGATGGAAGATGATTGATAGATAGATAGATAGATAGATAGATAGAATAAATAGATATATTTATCTGCCTTTCTTTCCCTTCTAGAATGTAAAATCCTTGAGGGGAGGGATTTTTGCCTTTTTCCATGACCAAATCTCCAATTTTGAGAACAATATTTTTATACTATGCTTTCAATAAATTTGTTGAGTGAATGAATTAATAAATGAATACTTGGCAAATGTCAAGAAAAATACAACTTATTTTGCATCTTATTTTCAATATTCTTTCATCATATTCTAATCAAAGGAAATATTGTGTGTGTGTGTGTGTGTGTGTGAAATGTGAAGACTTTATTCTAAAGAGCACTTTAGTTTCACAATAAATTAAGAGGAAGGAAGAGGGATTTACTACATACCCCCTGCTCTCACAATGCATAGCCTCCCTCATAATCCACATCCCCAGAGTGGAGAGTGGAATATTTGTCACAATTGATAAACCTACATTGGCACATCACAAAACCCAAAGTCCATAGTTTATATTAGGATTCACTCCAGTTTTATACATTCTGTGGATTTATACAAATGTATAATGACATTCATATTATTACAGTTTCATACAAAACAACTTCGCTATCCTAGATATCCTCTTTGTCCCACTTATTCATCCTTTCTGCCCCCTTCAACCTCTGGCAACCACTGACCTTATTACTATCTTAATAGTTTTGTCTTTCCCAAAATGTCATGTAATTGAAATTATGTAGTAGCTAGTCTATCAAGATTGGCTTCTTTCACTTAGCAATATGCATTTAAGGTCCTTCCGTGTCTTTTCATGGCTTGATAGCTTATTTCTTTTTAGCACTGAATAATATTCCATTATCTAGGTGTACTATAGTTAATTTAATTCACTTACTGAAAGATATCTGGTTGGTTTCAAGTTTTGGCAATTGCAAATAAAACTGCTAAACATCCATGTGCAGGTTTTTGAGTCGACATGAGTTTTTCACTCCTCGGGTAAATGCCAAAGGGTATGATAGATGGATCACAGGGTAAGAGTATGTATAGTTAAACTTTTCCCTTTGTTCTGATGTCATTAAAATGGAGAAAATATTAGCTATTAACCTAAAATGAACTAGTCTTGGACTTAAGGAGTTACTCTTCATATTCTGTTGCATATATACACCACCTCTTCTTTATCCATTCATCAATAGATGGACACTTGGGCTATTTCCCATAATTTGGTTATTGTAGATAATGCTGCTATAAACACCAGGGTGCCTGTATCCCTTTGAATTGGTGTTTTTATATCTGGGTAAAAGCCCAGTATTTACTGGTGTAATTGCTAGATTGTAGGGTAGTTCCATTTTTAACTTTTTGAGGAACCTTCATACTATTTTCCAGAGCGACTGCATCAGTTTGCATTCCCACCAATAAATAGTGCAAGAAGGTTCCCTGATAAAAGTGTTGTAAAAATGAAAAAATTCATATTGAAGGGTGATTTTTTAAACAAATGATGCTGTTTAGTTGATTCAAATAATGTTTATTTTTTTCTAAAATTTTGGTTTCTAGGGGCATCATTTTGAGATTACATTTTTCAGTAGTACTGCCTCTGAAGTTATAGAGACCCAGCTACATTTTTTGTGTAGAAACCAGGCTAAGAATATTTCACAATGAGGGAGAGATTAATTGACCTGATATACAAATAATGCATCAAGGTGCCATGCTTTTTTTCTTCCTTTGTGTGAAAACACAGAATGGTTGCCTTAAAACATTTTAACTAAGTCCACATATCCACTGGGACACTAGCACATCATTTAATTTCAAAATTTTATATTGATTTGTGAAATATTTCTGAGCTAGCCATACTAATGAAGAGTAACATGGATTCAATACAGGTGTTTTTAATACAAGGTGTTTTTGAAGGAAATTTCCCAAACCACAATATTCTTGACCACCCAAGATGACTACATAAGTAGTTAGTTAGTTATACCTGACCCCTTACCATACTGCATAGCAAGTTTCCCATAACACTGTTTTTGAATGAGCAACCAGAGAATTATATTGAGACTAAATAAAAAATGAAAAGAAGACAAGCAACAATTAGTCTAGCATGGCGGAAATATATTTTTCCTTTGCTCATTGTTGGGCCATATCCTAAAAGTGTGTTAAGCCTAGTGAAATTGAAATATGCCCTGAGAGACCACAGAACACTTGATGAGAAGCAGTGGAGTTACCCACGTGTGAAGTTTTGAGGAATTTTTTAGATTTTATAGTTTCCCATAAAAAACAATAAAGTTCTTATTAAAGTCCAAATGTTTAGATGGAAGGCAGGCAAGAGTTGTCTCCTTTGTTCCCAAGATGGCTGTGCTGAGTATTAAAGAAGTTTTGTGGGTAATCCCTTCGGAATGAAGAGTCCCATGCAGTTTTCTCCCACATGCTACCTTATCTTTCCAATCCTGGTGCATAACAGGCGGTACTCAGTAAGCACAATAAAACACCTTTATTTCCAGAGATCCTTCTTATTGAGTTTGTATCCCAATTAGAAGCATAAAGTAAAACAGAATAAAGCTGTTGTTTGTTTAAACACCTCAGTATTTTGTTAGCTCTTCCATTTTCTTAGTTTGACACAAGACTAGCAACAATGATAAAAAAGCAAAAAAACATGTTAGTATCATAAGAGAGTTTCTTTAAGCAGTGTAAGTTAAAACCATTACCTTTAAACAAAACAAGAATACATATTTCTCCATTCCATTTTTTTTAATTTATGATAGTCACAGAGAGAGAGAGAGAGAGAGAGAGAGAGAGAGAGAGAGAAGCAGAGACATAGGCAGAGGGAGAAGCAGGCTCCATGCACCGGGAGCCCGACGTGGGATTCGATCCCGGGTCTCCAGGATCGCGCCCTGGGCCAAAGGCAGGCGCTAAACCACTGCGCCACCCAGGGATCCCTCCATTCCAATTTTATACACTAATGTTACATATATTACTTGGGATCTTGTAGAGAAATTTATATGTGTGTGTATAACCGATCTCTCTCTTTTCAGACTTGACAAAATAAGGAGGAGCAAGAGAGAGGGAGACACACACACAAGCAGAGAGACAGAGAGAAAAGTATATAACATACACAACCAGTAAAAAAGAGAGAGAGAGAGAGAGAGAGAGAGAGAGAGAGAGAGAGAGGAAGAGTGGGAGGGAGAAAGATCAGAACATTAAGTTCCATCTTTAAACTTAAAAAAAAAATCTAATGAGGGACGAATGAATCCAAAAATGCTTGTTTATAGTATTACTAAAGTAATTTTCTTCTTTCTTCTTTCTTTCTTTCTTTCTTTCTTTCTTTCTTTCTTTCTTTCTTTCTTTCTCTTTCTCCTTCTTTCTTTTCTTTCTTCCTTTCTTCCTCTTTCCTCTCTCCCCCTCTTATTTCTTTCCTCCTATACATTTTATATCAACACACAGCAGTGGATTCATGTAGTCTTTCCAAATGTTACTTTCACAATAAGAAAATAGAAATTTGAAAAGTACTCAAATTGCCAAATTAGAATCTGAAAGATATTAAGTAACTGTAAAAGATACCTGTGTGGTAAAGTTTGAGGAATAGGGTTTATCAGAAATGGAAAAGATGAGGAGTAACACCATATATCCAAGAATAGTTCATTTAAGGGTAACAGTTAATATTTTCTCCATTTTCGTGGTGTAACAACAAAAGGAAAAGTCTGAAGAATTTGACTCATCAGTAGTGCATCCAGGGAAGGAAGGCTGAAACATTCACTTTTTCTTTTTCTTTTAATATGGATATTCAACTGTGCAAGAAAAAGATAGTTGCAGGTGCCTTCTTCCTCCTACTTTCCATTTCTATGGAAGTTCTACTGTTTTTATTTTTCTATACTTTCCTCCTCTGCATTCTGGGGACCGGGCATTTGGCAAATGTTTATAAATAAACTGTGGTAATCCAGCTTTGGAAGAAAGAAGAACACATTTACATTAGTAATGATAATCTACCAAGAAGAAAACAGGTTTTTGGTTAGTGGGGCCACAGAACTAAAACTGAGAAGCTGAGATTCAGGGGTAAGGTTCCTCAGGGGAAACTGTCTCTGGGTAGGGTGTGTAGTGAGTAGATGAGAACCCCTCACATTCCTAAAAGCCTGTTTGATCATAGCACTCACCACCTGAATGCCCTTCGTTGAACAGACATGATTTCTCCTTTTCCAGAGATTGTAAAGAGGCTTTTCTTTTATTTTTCTTTTTTTTCCCCTAATATTTATTTCTCTCTAAACTATACTGACTTCCAGGGAGAGCTTTGCCCTTCCAGGGCTAGCTTCATTCTACTGCCTCATGCTGAACTCATGAGGTTCACTGTGAGCAGTGCTCTGCAGAACAGACTGCACTGAGAGGATGAGAATAACCAGGATTCACTATGGAGAGATGGAAACTACTAAATTAATATTTAGGCGATAGGATAAACTACTAAGGAAACGTTGATATCTCCTTTAACACAATTTTTTTCATGTGAAAATTCGAGCTCAAACATGGGATTATAAATTTGATAACTCTCAATTTTCCTTTAACTCCATCAAAATTTAAGGAAATGGATTTTAAATAAAAGCCACTCATTAGAAATATTCAATATCATCAGAATCATGGAGAACTCATTTGTCTCTGATGACAGAAGAAAAAACTTCTGTGCATCAACTAAAGAAAAACTCTATTTTGCCTACTCACAAAGCTTCTGACACCAAACATGTGGGTTTTCCAAGTCAAAAAATTCTCCAATTTTCTGCAGATACCAATTGGGTCTCCTGTCATTCAATCCCAAGACTAACAACATGGAGTTATCACAGACATACATTTTCCAAATTCAGTCCCACAAGACAACCTGCTCCACTTCAGAGGTCATTTGTAAGTCTTAGGTTGTCACCTATACTTTTGACCCACTGGCTATAAGTCAAGGGTTCCAGTTATTCACCCTCCCCACATGTTTGATAATTTGCTAGAGCAAAACTCAGAAAAGTGCTTTAGTTACTCTTATGCTTTATTAGAAAGAATACAACTCAGCAACTGCCAATGGAAGAAATGTACATGGCAAGGGAACCTCAAGGGGCACAAGGCTTCCGTTTCTTTCCCAGGAATGCCATTCCCTCACCCTCTGTTCATCAAACTGGAGGTTCTCTGAATTTTGTAAGAGTTTTTATGGGGGCATCAGTATATAGTTATGATTGATTAAATGGTTGGCCATTGATGATTAAGCCAATCTCTAGCCTTCTGGTATCTCTTCTCTCCTGAGATATTGAAGATAAGGATGAAAGTTCCAACTTTCTAATCACCTAGTGGATTCCTGGCAACTAGCTCCCATCTTTCAGACCTACCTCATTAGCATAAACTCAGACATGATGGAAAGGAGCTTGTTACGAAAAACAAAACTTGCCCCTCTCCTACTGATAATTCAGGAAATGTTTCAGAAGCTAAAAACATAAATTAAATATTAAAAGAAAGGATGCTTCTGTTTTTCTTATCTTTTAATAAATTACAAGGGTTTAGGAATTTTGGCCAGTAGCTGGGGAGGAAGACTAAGATTTACATCCTTTATCATATCATAGTATCACAGACAAGTGAGATAGTTTGCCTATTTTGTCAGATAGTTTCAGAACAACTTCTTATGCACTGAACTTCAAGAGAAGTATAATAATCCTACTCCCTCATTTTCCTAACAAATTCTCAGATACTTTTTATACTCCTTTATATTTGAAAGGTATAGCCACAGACTCCAACTAGAAAAAGAGGATAGCATACCAAATCTAAGCAAGTCTAAAAGTAAATGACAAACCATGGGGATACATTGGAGTAGATAGAGCAGGCCAAGAAATAAGGATATTTGGATATTCATTTTAACTCTGTCACCAATTATACAGATGTATGCAACTTTGAAGTCACTTTTCTTAAAAGTGAAATAAAGAGATACATCATAAATACCTATGTAGCTTATATATCACTTGATTTATAAAATATCTTTAAAGATCTTTGAAATTGATCACTAAAAAATAAATTTTTAGTCTCCAAACTTTGTTTTCTTTCATTGAATTCATATTTTTATTCCAGACATTTTGTCTTTACAAATGGTTTTACTCTAGAAGTTTTAAGGATTAATTTTTTTATAAATATTCTTTTATTTATTCCTGAAATATAGATATTATTCTCATTAGTGTTATTGATGATCAACTGGGAGTCAAAGTGAGGTTGGTCACTAAAGTGGTTTGAATTCATCCCTCAGGGATCCCTGGGTGGTGCAGCGGTTTGGCGCCTGCCTTTGGCCCAGGGTGCGATCCTGGAGACCCGGGATCGAATCCCACGTCGGGCTCCCGGTGCATGGAGCCTGCTTCTCCCTCTGCCTGTGTCTCTGCCTCCCTCTCTCTCTCTCTCTCTCACTGTCATAAATAAATAAAAAAAATGCATTTGTCCCTCAAAGATGTATATTGAAGTCCTAAGGATATTTGCAAATGTGAACTTATTTGAAAATAGGATCTTTCCAGATGTAATCAAGTAAACATGAGATCATAATGGATTAGAGTGGGCTCTGATCCAATACAACTGGTATCCCTAAAAGAAACACACACACACACACACACACACACACACACACAGGGGAATGCCACATGAAGATGGAGGCAAAAAGTGGAGTGCTGAGTCTATAAGCAAAAGAACATTGAGGGTTTTGGGCAACCATGAAAATGCTGAGAGAGGCATGAAACAAAATCTCCCAGTCTCCAGAAGGAAGCAGTGCTGCTGGTACCTGAACTTCAGACTTCTAGTCTTCAAAACTGAGAGAATGCATTTCTTTGTTGTAAGCTACTCAGTTTGTAGTACCTTGTTACAGCAACACTAATAAACTAAAATAATTACCAAATTAGCTGCAAAGCTAAAGTCTGAATTTTCTATGGTGTACTGTCTTGTTTTCCAACAGAGTAAAGATGAAATAAAAACTAATAACATGATTTTGGGATAGTATATATTTTTGTACACTAGCCCCATAAATAATTTTAGTATTAAGCATAAAGGAGGCATTCAGTTATGTTTATCAAATATCATTTAGATTAAACCATTTTCTATACTACATATTAAATGGAAAAAAAGAAACTTCTGAGTTACTGTCTTTTATTTACTTATATGGTATCTACTTTAACAATTTAGAATTTTTAAAGTTATATTGAATATGGCCTTTTAAGCTTAGAAGATATGATCAATTGAGATTTTAGCTCTTGCAAAGTTGAGTTTATTTTTATCTGGTATTTTGGTGTTCACATGAACTCTACTCTTAGACTTGAAGAATTTTGAAAAACTGGGATCAAGAAAGTACCAAGTCCATTTTTTTGGGGGGGGGTGAGGAAACTGAAACTCCCAACATAGCAAATTGGAAGAGGTGGAGCTTTACCCTATTCCCATTGTTTACAGTATACTTCATTGTTCTAAATGAAGTTCATATCCAGAAGATGGAAGCCTGTCAAGTTGTCTGGACTAGGTTGTTAACATTGGTGAAAAGAATTTTAGTGTCAGATCTGAAACTAAGATGACTATTAGTTATAAATTAGAGAAGAATTAAATGTTTCAATGAAAATGTATCTGTGTTAATTTATAGGAATTTTATTTTGTTCTCTCCCCTCTAAATAATCAGAGTTTTATTAAATGAGACAAAAAAATCCATTCCTTTGTTTTGTAGGTTCTAGAAAATAAGAATGGATCTGTCATTGGAATCATCATCATTTCTAAATTTCTGATTCTTTAAGCAACTTCTGTGCCTAACAGGAATGTAGATATTACAAAAAGAATGAAAACCTCTAATTAATGAGTTTGAGGCTTTCACGACTTAAGATAGAATCTAGAGATCAATAGGGACTTACATTCCTCATTAAAGTTTTCCCTGGAAAATTAAATTGTTTTTTAAATGTTAAAAACAACCTAAGAATGTGTCTAACATATATGAGCATGTGAGTCTTATCCACATTGCTTTAACAAAGACAACAGAATTCACATAAGTTCACTTATTTTGTTTTCACCAGACATTAACCAGGGAAGGACTAAAACATCAAAATAACAGCTAAGGAAATTCTTTGTATCAGTTAAAGGCCTATAAAAAAAAGATTCACATTTTTAGCATGAGGTGGAAGAAAAGTATAAATGTCTTTAACATATAAAGATTTTTTTTAATATTAGTGAGTGTATCTGAGTTTTTAAATGTGTTATGAATTTTGGAGAAATTATAATATTGGTGCAATGTTTGATTCCCTAGAAATTGTTTGAAAAAGAGTCAAGTGATTTAACAACAAATTTATGATTTCACCTACAAAGTGCTCTTTGTATATTGGTATTGCTATGAAGTTCAAGATTCATAGCGAGTGTCATCAAGATGTTATCATTTTCCTTACTTACTTTTAAATATCATATTCCTAAGGGGCAGGATCAGAAGAACATCTTGCATTTCTAATCTTAATATTTTATATAAAAGAAACCACTTTAATTCCCCTCTGAGCACTTAACAGAATAACAAAGAGTATCCTGTATCATCTTTTACTATTGCAGTTTTATGCAATTTATATACAGATGTGTGGGACAAGCCTATCTTAAATTTTTTTTTTGAGGAAATATGCCAGAATTCTAAAATATCTAGACAAAACACAGGTTTTATTGTATAGAGCCACAACATTTCTTTGTCTAAAAACAGATGATAGGAGCAACCCTTTATAGTGACTGATCATGAAAAGAAACCCCAGGAGCATAGAGACACTATAAAAAGATCTAGAAGGAAGTCATTATGCTGTTGAGGGAATAAGAAATTTAAGTCGGAGAGTTGTGAAATGTTCTCATTATAGGTCATCTCAGTAATTATCTGACATCTACAGACAGAGTCACTTCTTAATCAAAAGAATGAATCATTACTGATATTGATTCAGACCACGATGTTTGAAATAATGAGTCCGTTAACTCAAGTATAAATTTAGAGGTAATTCCAACAACTACTTTGCTCAAGTTTTGTACTAAATAATAAATATACTTTTACATTTTTGATGATTATATTCAAATATAGCTATAAGGGAGAATAAAATTGTGATAGTGTAATCTGTTTATTAAGACCTAAACATAATGGAGGTTGCTAATATTTATGATGCCACGGACATTGTCATCGAGTAGGACATAGAATTACTCTCTACTAAGAATAATATAGAAACTTAATATAGGATACAGAATTTTATTGGACAGTAGAGTAACTTAATGTTTTAAAACTATTTTCAGACTTAAATGGCTTTAGACAGTAAATGACTAGCTAGTTTAGCAGAGAAGTATAACTCAAATTATATTAAACTCAATGTAATATCAGTTGAGCCCTGATAGGATGCAAAACTATTATGAACATCATATGAAGGCAACGCACATTTAGTCAAAACAGATATTGAAGACAAAGAAGAGCTGGAGATGTAACATGGTAATGGGAGAATAAACAGTTAGCTACTAATATGAAAAAGGAAAGCTGTAACCAGTGTAGAGTTGTTCTGGGGTGTGAATCCAGCTATGGCAAATGAGTACCATCCTGTGATCTCATTGCTATTGGGGGGGGGGGGGACAGAGGAAAACAGAAGAGGAAGGACCTTTGAGAAAACTAAGTGATATTGTCTCAATATCTTAGAATTATGTGATGAATTAAAGCTAAATGATTTCAAGAACTATTTAATAATATAAACCACTAAATGGAAAAAAAAAAGAAAAAATAGATGACGCCCTTCCTCTGAAGCAGTTAAACTGTCTCGTGTTCCACCAATGCACAGGATTCAAATTCAACATAAGACTACTAGTTTCATTTTCACTAAGGGAAATTGCCACACTAAATTTTATTCCAATATTAGAGTAGTAAATATCCTGCTTTAGTTCTTGAAGTCCAAATATCTGCGTTGGAATTCTGGCCCCAATAATTATTACCTGTGTGATTGGGAAACGTACTTTATCTGTGCCCTAATTCCATCCTCAGCATTGAGGAGATAACAATAGTACTTACTGTTTAGTTTTTTGAGATTAATAAGTGAATTAAGTGCTAGAAAATGCCAAATTATCATCACAAGACATAATTTGCCACTTACTTATCTGGGAAGCACCTGATATATTGTATTACGTGACATTTCTCAAATTGTAGATCACAATGTAAATCCTATTTGATATTTTGGTTGTGCTTATAGGAACATAGTACTGAGTAATGTATAAAAATGAATTTAATTTGTTATTGAAATGAGAAAGAAGTGCCTTTTTAGTTAGCTTATTTAATCAATTTAAGGATTCATTGTGATCATTTGTGTTGTACGGTTGACAGCATCCTTTAATGTAACCAATGTATAATTGCTAAATAACCTTGAGATATTTCACCAAGGCACTTTACTTTAAAATCAGGGCATAGGGAGTAAAGAGATGGTCCAGAAACACTTTTGGAAATAAATAGAATGTGATTTTTGTTTTCCACAAACTGATGCCAATGTTGTACCCAAAAGGGCGTTTTGTGATTCTTTTTGGACAAAAATGTTTTTAACAGGACTTGCATTAGGCAGAATTTTTCCAAAGAAAGCTGCTATGATCTATCAAGTAAACAATGCATAATTAGTGTTGAAACATTTTGTAAATCATTCCATTTCCTGAAGGCTCTTATTTACTGTACTGTAAAGCATATTTTGTTACCTAACTTTCCTTTTTCTTTCATATTGCTTTTTCCATTTTAGAATTTTATAAGTCTGGATCATTCCAAGCCAAAACTATACATCAGGATGAAATTTGAAAGCTCAATTTAATTAACTCCACAGAGATAATTATCTAAACGTTTCCCCAAAATGCAATTGCTTGTTGTCTTTTAGATAAAATATTGCAATTATACAGACATGTTGTTTTTATAAGATATGTTGCACTGGTAAAAACAATTCTATAAATTAGAAAAATCAAGAAAATTAAAATATTTTTAAAAGGTCAGGAAATACCATTTGAGTGCAAGAAGTGTGCTTTTACTCTGAATCCATGGGAAAAATAGTGGATTTTTAAAGCAATGCAAGGTGGTATAACAACTTACTAATAAACACTCAGAAAGCTAAGAACATTCAGCTAGCTTTGAAATGACACATTCACAGGTGGAATAATAAGAATTTAAGGCCAGAATTGATGTCTAGCTTTCAAATCACACTGCAATAACTCTAGGTCAAGAGGAGAGGATTTAGGGAACCCTGGGTGGCGCAGCGGTTTAGCACCTGCCTTTGGCCCAGGGTGCGATCCTGGAGACCTGGGATCGAGTCCCACGTCGGGCTCCTGGTGCATGGAGCCTGCTTATGTCTCTGCCTCTCTCTCTCTCTCTGTGTGTGACTATCATAAATAAAAAAATTTAAAAAAAAAAAAAAAAAAGAGGAGAGGATTTAGGACTAGAAATGCATGAGTTTTTTTCTTCCCAATTAAATATATACTAGTTACAGAGATCTATGTCAAAAAATTATCTTAAATCATTTATAGGAGCCTGTGTTTTGCTTCTGAGCTTCTGTCTGCTTATACCAGATGCAGTTAGATAACCAAGATGACCTTTAACCTAGATTCTGTATAGACTAATATATTCTCTGACTTTAACATCATCTTAGCTTTTATTCTCACTTAGACCATATGGAATTATATTTTACAGTCTTCCTAATCTTATCAAAGATATGTAGAATAGAATGTTGTAGAAGATCAGAGTCTTTACAGTTAACATAGTTGCAATCTAGTCTGAACATTTACTACCTTCACACTCTGGATAATTTATTGGCCAAGTTAATCTCTCTAAGCATCACCTCCCTATCCTAAAATGGAGATTTTACTTTGTAACTTATAAGGTTATTCAAGTTTCAGATGAGCTTCTGGATTTCTGGTTTTCAGTCCAATGGGTAGTTTATGAGTTGCTGGAGGCTCAGGGTAGACTAACATGAGAGTTAGAAATTCTGAGGGGGCTCAGTCTTGGGGGGATTTCCACTTTCATACATTTCTCTCTAAAAGTCCTACCAAGTTCTCATTGTCAACGCAGAGAAAAATCTTTTTGTGCTTCCAGGTGGGGGAGGAAGAAGTGCCCACACTGAAATTCATCCAGAGCATTCTGTCCTCCTTAACAAGGTTGGTCTTCAGGGAAAACTGAGAGACTTAATTGCAGGAATTTAGAAAATCCAGGGGACAGTTCCAGATCGTCTGGCTCTGGTGTTCAATGGCCCTTATGCTTGTGACCCCTCAGGATTATATATGTTTGCATACTTTTAAAAGCTTCTGCCAGAGGTCTGGTTTCCAATCAGCCTGAATCCAGGTGCTGACTGAGATCTTCCCATGTGGGACACTGATATGTCTTGGCACATTCTCGCTATTGGGAGCTAATAAAAATATATTAGCCTGCTTGGACAAGCACAGAGGATTGAGAGACAACCAAGAGCTGGGCAGGGCTGACTAAAAAGTTTCTTCTACATAAGACCACTCCTTGAAAATTGTGAAACATGGGTAATTTTTCCTACTGTATAGAAGCCAATACAGAGCATCAAGCAAAATGAAGAAAAAGAGGAATACATTCTAAAAGAAAGAGCAAGGAAATCAAGGAAAATAGACAAAAAACTTCAATGAAATGGAGATGAGTAATTTACTTGATAAATAGTTCAAAGTAATGGTCACCAAGATGCTCACTGAACTGAGAAGAATGGATGAACACAGTGAGAACTTCAGCAAAGAGACAGGAAAGATAAAGTACCAAAAGGAAGTTATAGAGCTGAAGAATACAATAATTGAACTGAAAAACACACCAGAGGGGTTTAATTGCAGACAAGATGAAGCAGAAGAAAGGATCAGTGAACTCAAAGACAGGGCAATGGGACTCAATCAAAGCATCAAAAAGGATGAGAGAGAGAGAGAGAGAGAGAGAGAATAGCCTCAGGGAAGAAGATCAAACATATCAACATTCTTAGTACAGGGGTCCCAGAAGGAAAAGAGAGACAGAAAGGGGCATAGCAATCTTATTTGAAGAAACTTCCCGGGGGATCCCTGGGTGACGCAGCGGTTTAGCACCTGCCTTTGGCCCAGGGAGCGATCCTGGAGACCTGGGATCGAATCCCACGTCCGGCTCCCGGTGCATGGAACCTGCTTCTCCCTCTGCTGCTGTGTCTCTGCCTCTCTCTCTCTCTCTCTCTCTCTCTCTCTCTCTCTCTCGCTCTCTCTCATAAATAAAAAATAAATAAAAAATAAATAAAATTAAAAAAAAAAAGAAACTTCCCTAACCTGGGGAAGGAAACAGTCATCCAGGCTCAGGAAATCCAGAAACTACACCGAACTAAAAAGCTTTTGCACAGCAGAGGTAACCATCAATAAAATGAAAAGTCAACCTATTGAATGAAATAAAACAGTTGTAAATCATGTAACTTATAAGGGACTAATATCCAAAATATACAAAGAACTCATGCAACACAATGCCAGAAAAGAAAAAGGAAACGAAAGAAAAGAAACATTGATTTGAAAATGGGCAGAGAATCTGAATAGACATTTTAGCAAAGATTTTCAGAGGGGCAAAAGGGACAGGAAAAGATACTCAGCATTATTAATCATCAGGAAAATGCAAGTCAAAACGGCAATGAAATATCACTTTGCACCTCTTAGAGTGACTATTATCAAAAAGACAAAAAATGATAAACATTGGCTAGGATGTGGAGAAGGGGGAACCCTTGTGAACTGAGGTGAGAATGTAGATTGGTGCAACCATTACAGAAAACACTACAAATGTTCCTCAAAACATTACAAATGGAAGGTCCATATGATTCAGCAAGTCCATTTCTGGGTGTTTATCTGAAGAAAATACTAATTCAAATAGATATATACACCCCCATATTTATTTCAGCATTATTTACAATAGCCAAGATATGGAAAGCATCCACATGGAAGCCAGTGAATAAATGAATAAAGAAGATCCAGTGTACATATAATGGAATATTATTCTGCCATAAAAAGAATGAAATTTTGCCATATGTGTCAATATATCATAAGGATTGAGTAGGTATTTTTTAGAAAAACACGTTTCCAATCTCCACTTCCTAATTTCCCTAAAATAAAGACTTGAAAGTAATCCCTACTCATTCTATCTACATACCACTGCCTCATCTGTTGAACAAAATAATTATTCTCTTGATGTTCAATGAGAGGAATGTTACATAATGTATTTGATATGTTTTTCTAATGCCTATATGCTAAGATTTGTCAAGCAGAAATCTTCAACAGAAATCTTTTATCTTTATACATTCTGAGTTGTCTGTCTTTCTTAGAAGATTTTTAAAATTAATTTGGCAAACAGTGCATATTTTACACACATACACCTATGCTGAGAACTTGCAATATGTGTTAAGACATTAAATTTGCTTTCAGAAATTAACACACGTGTATGTATCCAATTTATAAGATAAAACTGGAATCCATCAAAAAACTTCCACTTCCACTGGGAGATTAGGGAAATACTCGCAAATCTAGTAAACTTTGGATAATAAGCAGAAATTTTGCCTTCATTGAAAGCTGCAGTAAGTCCAGAAATACATTAGAAATGGAAGGAACTTTTTGGGACACCTGGGTGGCTCAGGTTTTGATCCTGGTGTCCTGGGATCGAGTTCCGCATTGGGCTCCCCACAGGGAGCCTGCTTCTTCCTCTGCCTCTGTCTCTGCGTGTTTCTCATGAATAAATAAATAAAATCTTTGAAAAAGAAATGGAAGCAACTTTTCAATGCATAGCTGGTATAGATATACTATGCTTTTAGTGACTTTCATATTTTAGCATTTGAGTACTAATTATGAGCTCGATAGCAAACTAAGTCTTCTGAACACCTGCTATATGTTGGATTATTCAAGATATTTCTAAATGAATAAACAGAATCATTTATTTAACATGCTAAATAAAGATTAATGCCTCCAAATCTAGTTCCATTTCCACTAAGTCAAGTCGATTCACACAGGATGTGGAAGGACAACTCAATCAAGAGCAATAAATAAATTTATATTTCCATGAAGGAGTTTCTAGACTGCTTGGAGAAACAGGAAAGAGGAGTAGATGCAATATAATCACTCCTGTATGTAGATTCTAACATCCTGTGTATTATTTTTTTATACTGTGTAACAAATTACCACACACATAGTGGCTTAAAGCAGCATACATCACTTAGCTCACAGTTCTGTTGATCAGAAGTCCAGGCATGACATGACTGGCTTCTCTGTCCAGTTTCTTTCCAGCCTGAAATTGAGGTATTGGCTGTACTTAGCTTTTATCTGGAGGCTCTTAGGATAAACCTTCTTTAAGTTATCTCAGGTTTTTGACAAAATTTGGTTCCTTATGGTTGTAGGGCTGCAGTCCCTGTTTACTTGCTGGCTATCTGGTTTAGATGATTCTCAGTTCACTGAGACCACTATAAGATCCTTGCTACATGACACCCTCTATTTTAGAAGGCAAAAAAGAAGACTTTCTCTGCTATCAACGCCCCATTATGCTTTTAGTCTCTCTGACTGAATTGTTGGCTTCAGTAATACATCAGTTCTTTTTTAGGGCTTACCTGATTAGGTCAGTCCCACTGAAGATAATCTCCCTTTATTAAAATGATCTGCACCAAATAACAACCTAATCCTAGGAATGAAATCCATCATATTCACAGATCCAGGGATTATGCAGTGCATGTACACCAAGGGATGGGGATCTTGGAGGTCATATTAAAATTCTGCTGACCACACCCTGTGACTTTGTGTAAGTCATTTAAGCTCATAAAGGTAATTTCCCTGTAAATATAATGGGAATACTTACTTCATAGGATGGCTGGGAGGGCTCCCAAGGGATGATATATGAAAGTATCTAACATATTTTCTGGAAAATAATAAGCATCCAGTAAATGCTAACAATTATTATGTTAGCTCAAGTGTTCTTTTAATTAGAAAATTAAACAAAAAACAATGTAATGTTTTAACATTGAAAATTAATCTAAATATCTTAATACACATATCTTATGAGTCAAAAAGAAAAAAGTTGATGCAACTGGCAACTTCAGTTAAAAAATAATTTATGTGACTTAGTCATCTTAAGCATCTTGATTAGAATAAGAAATAAATAAAAAATAAAATTTTTTACACCCACTTTAATCACTCTATTAATGCTCATGAGATTCTAGTTTAAATCTAATTCCATTCATTTTAATTCCTCATTAAACCAAATAGTGTTCTGTGGCATAATTGAACTTATTCTTAATGAGAAAGTAGTAATCACTGAATTCACCATTACACACTGAATATGGATTGGATATTATTCTTCATCTTGTCTGTTAATCTAGGCTACTCTTGCTGGGTTGGGTACTATTGAAAAATTTTGTGGTTAATTTCAAACAAGTCAGTGAAAAAATATGATCTATTAAAATGTCTGTATGCTTGTTAAACATTAAAAGGGGGAGAGAGCACATGGTAGATCTGACTCATTAAAAAATTATTATTTCTACATTAGTATAATGTATGGGTAGTGCTTTAGAAGATTTGGACATAATAACAGATGCTTCAACATTAAAATAGATTCCTAGTGCTAAAAGGTTTACAATTTAATGATGCTGAGTAGATAGAAAGAATATTTAAAATAATTATAAATAAAAGGATTTATAACAAAATAATAAAAGCTTAAGAATTCAACAATTCTGACAGAGAATTTTAAAAGAGCTGAAAGCAAAATGCAAAGTAATTTGGGATTCTGTGCCTCCTTTTTGATACTTTAGGTGATTGGTTTGTCTCCTTTCAAATGGGAACAATACATATACTTCCCTGCTCTATTTTTCATGAGGATGTAGCTTTTCAAGCTGAGGAAGGTAACATCTATAAGGATTTTAAAAGTGATTTATCTGCTTAGAATAAAATTTTTTTGTAAAGGAAATTTTATAGTATATAGATTTCTATGACAAATTAAATATATTATTTGAGGTTTATTTGCTGCTTTAAAAAATGGATTTCAAATGTTGAGAGCAGGGTTCATCTTCAAGGTCTGAGAGGGTCTCTTCTTTAACAGGGGTTCTATCACACTAGCTGTATCAACTCAACCAGACCTGTAGCTTCTTGGGGTTTCATTTTTTTTGCATTTACAAATTAATAGCATATGAATTCCTGTGCTTTCTTCATAGATAGACGAGGATCAAAATGAGATAGCAGCTATGAAAAAGTTTAAAAGTAAATAAGGTGCACACATACGGTTTTCCTAATGTACTAAAAAATGAAATTTTTTTGGTATGACATAATGATTCGACTACTGCACATGTTATGCCATGCTTCCCAAGTGTGGCTACCATCTGTCACACCACAACACCCTTACCATACCATTGACTATATTCTCTGTGCTGCACCTTTCATCCTTGGAACTTATTTAAAAATATGAACTCATTAGTATGAAACTATTATCAGTATAAAACTGATATGTCTCATAGGGAGACTTGATTTGACCTATAGGTAATGAGAATAAGAGGCAATTAGACTGTATTTCATCATCAAATAGTCATAACATAACTATAATGTATATGTCATAAGTATTGTTTCCCTCTTTCTTCTTTCCTTCTCATCTCCTGCTTCCTAGTGGAGTGAAATTCTAATAAGTATTGATGGTTTTAATTTTTCTCAAATGTTTCCAAAAACTCTAGTGAGAGAGGAAATAACCAAATATAATTACATAAAATGTGAATAGAAACTTTTATTGCTTTAAGGAGCACAGGTCAAGCATCTCTCAGAGAATCCAAAGAAAAACCCGATGCCAAGGAAATTAACACTCTCTAGCCTTATCTTTCTATTCTTATAAAACTTTGTGTGCCTCTTATCCTTACTGAATACATAATTATTTAAGTTTTTATGAGAACAAATATGGCTGATTTGAATAATGTAAACAGAAGCACCAGTTGTTATATTCTAGCATTTGCCTATCTATTGTTAAAAAAAACACACACACACATCTTTTTTTTTTTTTGTCAGTGGAGATAAGCATTTTAAATGGACAAAGTGCAATACTTAAAATTTAAGAAAGATAATCATGGAAGTTTAGAATGAGAAATTGGTGGTACTTTAATCACAACCTAATCCAAAGATGACTAAAGATTATTTTCAAGTATGGCGAGTGATATCTTTGACCTCAGGAACCTGTCATAAAAACATCTTGATTTAAACAAGAATCTGATTTTGTGACCAAAATAGATTTCTACTATAAAGTTAGTCCTTAATTAAATGGCCTATGAACAGATCTGTACTGTCACAGTTTGTCAGACTTTGGTTCAAAGAGGAGATGGTATTTCATTAAATACCTAAGATTAATCTCACCATCACGTTGTATTTAATGTTGCAGCTCTTATCCCAATCATTCCATTGCAGTTGACATGCCTGTAGGGTGGCTTTGAATGTATGTGCAAGGTAAAAGAGTTTCCTTTTTCCTGATAGGTTTTCCTTTTCATCACAAATTGTTTCTGCTCTTCCTTTCTTCCTAATAGGATATATTAATTGAAATTTTACTCTATCATGTCCCTGAATAAAACTATAAAGGAAACAAAGTTTGCCTTTAGTACTTTCCTCCCTTTGTGGTGGGACCCATATCTCTTTAGAAGACATGACAGCAGTCACCAATGCCCACTTGGATACAGCATAAAGAACATATGCACTGTGTTCAGATTAACCTGAATCTGCTTTGTGCCTTTAATTTTGGCAAGTTACTTAAACCCTTGGAGCTTCCATTTCCTCATCTAGTTAATTGGTAAAATTGAGAAAATTAAGTGAGACACTAATCTACATTTGGGACATTGTCAATAGTCATTTCATTGCAGCTGCTATATGAAATCATCTTGGGAGGTAATGGGGGGCTCAGATGGTTAAGTGTCTGCCCTCAGCTCAGGTCATGATCTCAGTGTCCTGAGATCCAGCCCCAGTTCTGGCTCCCTGCTCAGTGGGGAGTCTGCTTCTTTCTTTCCCTTTGCCTTTCTTTCATGCATGCTCTTTCAAATAAATTTTAAAAATCTAAAAAAAAAAAAAGAAATCATATTAGGGTGCCATTGTATTCTTTTATCCTTCTGTGGTTTCTTGCTACTCAGAGAAGATTATGGTCATGAATTTTTGGTAACCTTCATAATTTTCATAAATTTACCATATGCCAAAAGCACTCTCTTATTCTGCTTCAAACTAATCAATAAATGGGAAAGTGTAAGAAATGATTTCCAGGTAGTCCAAATGACATTCAAGAAATTATTTCTGGAGGTAATTCTCCTGCTTTGTTAGATAATGCAAATATAATATAAACACCCATATTTTTTGGTTTACTTAGCATGTGCCAATGACTGTGCCAAAGGCTTTGAGTACCTTGCTTCACTCAACCCTAAAAATAACTTTGAAAGGTAGATATCATTTTACTATTCACAGAGTAGAAAATGGAGACTCAGAGGTAAGCAGCTTGCTTTAAGTCACAGAAATGATGAGCAATGTATCCACTATTCAGACTTAAGTTCTTAACAATAAGTACCCCTTAGATAAAAGATTTAAGAGATTAAAATAGGAGTGGACCCTTGTCTATCTATAGTTGGGGACTTTGTAGACTTATAGACCACCATCTCCCAAGCAGTTATCTGAGTAACAAAGTTTAAGATTATTTATAGTTGGGTTATCAATAACATTTTAAATGTATTTTAGTACTTCCCCATTTATTTAATAGCATATTAAATTCATGATTTCACGGTGAGTACTGCTTAGGGCTCGGCTAAATGAAAATGAATACAACTCAAACTTAAATGAATAATAGTACAGATGAGCAACAAATACTACAAAATTTTGAAGATAGTACAGAAATTTCTAAAATCACTTCCCCAATCCGCTGTACTACACAGTACTTGGGTAGGCATTAATAGAAATGTTTAGCTGCAAACTTTATTTTGAATTATCATTTTTCTCTTCTAATTGTGTAGTAAACACTATTCTGGGTCACTGTAATTATAATATTCCTTTCTTTTTTCTCACAAAACTTCAGTTACCTGTTTTTATCTGCCTCAGGTGATGATGCTATACCTTTACAGTACCTTAATCTGAACTTATGGACTGTCAGCCATGAGTCCCTACACATTGTTCAGAAAAAGGGACATCTCATTGATATGGATTTTCATCCATCTGAACAAAATTAATATTTCATCATCTGTCTTCTCGTAGATCTCAGAAAACATTACCATTTTATCACTTCTGTTCTCTGTTAGAGTTATATATTCTCAGATCTCTCCTGGAATCACCTGTCCATTACTGAAAACCTTTCAAAGTCAAAATGATCTTTCCAACACTTTAATCTTTTGGCCTGATTACAGTGCCTGGCATATAGCGATTTACTTAACAGAAGAAAAAGAATGGGAGATTCTAGTTCCTTCCTAGTACTCAGGCTTATTTCCTGGATGGAATGGAACTAGTCCTCTGTGCAAAATTCATGAACTCAAGAAGGAAAATATAAGAGATCAATTCCAGAGTGATTCAACATCAAGGCCAAGAGATTTGTCTGTAGAGAGGAGTTTGGAGGATGGAAAAATATAAAATGATAGGATGTAAAATGGGGAAAGCAGATCAAAAGAGATCTAGATTGAGAGCTAGTAAAAGGGACTTGAGCTGGAAATCTTTTCTTTTTTAAAAACAAATTTATTTATTTATTTATTTATTTATTCATTCATTCATTCATTCGTTCATAAGAGAAAGAGATAGAGAGGCAGAGACCTAGGCAGAGGAAGAAGCAGGTTCCATGCAGGGAGCCCAATGTGGGACTCGATCCCAGGACTGAAGACCACGCCCTGAGCCAAAGCCAGAGGCTCAACCGCTGAGCTATCCAGGCACCCCGGAAATATTTTCTGTTGGGAATTTGCTTCTTCACATTGTATCAGTGATGGAGCTGTTAAGTGTTCCAGCAATATGGCACCATAGATGTTTTCTGAAGTGAATTAGTCCAGAGTACTTAATATCACTAATGTGTACACAATAGAGGAGGCAATCTTGCCTGATGAATTATAGGCTGGACTGGACAATTGTGAGCACGGTATGCATTTGTTTTTATATGCTAAAGATAGTGTCATTTATTGCATTAAGATGTAAGAAAGATGCAACAAAAGATATGTTTTATCCCAATTATTTTTGAAAGACTTTCTGTTGGATCTACTCTTGATTGGAGAGAATGAAAAAGGAATTAGTCAAGCAGAATCATTCAGTAGGCTGCCTTACCCAAAAACTGAGAGCTACTGTTCTGGTAGTGAAAGTCAGTCTCTGGTTGATTTGGCCTCAGTATTGTGGGAGTAAAATAAGCAGAGGATTTTTCCAGGGTTTTCACTTATTAGACTTCCATAGCCCTTTGCAGCCAAGATAATATTAACAAGCAAAATAAGTTTGCACTGCACAGAAGTCTCCTGATTCATTTTTTAATTCCAGGAAGAAAAATAGTATTCTGATAGTACTATTATAGTGTGTGGGTCATGGTGGGCAATGCTCTGCTGCACAGAAGACATTCTGCAAACTGAGCAGCCTTTTTCTTTACTGCTAGGATCTTAATGTTAGTATAAATGCATGTTGTCTTTTGTTAAGTGTAACCCAAAGGACAAGTCAGTGAGTCTACCTAGGAAGCCAGCAGAGAAAGCTACTAGAGACTTAGCCTCAAACTTAAGGTGAAACTGGACATAAATCTTGAGGCATAGTCTGAAGTTTGGTGATAGTTGAAACTGTTTTGCTTACCTTATGAAGAACATGCTTGACTTTTTTTTTTCATTTTTCTAATTTCACTTTCATCATTTAAAATCATATGATTTAGGTAAAAGAACTTGATTACAGTTTCCTGTTCCTTTAAGAAAATCTTTGGCCACTTTGAGGATGTTTCTACTGAGACTTCCAATACTTTTGATTTATTAACTTTTAAACGTTGACTACACAGACTTATTCTGTACACACTACAGACATTTTCCAAGACCCTTAATCCCTTGCATTTATCTGCATAGCATCTTCCAGTTGTTACCATGCTTTCAAATTCATTGTTTCATGTTGTCCTCACAATAATCTGCATTGTAAGCAGAAGATTTATGGTAATCCCCATTCTATTGGTGAGGAAACAGGTCCCATAAGGTCAGTTAGCTGGTTACTGTCAAAAGTAGATTTTGAATCAAACAAATTCACTTCTCATCCACCACTCAAACCCTTTGTCTTCTATACACAAGTAGATACAAGCAGCTAATAATGAACTAAGTCGATTTAGCATTTTGGAAAGCTTTAGAGATGATGGATAGAACAAATTCAAATTATTTGGGAATTTTTACCTATTGGCCAAGAATTGTGGAAGACTTACTTACTTTGTTTTTTTCTGGAAAATATTCTATATAGACAAGTTGCTATCGGTTTTTTAATCTGGATAATACTTTATGTAACTATCTAGAATTGATGTTCTACACTACAAGGTGATGTAAATTCAGGTACCATGGTAGATTTGACAGAACTTACAATTTCTCAGTGGTAACTCTATTTGAAACCCTACCCAGGGTGAGTGTCCCATTTCAATGCCACATTCATTTTTTTAAGATTTTATTTATTTATTTATTTATTTATTTATTTATTTATTTATTTGAGAGAGAGAGAGAGAGAGAGAGAGCATGAGTGGGGGAGAAGACAGAGAGAGAGGGAGATGGAGACTCCCCGCTGAGCAGAGAACCTGATGTGGGGCTTGATCCCAGGACCCAGGGATCATGACCTGAGCCAAGGACAGATGCTTAATTGACTGAGCCACCCAGGTGCCCCTAAGATGCCATGTTCTTGATGTCATGAGTATTGTGGGTTATATACTGCTGCTCAAGAATTCAGACCCTCTGAGTGTGTACTTTATTTGGAACTAAAGTTTTTATAGATGCAATTAGCTAAAAGTCTTGAAATGAAATCATACTGAATTTAGGGTAGGTCTTAAATCAAGTGACTGACACCCTTACGAGAAAAGCAGAAATGCAAAGGTGGGAGGAGGTCTAGTGAAGATGGATGCACTGATTAGAGACAGAGCCATAGCCAAGACATGTGAGGATTGCCAGGAGTGCTTCCAGCAGCAAGGAAGAAGACAGACAGGGTTCTTTACTAGAGATTTTGGAGGGAGCAAGACCCTGTTGACACCTTTATTTTGGACTTCTAACCCCTGTAGCTATGAGAGAATAAATCTGCATTGTTTTAAGCCACCAATTTTGTGACAATTTGTTACAGCAGCCCTAGTAACTATTATAGTAAGCAAAAACTTCATAGATAAGATAGCTCCCTTCTGGTTCCTGGTTTTATGTATAGAGTTCAAGACCAGCCTATTATGATACATAAGATTCTACTTGTGACCTTGTGTGGGCCTTAAAAGTCCAAAAGTAGGCATATCTGGTCATATGTTTCCTACGGGTTGTTTGACTTTAACTTACTCTTATCATTTTATGTTTAGGTTCTCTTTTATTTGTGACACTTGCCAGTTTCATCCTTTTTTTTTTTTTTGACACCAGCAATATATTCCTCTTTTTCTTTGTCATAGTCCACCTAGGATTTCTTTTTTTTTTTTAAGATTTTATTTATTTATTAATGAGAGACACAGAAAAAGAGGCAGAAACAGTCACAGGGAGAAGCAGGCTCCCCATGGGGACCCTGATGTGGGACTCGATCCCAGAACCCCGGGATCACACCCTGAGCTGAAGGCAGACGCTCAACCACTGAGCCACCCAGGCACCCCTCCACCCAGGATTTCTATCTTCATGTGCTGGATTGTGACTTATAACCTTCTGCCAATCCCTTCCTTTCTTGTCTTCCACTAATCATGCATCCTGGCTAGACAACTCTAAGTTAAAAAAAAAATCCTATCTTAGGCCAGGGGCTAGACACAATGCACCTAATATATGAGTTTTGCTTATTTTTTATTGGATGGGAATAAAATGGTACTTTATCCAAAACTTTTTTCTCTTGGAGACTTAAAATGGTTTCCTTTTGCACTGAAATTTCTGAATTTTCACAATGTCTTTAAACAAATCTGCAGCATATTTTGCAAAGGTACAGCCCATTGTCTTTTTAAAAATGCCTTCATTCAAGATCGCTGGAACTCCCAAAAGGACTGTAGCATGTGTTTGGGTAGTAATGTAAAAATGATGATTTCCATGTTAACATTTATGCTATTTGTATCTTTAGTATTTATTCTCTATGTGTTTTAAAGAAGAAATATCAGTTTGCCTACTTTGGATTTCTTGAATAAAAGGATGAATATTTTTGTGTTTTAATACTCCCTTCCTTTTTCTTCCCCAATTCTCTTGCCTGTGGGAAGCCCATACAGAATTATTTGAACTAAATATTATAGAGCAGCTGTGTTAATGAAAGCATTTGTTTTCATTTATTTTATGTGCACATACCTAAAGAATTATGCAACAACTATACATTTATAAATTTAATGAATGGATATCATAAATAAATACAGGAATAGACTTCAGTTAGAAACCAGAATTTGCAGTTAAAATAATTATATAAACTACACAAATAGACAGGAAATTCCAACTTTGTGAGATTTCTTGGGGCAACAGTATATCATCACTTGCTTTTAGTTTGACATAATTCTCTGCTTAATATTTGTACCTGAACTTCTTCACCACTTGAAAAATACAATATAGAGTTAATTGATGCATACAGAGTTAGAATATGGCCTTTGATCTCTATGAGTTAAAGCTGAAAAATACCAATTTAAATATGATATGATATAGTCACATTTATTTAACTTATGAATAGAAGGAGTTAATAAAGTATAAACAATCTTTCATAATACTTACTTGAAAATAGTGAAAATACACAGGTACCAATGCTAATAATTTTGAATAAAACCTAAAGTTTCATCTCACAAAATAACTTTTATTTTGATATTTTATAAAAATTGGAATTTTAATAACTTCCAATCTCAGCTCTGACATGTAAAGAGCTTTTAAGTCATAACTACCATCCTTACAATAAGATGAAGTAGGCTAGCTGAAAAGCAAGGAATTTTCTTTGACCCCTCAGCAAACTGCCACCCCAAAATTCATAGAGACATGTGGATGTGTTTGCACCTAACTATTGGATGTCAAAATATGATCCACAAACTGCTACAACTGAAGAGAAAGAAATCCATTATTATAGTTTGAGACTTCAGCGCTTCCTTTCAGTAATTATAGATCAAGTAAGCAGACTATCAGTAAGTATACAGTTGACCTGACAATGCTATTAACTTGACCTAATTGACCTTTACAAAATACTCCATTTGGCACTAGTAGAATACATACTCTTAAGCTTACATGGTGTCATCATCAAAATAGACCATCTTGGATAAAAAACACACCTGAACAAATTTAAAAGGATAAAAGAATGTAAAAGAATCCTTCATACTGTAGCTGTCATCACCTCTTCCTAGTGTATTCCAAATACCAGGTGGCCTCATATAATCTGGAAGGGAGTGACTTGTTGGTTTCAGGCCTTCGTTAGTTCTGCAGCAGCTAGACCAGGGATAGGAGTGGGAAACTTGCCAAGCCCTTAGCTCTACTTTCCCTTCCATCTGTAGGTACTCTTCCCAACCCCAAGCCCTCCATCATCAGGGGCTGAGGCTGGGACTGAGGGATGGAGTATGCCCCTGTCTGACTGCCTCATAAAAATTCAAAGAAAAAATATATAAAGTATGTTCTTAAGAAGTATGTTCATATAAAGTATGTAAACTACAATGTAATAAAGCTACAAATCAATAAAGCAAAGATCTTGAAATCAAACAATACAATTTTAAATAACTCATGAAAAAGTCATAAGAAAAGTTAAAAATTATTTTGAATTAAATAAAAATAAAATTTCAAGATTAAGATTTATGGAATGCAGCAAAAGCGTGCTTAGAGGGGAGTTTATAGCCCTAAATGCATATGTTAGCAAAGACTAAATAATCTAAAATCAACCTTAAGCTTCTGTCTTAGGAAACTAGAATAGAAACTAGAGTAATATAAGCCTAAAGCAAGGAGAAGGAAATAAAAAGAGAATAAATCAACGAAATAGAAAAGGATAATAAAAAAACAAAAGCTTGTTCTTTGAAAAGATAAACTGACAACTGTCTAAACAGGCTAACAGAGAGAGAGAGAGAGAGAGAGAGAGAGAGGAAAACCTAATTACTAATGTCATAAAGAAGGAGGAGCTATCACTATTGATCCCATGGACATCAAAAGGATTATAAAATGGTATGATAGTGAGGGTGTTCAACAGATTTTAGTTCTAGTGGGACTTCCAATGTTGACTTCAAATCTTCATTCAAGCAAGTCCAGACATTGACAAAGAAGTGATCCAGCAGGAGTCAATTCAGAATGGGTAATGCGGAGCTTCTCAGAAAGGAAAACATCTTCAAGGAAGATAGAATGGTGGTTTAAGTCAATAAAGTTGTAGTTTTAAGGAAAAAAAAAAAACAGTGCCCTGACTACAGCTTGAATTCTGTTAAATATAGCTGCCTTAACATATGTATTTATTCTAGAGATAAGAAAAGAGAAAGAGAGGGGAAGAGGAATAATATGGAAAAAGAAGGTAGGAAGAAAGGACAGGTGAAAAGAGAGAAGAGGAAAGAAGAAATATGAGTAAAAAAAATGCATTTTGTTGAATTCCAGTCTTTTTTTTTTTGTTGTTGTTGTTGTTGTTGTTTTTGAATTCCAGTCTTTGTTGCATAAGCAACATGCTCCAAGAATGTGCAAGGGAGACATAAAGACAAGGGAATAATCATCTCTAAGACAACCATGTGGTTTTGATACCACAAAGCAAAGAATGTTTGTGGGGGAGAAAGGAAATGGTAACTCACTCACAATATGGATGTTGATATGGATTAATGTATCACTTTAGTTGAAATGCTCACTTTTCTACCTCCTACTCTCTTCTCAACCGCTGAAACCACTCTTATTGTTGCCAACAACAACGTTGGTCTTGCCAAATCCAATATTTTAGTCTCACTATTCATTTTACTCCACTCTGCAGAAGCAATTGATGAAATTGATCACATTTTCTGCCTTAGAACTCTCCTTTGTGTGACTTCTAGAACATTTTATTTACTTGGATTTTATTCTACCTCCACTTATGCCTTCTCCACCTTCCTTTGGCAATTTTCATATTTTCTCCTGCTTCTCCCCTGAGCTTTAGTCAAATACATCCAACTAAGTGTTCAACATATTTCTACTAGGATGTTTAATAAAGTCTCAAATTTAACATGTATGCAACATCAAGATTTTCTCTTCCTACCCCTATCTCCACGTTAGCAAATGGCATCACTATTAGCTCAGTCACTAAGGCCAAAAACCCTATGACAATCAATGATTTTATTTTTTTCTCTCTTGTAGGCCAGATCATCTGCAAATGGATTTAAAAATGTTACCAGATCTTGCCACCTATACTGGTTAATTCTTGTCCAAGCTACATTATTTTTCCTTAGTGAGGTAGTAGTCTTTGTACTGCTTTCCCTTCCTCTGTTATTGTGGCCAACTAGATATTCTCCAAAAAACACTGATTTTTTTTTAATTTTTAAAAAAAGATTTATTATTTATTTAAGAAAGAGGGGAAAAGAGAGTGCATAGAGGTGGTGCAGAGGGAGAGAATCATTAAGCAGACTCCTCACTGAGCAGGAAGCCCAACATAGGGCTTCATCTCAAAACTGATTAGATCATGACCTAAGCCAAAACCAAAAGTCAGACACTAAATCGCCTGAACCACCCAGGAGTCCCAGCAGTAAGATATTTTAGATGATAAAAAGAGAGTATGTCTCTTTTCTCTTCAAAATTCTCTAACGAGGTGTCTGGTTCTACATGTAAGGAGCTTGGAAAGTACAACTGTGTTCTATCAAGTAAATGTGGAATAAACTGAAGAACCAACTCTAATTGAATCCATAAAAGAAAGGAGGACACAGGATAAACCACTGTCTCCCAAGTGGAGAGAAAGGTGACTACAAGTCATCACAGCTTATCTGAAAAGAGACGCACAAGAAGAAACTATTGTGTGAACCAATGCTAGGGTAAGGTAACTCAAACTATTACTAACAAATTGCTGGAGTCTCAATGTGGACAACTCTGAATGTTAGAAATTCTAAGGGGCACCCAATCATAAGGACCCCCTACCCAAAATTGTGAAATTTATCTCTAGGAGCTTAACCAGGCTCCCACACTAAATATTGAAGTAAAATCTCTTTGTGTTTTTAAAGAAGGAGGGAAAGAACCATTTTGAATAACTCTCTTCTTAACAAAGCTTGCACTGAAGGGAAGCTAATTAATAAAACTTCAATTGATTAGATTTTATCAGAGATTAACTGACCTGGGAGAAGGAAAATACTAACTCTAGCTAGTTGGAGCCATTGTGTCCCACCTTTAGGGAGAGGAAAGAAAAAAATTGAGAAACCTTTTGTGAAGTTCACAGTCCAGAGGCATAGGCCTGCAAAAAGACTGAAACCTAATCATAGAACCATAGAATGCTTCCCCTTCCCCCAAACTTGACCAACACATTGCTAAAGCCTGTTTATAGCAGTTGATTGTATCCAATACATCATATCTACTTTAAAGAAAATTATAGAGTGTGCCAAAAAGACAAAAAAATACAAGTTTCAGAGACAGAACAAACATCAGAACCAGACATGGCAGGGATTCTGAAATTATCATACGAGAAATTCAAAACTATTGTGATTAATACACCAAGGATTCTAATGGATAAAGTTTACAAGACCAGATAAACTATGTAAGCAAAGAGATAGAAATCCTGAGAACCAAGGAGCAATGCTAAAAACAAACAAACAAAAAACATGTACCAGAAATAAAGAATGATTTTGATACATAAAATAGTAGACTGGACACAGTTGAAGAAAGAATCTCAGAGCTAGATGATATATCACTAGAGTCTGAAATGAAAACTGAAAACTGAAAGCAAAGTGAAAACTGAAAGCAAAGAGAATGAAATAGGAAAAAGAATATACAAGAACTAAGAGACAAATGCAAAACATTATATATGTATATATATATATACATATATATGTATATATACAACATGGGGATATCAGGAGGAGAAAAGAAAAGAAACAGAAGAAACATTTGAAGCAATAATGACTGAGAATTTCTATAAGTTAGTGTCAGACACTAATTCACAGATCTAGGAAGCTAGATGAACAACAAACAGAGTAAGTGCTCAGACAAACAAACAAAACATTACACCTAGGCATATTATTTTCAAAATACAAATACAAAGAAAAAAATACTGAAAGAAGTCAAAGGCAATAAAAAAAATTTCACTTGCAGAGGAGCAAAGATATGAATTATCTCCAACTGCTCCTCAAAAAAAACATAAAAGCAAGAAGAGAATGGAGTGAAATATTTAAAGAGTTGAGAAGAAAAAGATGAACAAACACCAGCCTATAATTCTATACTTTACAAAATTATCCTTCAGAAGTGAACAAGAAATAGACTTTCTCAAACAAACAAAATTTGAGGGAATTTGCTGCCAGTAGACATATCTTGCAAAAATATGTTAAAAGATTTTTAAAGAGAAGAAAAATAATATAAGTCAAAAATTTAGATTTACATAAAATTAAAAAAGCACTGAAGAAGGAATCAATGAAAGTAATTTTTTTAATTTTTCTTATTCTTAATTTATCTAACAGATAACAGTTTATTCAAAACAATACCAGTGGCATATTGAATTTTATATGTCTATCTATCTATCTATCTATCTATCTATCTATCTATCTATCTATCATCTATCTATATACATATGCTTATAAATGCTTATACAAAAGTGAAATGAGAGGTGCCTGGGTGGCTCAGTCAGTAAAGCAACTGCCTTTAGTTCAGGTCATGATCTTGGGATAGAGCCCCACATGGGGCTCCCTGCTCAGTGGAGAGTCTGCTTCTCCCCCTGCCTGTCCCCCTCTCTAATGTTCTCACTCTCTCTCAAATAAATAAATAAATAAAATTGCTTAAAAAAAGTGAATGACAGCAATGATAAAAGGGACAGGAAAGAAATTGGGATTATTTTGTTATTATAAAATATGAAAATGGATTTGGATTCACTGACATTGTGTGTGTGTGTGTGTGTGCACATGTGCATGTTGGAAAATCTAGAACATTACCCCTAAAAAAGTAAAAAAGAGGTATAATTGATATGCTGATTAAAAACACGCTATAAAAGGAGAAAAGATGGGATAATAAAAAATGCTCAATTAAAACTACAACAGGCAGGAAAATAGTGGACAATGAAACAGAAACAAAGAAAAAGCAACAAATAGAAAACTTCAATGAATATGGTTATATTAATGCACAGATATCAAAATCACTGTGAATATCAGCGGCTTAAATGTATTGATTAAAAGACAGAGATAGTGGATAAAAAATAATAACGACATATTGTCTATAAGAAACCCACTCAAAATAAAAGACATATAGATTAAAGGTAACTGGATGAAGAAAAATTTACTATCTTAACGTTAATCAAAAGAAAACAGGAGGGCAGGCCCGGTGGCGCAGCGGTTTAGCGCCGCCTGCAGCCCAGGGTGTGATCCTGGAGACCCTGGATCGAGACCCACGTCAGGCTCTCTGCATGGAGCCTGCTTCTCCCTCCGCCTGTGTCTCTGCCTCTCTCTCTCTCTCTCTCTCTCTCTCTCTCTCTGTGTCTCTATGAATAAATAAATAAAATCTTAAAAAAAAGAAAACAGGAACAGAATATTAATTTCAGACTTCAAAGCAAGAAAAGTTTGAAGTGACAAAGAAGGCATTACATAATAATAGAGGTTTTATTGTTAAAATAAACATAGCATCCTTAATATGTATGCACCTAACAACAGAATGGCAAACTGTGTGAGGCTTAGACCATTAGAGCAAGGAGAAATAGATAAATTTACTTTCATTATAGGAAGGACTTCAACACCCTTCATCCCTTCATCAGAAATGAACATATCCAGGAGGCAGAAAATCAGTTTGAACGTAGTGGAAGTCAATGATTTACCTTTATATACCTGCTAGAATTGTCAAAAGGCAAAACATTGACAACACCGAAGGCTGGTGAGGATGTGCAGAAACTGGATGTTTCGTTCATTGCTGATAGAAATGATAGAAATAAAACATGATGCAGCCACTTTGAAAGACAGTTTATGATTTCTTAAAAGACTGAACTTATTTATATATAATCTGGCATGTGCGCCTGGGTATTTACCCAAAGTTCGAAATGTACATTTACACAAAAACCTGCAGAGGGACGTTTATAGCATCTTTATGTATAATTGCCAAATTTGGAAGCAACCAAGAAGTTCCTTAGTAGGTGAATGAATTAAAAAAAAAAAAGGAGACCATCCAGATGATGGACTCAGTAGTGAAAACCGTGAACAACCAAGCCATGATAAGACGTGGAGAAACTTTAAATGCGCATTGCTAGGTGAAGATTGTTAATCATAAAAGATTATATACTGTAGGATTCAACTATGTGACATTCTGGAAAAGACAAAACTATGGAGATAGGAAAAATAATCAGTGGTTACCAGGTGCTAGAGGCAGAGGAGGGATGAGTAGTGGCGCATGAAGTCTATCTAGGGCAGTAAAAATGCTCTGTAGGCTACGATGATGATGGACGCATGTCATTACACATTTACTCAATTCCATAGAACGTACACTAAGCATGAACCCTGATGTGAACTATGGAGTTTGGGTAATGAGGATGGGTCAATTCAGGTTCATCAATTGTGACAAATGTACCGATTTGGTAAGAGATGCTGATAATGCGGGACACTATGTACAGATGGTCCTCGACTTACATGATATTTTGATTTTATGATGGTGTAAAAGTGATGCACATTTCCTAGAAACCCTACTTTGAATTTTGAGTTTGGATCTTTTCCCAGGCTAGGCAGTATGATCTCCTGTGATGCTGGGCAGTAGAGGCCAGCCATGGCTCACAGCCAGTCACAGGATCACTAGGGTCAACTACTGATACACTTGTGACCATTCTATACCCAGACAACTGCTGTTGTTCACTTTTCATAGTTTTCAACAAATTACAGGAGATATTCAGCATTTTATTTAAAGCAGTCTTTGTATTAGATGCTTTTGCCCAGCTGTAGGCTAACGTAAGTGTTCTGAGCACATTTAAGGCTTGCTAGGCTATGTTAGGTAAGTAAGTTAGGTGTATTAAAAGCATTTTCAAGGTACATTTTTGCCAATTTATGATTTTTTTTTGGTACATACCCCATTGTAAGTCAAGAAACATCTGTATGTGTGGGATAAAGGATACATGGGAAATCTATCTCTGCACCTTCTTCTCAATTTTGTTGTGAACCTTACACTGCACTAAAAAAAAATAAAGACAATAAAATTAAACCAAAATAGACAAAAAAAAACACAAAAACAAAACCCTCCAGAGGCTTCTCAGCATACTAAAAAGAACACTTAAACTCCTGACCACTATTTTTGAGGCCCTATAAGATGAATTCTCTGTTCAATTTTGGCTCCTATAACTCTTCTCACTTGCTCTGTTTCATATATATTGATCATATTTTTCAAATTCAGTGAGCATTTTCACTTTGAACTGAACAGGCAGGGCAAATACTCTAGGTGCTGTGCTCGAGACAGCCTCTGATTTGACCTTCTTCTGGTCACACCCCACTCCAAAAGGCCAGGAATCCCTGGTGCACTCACCTCTTCTGGACTATGTTCTGTGTATCAAATGTAGAATTTTCTGTCCTTTTGGAGCCTACTTGCCAGATCTGTCCTCCAAAGGACAAACTGTCCCACACATATTACCTACTCCACCACAGGTGTATATGGGTACAACCATGGACTGGTGATGGCCAAAAGGTTGCTGTTCTTCTGTGTTGAGGTTGCAGACAACACTTTGACACACAGATTGTGGTGCTCATAAGGAGGAGCATAAGGTCCTTCACAGTTCAGAGTGGGGAAAAAAAGAAAGCCAGGCTGTGGGCCTAGGGTCTGAGGCCAGGGTCTAGCTCTCTGTGCATAAGAATGCAAGATGTCTAGAATTTTAAAATTAATATGACTCTCCAGGTTTTCATGGAGACATATTTGTCAAAGATGTAGGTCGTACTTTTTAATTTAACTATTATTTAGTATAATTTAGTGTTGTTTTGAAAATAACTTCGATATAAATGCTTTGGAAATACACAAAGTATATTATTTAGTGAAAGGAATACCTGACTGGCTCTTAAACATTGCTTTTTTCTCCTCTACATTGCCAAAAGAATTATTCCTTACTACTAATTTCTTGACAGAATTTTTATTATTGTACATAATTTATATTTCTAGAAATATGTATAAATTCTAAACGTATAACTGCATATAATTTCTTTAGTCTTTTAGTTGGCCAAAAGTGCTATAAATTCACAAGAAGCTGATTTTTTAAAATGAGAAGCTAAGAAAAATTATGGAATGCTTAGTAATAAAGTAGGACAGTTGGGGGAGTTAGTCATTTTTTTCTTTTGTGCACAGACATTAAAACTGAGTGAGCATTGGCGAAATTCATAAAAACAAACAAAGAATATCAGTGCAAATAAATAATACATTGCAGACTATTTTCCACACCTGTATGGAATATTTTCCCCATGTCCTCATTATATGTTATAACCATATTTTGAAAAATTTGCTGACTTTAAGATAAATGACCTTATGCTACTTAATAGTGAACATCAAAAATTATATGTGTACTAATGTTCACCTTTTAGTATTTTTGGCTCTGAGTAAAATTATAATCCATGAGTTTTTCTAATTTTCCTGTAAGTGTAACCATGCAATTTTTTTTAGTAAGGAAAATTAACCCTAACAATTGATAAAGTGCTCACAACCTAAATATACTTAATGTATCCATAAACTGTTATGCTGTCATTTCTTTATGGCTATTTAGATTTGCATACACAAAACCAATGTTTTGGTAACAGCACCAAGTGTTTCATATGTAAGACATTATTCACAGTATGTTTCCTGTTATTTTGCATAGCATTATTCTTTGTGAAAATAATGTTTTGGCCTCAGGAGGAATATTGCAATTGAATGCACAGCAATATATTTTTGGTATGGAGCCATGGTACTATGGTTTAATTTTTTTAAAAATTACCTTGGCAGTCAAGTCAACAGAGCTAAGGTACAAGAGAGAGAGTCTGAGAGAGAGAGAAAGGGGAAGAGAGGAATACATTATAGAGAACATAAACAATTTCATTTTATTCTTAAATCTGACAGTCGATTTGTTAATAGATACAAGAAACTAGCTTGTTTTAAAAAAATATTACTTGGCCTTCTAAATGGCATGTGTCTTTTACATAAATTACCTATAGTATATATATTTAAAGTGTAGAGAATGGGTGGTGAAAATACAGTGATTGCTTCTTTGTGAGATAATTTCACCTTTGTGGTGTATATTGTTGTGAGTTTAATGATGAGAACTATAGAACTCCTATTAGTTTTTTCCAAGTTTTAATTTTTCTTTAGAGAAAGAAACCTGTCATTGTCAGTAAAGAAGTCATAAGCTACTGTTTTACTTTTCCCGATCCCAAACTTCTGCACAATTTCACATAGTATGTACATTAATGTGTATGTATGTTTTTAGAATGGCAAAACTCTTCTCTATTCAAATCACCTTTCTGCCCCACTGTTTAGGTGTTCCTTTAGTCTCTGGCAAATTGCGTTGTGTTCAGTAATAATAGAATAATGGAATATGTACTTGTTGAATAAACATGTCCCAAGCCAGAGAAGCATAATCCTTTAAATAATTAAGCTGACTTGAATGTGAAATATTTTATGTCTGGTTGTGCATATATACAGGAATCTGACGAAATTATTCTTTATAGAAATATGAGATGTCTCAAGATCTTGATGTGTTTCAACAAGTAAACAATGAATGTGATTCTACTTTTACTTTGTATCAAAATGACATAGGTACTCTGGTTTGTGGTAAAGATAAATAGTGCCTGGATTCATTTTTGTAAAACTTGTGATAACAATTTCAACTTGTGGGCAGCCTGGGTGGCTCAGCAGTTTGGTGCCACCTTCAGCCCGGGGTTGTGATCCCAGGATCCAGTCCCACGTGGGGCTCCCTGCATGGAGCCTGCTTGTCCCTCTGCCTGTGTCTCTGCCTCTCTCTCTCTCTCTCTCTCTCTCTCTCTCTCTCTCTCTGTTTGTCTCTCATGAATAAATAAAATCTTAAAACAAAACAAAGCAATTTCAACTTCTTCGTGAAAGGATACATTTCCATAATGGAATCTCTATACATTTGCAAATATCCACTGACTATATGGTCAACCATCTATCCCAACATATTTGCAGTATCTGCATTTTCTTTGAGTTTAGTTCTTAACCCAGTCCTATTGCTTTCACGTGAAATGTTTTCTTTGAAGTCAATGGAAGCTCTGCATGTGGGAGAGATTCATGGTGTGTGGAGGGAGATGAGAATTGCAAATGTGATTCCAAAACATCATAGAAAACATACTTATTCAAAAATTTAAACAACTAAGCTTATAGTTGATATATAATGTCAATGCATTTATATTCCAAAACCTCCAACATGACTGGATTCTTTGTTTTGCTTGCAGTGATTATTTCTAATATCTTTGGAATATAAAATTGTAAATGTCAGCAACAATCTCAGTGAGTTTCTATGTCCTCCTCATTTATGAGACTGCACAAACAGCAATATTTTAGCATCACACAGACACCTCAAACCTATCATGCCTCCAAATAGCTAAGCTCTTCTTCTTATACCCTTTAAATTCTCCCTCTATACTGTTATATTATTATTGCTCCTTCCTGAACATTCCACTCTTGCCCATCTTAACACCTATCCCTCTATTTTTCTTCTTTTTACAGCTGAGCTCCTTGAAGATACCAGTAGTCCCTACCTCTGACACCTCCCCTCCCATGTTCTTGAACCCACTCCAATCAGACTGTCATCCCCACCAATCCACTTGTCTTTAACAAAAACTTCAGTGACCTCTATGCTATACAATCCTCATTTAATTGACATTATTCATTTGATGACACACTCTTTCTTGAAACACTTTCTTCCTCGGCTTTTTTATCATTGTTTTCATCACTCTGGCCATTCTGGATTCTTTCCCCATGCTCTTTCCTTCTCACATCTCTCTTCTCGGTATGTTATGCCCTTGGGCTCAGGCCTTAGTTTTCCTCTTCTGTTTTCTATCTACATTTATCCTCTGGTGGATCTCCTACAGTCTTCTACTTTTATGTTGTTTGAGGCAGATTAGTTCCAAATTCTATTTCCATCCACAGTATCTCCAGATTTGTATAGTTGACTGTCAAATAGCCATCTCAACCTGAACAGCTAAAAAATAAACTCCTTCATCTTCATCTTGACCACCCCTTATAAACCTGCTTTCTTCTTGTTTCCTCACCTCAAGTAGATAAACCACATCATTCATCCAAATGTTCTAGCCCTAAATCTTAAGAACCACCACAAACCCCTTTTTCCAGCTCCCCTTTCTATCCTTGAACATCAGAACTTTACCTTCATAATATATTTATAAATGGACTACTTCAAACCTTCTTCATTGCTACCACCCTGTTCCAAACCAGCATTGTCTTTTGATTGGATTTTTATCATTGCTATCTTTCTGATTTTCCTGATTGCATGACCACCATCCTTTAGTCTATTCTTCACACAGATGCTAAATAAATCTCATTAAAATTAAAAGAAAAAACAACCTATCCTCCCTCTCATCAGAACTCCCCAATATTCGATGCACTCACAAGGGCCTACCAAGTCCCACATGTTCTGTCCATACAGCTTCCTCTGAGACCTGATATCCCACCATTCTTTGCTCACTCCCTCCGGGCAGTCTGACCCCTTGGGAGCTTGTTGAATGTGAATGCCAAGCACTAGCTTCAGGACTTTTAGACTATTTCCTCTCCCTGAAATAGTTTCCCCCAAGATTTGTACACAGTTCACTTCTTCACTTCTTTCAGTTATTCATTTATATATCTCCTTGGCAACACCTTTCTCGGCATGTTCTTGCAATTTCATACCTTTCCCTCCCCCCAGCATAATACCTCAACATTACCCTTTCCTGTTTTGTTTTTCCTTAGCAAATAGAGTGGTCTCCTCTTACCCATGGGGGATAGGTTCCAAGGCTATCAGTGGATGCCTAAAACCATGGATCATAACAAACCCTAGATACACTATGTTTTTTCATATATATATATATATATATATATATATATATATATATATATCTATGCTAAAGTTTAATTTATAATTAGGTACAGTATGTGATAAACAACATAATTAATAATAAAATAGACCAATTATAAATGTAATAAAAGTTATGCGAGTGTGGTCTTTCCCTTCTAAAATGTCTTACTGTACGGTATTCACCCTTCTTGTGATGATGTGAACTGATAAACGCCTACATGATGAGATGAAGGGAGGAGAATAACATAGGCATTGTGACATAGCATTAGGCTGTTACTGACCTTCTGACTATATGTCAGGAGGATCATCTACTTCTGGACCATGGTTGACTGTAGGTAATTGAAACCTCAGAAAGTGAAACTGCAGGGGAACTACCCTACTTCTCATAATTTTATATATATATATATATATATACACACACACATACACATATCACATACATATATATATGAGATTTCATATAAAATTAGTATATGTATATATTATAATTGGTTTATCTTTTTTTTGGTTTATCTTTCTTATTCATAGTCTCTGCACATAAGATCTAAATTATACGAGAATAGACAGAAATTTTTGTTGGTCTTATTCCCAGCTGTATTCTAATCACATAAAACACTGAAAACAGTGCCTGATACATAATTGTTGAACAAAATGAAAAGATCTCCAATCAGATCAAATTCCTCAGTAGATAATTTTATTTTGTAAACTATTTGACTGAAAGCTGTGGAGCAATAAAGTGCCTGTTTTTGGAACTTTTCTCTCACTACTCTATGATTTCAGCCGTTTTACTTTCTTTTTGACAACATTTTCTTTATGTTGGGAATAATCTTTTTCTGTTTTGTTTTTAAACCCTTTTGTGTCTGAGAGTGATTTATAGAAATGATAGTCTTCGCAGAGAGTGCTAGGAATGTGGCCTATTATATTCTCCATAGTGGCTCTTTTCATATTCAAAATTCCATATGATGACAGTAATAAGTTCAAAAAATAATTTTTGGTAATATAAATGAAGATACAAGCTTCTTTATGTTTCTGAGCAAATTTCTTTAAGCAAATATTAAAAGTCTAAAGTTAATATAGTTATAAACATCACTAAATGAAGGACTATTTTTCCCAGAATTTTATTTGAAATTAATAGATAGCTTGGATCCTAACATATTTTGGTTAAAATTCTGTGTTAGCCACTTAATAGCTGTGGAGTTTAGATATTTAAACTGAGTATCAGGTAGTTTTTTTTTTTTTACTATGTGTATAATTCACACCTACAGGAGACTGCATATGTTATAAATTTATATTTCAAGATTTAGTACATCACCATGATCCCAAAAGACCCCCATCTCTCCTAATATCTAGTTCCATTGATTCCTCAATAGTATCTAATATCCTGAAATCTTACACCATAGGTTCTTATCGCCTGTATTGGAATTTTATAGAATTAAGTCATATAAAAAACTACCTTTTTTTTTCTGAATTTTTTCACTCAGTGCTATGGCTTCTGAGATTTATATACGTAGTAACGCCGACTTGCAGTTTATTTACTTAATTGCTATATATAGTTTTTCACTGTAAGACAAGGTCACAATTTATTTAATGACTTTTTCTTTGGTGGCTATTGACTGTTGTCATTTTGGACCTATTATAGTAATTGCTGTCAGAACGCTTTTATACATGACTCACAGCTATATACATTTCTACTGACTTATAACTAAGATTTAGAGTAGGTTTGGAATGTGTGTGTGTGTGTAGAGTTAAATATGACAGTACAAGTTGTTTCACCTCTTCTTCAATCTTGTTTTCTTCAAGCTTTTAAAAGTGTCACCATTTACCATGCATTGACTAGTGCTGTTGACTTGCATCTCTTTGATTGTTAATTGGCGTATTTTTATGTTGTCAGTCTTTTGTGAAATGTCTGTTCAGGTGGTTTGCCCATTTATAATATTGAGCTGCTGATATTTATATTGATTTGTAGGAGTTATTAGTATACTTAAGATATCAATTGCTTGTATTATAAGTGTATTGAAATATCTTCTTTGCTCAGTGGCTTGCATTTTCATAATCTTAATGCTGCACTTGGATAAATAAAAATTCTAAATTTTAATATTTTGCTATTCAAAACTATTTTTTATAGTTAGTATTGCATGTGCTGTTTATAAAATCTTGATTAGCTTTAAAGTTAGTAAGAATACTATGATTCACTCTGAAAGATTTTATTTGGATTTTGCTTAGTTACTTTTATTTTTTACATTCAAATCCAAAATGCACCTGGAGTTATTATCTTATCTTTATGCTGCAACGATCAAGGTTTTTTTTTCCCCCTCACATAGGTATTCAGTGAGCTCAGAACAAATTATTGTGAAGATCTAAGATTATCTTTCCCATAAATCAAATATCTATCTATGGGTGAGTCTGTTTGCATAACCTCTTATGCTCTGATGTCTTTCTCTGTCTTATCACTGATGCCATGCTCTTTTAATAGCTCTCACATTAAAATAAATCATTATATCAAGTAGAACCTGTCCTCTTGTGGTTTTGAAGTCTTCAGGAGTGTCTTAACTACCCATAACCATATTCATCTTCACATACATTTATGTATGTTTTTCTTTCAGTTTCAGATACCTTATGACATCCATGTACCATGTTAAATAGGGAGTAGGGTGGTCAAGGCTACTTATTGCTCTGGGTATATACCTAGCCTTGCTTGCAGAAGGACACATCAGCATATAGATAGCTGTTGAAACCATAAGGCTGGAAGAATGGGGCATGGGGAGAGGGAAAAGGAGAGTATAAGAACATTTTCATGGGTAACATTTAAGAGAGAGAAAGAAAATCCTCAATATGTATCCAGAGAAGTAGAAGAAAAAAAGCAGGAATCAGAATTGTCACGGAAAATGAAGACAGAGAGGATTTTAAGAAGAGAATTGCCATAGTCTGAACTGATAAATAGAATGTTAGACAAATATTGCAAGTGTAATTGGTATTCTTAGCAAAAGCAATGCCCATAGCTGCTGGATTCCAATGGGCTTGGCAATAAGTGGGAGAGATGGCTTGAAATCAGTAAATGTGAACAATTGCAACCAAATATGGGCCAATTAGATTAATAGTACTGGATAGTAGTGGTATTTGCAATATCTATATTTTTAGAATGTGTGAAAGACCTATTTTTAAGACACTTTTCTTTATAGTTTTTTAAAGATCTTTAAGTTTTAGAGACTAATAATACCATCCAAACAATTCTTGAAGTTTCAGTAAAAGCTCTATTATCTGGGGATCCCTGGGTGGCGCAGCGGTTTGGCGCCTGCCTTTGGCCCAGGGCGCGATCCTGGAGACCCGGGATCGAATCCCACGTCGGGCTCCTGGTGCATGGAGCCTGCTTCTCCCTCTGCCTGTGTCTCTGCCTCTCTCTCTCTCTCTCTCTCTCTCTCTCTCTCTCTCTCTCTCTCTCTGTGACTATCATAAATAAATAAAAAAAATTTTAAAAAAACTCTATTATCTGATGTTACTAGGGTAGTAGTTAGTCTGACCTAAGAAAAGGTCAATAGAAGCAGCAAAACATACAAATGACACATATGTACATTGAACAGTTTTAATTTAAAACATGTATATATGTATTGATTTATCAATATTTTTAAAGAAGGATAATCTTTCAGTCTAATTCTGCTTATACACAGTTCTGAGCTGTTATTCTTGCATAAACTACCAAAGGTGCATTAAATATGAATATTATTACCAGTTTCTTTATTTTTTAATTTTTTGCTTCAAATTCTTATTTAAATTTCAGTTAGTTAACATTTAGTGTAATACTTGCTTCAAGAGTAGAATTTAGTGTTTCATCACTTACATATAATACCTATTGCTCATCACAAGTGCCCTCCTTATATTTACCCATTCCCTTTCCTACCTCCCCTCCAGCAACCTTCAGCTTGTTCTCTATAGTTCAGAGTCTGTTTTATGGTTTGCCTCTCTCCTATGTTTCCCCCCTATGTTTATCTATTTCATTTCTTAAATACCACATATGAGTAAAATCATATGTTTGTCTTTCTCTGACTTATTTCCCTTAGCATAATACACTCTAGCTCCCACCCACATCATTGCAAATGGCAAGAATTCATTATATATATACATATACATACTACAACTTCTTTATCCATTCATCAGTCAATGTGTGTTTGGGTTCCCTTTAAAGTGGAACAAGAGTTTAGACACATATAAAGCAATTTTAGTCCTTTATGATATTTGTCCACATCTAATTTGACATAATAATTTTTGAGTTAATAACTGAATTCTCTCAAGCCATTGAACTTAAATTTCAAACATCCTACTCTAATTTCATGTTTATGTAGCATTAGTCTGTTTGACATTCAAATTAATGTTGTCATAGACAACTACTAAAATTGCCATAAGAAATATTTTAAAAATATAACAAATTGTTAGTAAACATTAAGTATCAGTGTACCCAGGCAAACAAGAAAGTAGCCAACATGTTTTGAGCATGAAGCATGCCTAGACCATGAGTTGATAGGCACAAAGAGAGAACAGAGATATTTGGTGATCCAGTCAGTCTATTCAAAGGGAGTTTAGTTCAAATACTGTTTACTTAAAGTAATTGATATGTACGTCTTTATTATTTGACAGTGTATTTTTATTTATTCTATATTAGAAAAAAGAGTAGCTCACCATGGTGGACCATAACATAGATGTGTTTAAAGAAACAGGGAATAGGAAAATGACATATCAGGACTATGCGCTCTCTGCCTAAAGATTGATGGCTGAGTAGTAAATCCAACTCTGGAAGAGTCAAAAGATAATTGCTGATTTGCCAATGACATCCAAGTCTTTATCTCTTAGTCTTAACCTATATCTAGACCACCTGAACCATATATCCAACTATGTTTTTGACATTCTCTCTGCATTATCTCTAACAGGTATATGAAAACCAATGAGATCAAAAGAGAACTTCTGATTTCTTTTCTATCCTAAACCTACTGTTTCACAGGAAGTCCTGTTGACTTAGTTTTTCCATGCTTTTCCTATATCCAGTCTTCCACAAACCTCAATAACACTATCTTCAAAATAGAATGTGCTTACTTTTTATTTTCATTACTACACTAGTTTAAGCCACCATCCTTTATAGCCTAATTTATGAGATGTATTATTTCCCTAAGTCCTCTAATGGATTCCTTTCACAATAAAACCAAGTCCTTACTGGCCATAAAAAGTCTACAGGATCTGGCTCTTCATTCTCAAAATTCCCTCCCTTTCTTCCCTAACTGGCCATTATGATTCAGCCATTTTACTCTTATTTTATGTAGATATTTTGTTTACTGTATAAGCAAGGTATTCATTTTCCATTGGTTAACTAACAAACCAAGTCACTTTCTAAAGTCAACCACCAAATTCCCATATTATATAAGAGAAACCAGAACTCCAGAACTGAAGGGGCAAGATAATAGCATTATCACAGAGTCTAAATTGTTCTCTTAGTCTTGATTTCAAAGGGAGTATAACTCAATAAAGGTCTATATTTCATGAGCCATGAAAATAAAATCGGTTCTTCCACATAGGGGCCAACTGCCAGATACACAATGAGAATCTACTGGGAGATATAAAACAAGAGGTGGATTCTAAGTTATACATAGGTAGAGAAACCATGTAATTGATCATCCTAAAAAGGACACTTGAGATTGAAAAGAAGAACCATTAATAATCACACTAGCATAAACTAGAACTGTTTCAGGCTAACCTGTCCGAGATTGCAACCTATGAGAAAGATTTACATTCTACCATTGTTCACATCAGCAATAATGCAAATTGTACTCTGGGTTATTTGTGCTGTTTATTTGCTTTATATTTCATCTTTTATAAATTCTGTGCTTAACCAGCTCCTTGGAAGAAGAAGCTGAGAATTCATGGGATTTAGTCTCTGGTGATCACAATAATCCAAGCCAGAAAATCCCAAGAGGAAGATGAATTTCCAAAGGAAAAAAGCAAAAGACAGGACAATTGACCTTTCTCCTGTATGGACAATATATTTCCAATGTTAAATATTTGAAGATGTGTTTATTTTTATAAATAAAAGTGATAATTCCTTCACAGCTCAGTTGGGAATCATTGATAAAAATAAATCCACTAACAAAACTTAAATATTTAGAAATTAAACACTAAGTCTAAATTTTAGTGTAATAACCATAACACCAGGCTGCATCTATAAAAATCATCATACAATTAGAAGGAAATATATTATTTCTATACCAGTATACAAATTGATGTATTTGCAAATATTCTCTGTATCATCTATATGAGCAGAACACAATGATATATTGACTTACCTTTTGAGGACATTCTCTTATGATTCAATGATACTACTGATGCCAGATGTACATAAGAAGAAAAGCTAAGAAAAGAGGAGAGATTATTTGGGAACTTGGGTATAAAGAACACTATCTGTATGAAAATATAAGCCTGACAGTGCATCCTTCCAGCTATTTCAGTTTTTTTAAGGTGTCATCAAGTGACATCCATTGTAATCACATATGTACTCTTTTTTAAAAAATTAGATCTCATTCACCTCTATTGAATCAGAATCTTCAGGTAGTAGATCTAATATTTTGCATTTTTAAAGAAGCTACCCAGATTATTTGTATGCAAAGGAAGTTTCAAGATTTTGATCCAATTAGCCAAGTCCAAGGACTCATACTCTTCTAAGACACTTGGAGGAAATAAAAACATAGATGGTTTGCACTTTCAATGCAACTTCTACCAATATTGTGAATCTCTTCTCATGTGAAGAAATTATTTACTTGTTAGTGTTTGGCTTATAGATTTTTCTTTTTCTTTTCTTTTTTAAATTTTTTTTTAGCTTATAGATTTTTCTAACATGTATTTAGGGGAAAACAACTACGGAGATTACAAAGTGAAAAAAAGATGAAATTGTCATGAAAATGGGAGAGAAATGAATAGCAGGCTGTGGGGATTCTTGTAGAAGAGATTTCAAAGTTATGGGAATGGACTAAAAATAGTCAAGGAAAAGAATTTATCAACGAAAATGTGGGAGTTAATTTATATATACAGGAGGCTTTATATGGGAAAAAAAGGAATAGTAAAAAGACATATATCCATGAAAAAAAGTGGGGAAATTTTATACTTTGCATCGTTTAGTTTCTAACTCTACCATTCAGTATTAAGTTCCTAAATTACTGCCTTGAACTCTTCTAATACTAAAGAATAAAAACATACATTAGAGATTTTTACATCTCCATATCAAACTCCCAAAGTATTTGTTCAAGATTTTTTAAAAGCATCGAAGTGATGAAAATGAATTCCATATGGTACGTTACATATGCTAAAAGCAAACTTTATTTTTGTAATCTAAGGGAACATCTGTGCTTTATAACACATTTTTTGGTTGTATGTGATAGTCTGTTTTTCGTACTAAATGGTTAGGCCACCATTATGTTCTTTTTTTCTTCAATAGGAGGAGTGCCGTTTTCAACTAGTTTGTTTTAATTAGCCTAAAATGGATAGCTTTGTTTTTTGTTCTTTTCATGCTTATGCCTAATTTTTTTCCAATAATACTTGAAGATCAGCATGCATCAATAGCTGCAGGGCAAAAGAAGACTGGAGGAAATTAACTGTCACCCACAGCCTAGGATTCTATGTTCCTTATAAGCAAAAAGGGCTAAGTGTTCTTTTATGTTGATCATGCATGCAGATCATGTCATTTCTATTAAAAATTAGACATCTTACATATATTGCATTTTTCCATATTGATAAAGAAATCCAAATTAACATGCTTTTTAACATTATACAAAACTTCCTTTTTGTGCTAGTTAAGTGAAAGAATTAGGATGAAATGTGAGGGAATCAAAGCACAGTCTTAATTAAGCTTTTTTCCCTTAATTTTATTTGAGACAATTAATCTTCCTTCTTGGTAAATCTTTTCTGATTAGAAATATCATGCATTTTGTTGTGCTAATGAAAAGATATTTGTTTCAAATAACATTTTCATTATTCACTGTTGTTCTTGGTATAGACACGATGGTTTTTAGAGAGATTATAAAACTGTTACTGAGAAAATATCTACACTTCTATACTTTTTTTTTCATTTTAATATCAAGAATGTCCTTAAAATTTCAGTGAGTACAGTGAGGCTCACAGATTTGAGTCTAGTGAATTGTAAAAATAAGGCTGTGCTTCACCAAACAAAACAGAATTGATGGATACTAGATGACTTCAAGCTTACTCTGTCTCCTGATGATGCGGTTGCTTGGCTTTTGGTCTTGACATGGAGTTATCTCTGGAAGGCAATTGATTACATTGTCAGTTGTTGGCAATTTAAAAAAATAGTGTTCAAATTTTAACTTGGTTTTCTATGTGTCGTTTCAAGAAAATTTATTGTGTTTCTAGGCATTAAAAGTTCCATCCATTGATCCAAAAATTGTAAAGAACAAAAACAGAAACAGAGTATGAAAATTGTGTGTGCTTGCACATGTGTACATGTGTTGGAAAGTTCATTGTTACCAATGTCTCTCTGTCTCTGTCTCTGATCTCTCTCTGTCACACACACCCACACCCCTCCCCCCCTACACACACACACACACACACACACACACACACACACACTTAAATGTCCCAGATTATGCTAGGGGATGGGAGCCAATATGGCCAGGTATCATAAGTGATTAAGTCTTTCCACTTTATGTAACAACCCTCAATCACATTATTACATTCTACCTTGAGGTTGTGGCACTCACTTTAGGTGTGATGAAAATAAGCATTCATATTTAGCTAATTTTTGCAAGAAGAGAGGAAGGCAACATTTTACATTAAAAAAAAAAAAGCTATTTCCGTGATACATCCTTTCCTAAGCTATGAGTCATGGCACTGCATTTAATTGTTTTATTGACTTTGACGATGGAATATTGCAACATTTTCTTTTCCTGCTTATCACTTTAGCAAATTGCTAGATTACTTTCCACTGATTAAAAATGGCTATTTCTTACACAACTTGCTTCTTATAGTGTCAGTCGATATTTTAAAGCAATAGGTAATCCATCTCCCTTTTATAGTTTACATAATGTTTGAAAATGTTGCATTTTTTTTTCTAGGCAAAATATTCTCTCTTCACCAAATCTTCTTGTTTCCAGGGTTTAGCACAATACTCAACAGCTTTAAGAGAATAATGTGAATTGTACAGTAGCGCTCCATTTACTAGTCCACCAAAGAAACTAATGCTCCATATATACACTTTACTCTTTTTTTTTTTTAGGTTTGAAGGTGTCTTAGTTGGACTCATGACCATTGCTAAGAAAGAGCAATATTACCCAGGACTAATGGTCTGGCCAAATTTAGAATTAAATACATCAACTATCAGTATTCCTTATACCTGTGAGATAAATATATATATATATATATATATATATATAATGCTAAAGTTACAATTGATTTACAAAATGTTATTTGAATAATTATGAATTTCATAGCATATACATGACAAAATAATGAAAACTGCAAACTCATCATTTATTTCCTAGAAAAAAAGTGCATTTTTTTATATAAATTAATTTTTATTGGTGTTCAATTTACCAACATACAGAATAACACCCAGTGCTCATCCCGTCAAGTGTCCCCCTCCGTGCCCGTCACCCATTCACCCGCACCCCCCGCCCTCCTCCCCTTCCACCACCCCTAGTTCATTTCCCAAAAAGTGCATTTTTAACCATTTTGTGGTAAGAGGAATACATTTCAAATCAATATTAAATACAATGGTCATCTTTCATTTTTTTAAAGGATTTTATTTATTTAAGAGAGAGAAACCACACATAAGCAGAGGGCAGGGGCAGAGGGAGAAGGAGAAGTAGACACCCTGCTGAGTGGGAAGCCTGACATTGGGCTAAATCCCAAGACCCTGATATCATGATCTGAGCTTAAGGCAGATGCTTAACCAACTGAGCCACCAAGGCTCCCCACACCTTTCATATAAAGACACATTTTGAGAAATTTGACAATAATCATTACATATGCATTCATGCAGTTAACACCTAGATACAAGCGATAAACTCAAGGCTCTAAGGTACCACAGGTCCAGAGAGTAACCTGTATCAATTTCAAAGAAATGTTTTTTTTTAATTTCTTAGGTTGTAATTCTTTATAAAACCACTAAAGTGAAAGTTAATATACTTGAGAAGATATTGGAGTTAAGAAACATCTGAAACCATACATTATGTATATTTATGTGTGAATGAAGCGTGATTAATGGAAAAACCTGTATATAGGAATAAAAATAGGATATTTAGCATCTGATAATAGAGAGGATATAATACCCTTATAGGAATAAAAATAGGATATTTAGCATCTGATAATAGAGAGGATATAATACCCTTACAAATCCATGAAAAGACAAAGACTTACAGAGCAAATCTTAAGAGCAAGATAAGAAATTACTGACTTAGAACATACATGATTAGGAAAAATCCTGAGAATTAAACACACACACACACACACACACACACAGCCAAGAATATACCAAAACTGATTTAGATTTTTGCCATAGTGTCTTTGCAAATAGGATAGATAAGTTTCCATTGGGTTCTCCAAGAATGAACTACCTAAGGGGTCATTTATGTGATCTTTATGGATGAAATATCAATAGAGATGAACACTTGACAAATATAGACAAAAGCATTCCATAAATGTCCTCTTGATCAAACTAAGTGGTTCAGGAAAAGCTGAGTGATCCAAGAAAATTTCTTTCTTTTTCTACAACCACTGACATTTTATAGGATGACTTATTTGCTTTTGATGAAAGCACTGATTGTCTTGATGTATATAAGAGAATCATATTAAAATGAAATGATTATTGTTATCATCATTGCTATTTTTACATATTGCTGTGTGCATTGCTTTGAGTATATGGTATATGCTAGACAGTACTTACTATTTTAATTAATTCTCACAATAATCCTATAATTAATTGGAATAATGAATTTATGTTGGTAACAAAGATGAGGAGAGGCCTAGTGAGGCATTGTGAACAAAGAAAAAAAAAGTGTGCTAAGACTGAAAGTACCAACATAGTAGATACAGAAAATTCTAAGAAATTCAGAATTTCTGGACATTAAAATAATAGAAGAGTATGTGGAGGAGAAGGTGGTAGAGGCAAAACACAAAGCTTTTGTCCAAAGATTAAATCAGGAAGAACATTGTAGCCATGCCAGAGAAGTTAACCATTATCCTATACTTAATATAAACTACTACATAATACTGAACAGAACAGAAGCATGATCATATTCATCTTTATAATGTTAACTCTAATAGTATGTGAGAAGAATGGAATGGTAGGAATGGAAGTAGACAGAACAATTAAAATATTATTAAAGTAGTCAGGCTGAACAAATCCTGAATTAAGTTAGTGCTGATGGAGACAGATGGAAGTGAAAAAATAAAGCACATTTTGGATAGATAAAATCTGCAGATTTGACCCATGATTAAAGGTGACAACACAGGTAAAATATGTGGTCTAAGATGGCTTCTAGATATGCAGTCATTTGTGAAAATCCAAACCTGGTAAATATTATTTCAGCTAAATCTGAAATTTTTAGAGAGATTTCTCAGTTTTATGTAATATATCTTCCTATAGTAAAAAAGAAAGAAGGAAGAAAGGAGGGAAGAAAAAGAAAGAAGGAAAAGAAAAAATATTTCTTTTTCTCAGTTTGATGTACAGCATGTAGGTAAAATGTTGGAGAATCTTGAAACTCAAGGATTGATATCAGGATCAAAGGCTATTTACTTCTATCCTGCCTCCTCTGTTTTTATACTTTTTATTTGTTTATTTTTTAAAAGATTTTATCTATTTATTCATGAAAGACACAGAGAAAGAGAGAGAAGTAGCTCTTAGCATTAATCGGCTACGACATACCATTTATAAATAATAACATTAGTTCAGAGCATATTGAAAACGCTTATACCTCAGAAGATAAATATTACCACTTCCACCACACAATTTTTTTGCTCCCATAGCTTTTCTCCCAATGGAGAATGGTGAGTTGGAAAATGAGTTAGAAAGATTCTCATCTTGGACTACAAATCTGCTTTTGTAATACTGGACACAGAGGCAGCTAGAATTATAGAACTTAACAACTATCTGGGAGCTAGCATCTCCAAAGAACCTTTGTCTCTTCCAAGGAGAATGGAGCTAACAAATTACTCCAGAGCAGGAGCCCTCCTTGCACATTAGACAGTATCTTCATTACAAGTGACCCCAGGAGATTGTGTGTGTATTTATTAATTGTGTTTTGCATATGGGGCAAATAGGATGATTGCAAAAATCAACATTATAACTTTACATTTGCTTGTAGCAGATTGGAAGTATACTATTAACCCCCTTTTTAAAAAGATTTATTTAGGGAGCCCTGGGTGGCGCAGCGGTTTGGCGCCTGCCTTTGGCCCAGGGCGCGATCCTGGAGACCCGGGATCGAATCCCACGTCGGGCTCCCGGTGCATGGAGCCTGCTTCTCCCTCCGCCTGTGTCTATGCCTCTCTCTCTCTCCCTCTATGACTATCATAAATAAATAAATAAATAATTAAAACAAATAAATAAATAAAAAGATTTATTTATTTATTTATTTATTTATTTATTTATTCATTCATTCATTCATGAGAGTCCCAGAGAAAGACTGGTGGAGACATAGGCAGAGGGAGAAGCAGGATCCTCCCAGGGAGCCCTATGCAGAACTTGATCCCATATCCCAGGTTCACGACCTGAGCTGAAGGCAGGCACCCAACCGTTGAGCCACCCAGGTGTCCTAGTATACTATTATCTATAGTCTCTTAAATGTTATTCCTACCATAGAGGATCAACCTTTCAGTTTAACAATAAGCAAAATTTATAATATTTAAATTATGACATATTAATTCAATACAATCAAATTTTGTTTTGAAAACTTTTGGTATTTTCTCTTGAAAGCAGATTGTAAAAACCAGTAACAGTCTAAGGTTAAAGTGTATACCTTTGGGAAAATATTCCAAATCAATTAGATTATTTTGGCTGGAATATAGATAAGAATACAAATAAGTTAATACAATTGAAATAAGTCTAATGTTGAAAGACTTGAATTATGTACATACCACCCTTAAATGTGTATGCATTTAGAAATGTTTTGCTCAAACATAGGTCTGAATCGAATTAGAATTCAACTATAGCTTTTGGAATATGAGTATCAGTGATAGTATTATTTATTTCAGTGAGAGGTTGGAAGGATTCAACAAATCTGGAAATGATTAGGCTTCCTTCAGGAGCTCACATTTCAAATTTTTGTAGACTGAGAGAAAACAAGCCTTTTAAGGGCAGGAACTGTGTCTTACTCATATTTAAAACTCTAGATCTGAACACAGATCAAATGAAACAGATGAATCAATGATTAAATTAGGAGTAATATACATATACATATTCTTAATTTAATCACATGTATATACTAGCTTGTAGAAGAACACAGATTTATTGAGCTTCTACTGTGTCCCACACATTATACTAGGTATTTTTACATAATTTATCATATATTACATAGAATATATCCATCATTATTTGGGTATTAAAGGAGATATAGGTATATTTACAAGAGAAAACAAACATGATTTTTCATAAAAAAATCAACAAATATATTGAGCACATGAAATGCACAATGATGGAAAAGCTAGGAGACAAAAGAGTTTGTTGGAAACCATTGAAGGAAGAGAAGTAAATTCTATGTGGCAGAGATGGCTGTCCACCACAATTAATATTTCTCTTTCCATTGGACAGAGCCATCATTCATCAGCAGCTACACAGACAAGGAACTATATTTAATAGTAACTAAATCTTTTAATCCAATATGAACAGAAGTGAATGTGTTTCCATTTTGGGACAAGAAAGCTTAAATCTGAAAATGTCTTACTGATGATCTTTTCCCCATCTGACTAGTTGGAATGCAGACAATCACCAGGGTCACATTTTAAGTCCTGAGTAGAAGATGTCAGATCTTCTATCAGCACGGATTCTTGATTGTTTCTGTGGTAAGGGCTGACTTGCAAACCTGAACATTTATTCAGTATAGGTATATGAACAAGATATAAACCTATACTAAGTTTAATCCATTATACCATACTGGGACTATTTGTTGGAGCAGTTAGCAGTAACATTTGGCATTTGCATAATAAATAGTTTGGTGGTGATAGTTGACAGAAAGGTAGATGAACTTATTAAGAAAGCATTATGAAATGAAGCGATGTTAGACATTAAAGGGCATATTCCTAACAGAACAGGAGAAAGTATGGTAGTGATATGGCAATAATATTGGTGTGTGTGTGTGTGTGTGTGTGTGTGTGTGTAACTTTGAGAAAGGGGTTGTGCAGGTTCTTCCCATTGTCATTCACTAGGAAAGGATTATGGAAGAACACAAACATCAGTCTAGATGCCATGCATGCTACAAAATAGGAAGCTGTCACAAGGACTTGACCAAAAAAAATTACATGAAGAAAACAATATTTTAGAAGGGTTAATTTATCAATATTGTGAAAAAAAAGTCTTAAAATAGGGGGCACCTGGGTAGCTTAGTTGATTTCCACTCAGGTCATGATCTGAGTCCTCGGATCAGCTCCTTGCTCAGGGGCAGTCCACTTGAGATTCTCTCTCTCCTCCCCTTGGCACCTCACCCCTTTCTCTCTCTAAAATAAAAGTAAATGATATCTTTCAAAAAAAAAGAGACTTAAAATGGGACAAAGATAATTAAATAAAGAAAATAAACTTCAACCATAAAGTAGGCACTGACGGGAACACCTTTACATCCAAGGGTGGCTGTAGCAGATTCCTTTAGTGCCCCAGTAAGTAATGTAACTGTATGGAATAGGACAATAGACACTGAATAGGAAATAGAAGGAATTATCTTTTTTTTTTAATTTTTTTTAATTTTTTTTTAATTTATTTTATGATAGTCACACACACAGAGAGAGAGAGAGAGAGAAGCAGAGACACAGGCAGAGGGAGAAGCAGGCTCCATGCACCGGGAGCCCGACGTGGGACTCGATCCGGGGTCTCCAGAATCACGCCCTGGGCCAAAGGCAGGCGCCAAACCGCTGCGCCACCCAGGGATCCCTAGAAGGAATTATCTTCAACTGGAAGAGTATTTGTCCTGCCTTCAGATCTAATAAAATTTTAAAAATCTGCCTATGGGGCCAGTAATCGTTCAGTTTTGCTACCTGCTTTAATACATATAATTATATTCATACATATTTATGAATGAGAAAGAGGAGTATCTATTGGTTTCAAGACTATAAAATGTAGAAAGCATCAATGGGATTATATATGTATGACAAAACGATATATATATATATATATATATATATGTATGTGAGATACATGTGTCTATATATAGATATATAATTATACATTTTGAGCTTGTTTTACTTTTCCATGACAAAACTGAAGATCTGAAAGGTAAAAGGGCTTTGATAAAGTTATACTGTAAATAAGGAGTAGATTTAGAAGTAAAAATACATCACTTTAAAAAAAATACATCGCTTTTCTGAGGTCCACCATCCCTTTGTATTATATGATAATGTTGTGACTCATGCCACACACATGTCATTGGCCATAGCAAAGTATGTGACTGAGCTTGACATCAACAGATAAGAAAGTAGACTGCACTCATTACAAATTCATAATAAAGGTGTAGATTCAGGGAAAGGTGAAGTATTGAGGTCAATTATGTGACCTACCACTCATTTATTTAAAATTACTATTTAGAATTTCAGTGATATTTTATATAAAAAGACCTAGAGAAAATAGGAAAATTAATTTGTTTCTCAAGTAAAAATTCTCAGGTAAAAATTGTGACAGATTATGCAAGTAAAGTTTTTAACAGGTAAAAATTGGTTGGGAGCCCATATCTAAGCCACATTTCATTTGGGAAAATAGGCATAAGAGCCACCTCACAAATTTGTTGCAAGGAACAAATGAGGTAAAGCAAGTAAATCATTTAGCAAAGTCCTGGCCCATCATAAGTGCCCAATAAATGTTAATGATTATTGACTGTAGAAAGAATTTACAAAATCCTCAAAAATAAGTATAGAAAAAGTAGGCATAGATTACTTTTTTAAAAACAATTTTTCCTTTAGTAGAAAAATCAAATAATTTTCTATTGCATAAAGGGACCTTTGCCTATCATAAATAAGTGAATATGGCTTTCTCCTCTTGGGATGTGAAAATACATCTAGATCAAAAAGAGTGTCAGTTTTTTCTACATAGCCAACTAAAATTATTTCCTATTTGTCATGAAGCAAATGCTGTGGCAATGATTACACAGGAAGGGTTATAATCCATAATACTCTGCTCCACTCAAATTTCCATTTTGTTATCATTTGAAATGCTCCTCAATTTAAATGAGGTTGAGTATGATGTACATAGTGCTTTAAACACTCTACTTTGAGTATTTATGATACATTTGCACATATTTGTGGTTAAACTATAACAGTGCTTTTTAAATCAAATCAAAACATCTTAATGATTATGTTCTATCTACAGCTGACTAAAGACTAAGCAAAGTCACAAAGATTCCATTGTCTATGTGTGTTATATAAGGTGATAAGCTCAAATCATGAAAAATATTAGCTGGAAAGCTAAATTCACAAATGTTCTAGTTTTTTGTTAAAAATATCTATATATATTACCAACTTTATTTTTCAGGTTATTAAAAATAAAAACCCAGTACTTTAGCAAGTTATTGCAAAGAAAATATTTGATAATATCATAAGACGATAACCCCCAAGGGAAATAGGAGGACCTATTGTATTGATGCATTTCACAATTTCCTCTAATATTCAATAAAGTACCAAAAATATGTGAAAAATATTGGAGTATGATACAGAACTAATACATTTCAATCAATTAAATCACATGCTTTAAAGGGAAAGTTCGCATTTTCTCAGAGTTATATGAAAATGGCTACTTGTAGTAAAGGGCTACAGAAAGGATAAAATCCTTCACAGAAAAAAAAATCATATTTTACTCAGTGACTATTTTTTAAAGATATATTTATTTATTTTAGAGTGAAAGAGAGGAAATGTGGTGGGGAAGGGCAGAGGGAAAAAATCTCAAACAGACTCCCTGCTAGGAGTGGAGCCTGACTAAAGGCTCCATCTCACAACCCTGAGACCATAACCTGAGCTGAAATCAAGAGTCAGATGCTTAACCTCCTGAGCTATGTTGGTGCCCCTATTCAGTGATTATCTGATTTAATTATCTATTAAACTTAGATAATTTTTATTCTCCCAAAAGAGAGATCAGAGAATGAAAGACTAAATTTGTTGTATTAAAAAGTTTGTACAAATACGTATTCAATAAGACTTTATAGGGTGCCTGTCACAAAATCTTCTCAAAATATATGTATTGCAAAGAGATGATGACAGTGGTCATTCAGTTCTTGATTCCAAACAAAATTAAGTGGACAAGCTAAGCTGTTACCTACTTGGAAACCCTAACACTGTTCTCCATCAGCCTTCCCAATCCCTTCCTGGTCACAGATACCTATCTGCTTCTTGTCCTCCTGACCCTCCTTTTCTTTCTTCTTCTTCTAGCTAGAACATACAGACATGGACCCACAAGTGGAGAAAGAAATTACTCAGTTGTTATCAAGATCTTAGACTCTTGAAGACTGTGGTAAATGAGAGCAAATTTCAGAGATAATAAAAAAGTCAATTTTCAATCTGTACAATAGGGGAAAATGAGACTTTCAAGACAAAGAAAGAAATGTCAAATTAAAGCTGAGAGGAAGAATTTGGGAGATCAGGAAGGAAACACAGGAGATGTGGCAAGTTGTTTGGCCCTAAGTGCCTACCAAGTAGAGAAAAAAATATCTGAAAGACATCCCAGGAAGGAAGAACTTCTAAGTACATGCTCACTTTGAAACCATGAAATGCCTGAGGTGTATAACTCTCAAGCCAGGGAGAAGAAGACAGCATACTACCCAGAAGCCTCTTGGATCAATCTGATCCTCAGATTTGCCAAGTATCAGGGGTCACTAGGTTTTATTTACTTATTTTTAAAAACTTTATTTTTTTGAGAGTGAGAGTGAGTGGGAGAGGGCAGAGGGAAAGAGAGAATCTCAAGTTGACTCCCCGAAGAGCATGGAACCCAACATGTGGCTGGATCTCATGACCCTAAGATCAGGACCTGAGCTCAAACCAAGAGGCAGAGGCTTAACTGACTGAGCCACCCAGGAGTCCCAGGGGTCACTAGATTTTAAATAGATTAAGGTTTTGTTACAGTGATGCGTTATTCTGTTTCCTTTCACAATTTGCTGTTGAAGTCCCTCAGAATTTGAGACATACCTGGTCTTGAGGCCTGAGTCAAATGATTCTGCTGGAAATCCTTGTCCCTACTCCACCACTACAGGCCCTAGTGTTAGTATGTGTACTGCATTATAAATAGGTAAACTTGTACCTAAAATGATAATTTGTCTGAAATAAGTGCCTCTGCCTGTGTATGTTGAGATTAAGGCAACATGAAAATGCAAATATTTGCCAAACTACTCCAGATTAGAGAAAAAAGGGGCAGAGGTTTAGGGAAGGGGTAAAAGTAAAGCTATAATATCTTTGTTAAATATCGACATCACACACACACACACAAAAAGAGGTGTAATACTTCTTTTTTTTAAAGTTTCTCTGATCCTGCCACTTTTGTCTTAAACTTTTTACTTGGAGTCCACTTGTACTAAATATTCTCCAGCCACTGATCTGTATTGATTCCACTCACCTTCTTGCCACCATGATAAATATCAATTGTCTATGAAATATTTAAAATAAGCTATTGTGTCTTGGTTAGTAAGAATCTGTTCTCACTTTTCTTGTTTTCCAAATTAATTTGACATCTATAGCTTGAGCAACAAATATCTTCATATTGGAAGAGATTCAATGAAGAAGTAAAATGGCTTTCCAAAATTCTAGTCTCTGTCCTTAGAACTATTTGTAAACCAAAGAAATAAAACTTGAAGGTGAAGAGGAAATTTGTTGTAGAAGTTTATGGGACCCAGAATTCTCCTCGGGGTTTCTGGGTTCTTCAAGTCTGGCATTCTTAAATGTGCCAGGGGCAGAAGATGGAACCCCTGAGAAGTAACTGGGTGAGGTTACCAGGGGAAGCATGAATAGACTTGGTGTGCAAAGAAAAATAGGGGTTTAAGTGGGGTAAGGGAGGGAAAGAACATGCACAACTTTGGAAGACTATGTTTACTATGAGACTTGAGCAATGAACCCAATTTTGATGAGGGCCAGAAGGGTAAGGAAGGATGTCTAAAAGTCAAAAACAATGTGAGTAAAGAATCCAAGGCAGGGATGCACGGGTGTTGGGAGAGGACTAATTTCTGTTTGACCCTAACTTTTGCAGGTACATGCATTAAAAAGCTGGCTTGAATTCTAATGGAATCTTCTCCCAAATTTTCCTGCTCTCCAGTGTTACCTTTACAACTTTGACTATGGAATCCTATTGGGCTTTTATTTATTTTTCTCTTGGTAGACTTAGCCTTTTAAAGAATGTGGACTCTGCTAAGAATAGAAATAACTGGCACAGCTAAAATAGTGGCTGTTTGTCTCTTAGAAATGCTGTGACATTAAAAAATCAATTTTCTTATTTTACTGAGTTGTACCCAAATGATAATGATTCTGTCATTTTCCCTATCAGCGGTGTTTCAGAACACACCTCCCTGCATATGGTAGGGTAAGTTTCTTGAGCTTTTTTCTACCAGCCAATCAACTTTTGACCAAGATGCTAAATTTTAAAAACTTTCTCCTCTATTATTTTCAACACTTGATTCCCAAAGCAAATTTTATATAGCAAAATAATACCTGGAGTGAGGATGCAGGAAGCAAGACCAAAAGGAAATAATCAGGATGGAATTTCTCTTATAATAAAAAAAAGTGACAAGCCTTCCCTCCAAAAATTGTTCCAAAATGGGGAAGCGGAGATCTTAGCATCATTGCTGGATCATTTTAGCACTGTACACTTCAGCAGCGCTTCATATACGAATACTCCATTGTACCCCAAGTCACTGACTATGTGGTTCCTGAGCTTTCAGTACCTTTAAAACTATAAATTACTGGAAATTAAATATTGAAATTTTATTTTTAAAAACTAACCACATAAAAATCTTTGTCTCTACGTTGCCATTTCTGTCTGCCGCATTATGCGCTACCACCAAGAGAATGGTTTGTTATTGTAGCACACTGGCCTGCATAGCACAGGATAGGTTTTATGTTCTGTACATTCTTAGCCTTTGTGGAACTATACTTTCCAATTTATAACAGGAAATCCAATTCTATAAAAATCTAATTATTTCATATGGTGGACTCAGCATGACTCTCCCCTCTACTCTTTCCCCCTTTATTTGGCTGGGTGATGAGTGTATTTCCTCTAGGGTTTATATTTTTCAACCCAGCTACATTTTGAGAACACACACACAAAAAAGGGATTTGGCACATGTCTTTTCCCATCTCCTCTCAGTAATTATAGTTAATGAAATTACGTGTGTTTTTTCACTTGTGTGGTCTTCTGGAAAATAAGAGTTTATTTTATTCCAAAAATGTCATTTCAGTATTTTGGTTGGTTCAGTATTATTATCTTTTTCAAGGGTAACAAGCAGATTCATTCCAAAAATATGTTAATAATTATGGTATTAACCAGAAAAGGAATTGCTGTACTTTAAAATTAAAATTCATCTTCTGCTGCTCTGTTCTGTAATAACTAGGTCATCAGTTTGGGTGTGCCTGCTTAACATGCATTTACTATCCATATGTATTCCCTCACCTAGAGGCCTGATATTTTTAATGAGATTATATCAAAGGATGAGAAGGCTGGAGAGTAGTAACATCATTTTACTGGGTAATTCCCAGAACTCTGATCCATTTCAGTGAGGCAATTAAGACTGCTAACTACAATAAATGATACTAAGAGATTATAGAGGTTTTTCTGCATGAGTGCATAGTTTAAAAAATAATTTAGGTTTACTTAACATAAAAAAACACTTCCAGAGGGGAAAAATAGTGGGTTTTTTTTTCTTTTCATTTTTCAATGTAGCTGAATGCAAAGAAGCGATTTTCCCTTACTGTGCCTGTGTGGCACTTACGCACACTCTATGATAAATGATTTCTTTGAGGTGTGCTGCTACAAGAAGTAAATTTTAATTGTACACTTTTCCTGCATGTCACTAATACCTATAACGTTCATTAGCATTATAGCTACTGTGTTGTTTGGCTGGGGGAGGACTAACGAGCCTAAATATTATTTTCATGAAGAGCTGTGTGCATTTCGCCTCTTTCTTCCTCTCTCCAGCTTATTACTGCCATTGCCTCCAAAGACAATAGGAGTGTTCCTAAAAACAAACACGGAGGAATCAAAGTTTGTCGTCTTGAAGAGTTAATTCTGACAGAGAGGTGACCTTTATCCCTACATACTCACTCTTTTTTTTTAATTTTATTTTATTTTTTTATCAAGCCTCTCCAAAGGGACTCATCATATGCAGGGCTCTATGAAGAGAAAAAGAAGAGCATTGTCCTTATCACCTCCTTCCAGAAAGTGGCAGAGTAATAGGACTTTGTAAGGCGAAATGAAGCCCAGTCTGATGGCTGCTGATTAAAAATTGACTTTGCCACATCAAAGAGGAGTTGAAGGTGAAAATGATGATCACTTCCCTCTCCCAGGGACCCTGCACCATTTCTTTTATTCAACCTTGAAAGGTTCTTTCTGAATAAGATAATATCCCTCGAGTCCATTCTGCCTTGGCAGCATGGAAAAATGTAGATCAGTATGCCTATTCTTTATGAAAAAAAATGGGATTTTGTTAATGACATAGCACTTTAAAGTGATGGCTTGTATGTGGTAAATGCTGAGAAATTAATTATAAAATGCTCCTTAGACTGCAGATCAAATTAATTGCGGGTATGAGCTTCTAAAAAGACCACCGGAAACCTGAACAGTCTTTACTGCGTTTTCCTGATTATTTCCACCCTTAGACTAAATATGGTTACCTGTGCTTCTTTTTATTTCCACCACATTTTAGAGACACCGAATCTCAGGAAGGTTGTCATCTGTAGTATAATATCTTTATGCATAAAAGGAAAGGTAGAGCCTTTTTTTTTTTTGTCAACATGCATTGCAAGTCTATATTTCCTGAACGTCTTATGCTACCCATTTGGAGCTACAGTCCCCAGAGTATCTAAATATATAAACATACAGGTATATATAACTGTAATACATGTGTATATATAGCTGTAGATACAGCCTAACTAGACAAACACATGGATATAGATAGAGTTAAAATATCTGCTAAGGAAGATGCTAGAAAACATTTATGCACTTATAGACAAATACGGAATATGAATCAGCACAAAAACATCAAAGGCATGAAGAAAATATTTTATCCTATCCGGAAAAAAATAAAGTCTTATGTACAGAATTCATAAAAATTTGATACTTGGAAAAAGTTTTCATACATTCACAGTAGAGTTTCCTATTAATCCTCACTTGTCATTAGAGCAGACAACATTTCCAAGCCGGGCATCCCTCGCTTTTTTGATTATGTCCATAATTGTATAATTAAGAAATTTCTCATGAATTATCATAGAACTCTGAAATACAATATAAAGATTGAAGAGTAATTGAAGCTCTTCTCAATGACTTAAATTCTTAAAATAGAAATGGAAAGTAGATAAAATAGAAGCTACATATTTGGGCAGATGAAATACCTTGAAATATTAATTTTCTAAATAAATTCCTTGTGAAAAATAGATTATCACTTAGGTAACAGACTATGCTGTTTATAGGCCTCATATATCCATGTCTCTGCCACATGGATATGGATATGTGTCTCTGCCACATCCTCCCAACCCCCCCCCAAATCTGCCACAGTGTTTACACATAGGTGATATTTTTAAATCTCAGGATGAACTCGGACATATTAGCTGAGGTACTTTTAAACTTGGCATATATAGTCAAATCTATTATGGTGTTTTTGATATTATTTTCTGGTATCGTTTAAATACAATTTGACAGTCTTGCTAACAACTAAGAGGAAAAACCTTCTTTTCACATAAAAGAAATTGTGATACATAATTATACCAGAAAACAGAAAGCAAACTACCTACGGCATTAAAGTTTAAGAATAAAAATATTATTCTTATTACTTCAATGCTATTTAATTCACTTATAATGGGAAGTGTATTATTTGATTCAACTTTTACCTGCAATATCTGTTCACGTGTTTGCCTTTTTCACACCTAGATTTCAAAATTATGTAGGTTTATAGTTAATGCAGGTCTCTGAAGACAACCTCTCCAAATTACAAAGTACATTATCAGAAAATGGCCTTCAGAGGAAAATAAAGTTTAATATCATTTTATCACTGGTTTTCGTTACACAGCAATACAGCAATATATTTCATATTAAAATGTGACAATACATGCAGTGAAGATGTTTAAAGTTTAATTCATTCTTATTTCTAAACTTTATTATATTAATTATATTTCCATGAAAGTTATAGGATTATTCATGTAAAAATATGGCCTTTTAAATGTGTTTTTACCTTTCTACAAAATTTTTCAATATTCTCAATCAAATTAAAATGATTTTTTTTGGTCTGGCACTTACGGCTAGAATCTAAGTTTCACCTAAGGCATATTTTTTTTTTTCAACCAAACAGTAAATTAAAAGTGAAAGTATATTAATCCTGTCTTTTATTGTTTATTTTTTTCAAATAATCCTTATTTTTCAATTCTATTAATCTTTAAGGTTTTTGAAAGTAGAGGCCATTTTTGTTTGTTGGTTTTGTCTACCTAAAATCTTGCTTAGTGCCTGACACATACACTGCTTTCAAAAATATTTTGTATGAATATTTCTAACAGGTAAAAACTTTCAAAATATTAGACTCACAAAAAAAAATATGGGAAGACCTTTGTCAAAATGGTCAGACCAGTTGTGTTGTCAGTGTTTCTCTAGGACTATCCTAAACCTAGCTGAATTAAATTAATTTACCAAGGCTCTTGTCAGCATCTGCAGGAAGGAGATATAATGATTTATATTGGTTATTAGGGTTCAGATACAATGTATTACCAACTTTATTCTAATTGGTGTGTCTATTTTGAGATGGCAACCAAATTATTCCCCAAGCATACCTAAATGATACTGATCCCTTCAATGCGTATCGCTGGTACATCACTCATACGGATCTGGGTAAAAGTTCAGAAATTGTTGCTTTAATCCAAAATTTCTCCACCTTGGTGCTATTGACATTTGAATCAGAACCTTCTTTGTTGTGAGGGGCTGTCCTGCACACTGTTAAGTATTTAGCTGCATCCCGGGCCTCTACCTGTTGGATACGTGTAGCACTCCTCCCCCAACCTCTGGCCAAATGAGAGAATCAAGAATGTCTCTGGATGTCACCAAATATTCTCTAGAGAGCACAGATCCTCCCAACCCCCCCCCAAATCTGCCCATAGAGAACCACTGTCCTCTTCCTACAGAGCAGGTGATAGATCTCATGCTCCTTTCGATAAAGACCAAAACTCAATTTGCAGATGATTTTGTGGGTTTCTGGAGTTCTTACTTAGGTCTGTGTATTGGTCACGGGAAGTCTTGTGGTGTATCCTGTTCACCTTTTTTGTTATTCTGTCTACTAATTTTCAGTAGCAGCTTCTAAGTGAGACATTATTATTTTGTCACCTATCTTGTCAACTGAATTGCAAATGTTATAACATGGTAGATAGTATCACTTTTCTTTACCTCTTTACTCTGAAACCTCCAATCAACTCTTTTGGATTCCTTTTTTCCTCTGGGTCTGGGTGTAATTACAAAATTTTCACAATTATTAAATATACAGTCTTACTCCATTAATTGAAATTAATTCTAATTTGTTTTAAAGTTTCAGCATCAAACTCAATTCAAATTGTCCTCTCATGAACTACTACTATTGCTTGGATTAGAGGAGGAATGGTGTGTTCTGGCTCCAAGACCTCTTCGCTCACCCCCTGCATTTTTTTTTCTGGGTGCATTGTCTTCAGGGGTTAGGAATAAGAAGAAAGAATGAAATTCTTATCTGAATGTCCAGATCTCAGCAGTATTTTGGATTATTTATCTTGTTCTGATCCAGTCTCTCTCTTTTCCTAAATTTGATGGTTCCAATCGTATATGTGTACATGTGTGTGTTTGTGTGCCTGTGTGTGTCTTGCTAGCTTGTATTCAGCCTTTTCCTACTTTTACATAAGAAATCTTTCTAAGACATCATCCCTTGCCTTGACCTTTCCAGATGTAGATTACCTCAACACTTTCTAGGTATTCCATGTTTCTCATTTGACTAAGGAGCCATTTGCAGAGTTCTGCTGATCCTGCCTCTTTTAAAATCTACATTTTTGGGTATCTGGGTGGCTCAGTGGTTGAGCATCTGCCTTTGGCTCAAGGTGTGATCCCAGAGTCCTGCAACTGAGTTCCACACTGGGATCCCCACAGGGAGCCTGCTGCTCCCTCTGCATGTGTCTCTGCCTCTCTCTCTGTGTCTCTCATGAATAAATAAAATCTTTTTAAAAATTCACTTTTATTCTTGTGGAACTACTAGAACTAACAGGGTCCTCTTCTGCATTTTTGTGGAGCTACAAAGTTGTGCTCTAAAGTGAGAGTTACTAAAGTCATGTTCTAGGTGTACTGCAACACATGCTGTCAAGCTCTACTGGAATTGGCTACTCTGTGGATTCCTAATCTTCAGCTACCCAAATGCCAGGGCATATATTTAGGCCCAGTCCTTATTCAGGAATGTTCTCAAATCTTGGAGAAAAGTGTTAAATGTGCCTCTCTTGTTCCCCCATAAAATCCTCTGGGATCCCATATTTGAGGAATGGGACAAAAAATGAACATCTATTTATGATTTAGGCTCCCAGAACAATCTCTGGATATCTCCCTTCTTAAACACTCTTGTACTAGAAATCCAAGAAGGGGTTTGATATTCACACAGCTCAGACATGAGTGGAGGGTCTCCTTCATACAAACACCATTTATCTTTAGGACTAACTTTGGGAACTCTAGTCACTTGAATTAAGGGAGAAAAAATTATCACCTTGAATAAAATACTCTGTGATAGACTGACCACTCACTCACTCACTCAGAGTTCTCTGCAAGCCCTGTGTAATTTGTCCCATCTGATGACTGTCTTCTTTGATGGCTGCTTTCCCGAGTTTAGGACCTTGGCTACATTTTTAGAATAAGAATCCCATGTGATATCCTGTTTTCTTTGCACTACTATGAAGTGTTTTTTCTTCTTTAGCATTTACATTAAGGAGGAGTGATTTGTTACTGAATTTGATGGTGACAAGGATGAAAAATTTTACCTTATACCTTACTTGCTTGTGATGGTTCATTTTATGTATCACCATGGAGGGTGTTTTTGAATGATTTTAACATTTAAATTTGTGAACTTCTGCTAAAGCAGATTGCCCTCTATAATAGGGTGGTCTTCATCCAAAAGGACAAAATATCCCAGCTGCCTTGAGCAAGAGGAAATTCTTCAGCAGTCTGCCTTCAGACTTCATCTACACCATCAGGGTCTTCTGAGCCTCCATTAGTCAATGTTTGAACTAAACTACACTATCAACTCTCCTGCGTGTCTCCAGCAAAGACCCACCCTACTATCCTACTCTGCAGATTTTTAACTTTCCAAACTTTCTAATCTACAATCATATCTATCTATCTATCTATCTATCTATCTATCTATCTATCTATCTCCTCTATTTGTTATATTTCTCTGGAGAATCCTGACTAGTACAATAATTAAGAAAAAAGGGGCTCAACTATATTGCATCTTATAGTCATTAAAATATACAATGGATTTAAATTAATTTTTCAGATTAAAATTACTTTCTATTTCCAAAGTATTCTATAATAGAGAGCTGAAATTCTAATTAGTGCTTCTCTTTAATTGGCAAGGGTGTCAGGGCATAAGTTCAATTTCTATGTGCACCTTTGACACACAGTAACCTTAGACATCTAGTCCTCTTTATGAAATATAACTATTATGTATATATATTTCCATATACACACATACACATATATGCAAATACATATAAATACAATATATATTTTATATATATAAAATATATATATATATGTCCATTCTAGTCTCATCTTAGTTTCAAATGGAACTCCATTCCAAGCAAAAACCCTTCATAAAGATTTGACTGCTTTTGGTTCTCCCTTTAGAAAATTGTTTTCCTATTACAAGAATAAATTTTTAAAAGTATTACCAGTGATGAAAGTGTCATCTATATTATGGCATGGATGAATGGAAATCTCATTATTTATAGGAGCACCATCAATTGAGCTTTTCATTTGTTGAATTTCTCAACATTCTTGTAGTTAACACTATTATCTTTCAATTTTCTTTTCTTTCAAATTGCTCCAGTAGATGGTGTGCATTGTTTCTCTGAAGCTGGTATACAATGCATTTAGCTATGGTAATGGCCTAATCTAAGACTCCTACTCTGAGCTGAGAGGTAAATTAAAATTCTTAATAAAGTTTTAAGCAGTTATGATTTCTTCTAATGCTTGATACCTCCCAAGAGATAGAACATTTGAAAAACAAATATGATAACAAGATAAAGTATTATATTCTGTGATTTTATGTTTGGTATTAGAGAAAGAATGAAGGGCAATTCCACAGTGTTTTATGGTGTCATATTCTAGGCAAATGTTTATTACATCATAAAAAAGCTAGATAACTTTCTTTTTAAACGACACACAAATGATTTGTAATTGGAAAATGAATTATTTTTAAGTAAATTCCTGTACTATGTCCATAATCTCTGCTTTTGACTCATTAAAAATTTTTACGAGCAAGCTGAAACAAGGTAGGTCAGTTAAAGTTATAGAAAGTATAAGCTGGATGCTAGTGATTAATTTAGATGACCAATTGTGCTGGTAGGCCAATTTAAACATTAAGATTTATAATAAAGGAGCATAAAATTCTCTGGAATTTTTTCTGCATTCACAAAAGCATAATGGGAGAAATAGCAGTTCTTCAGGAATCTACATGAGCCAAGCTATCTTAAAGTGTTCGTGTTTAGACTTGAGAAATATAAATCTAAATTAGTATGTGTTGTGGATTGACTTGTATCCTTCATGTTCTAATCCTAGTATCTGCGAATGTCACCTTTTTATAAAATAAGGTCTCTGCAGATATAAATTAAGCTTATCCTGCATTTAGATGAGCTCTACAGGTATCCTTATAAGAAATGGGAACTTTGGACACAGATATAAACGGGGAGGAGAATGCCATGCGAAGACAAAGACACAGAGAAGAAAACAGAGATTGGAATGGTGCATCTACAAGCCAGGGAAAAACAAATATTTTCCGTAACCAACAGAAACTAAGAAGAAACTATCAAGGATTCTCCCCTAGGACTCCCAGAAATAGTATGACCCTACTAACACTTTAATTTGGTCTTCTAGCCTCCAGAACACTGGGAGGATAAATTTCTATCATTTAAAAACACTCAGTTTGTGGATATTTGTTATTAACAGCCCTAGGAAACTAATATAGCATATGTTCAAGAAAAAAAAAAAGATGACCAAGATTTTTCTATGTATGGAGCAGATGAGTGAAATGGGAATGTTTAGTCTGGAAAGAAGTAACTAAAGAGAAAGATAGCAACTCTTCATTTCAAATTTAGAAGGAAAGACGATGCATATTCTAATGGTGCTAATAATTGGAACAAGGATCAATGAATTGCAGGTATGTGAAGACAGATTACAGTTCAGTACTAGAACTTTGAATATTTAAGATTAAAATCCAAAATAATTCTTTCTTAGTGGAAACAAATGTCTAAGCATGTGAACTTAAATACTTAGTAAGCTGATTGGAGCCTTCCTGTTATTTGAAGTCCCTTCCATTCTTAAAATCTTATGATTCATAAAAATGGGATAACAACACATTATCTTAAACATTTAAGTATTTTCTTCACACTCTTGTTTCTACCTTGAATTTTAATCATTTCCACATTTAGTAAATGTTTATCGAATGTCTACATGCACTGCACTTTTTGATGAATATATAAGAGACAAAAATGGTTAGGAAGCCTCTTATAGGATATAGTCAAGATGAAAATAGATACATTTAACTAAACTATTACTATGAATTTGTGCTGTTATATACTAGAGAAATATTTGCCTTATCTTGGGAGCCTAAAACAAAGAGAACTATTTCTGTTTGTGGAAGGAATCATCAAAAAAGGGTTAAATTATATAACTTCCACAGGAGTATAGATGTGCATGAAAGGTAATAAAAGAGAAAGGAACATGCTAGGACAGAAAATGAGATTAATTATGAGAAGAGGTAATAAAGCACATAATATAGTTAGAAAATGTGTTATAGTATTTGGAGAGAGAATAGGAAGTGAATTTGGAAAAAAAAAGATTATGATAAGTTTGATCGGTGTTCTAAAGTGTATCTCAATAAGCACAGCAGATGTCAGTGGCACAGGTCATATAATCCATTGATTCCAAACTTGTCCAGATCAGAATTGTGCAGAGCATGATGGAAATTCCACTGCAAGCTGATGTTGCCAAGAAGGTGAAACTGACTTTCTTACCAACTCTCAGTCAAGAACCGTGGCATCTCACCAGGAGAAGCAGGCCATCAGTATTTTTCATCTCCTCTCCACCAGCTACTTTTTGCAGAGGCTAAATTCCTGATTAGTGCAGGCAGGAGGCTAGAAGCACACTTCTTCCACCCAATACCCACTCTTAGAGCACAGGCTCTACCCTCAGGATGATAGGTTGAAAATTGTGGAGGAATGATTGTCCATCCCAACTTGCTACAGGATGGAGGTTCCATACTGAGAGATGCAAACAGAGGAGACCAGGGACTACTACCCATATCTAGAGCCCTATACGTGAATAGTAGGCACTGTTACTACGGCTAGCTTCGGAGTAGTAGCCTAGAGATATATTTTCAAGGGAATATGATGACAATAAAAACAGAGAATCTACTTTAAATTTATACTATCATGATGTCATAAGACATGGGAAAGAGAAACTAAACCTTAAGAAGACAAATGAGGGAAAAAAGAAAACAAATGGAACACAAATTTTAAAAATACAGTGGAAATTATTGAAATAAAGAATAGAAAATAGAGTAAATCAACCAAAAAATTGGTCTACGAAAAGATAAATAAAAGTGACAAATTTATTGGGATCTGTTGTGGGGTTATTTGCATAATTTTAAGGGGGACATTTGAAGGTGCAATGTTAGGGTTCCCAGGGAAAGTAGGTCATTATACCCTTCTTTTTGGTTCACACAATGCTTGCAGCTCTCTTCTCTCTCTAAATTACTAAAATCAGGGCAAAGTGTTATACCAATATATCTGTTAACATTATACAAACTAAGAAATGAAAACTCCTTTTTTATTCCCCTATCTCTGTCTCCAAGAGAATAAAAAAAAAATACCTCCAGCTAATGGTTTGGTTCCCTGTCCTCTTAATCTTTTCTGTAGTTATCCAGACATATCTAGATATCATTTTTCTATCAAAAAGTTGCATTGTGTTATGTTGTTTGGGCTGGATATTGGGTTTATCACTTATCAATATGCCAAAGCCTTCTTTGCAGATTAATACATATAGATTTACTTCTTTTTATTTTTCATACAACAAACACCTTATTGATGAATATTTAGGTTGTTCTCATGCTTTTGCAATCAGAAACAATGTAGCAATGAACATTCTCCAGTCATTCTTGTTTCTTCTTTTTACAAGTGAGATTCCTAATTCATAGCATTTTCTAATAAATACTGCTAAATAATGTCCCACTTCTTTTCAGTTTGAATTAAAGTCACCTCAAGCCGTCTGATGCCAGGTTAGCAAAAATCCATTATTTTTTCCTGGGACCCCTTCCTTGTCATAAGTTCCCCAAGATCCCATAAGTTCTACTAAAACAGTGAGACCAGTTGCACTTTCAGAGAGAAGGCTAGAAGATCTGGTCAGGTCACCAATGATGAAACCTATTTTTGCTATTTTTTCTCGTATTGCTATCATATGCTATCAGTGCTAAAAACAAGTCCCCATTCATGTGATATGCATCCTGTGCATAGCTGCGTTTATTCACTCACCAGCGGGATAACTCTGATGTGCCACAAAGTTTCTTCTGGGAGGTGATTCCTGGAAGATGTATGGCCAAGAGTGTACTAAGCCTGAGCTCTTGGGAGGCACCCTTATTTATGCTGCACTCAGGGCGATGGTGGTTGTTCCCACAAAACTTGTCCTCTAAACTAGTGTGGCTGAGTGGGATGGACTTCCCTCCACTGCTACAGACCCCTTCCTGTACCTCATCCACCCTCTTCTTTATCTCTTCCAAAAATTTCCCTCACTCTGCCAAATTTGAAAAATTTAAAGTAGGCTAACCAAAAACTTAGAAAGGAAACTCAAATCACTAAAATCAGGAATGAAAGAAGGGAAATTACTACCAAACTTACAGGAAAAAGGGATGCCTGGTGACTCAGGGGTTGAACGTCTGCCTTCGGTTCAGGGCTTGATCCTGGAGTGCCAGGATGGAGTCTCACATCAGGTTCCCTGCATGGAGCCTGCTTCTCCCTCTGCCTATGTCTGCCTCTCTGTCTCTCTCTCTCTCAATCTGTGTGTGTGTGTGTGTGTGTGTCTCATGAATAAATAAATAAAATCTTAAAAAAAAGAAAATAAAACTTATAGGGGAAAAAATATAGGGGATACTTCCAGTAAAATGATGCCACAAATTTGGTAGATTAGATGGCAAATTCATAGAAAGATAGGACGAAATACAAAAGCTGGTTCAATAAGGAATATAAAATATGAGTGTACCTATAACAAGGAAAACAATCACATTGGTAATTTAAAAAACATACTAGAGAGTTCCAAGCCCAGTTGGCATCAGTGTAAATCTATCAAACTTTTCATTAAGAGGCAGTGTGCGGGGGGGTGCTGGGTGGCTTGGTTGGTTGTCAGACTCTTTTTTTTTTTTAAAGACTTTATTTATTTATTCATGAGAGACACAAAGAGAGAGGCAGAGACACAGGCAGAGGGAGAAGCAGGAGCCCAATGTGGGACTCAGTCTCAGACCCCCGGGATCACCCCCTGAGCCAATGGCAGACGCTTAACCACTGAGCCACTCAGGCACCCAGGCAAATAAAGTGTTGGACACTTTATTTTACACTCAGGTCATGACCTTGGGGTCCTGGGACAGAGCCCCATGTTGGAGGAGTCTTCTTGGGATTTTCTCTCTCCCTCCACCCGTCCCCTCACTCTCACTTGCTGGCAGGAGTGCTCTCTCTCTCTCTCTCTCTCTCTCTCTCTCTCAAAATAAATAATAAAACCTTTAAGAAGCAGTATCAATTATTCACAAACACTTCCAAAAAATAGAAAAAGAGAGAACATCTCACAACTCTTTCTGTGAGGCCAGTATCACCCTGAGAAGACAAAAGATAAAAAACAAAAAAATAAAAACACAGATATATCCAATATATCATGAATATAGATGCAAAAATCCTCAATAAAATACTAGCAAATAGAACCTGGCAACATATGAAAGGGATTATATGCTACAATTAAATATAATTTATAATAGGAATGCAAGGGTGGCCTTATATTTAAAAATCAATTAATGGAATGTACCTTATCAAATACAGGACAAAAGCCATATGATCATCCCAACAGATAGATTATAAGCATCCAACAAAATTCAATCCACTCATGATAAACAGTGAACAAATTAGGAATACAATGCTATAATAAAATGTCAACCTAATTTATAATAACTTGAAAACTAATTTTCCAAAGAAGATACACAAGTGCCCTAAGTGCAGGAGAGGATGTATGACATCATTAAATATCAAGATATGTAAATCAATGAGGTCTGCTTCTCATCCACTAGGATGGCTAGAATTTAAAAGATAGACAATAGTAAGCATCAGTGAGGTTATGAGATATTGGAACCCTTAATGCATTGCTGGTGGATCAGAAAATGGTGTCGTTACTTTGGAAGTAATTTGTCAGTTCCTCAAATACCTAAACGTAGAGTTGTGATATGATCGAGCAAATCCCCACCTAGGAATATCCCCAAGATAAATGAAACGTATGTCTACACAAGAACTTTTACATGATTGTTAGAGCAGAATTATTCATAATATCCACAAAATGGAATTAATCCAAATGCTTATTGACTGATGGATGGAAAATTTCAATAATTTATATTTAGTATTTATTTAATATATTTTATAATTATGTCACAATGATTTTTACAATGGGATATTATTCATCAATAAAAAAGAATGAAGTATTCTCAAATGCTAAAGCATGCATAAAACTGAAAAATATTATGCCAAATAAAGACTTAAGTAATAAAAGCCAACTTTTTGTATGAATCTATTTATAGGATATGTACAGAATAGACGTATGTAAAGATACAGATAAATTAGCGATAGGGTCAAGGGCTGTTGGGAATAAATAAGGAGCAACTGCTATTGTGCATAATATTTCTTTTTCTTTTTTTCAAAGATTTTATTTATTTATTCATGACACAGAGAGAGAGAGAGAGGCAGAGAGACAGGCAGAGGGAGAGGCAGGCTTCCTGCAAGGAGTCCAATGTGGGACTCTATCCCAGGACCCCAGGATCACACCCTGAACCAAAGGCAGCCACCCAACCCCTGAGCCACCCAGGCATCCCCAATAAGATTTCTTTTTAGTGTGAAGAAAATGTTCTACAATTGATTGTGGTGATGGTCACACAACTCTAAATATGAAAAAAAATCACTTAATTGTAAACTTTGTCTGAATTGTACATCAGGTAAATGATAAATTAGTAAAGCTTCTATTATAAAAAAATAAGGATGAAAGAAAATGATAGTTTTTTCACAAATATTTTGACTGTAAAACCTAATAGAACATATTCTCAGTTAAACCAAAAAATTTAGCATGGACAATTCTAGTATATCCTCTAGTATAGAAACATTCCCATAAATTGGAGTAGAAAATTCAGAATTAATAATTGGGGAGGAGGTTTACTAAGAGATTCATCTTAGATGGAATTGGAGGGAACATAAGATAATTTTTAAAAGGGAGAGATTTTAAAAGGGGGTTTTTATTTGGCATAATATTTTTCAGATTTATGCATGCTTTAGCATTTGGGAATACTTCATTCTTTTTTATTGATGAATAACATCCCATTGTAAAAGAGTGGGAAATAGGCAAAGTTGCCTGAAGAAAAAAGCAAGAGAGAGATCCAGAAACTTCAAGAATCATAGAACAGCCAGAGTATAGATAGTAGGGGATGGGAAGTAGTTCAACATGAAACTAAAGTGGTGCAATGGTGTCCTCAGAGCCCATGTTTAAGGCATTGATGGAATTTAAGAATAGGATTGAAGTGATTAGAATAACATTTAAGATAATTTTGGCTACAAGTGAAGTGTTTCTCTACTTGGAATATGCCACCTCTCTGGTTTTCTGGAGCGAGGGATTTAAAGGCATAATGATACAGATCATGAAAATGAAGGTAGATCAATGAGAAGGCTGCTGTAATAATACATGAGAGATTATTATTATGATGTAATAATACATGAGAGATTATGGTGATTATTATTATGGCGGCAGGAGGGTATGGCAGTGGAGCTGGAAAGAACAATGAACAGTCCAGAAACGTGTGTGACGTTGAATCGGAGACCTTGGCTAGAAGAGGCAAGAAATAGGAAGAAATCTGGAGTGACTCATAAGTTTCATTCTTGTCAGCAGACGAATAGTGGACCACATGAACTTGAACAAGAACACCCAAAGAGGAGCAAATTTAGAGGTTAGCACTGAAATTTTCATTCAGATCTCTACTCTTTGAGTTTAAAATATGCTTCAAAATTTAAGTGAGAATTACCTAGGATCTTGGACCACAGTGTTAACCAAAAGCATCGGGATCCCTTGTGAGTGTGTTAGAAAAGTAGAATCTCACACTCTGGAACTCCTGAGTCACAATCTGCATTTGTAGAAAGAGCTCCTGGTGACTTGTGCACACATTAGAGTTCGAGAGGTATTGCTCTAATAGGATGTTAGATGTATGGGTCCAGAGTTCAGTAGGAAAGGTGGAATTGGGGTCAAGGACATGGAAATCAATATCATATTATCACAAATAAAACCATAACTAATGATGAAATTATATGTATCTTCAAGGAATGAAAAGTCGACCATCCATCCCATTGTGGTATTATGATTGATTGCATTTAATGTTGATATTTTCATTTGAAATATTGGCCTCATTGCCTATTAAAACCTATAAACTTATTAAAAAAAAGTCAATTTCATTGGAAGTATAATTCTGTTTTCTTGATTATTGTTTCTCCCCCAATATATGACACACTATATTTAAGCATGCTTTGCTACTGCAACTACACAGTGGCACTCAATAGAATTATTTATTAGAAATAAATAAAAGAAGATGTATAAATAAAGACATATTTCCTAGATTTCTAAAACCTCCATCATCAAACAGTTTAAGCCCGTGCACCTAAAAATTCTCTTTTCCTATACATCTGATTTACTGCAAATTTACACCTGGCAGATAATTCACACAGAAAGTCAATATTTAGAAAATTTGTAAATTTTAGAAGCATAACTCTTCTATAGGCCTAATTTATTCTTTTCTATAAATAATTTACTCCAGTGCGGTTTCACCCTTATATAGCCAGTTTGTCAACCAAGACCTCATACCAGGCAGACACACTCAAAAAGCTGTGTCTAAACTTGTCTGCATTGTATTTTCCAGCTTGATTCCAACATTTCAACCTAGGATGCTCACTCTGCCCTGAACAGTGTGAGTGCATTTAATTACAATCTGACATGTGTATTTGAGAGAAACAAAAGGCTGTGAACCAAGGGTGATGATTAACTGTTCTACTGGATAATTGCTTAAACTACTACTTATATTATGCTGCATTATCTCTTTTGAACAACGTGATTATTGGCCTTTTGTGTAGCGATTATCCAATGTAAGTGCAATCTTGCTGTTTCAACTGTTGTCAGAGTTTGTGTTTAATGTACTTCCATCACAATGAGAGGTGCAACTTTGGGTATTCCTTCTTCATTTGAAAACCCTCCTGGAATCACTTTTTTGCAGCTTTGTTTCTCTACTTGGAATATGCCATCTCTCTGGTGTTCTGGAGCAAGGGAATTAAAGGCATAATGATACAGTATTCAGGAAGAAGAGACACTCATACCTTTTGTACGTAGCCACTGCCAATGGCAAACACTACTAATATTGTAATTTAGACACACACACACACACACACACACACACACACACACACAAATCAGCAAGCTGGTAGGTTCTGAAAAGCCCTGAGAACAAAACTGATGTTTGGGGGGAAAAAAAAAGTAGTTTACTTTTTACCTGAATAGTGTTTATAAACCACAGACTGCAGTCACTTTTGTAAATACAGGTTGAGTATTCACAAGTGGTTATCATGATGGACCCTTATCTTGGTTATTAGAAAAAAATTAAATCCCATCCTTTCAAAGTTTTAATATATGTTTAGGTAATTATCTGCCCACAGAACTTTATTCTTCTCCAAAAACTTCTCATCTTCCCAGCTTACGCTTTCTCAGAAGAAAACTTTCATGATCCCATTGAATTCAATTGATTTTAGTCTACTCAAACATTTTGCATAATTTCCAGAACTGTCTCTAATGAGATCAGAGATGTTATATTAACGTTTTCCTTGTAGTGTGGTTGATATACAATACACTGCACATATATAAAATGTTTGACTTAGTTTTTAAACATGCTACATCCCTGAAAAATCACAAAGTTTTCATGTCCCTTGGTATTCCCTCCCCTGTGCACTTTTCTGAAACTTGCACTCCTCTTCCAGACACAATCCGCTCTACTTCTAACACTGTAATTTTCCATTCCCTAAGACAGTCATATGTAAATGGAATGGGACAATCTGCTCTCCATCTGGCTTCTTTCACCCAACATAATTATTTGGGGATTCATAAATATCGGGTGTGTCAATGGTTTATTCATTTTAATGCTTATTAGTCTCCCATTGTATGGATATACCACATTTGTGTCTATATTACCTGTTGGTGGAGTATTTCTGTTATTTATAATTTGTTCTTATTGCAAATAAAGCTGCTATGAACATTTGTTTACTGGCTTGTACTGACAAATGATTTCTCTTACATAAATGAGATAAAAACATGGTAGATATGTATGCATGTATTGCTTTAAAAACTGGCAAACCCTTTATGAAAGGACTTTACCATTTTACAATTCCAGCAGTTCCATATATTGCTGCTAACTCCCAAACTGCTGGATGATAAGAGTTGAAGCAAAAATTTCAGTAGCATAACAGAAGGGATTTGACTTTTTCTTATTTGGAAACCAATTTCCATTACAGTTTACTTCTTCACTGGATCAAACACCCACCCAATCTTTCCCACAGTATATTTTGCATGAGAAATGTTACTATTAATATTATAATAACTGTATGATGACAGATGATAACTAGATTTATCATGGGAGTTATTTTTTAATGTACAAAAATATTGAGTCACTATGATGTATACCTGAAACAAATAGGATATTGTGTCCCAATTATACTACAATAAAAAAGCTATTTTCACCACACACCCACAAATCATCTTCCATGTGGCTGAGAAATTATTTCCAAACCAAGAACTACCTCAAACTTGCTGATTGATTAAACCAGTGAAATAAACATGGAAATTTGGTAGCATCCATGGATTTTTAACAAAATTCCAAAGTCGTTTGTTCTTTTATACATTCTATAAATTACAAATCTTTGTATAATTTATTAAAATTCTGGCACACATCTAAGCGTAAGCATCCCTTCCAACTTACCTGATCATTAGCTTATGGTTTCTTGTCTCACAAAGGTTAAGAAAAAAATCCTCCTTTGAAGGAGGTAATGCAAGTTTTTTCCCATCAAATGTAAACTTAGGGAGTATTTTCCTTGGCAGAGCCTCTCTAGTGAGGTATTATCTTTTGTGTTGGGGAGTACATGGTGGGCTACACATAAATAGGGAAATAGTTTTTCACTAGTACTGGTAAAAATGGCAGAAAAGGAAGGACACATTCTTATGTGTAGGTTACAATTATCTGGTACTTGTTTGTTTCAGTAAAAGTTCTGCAGTGGATATAATACCCTTGCCTCAACTGATTTGAAAACCCATCCTGACTCTTATACTCAAGCCACTGACGGAGCTTTTTATTAATTATTTCTGCTTTCACAAAAATAAATCAGATAGTTTTCTCCTAAGTCCCCATTAGGGATGTGTAACACCAGTGGGCATATGGGATATTCAAGCAAGCTTATACTTAGAACATGATTTTTACAGGCAGGATTTTAAACAGATATAGCTGTGTTTAACTTTTAGTTTCAAAAGTCAATATTTAGTTATTCTTGTGTAGAGTTGTTTATACTCGACCCCTTTGTTTACTCATCTGTGCAATGTGAGTAATACATTTTATTTTCACAGGATTCCTTAAATAAATTTTATAATAATGTAAATTTTAATTTTCACAAGGTTGTTGGAAATAACTGTGGATGTAAGGTACTTGAAACACAATGCTTGATGGGTAGCAAGAACTCAAAAATAATGGTAGCTGGCCTACTATGTCAGAGAAGAACAATGAAGGGAGGTTATAACAGAAACCAGATGGGATAGAAGAAAAAGAAAAAAAGGGGCCAGCAACAGGCAAAAGATGGTTCAAACGGTGTTCTGTAGGATCGTCCAACTTCTGCAAGGTGGACAGAATAATGGTCAGTATGCATTTAGTAGGGCATAAAACATACCTGATGACTTGGCACAACTACAATTCAAGATGACTTAGGCAGAATTCATATATGCTCCGTAACTACTCCCTTGTGTTGAATTTCCCATTTTCACTGACACTCCTCTCATCTCCTCCACTTATCAAAGCATTGATCTTTCAGTCATATTTGATTTATAGAAATCCTTTGCAACTCATTTGTAATCAATCAGCCAAACCTACTTTTTTATTTTTTATGTTTTCTATTGCTGTATATCTCCACATGATCTTCATCGAGGTCTTAGAGCATCACCAAGCAGAAGGATGAGGGGGTTTCTAACCTCAGTGAGCAGTGACAAGGACCAGAGTTTGTCTGCTTCTTCCCTGTTAAATGAGGGTAGTAATCAAGACACCTCAATCTCATGGAATTGCATGGGCATTAGATATGATTACAGATTGGAAGCTCTATAAATGTCAGACATTACCATTAGCTTCATCACCATGGTGAATTTTTGACTCGTGATCTTTACCTTATTTCTTCAGGCCTTGATGTCTTCATCTGAAGGAAGAAAAAAAAAAGTTCTACGACCTGCCCTCTGCATTATCCCAAGTCTCAGAAGCAATGAAGCATGGAGAAATGTTTCCTAAAGTGTAAAGCATTTTGTGTTAGTGAGGATTGCTAGTTACTTTAAGAACTTTAATGGAACTATGCCATAGATGTAGATATTTAAAAAATTAAAGAACTATTTTGAGTGACAAATCATTCCTAATGCACAAAGCTTAGGCACTCCAATTAAGTGTGTGTGGGCGGGGAGGAGGGACAGGGAGATGTATACAGTTTGCCTAGAAAAATATCTGGTTAGGGCTATTTATGATAAGCTTAAATTTAAAGACACTTTTTCTTGACACTGCAAGTAAATCTATAGAATCTTTTTATCTATGAAATATGTATGAATATGTTGTTGGCATCACTTTGGAAAGCACTGTGTGATACAGGATTACTCCTGACAGCCTAGGTTCAGATGACTTCAATGACCCTACTTTTAGACCAAACTACATTACTAGGCAAATAACATTCACTATTATAGGTAGTAGAAATTTGCCCTGACTTAGCACATTATTAGAGACTCCGTAAACAGAAAGTTTGAACTGAGAATTGGACTGTATCCCAAATTAACATAACCTGACAGACTAAAAATTAGTTCTATACATCTGTGCATGTGAATATTTAGCTGTAAGTTAGAATTAAAATGAAATTAAACAAAAATTCAGTTCTTCAGTCCTAAGGGTATATTTCATTTGTGTTGTAGCCATGTGAGGCCAGTGGTTACCACATTTGAGAGCACAGATATAGAAATTTCCACTGATTCCAGAATTTTTGCTGAAAAATACTGCTAAAGAATGGTATTTGTAATGATATTGCACAAATGTCCAGAAAGTTTATTGCTTTTGCATATCCCTACCAAGCCTTCAAATTTAAGAAAATGAAGAGATTTGTATGTAATTTTTATCTTTCCTGGGAATTTGCCCAATTTTTGGTAAGAAAGATGTGTTGGTATCATTCTCAGTCTTTACTCTTGCATCTTAATAACATAAAAATTATAAAAATATTTTTAATAGTGAAATTGCATATTTGAATATGTCTTGTTTTAATTTATTTGATTCTATCTTACAAAAGTAATTTTCAAACACTCCATCTACTTCAATATTTAGACGCTGATCAAATTATCATCTATCATTTTGATGTTAAAAAGATCAGAAGAATATTTGCTTATTAGCCATTTCTACAGATGAGACAACTAACAAAATTAAAGACAGTAACAGACTAAGTACTACATTTTTATGATCAATATTTCTTGGAAAAAAAACACCAAATGTCAATGAAATGCTCCACTGGACATTTTAACCTATTTTTATATCCTTAGAAACATTTAATTCATTGAGTTGTTCACCTGACATTTTTACAGATTGCTTTGATTGTAAAAATGTCATTTTAAAATGATGTTTTTACAGTGCCTCGGTCTTAAAAATCAAATGGGGGATAATTCTTCATTTGAAGTTATTAAACATGGCTATAATCATAAAAATGTCATTTTAAGATAATTCTTCATTTGACCTTTTTTACACTTAGCTGCTCTTTTCTTCCTTAAAAATCTGATATTAGAAATGAAAGTTAATAGAATTTGAAGACTCTACTTAAAAATTTAAATCAGGATTTCACTGCTAATGCTGCCATTGTCTTCAGGGAATGGTTTTACTACTGATCCCCTAAACATTACATTTCTGAGCATTATTGATGGAATATGTATGTGCATGCATGCATGTATGTGCTTGCGAACCAACAGTGACACCAAATCATGCTTACTGTGTCTTCTCATAAATAATCTATGACTCTTTACAACTTTCATCTCCATTATTACACTCTTGTAGTCTATTACTCTCCATGGGCAACTCACACAATAGCCATTTCCTTCTGGTCATGGTGACTATGAATATGGCTTTGAGGTCATATGATTATGACAACCACTCACATACAAGACCTACTTTTATGCTAACTCTAAGCATTGCTGCACTTTAAATGTTTCTTTATTTGTTTTTATTGTGTATATATACATCCTTGTGCAGAAAGCATATAAAGAATGGTGCTCAATATTTGTGGTTTTTCAATGCCTTTTTACGGGTGTAATAAATATACTTATATTTGGGGTGAATATCATAAAAATGATAATGATAATAATATTTCGAGCATATATTTTATGCCAGGAACTGATGTAAGAATTTTCACTGGTATTGATTAATTTTCATGACAATCCTTTGAAGGGTGTATTATTGACATACACCTAAGGACAGTGGATCCCAAAATGAATAGAACTGGAATTGGAAACCAGGAAGGCAGAAATATTAAGATAAATTAGCTTTCTATGTTCTTCTCAAACACTATTTAGATGTATATGGTGGCACATGCAGAATTTTTGAAGTTATGATGGTAGAAGATTGGCTTCAGAAATGAAAATTCTAAGAAGGCATCTAAAAGCATCTTTCTTCTCATTCTCCTATTTTGGCTATAAGCTATTCTCCTTCTGTAAGCCAAGCAGACCCTAGAACAGATAAGGAGCTAGGACACAAAAAATACAAGAGAGAGGGACGCCTGGGTGGCTCAGCGGTTGGGCACCTGCCTTCAGCTCAGGTCCTGATCCCAGGATCCAGGATCCAGAATTGAGTCCTGCATCGGGCTCCCTGCAAGGAGCCTGCTTCTCCCTCTGCCTGTGTCTCTGCCTCTCTTTGTCTGTGTCTCAAATAAATAAATAAGTAAATAAACAAATAAATAATAAATAAATAAATAAATAAATCTTTAAAAAAATAATACAAGAGAGACAATGATTTTAGGTTTTCTCTGCTCTGAAACCTCTAAGTCTCTAGAGACCACTAATAATGGCAAGGATCTTCCTGAGGTAATTGTAGTGACACTTTGGCCAATAGGCACTACTGGATCCTCCAAAGAAAGGCTGACTCAAGACACCTTAACCTGACTCTTCTTCACATCCTAGGGAATCAAGGAGGGTCAGAATGGATAATCTGAATCTTTTTTAACCCTTTAATCTGAAAGAAGCCTAGAAGTCTCTTCCTGGTGTCTTCGGAGAGGTCTAATGACCCACCCTCTACTATATTCTCAGTCTACAATAATGTAGGCTATCTTGGCTCACCCATTTTTGACAGAGATTTTATTTAGTGTTCCCTAGCAGCTGGATCTGAGACTGATTGAGCCATCAGAGAAAAATAATGACTCAAAAAAAGAAGCCCATAAGCTAGAAAGAAGAAGAAAATAAAAACTAAAATAGTCCCACAAAAGAAGACCTGCTAGAAGAAGTGATTGTAAACTTAAGTAGCAAAAATGATACTCAGATTTAAGGAGATTTAAGTCTAGTACACATGAGAAAAAAATCTTTACGGAACTGGAAAAAAGTGGTGATTTTTCAAGTTAAAGTTTTAGTAGAATATTGAAAGAAAAAAGATTATTCTTGTGATTCAAGTTAGTGCCTTGGAAGGTCAATTAAAGATATAAGCAATGAAAGCAATCACCCTAAAGAAAGTACTCAATTTGCCAACTAAATGATCCCAACAAGTAACACAGGTTTTGATGACAAAACACACTCTTAGGTATTTAATAGTAAAATCTCTGAGTTCCAAAACCATGAAAAAATTTCAGAAGATTCCAAACTGAAATAAATTCCTTATTTAAAAAAAAAAAGAAAGAATTACATCAGCATGCAAGTTCCACCTGCAACTCAGGTTTAAAGATGGTGGGATGACATCTGTTAACTCTGGGGAGAAAAGTTGTCAAGCCCAAAATAATAAAATAATTTAATATCAGGAAATTATAAGCAGATGCCCATTAAATAAAAATATATACTAATGACTTAGAATAATTTACTTAGCAAAGTGTAACAAATGAAACAACAAAATGGATCAGAAAACAGACTACAAGAGACAGAAAGTAGAAAAGGAGAGAAAACAGGAGTGAACCCTGAAACTTTTTCTTATTTGCAATATCCTTCTTTGCAATTTCTCTATCCTTTGCTCTCACTCTTCTAACCAGCTATCTATGCAGTGAAACAAAAAAAAAATTATAAGCTGAATAGAATGTATAATGTAACTGTTAATACAGATCTTTAGAATTGAAGAACCAGAGAAAATTGTAAGGGTCAGGAGTAAAAATATTAAAGTAAAACAGTTAATATAAAAAAAAGGAAGAAAAAGGTGGGTAGCATGATGAGGGGGTGGAATGCAGGTGAGATGGTAGAGCTAAGCACTGAGGACAGGACGTTTGATGGGGATTAAAGTCTTTTATTTTCATACACTATTGAAGAGAACTAAGCGTTCAATTATGACCACTTTGTATAAAATGAAACCAACACAACAGAGAAGTATAGCAGAATTTAGAAATGATAAAGTGGAGGGTAAATAACAAATATCATCATATTCAAACCAAAAATATAATAGAAATAAAAAGAATTAAAAGTACATGTAAAAAATCTTTAAATAGAAGAAATAAAATCAAATCTAATACTCCCATTAAAAAAATATGCTGTCTGGGCAACTGTGTAATATAGCCGGTTAACAGTCCAACTCTTGATTTCAGCTCAGGTCATGATCTCATGGTCCTAGGATCAAGCCCTGTGTCAGGCTGCACACTCAGTGTGGAATCAGCTTAAGATTCTCTTCTCTCTCTGCCAACCCCCACCCCACCCCATTCTCTCTCTCTCTCTCTCTCTCTCTCTCTCTCTCTCAGATAAATAAATAAAACCTTTTTAAAAAAGAAATATGTTGTCAAATTCAATTAAGAAGCAAAATCTTATTTTATGTTTGCTTTCCTGTGTCCACACTCAAGGGTCAGAGTCATTGCTCCATTGTTTAAATCTATAGCTTCGTCTAAAAGTACCATGTACCCAGACATGAGGCTAGGTGTCAAAGGTATTGCATGTAGCTCTTTGATTGGTGTTAAGCCTCTGCTACAGCCAAGACAACATACTTGGTATAACCTGCTGGAGGATGAGATGCATAATACAGGTTGAGTTGCACAAGTTGTTTGAATAGAGTCCATCCTAGATCAGCCAAAGAACAGCAGATTCCTAGGTAACTGAGAGAAACCAGACAAAATATGAAGAATTCTCACTCATATCCAGTTGACTATGGATACGTAAATAAATGCAGCTGAGATCAGCCAAACATAGGCCAGAAGAGCTAAATCCCATCACAAAATTAATGAGCTATTAATACAATTATTGTTGTAAAGCTCTAAGGCTTTGTGGGTTTTATGATACATTGTTATGCAGATAGAAAGCAAACATGTTTATAAGAAAGACACTAAAACGATATATATGATAAAGAAATTTAGAAATAAAGAATTTGACAGAAGGCACTAAGCAAATGCAATAAAAGAGAAAGCAAAGAAATCAATATAAGATTTCAAAAAGTGAAATCTATGGTTAAAAGCATTTATTAAGACAGAAGAACACTGTATAAAATTAGAAAGTATAACTTATAAAGAAAATGTTACAATAAGTAGCTTGTGTATACCGAAGTAGCTGATAAACTACTGAAAATATCTCAATATATAATATTAATGGGCTACTTTCAATGCCTCTGCGAAAAACTTAGCAACTCCTGAAAGAACAAAAACAAGTAAAAATGTATAACATTTCATTCAACCAACAAGTGTAGTTTGCTTACAGGTCAATTCTTAAATTACATTTAATACCTTTTTTTTTCACCTAACAGCTTTAAATATTTAAAAAAATGCTGATACTCTTAGTTTCTGGTTCTACCTATAAGGTCCTTGGAAGTTGAAACTTTATTCTAATAAGTAAAAAACTGAACAGGCTGAAAAATTAACTCTTCTTAAATCCATAAGGTGAGGACATAGGGCAAATCACTGCCTCCAGAATTTGAGAGACAGACAGGCAAATACAAGGAGTCATATTTTACCAAACCAGAGATTCAGGAGCTGAAATCACCACAGGAATCAACATCATAGCTAGGAAAACCTGACTGTAACTGGTGAATAGCTGGAGGGTCAGTGTGAACTACTCTAAGAGTAACAAATTCTAGGAGGACTCATCCAAGTGGAACCCACATAGTTTTGTAAGCTTAGTTCTAAGAGCACTACCAAATTCTCCCAGTAACTATTGAAGAAAAAACATCTCATTCTTCCAAGATGGCAGGGTGTGAGGGTGGGGAGGTGGGATGTAATCATTTTAAATGATAACAGAACTCTGTTTTTCTTAAGAAGGCCTTTTCATGGAGCACCTGGTACCACAGTCAGTTAAGCATTTGACTTAGGCAGTGATCTCAGATTGTGAGATTGAACCCCACGTTGGGCTCCACACTCAGAGCAGATTCTGTTTGGGATTCTCTCTCCCTTTCTACAACCCCCCCCCCATGCTCTCACTTATTCTCTCTCTCTCAAAAAAAATAAATCTTTAAAAAAAGAAAGAAAGGAAGCCTTTCTACAGGAGAAACTAGTTAACCAGAGCTTAAGCTGCTGGGGTATTATCACAATAATTATTAGGAGGGAACCTGGGTGGTTCAGTGGTTGAGCATCTGCCTTTGGCTCAGGGCCTGGGCATGATCCCGGTGTTCTAAGATTGAGTCCTGAATCAGGCTCCCTGCATAAGCCTGCTTCTTTCTCCCTCTGCCTGTGTCTCTGCCTCTCTCTCTCTCTCTCTCTCTCTCTCTCTCTCTCTCTCTGCCTTTCATGAATAAATAAATAAAATCTTTTTTTTTAATTATTGTTATTGGGGAAAGGGAAATACCCGGCTCTAGCTCACCCTACCCATCCTGTCCCTTTTAAGAGTAGAGGAAAAACTGGGAGAAACTTCTGAAGTCCAGAATTCAGAAGCACAGTTTCACTAAAAAACTGACAACTAATCATAGAGCCCTAGAAATCTTCCAGTCCCCTCACACCTCATCACCACATTCAAAGGCCCATTTAAAGCATTTCATTTTATTCAGTACATCAAGTCTGGCTATTCAGAAAAAAAAAAAAAATTACAAGGTATCTCCAAAGGCAAAAAACAAAACAAAACAAAACAGAGTTTGAGGAAACCAAAGAAGCTTCCAAACCAGACATGACAGGGATGTTGCAATTATGGAACAGTGAATTTAAAACAACTATGATGGAATATACCATGGGTTCTAACATATAATAGACAACATGCAAAAACAAAAGGGCTACAAAGGAGAGAGATGTAAATTCTAAGGGGAAAAAAAACAAAAATAAATGTTAGAGATTAAAAACATTGAGGAAGAAATGAATATGTTTAATGAGCTTATAAGTATATTAGACCCAAGTGAGGAAAGAATTTCTGAGCTTGATGTTATTTCAATAGAAACCACCAAAACTGAAAGGTGAAGAGAACAGTGATTGAAAAAAAATGTGTTCAAGAACAGTGAAACAACTTCAAAAAGTGTAACATATTTATAATGGGAATACCAGAAAGAGAAGAAAAAGGGAAGAAGAAATATTTGAAAAAAATAACTTCTGAGATTTTCCAAAAATTGATGTCAGACATCAAACCACAAATTCAGGAAGATCAGAAAGCACCAAACAGGATGGGTAACAAAAACAAAACAAAACAAAAACAAACAAACAAAAAAAAAAACAAAAAAAAACTACACTAGGCATATCATTTTCTAACTATAGAAAATCAAAATAAAATTTTTTTAAAGAACCCAAAGGAGAAAAACACCTTACCTATGGAGGAACAAAGATATGACTCACATCTATCTTCTCAGAAACTATGTAAGCAAGAACAGAGTGGAATTAAATATTTAAAGTGTTAAGGAAAAAAGAAAAACCTAGAATTCTTTATACTGGAAAATTATTCATCAAAAGTGGATGAGAATTTGAGAAAATTTGTTGCCAGTAGACTGACCATGTAAGAATTGTTAATAAGAACCCTTTAGAGAGGACAATGAGTCAGAAATTTGTATTTCTCTAAAGAAAGGAAGGACATCAAAGATAAAATAAGTGAAGGTAAAATATTTTTTTAAATTTTTCTTACTCTTGAATGATCTAACAGATAAAAGTTTGTTCAAAATGATAAGAGTAAAAATGTTGAATGCAAAGAGCCCATTTTAAATATAAAGACATGTATAGATTAAAGTCAATGGATAGAGAAAGATATTCCATGTTAACACTAATTCACACCATAAACACTATACTCAGAAGATATTTACACCCATAAATGATTTCATTATAAAGATAAACAAAAAAATCAAAAAGGAATCTTTGAATTTATCTTAAGAAATTAACCAAAAAGGAAGTAGGAAGTGGAAATGTATCAATATTCAAGCTGAAATTTATATAGAAATATTAGAAAAATATAAAGACATTTAAAACGTTTAGTCATCACTTGAGCTTGATTATGAAAAAAAGATTAAAATACATATTTGAAATAAGACTGAAGACAAAAGTACACATAAAATGTGATCGAATTAATTATAAGGAAATGTATACAACTCTATGGAAATAAATATAAAGTGTAGAGGAAATACAGACTTTCCTGCTCAATATAAATATCAAAATTAGCCAGATGTGAAGTTAAAAACATAAACATACTAATTACTATAGGGGAGAAATACTCATATAGCTACCAATGAAAAAGTAACCAGGACACTGTCACAGTCAGATTCTACTCTTTTTCAAATAATCCCTTTGAGATTTTTAAAAAATAGAGCTCTCAAATTCATTTTTTTGAATCCAACGTAACTTTAAAATCAAATCTTAAACATCATAATGATGGGAGATTGAAAGCTTTTTTCTGTGATTAAGAATAAGACAAGGATGTTCAGTTTCACCACTTCTATTTACTACTAGAAATCCTATCCAAAGCAATTAGGCAAGAAAAAAAAATGGCATCCAAATTGGGAAGGAAGAAATAAAATTATAGAAAAGTAAGGTAATTGCTAGATAACTCAATGCAAAGTATCCAAAGGATTAGAACAAGTAATTCATGACCTGCAAATTAAGCAAATACATGAAGATATGTTCAAACTCACTAGATACGTAGGGTAAGAAAAAATCAAAATAACGAGGAAGTGTCACTTCATTAACATTAGCTTGACAAATGAAAAATGTGATAACATCTTATGCTGGCAGGCAGTTAGGAAACATGATGCTCTCATACTTTGCTAGTAAAAATGTAAATTGTTACAGACACTGTGCATCTATTAAATTAAAACATGCATATAACATTGGCTTAGGAATTTCACTCCCATGGAAATCTCCATAAAAATAAACAATTTTAAAAAAAAACCCTCATTCATTAAATAAGTATATACTTTGTAGAATTGTGCATGGTGGTCAAAAAAGGAAATAGACTAAACAGGGGATCCCTGGGTGGCTCAGCGGTTTGGTGCCTACCTTTGGCCCGGGGTGTGATCCTGGAGACCCAGGATCAAGTCCCACATCAGGCTGCCGGCATGGAGCCGCTTCTCCCTCTGCCTGTGTCTCTGTCTCTGTCTCTCTCTCTCTCTCTGTGTGTGTGTCTTTCATGAATAAATAAATAAAATCTTAAAAAAAGAAATAGAAATATTTCAATATAAATTATACTCATGGTGAAAAGTATGAAAGGATTCACAGTAAGTTTTAACCAGGTTTGTCATGACAGTTTACGTGAGGAAGAGAATGTGGCAGAAAGCAAAGCAGGGAAGGGAAGAAAAGAAATAAGCAATAAATAAATATAAAAAGGTCAAGAAGAGGTGAATTAGCTAAAACAGCTTAAAATGTTAACAGATCTTTACAGCAGCCCAAACATGAAATGATAGCAGTGCAAATAAGAGCATCAGTGATGAGGATGGAAAGGCAGTAATTGAGAGCTTCTGTGGCAATCAAATGCTCTCAAGTCATATTACTGCCTGAGTCTTTGAGGGAATTCAACAACTAACAGTACTTTTCTTCCTAATTTAGTTTCTGAACTAATTGAAGAGAAAGGAAACTGAAAGTCAAGGACTGAACATCACTTTAGTATTTATTAGGAGCAATAAGGAGGTAAAAGCAACTGATAGTATCAAAAGCCAAGGAACTATAGTTTTTTTTTTTGGTTTTTGTTTTTGTTTTTGTTTTTTTAATGATAGTCACACACAGAGAGAGAGAGAGAGAGAGGCAGAGACACAGGCAGAGGGAGAAGCAGGCTCCATGCACCAGGAGCCCAACGTGGGATTCGATCCCAGGTCTCCAGGATCGCGCCCTGGGCCAAAGACAGGTGCTAAACCGCTGCGCCACCCAGGGATCCGGAACTATAGTTTTTAAAAAAAGTATGGGCAGGTTACCTATATGTGTATTATAGATAGTGTATGTGTGAGTGATAGAAAAAAAATACTGAGATAGTGAAGGAGGGAGAGAGAGAGAGAGAGATGCTACAGAGACACCAAGGAGAATGATAATAGATTTCACAAATCAAGGTTTCGTACAAAACTGGTTATTAGACACCTATGTGAATATGATTTTAGTAGAGTGATAGGATATGTAGAAGAGCTCATTAGGCATAGAGTCAGTGGAAGAAGTGACTGCACATCTTTAGGAAGTATGTCAACAATATGAAAGAAAAATGGCAGTAGAAAAAGACCACAGTTAGATCTTGACTATGGGTATCTGGAAAGAACATATTAAAAGGCAAGTCAAAAAGCTAGTATTTGGAATAGATATTTGAAAAATAAGTTCCTTAATTGTTAGTGGAAACCATAGAATATATTCTGAATACTTGGCTAAAATTGAACTAAGACCTTAACTTTCACCATGAGAAGCCAAATTAGCCTTCATGATTATTACTTTTGGGTACTTTGGGGAGGATAAAGCAAACATGGAGAAGATAAATGAGAAATTAAATTAGGAGTTTGGGTTGAACATACATGCGTACGCAGACACACACATACACAGATGCACGTATCCTGAAACAAGAAGATTGAGAGACAAAGACTTCGAGGCTATAAATAGCCGAAGACATTAGTCTGAGGCCATAGATTTTAGGAGGATGACTTTACTGAAAGGTGTCAAAAGAAATCATCTGATACAGTTTTCTTCTTTTCATAGGTAGGAATGATATGATCTCCATTAGAAAGACGAACAGAAAAAAAAAAAGAAAGACAAACAGTTGAAACATATCAAGATTAATCAAATTGCCCAAATTCATGCAGCTGTAGCCAGCAGATGTCAGGTCCACGGTCATCCTTGTACCTCTGCCACCACATCATGCTGAGCTCAATAAAATTTGCATCCTAAACTAGACATTGTCTTCTTTATGTAATTGCATATCTCAGTACTTGTTCTATGCTCTCACAACATTTACCTGGGGGATTGCAAAACAGGGACTACCGTCCTCAAGAAACTTCCTGATAGATGGAACACTACAAGCATAGCTATTTCCCTGAGGTATTGAAAATATGGAGGACCCGTATTCCTGAATATTGTAAGACCAGGAGTTTCTGATGAGATGGACTTCCTGAAATTAGCCTTAACTTTAAGGACACTGGCTTTAAGACTTTAAGACTCTCCAGGAATCAACTGGATGCCAGAGATGTGGGTTCATTCATTGGGCCACCTCCTTTCCTTGACAGCTCTTTCTGATACATAGGAACTGAATGATCACAATGAAAAATAGTATAATTTGGTACTCCAAATTCATGGCTTTCATTGCTTCATTTCTATATGCAACTTATCTACTCATATATTTGCACAGTAGTATTAATTACTGCTCTGGCAAATTACAGTAAGATTTCTGTGGAATTACATTTTACATCACATGCATACCAAAACAATTCAGTATGATTCATATTCTAACAATGAGTACCATAGGAATTAATAGCAATTGTGTCACTCACTATAGCATGTTGCCAAACAATTATTACATGCAGTTGATGAACATTTTAATAAGTGACATCATACTCTGTACTCAATTAAAAAAATAGCACTAATAATTAATATTACCATTATTCATATCAAGTTATGGCTGTGGGTATTGTAAGTTCTAGGAAATGACTGGAGAAATAAATGTTCATTTCAATACCATTTATATCTTCTCTGAAGTATTAAAATGTAATTTGCATAAAGTACATGCATCATTTTCAATGTAGCTGTAACTTAAGAAAGCAGCTTTCTCATCTGCTGAATTTTTTTCAAAGAAAAGCTAAAAATGCACAGATGAAGACAAATATCTCATTTTTTTATAGATTGTTTTGTCAAGGAAGCATTTAGTATTTGTTTATTGAGTGATAAATGCAATTTGTAGTCCGATGAGCAGTTAAGCAATCCACAAAAAATAGGTATTAGATAAAATAGATCTAGCCACTGTCTGAAATAATTTTTTTTATTAAATTGCTTAGGTTAAGTGATCTAAGATCCTAGAAACTGTCATCTGGGAGATGTAAACATTAAACTGCTTCAGTCATTAACATTTTAATAAAACAAATTACTTTTTATGAGAGCTTCTGACTTTAAGGGTGTAAGACACAAAACAGGCATTTTTTAAAAAAATATATTTATTTATTCATGAAAGACATGAGAGAGAGAGGCAGAGACACAGCCAGAGGGAGAAGCAGGCTCCCTGCAGGGAATCTGATGTAGGACTTGATCCTAGGATCCTGGGATCATGACCTGAGCCAAAGGCAGATGCTCAACCACTGAGCCACTAAGGTGCCCCAAAACAGGCATGTTTTGATGGTGGGGCAGAAAGAGTGTATTTCAATAAACAAATTTGGCATATACTCTACAAATCCAAGATATGCTTAGTTTTACCTAGTCTTACTACTGAAACATGCCATAGAATTGAAAGCTTCAAAGATGGACAGACCCTAACTCTGCTGCTTATAGTGTATGTGAGAAATCTGAATATATTGCATCAGTTTACCACCATCAAACTCAGAAGGGCACCAAATAATTACTCTTTCAGAAATATCCCAATTTCCTTGTAATATTTTATCTATATTGAAGTTTTAAAGTAGTTTGAAAGTGTGATAGTATGCAACATGCCACAATACGTAATGGGTTTAGTGGCATAATAAAGTTGGAAAATGCTAATAATATATACATTACTCCATTATTAAAGTCAAAAATGAATTCACTGGAATTATAGCTATTGGAGTGGAAGAAATGAAAACTAAGTGTCCTACAACATATTCCTCTTTTGATTACCAGCAGGTGCTTCTGTGGAAAGAAAAAAGGCAAGTAACTGAACTCCTTTTGTAAACATGCTGATAATTCACCTCCTGGTGTGTAGACTAACATTATTTGTAGGATAATCCTGATATATAAAATGCTTTTTTTTTGCACTGCAACCCTGATTTAGGATTGCATATAATAAATAAAATATATAATCTATAGATATATGAGGCATGGCTCTGAAAAATGTCATGTAAACTGTACAAATCTCTGGGGCATGAAATGGAGATGTATCATAACCTAAATTCATCCAATCTTTTTGTGAACTAACCTGAAAACGTCTTTAACAACCTAATCTTTCTTTTTTTTTTTAAAGATTTTATTTATTCATGAGAGACAGAGAGAGAGAGAGAGAGAGAGAGAGGCAGAGACACAGGAAGAGGGAGAAGCAGGCTCCATGCAGGGAGCCTGATGTGGGACTCGATCCGGGTCTCCAGGATCATGCCCTGGGCCAAAGGCAGGTGCTAAACCACTGAGCCACCTGGGCTGCCCTAGCAACCCAATCTATATGAGTCTGAGACTCTACAGAGTCTGAGGCCCTTACAGGAACAAAGTACCCAAAGAGCTACGCGGGGTGCTCCACACAACTTCCTGCTTTATCTTGATTGTGTGCACCCTTACTGAAGTGTCATACTGGCTAAAACATGTAGTTTATGGGGGTAGTAACTTTTGTGTTACCTAACCTACATCTAAATGTCTTTTACCAGAAGTCAAAAATCAGATGCAGGGCAAGGATGGCATTGACATGTTTTTCAAACCGCCCACATAATTTTTTTGTAATTACTTAGTGTTCAAAGACAAGATTGTGAGCCCAAATCTCCCTAAGATTTTTTCTTGATGTCTAGTGTCAATATCAGTGACCATTGGTAGTTATTTATAAATTTCTTTTTTTTCTTCAAAGTTTTATATATATATATATATATATATATATATATATATATATATATATATATAATTTCTAGAGTAATTTCTACACTGGTTACTGTTAGGTCAAAGAAAATCAAGTATCAAATAATTTTAACAGAATTTTTTTCTTTAACTTTAAAATTTAGGGGTATTTTCCCCCCTGTGTTTCATCAAAGAATGATAACTAGTCCTTAGTTTTTCTCCACACAAAGCAAGTTAATCACACTCCACTCAAAAGTTTAGCCATCAGTTTATGCTCCATTCAGAAAATATATTTTCACTTTATAGATTCTCTTTATAATCAATGCTTGGAGTTTTATTCCTATGATTCTCCTCTACCAGTTGTTTGCAACTCTGGCTTGTAAGAATTCCTACAGGGAACTCTCAACACAGTACCATGCTCAGTTCATATTCCACATCCAAGAAGATCCTAAAATGCACAACATTTCCAAGGTGATTGTGCTAAGCATACTGCTCTATACACACTTATACATATGCAAACACATGCACTCATTAGGAATATTTTTTCTGAGACATATTCTTAACAGATAACAGAAAATTTATTCTAAGACAGTTCATCTTCACTTTGTAGTATTTGTGATATGGCCAGCTAAGGCTAGGAATCCATTTCATGGCCAAAAAAATCAAACAAAAAAAGCTATGATCCATAATCCATGTCTCATTATCACTTTGCTTTAATCAGTTGAGCTGATTAACTCTTAAAAAGAGAAGGGGAGCTATTAGAATATAATAAATTGGTAAAATGTGTAAATCCATTTATAGCCGTGTTTTATTTCATGGACAGAGATCCTGAATTTGGTACATTTATTAGTGGGATAAAAAAATATGTCTTGCACTAAATATACAATGAAATGTGACTCCTAAAAATCAAGAAAATGTACTTATATCTTCCATTTATTCTTTAACAATATATCTGGTACACCATTATCTTTGGGTGAGTCTTTAGTTATTCAGTATGAAGGCTCATTTTCTGAGCTAAAGGTTGGAGTAATAGTATTTATTTGAAATGTAAATGAAGACTTCCACCAAGGAATGTATGTTTCATTTTGCATTTGTCTCTAATCAGAATGTCCTATGAATAATGTAGTTTGGCACCAATATTCTCATTAAGCAAGTTTCCCATTATTGCATTTTCTGATTATAATCTCCTCGTTAAACTTCCTTTACTATTCCTGCTGATAATCATTTATATGCTTAGGTCTTCAGTATTAATCTGAACACACACACACACACACACACAGAGAGATAACCTCCTGTAGATGAGAATCAAATTATATTGATGACCAGATGTCCTTTAAATAAAGGGTTGTTATCCATTGTACGTACAAGAAATGGCATGGAGTTGAATTGTCAGACTGGGCTAAAAGAGAAAATGAGTTGCAAACTAGTCTCAATTTATATCCATCTACGAGGCAATTTCACAATTATACTTGATTGACAGAACTGGCCAAGAAAGAAACAGAATGGTAGAAGAAATAGGACTAACTAGAATCATTTTGTGTTGTTGTTGCTGTTTCCTTTTTTTCCTTTTGCTTTCAGTTAAAGAACCATAGAATTATACAACATTAAAATTTTCAATGGACTTTGAGAGACCCATAGTTCGACCATACAAGACCTCAAAAGATGTGCTTTCCATAACCAGAATACAGATTTTAATATAACTCTTAAAAAATTGGTCTTCAGACTTTTTAGAAGGGAAATTCATATTTTATTTCCTTGAAACCTTGAAAGCAGAGGTGATCAAGTTAAGGAGTGATGATAATGAAGTGTTGAAAGTAAACTAGAGTTCTCATTCCTATACACACATACACACCTTCCTTCTTGAGGTTCCTACAAAACATATTTGGAGCACATTTGAGGTCCCCAAAAAAGAATTTATTGATCAGGGAACATTTTCTATTCTTCAACAGAAACAAAGACGCTCACCATGTCCTGTGTAAAACTGAACATATAGATGTAGCACGGATATGTTAAAGGTATAGAAAAGATATAAAATATAGAACAAACTGTAAACAGTGGTTACCTTCAGATAAGAGATTGAAAAAAATGATTTTCATAATGTAGTATAAATATTTCTGTATTATTTAACTACCTTATAATGATTTTATATTTGTGATTATAAAAACAATACATTATTTTGTTCAAGATTTATATGCCTAAAACTCCTTTTAACTGGACTTTCATCTAAATTAGCACAGATTTCTAAAATTTCCTAACAGATACAATTTTCCACATAAATCATATTAAATCTTTTGTATGCTCTTCTTGAAAACATTCCAAGTTTTTTATGTTGTGTTTTATTAACATTGTCCAGAATTAGATACGGTCCTTTTGTAAGCTTTGCACGAATATTGAATTAATAAGAAGGTTACGTATCTCTATGTGGACTTTTATTTTTTATAAGGAAAATGATATATATTTGGGGCAGATTTTCAAAGAAATGGAGTTGAGAAGGTAGTTTTTCCACAGAACTTTTTTGGCTTAATATAAGTTTAAAAAATCACCTGCCAACATTAAGCAGAGGTAGGTTTGGGTAATGTAAGTGCTATTCCATGATTAGAGTATAAAGAGCCTTATATTTCCAGACTTTTCATTTCTAAAGCAGTTCTTACTGAAAAGAACCAGGGTCATACCCAGTGTTTGCCTTGCTGTTATCCTTTTCTGAAAGGTTTAAAATCCAATAGTATTATAGAAACTTAGTATTAATATCCTGTTTCTTTATGAAAAATATTGGAGAATACCATTGTAAGTCATGTCAAAAACATGCAATGAGCACCTATTGTATTCAAGAATCAGGCTTAGGGGTATAAAGAGATAAAAAGAGGTTCCTTCATTAACAAAAATATTCACCACTTACTGAACTCATGTGCTAGGAACTTTGCTAAGCTCTTTCAGTAAATTATTTAATCTTTTTCTAAAGATTTATTTATTTATTTTAGAAAGAAAGAGAGAGAGGGAGAACACTGGGGTGAGGAGGAAGAGAAGCAGAGGGAGAGAGAGAGAGAGAATACTGAAGCAAACCTCCTACTGAGCACAGAGCCCAATGCAGGTCTAGATTCCAGGACAGTGATATCATGACCTGAACTAAAATTAAGTCAGACACTCAACCGACTGAGCCATCCAGGCACCCCTGAATTATTTAATTTTTGTAATGCTGTTCTAAAATAAGGTGCCATGTTTACAGATAAAGGAGAAAATTTGGGCTTGGTGAGGTTAAATAATTTGCTCACTTAAAATGAGAGAGTTGATATTTGCAATTAGATTTTGCTGACTCCAAAACCTATTTTTAACTTACATTCCACACATACCTTACATATTTTCACAGGTCTGTTCATTTGGATATAGGAAATTATATTTTAGGAATATTCACCCAATTTCTTAATCCACACAGAATACTCCCATACCCAGTATACAGACAAAACAAATAAAACAAAACTGAGTATGTTGATGGTCATATTCATGATACAAGTGTCTTTAAGAGCATAGAAAGGGAGCATTGCTTGGACAGTGAAAGTAGTCTTTGCAGAAAGTTAAGACTAAAATAACTCTGAAGCAAAGTCAGAGAAGCAGGAGAGAGAGGAAGAGTTTTCAGGGAAATGAAATGCTGTGAATAACTACGTGAGGACAGGAAATAGATTAGTGCTCTCATCTCTTTAGTAGACATTTCTGAGTGGTGCTGAGTAATATTTTGGAATTGGCTGCCCATGACTTTCCAATGGTAGGTGGGAAATTTGCAAAGGGTGGAGGAACAAGTAAAACATTAGTGAAGCCAAAGGTTGATTTCAACAGAAACAGATTTTTATCTTAGCCCCTGTAGGTTGCTATAACAAAATACCACAGACCAGGTAGCTGATAAACATAAAACATTTCTTTCTCACAGTTCTGGAAGTTAGAAAATACAAAATCAGGTACCAGAGGAGTCAATGTGGTTACTCATAAGGGCCCACTTCCAGTGTTGTACATAGATGCTTTTCTCTATGTGCTCAGAAGGGGCAATGGATCTCTCAGGAGCTGCCATTACAAAAGCACTAATCCCATTCATGAGGCTCCACTCTTATGGTCTAGTTACTTCCTAAAGACTCTCTACTTCCTATATCATTACGCTATGCATAAGGATTTCAACATATGAATTCTGGGGGCATATAAGCAGATTCTGTATAATAGCAGATTTCAAGATGGAGACTTTTTATACAGAAATTTTGTTTGGAAAGGTATACTTAGCAACCACACTGATGTGGAGAATAAAGGCAAAAGAAAAATAAATATCCTTATAACTTACAGCCCATTGGCAAGTACTTAGGATATACAGAATGACCTTCCTCAAGGAGCTTAACTGCCTCGATGTTAGTACCTTGCTAAAGGCAAAAGGCAACCTTAGCTTGACATTAGCCAGAACCTCTAGGATCCTGTAAATATCCCTTTGCAAACTTCCTCTATTTCTACCCTCCCAAGTTACAATGTTAACAATCATCCTCCAAGCATATGGCCCACTGATATGCATCTGAAGGGTCTCCTGACTAAGGTTTTACTAGACAATAGTAAATGAACTTTTCCTAAAATCAGCTAGCCCCTCAAGGTCCTGGAAACCTTGCTTCCAAATTCCTTAGGGAGTTACACTATCCCTAACCCCCTCCCAACTTGAAAGTATATAATCAGTCACTCCTCACAACCCCAGCGTAGCTGTTTCTGTCCATGGGTCCTGTTCCCATGCTTTAATAAAACCACCCCTTTTGTACCAAAGACACCTCAAGAATTCTTTCTTAACTGTTTGCACCCAAACCCCAACATTTTCACATCACACTAAAGCATTGAGGAAAGGAGGGAGAAATTGAACTGTGACACAGTTGCAACTAATACTTCAACAATAACATATGTAGCCCTGAGGTTGGAATGACCTTTAAAGTTGTCCTACATTGATACAGGTTACTCAGGCCTCAAACATCAGCATTGACTAATCATTTGATGCAAACTGCTCCTGACGAAGAAGAGGAATCTTTATGAGGCAGCACCTTAAGCTGAGAGTAATGCCAAGAGAGGAACCTAGCTGTGAGCTATCAGCAGTCAACACCTTTGTCATTGGAAGAATGAGTGCCTTGCTCCTGAAGGAGGATCCCAGTGGTGTACCATAGCACTGACTATAGTTTACCCATGTGCCACTTAGATCCATGTGCTTTGTGTAGTAAGTTTGTCCCATCTGGGAAATCTCCTTGCATATGGTGGCCAGTCTTTCCTGGGGCAAATTATTAAAAGGTTGTTTCCCAGAAAAGACTAAGCCACTAAGCACCAGGCTCTTTCCAAGGTATAACTACCGAACTTGTCCATGTGTCATTATGTCAAGCAGGGAAATGCCAAGTGACATGTACCAGTAGATCACCTGGGTACCAAACATTCTTCCTTGACGTATCCAAGATATCCACCTATGCCCATGAATCCATACACATTACTATTTCAGGTCACTTTTCTTTCCATGCAGTATTTAAGGTTGGGTCTATGCAACATGGACTGCCCATCAGGAAGATATGCCCCTACCACTCCCTTTCAAAGCACTTTTGAGTTTAGTTGCATTGCAGCAGCAATCCATTTTCACCTTCAACCCCCAAACCAAGCCAGTGCACCCATGTACCATGATTGTTTTGTTTTCTTTTCTGTCAGCTGGTTGTGAGGGACATAATGCCATGATGACAAAGAAGTAATCTGAGGGAGAGGTACCAGTATAATGATCCTGTTTACTTGTGCCTATTGACCCTGCTTCTCTCCAATTGAAGAGGCATCACGTCTATCATATGATGGATTTCTGCCTGACATACCTGACCTTATGACTTGGTGGGTGTGATAACAACCAGCTGGTGATGGGCAGCTCTGGCCACATGGTCCTGCTCATGTTATCTATCTCCAGCAAGGTTGAGCAGCACTGTAGAAACCATTTTTCAAATGGAATAACATTATCTGATACAGGTGGCATGGCCCTGTAACAGAATTCTAGGATCTATGGTAGATGTAATTTTTCTACAGGGGCATGCCCTAACTCCACATGGTATTTTTCCCACTGCAAAACATCAAATTCCACACATTCTGTTGAGTTATATGGCCAAAGCAGCGGTGCTGCTTGCACTTAACCTGGGCCTGCTAAGAGTTCTTTCCACTACTGGCCCTCCTCACAGCTGGCAGTCTTCATTACTGTTCAGTAAAAAATCAGAGAAGTATTCCCACATGTGGAATACGTTGCCTTCCGTACCTGAAGAAGTCTTCTAGATACGGAGCTCCTTTGTTAGTGCTAAGACATGAAAGATGCAATAATTTTTGGAGAGAAAATCCTGCCATGCATTTTATTTCTGAAACTATGACAAAACTGCATTGATGTGGCAATACCTGAATCTTCACATAGTTTTTCTTCCATTGTCTAGAACATATGTGCTTTATCAAAGCCTCAATTGTAGTTGATACATCTTGTCATCTAGGTGGATTAACATAGTATCTTTGGAATAGTGGACCAAAATTATATTTTGCAGAGCATCCAGATTACCCAATCTTTTCAAACTATCTTATGACAGAAGGCAAGAAGGTTAATCTAGCTTTCGGACAAAACCATAAAAGTATTCTGTTGCCTATTCCACATGAATATGAGCTACTTCTTGCTCTCCTGCCTGATAGGGATGCAAAACTAAGCTTTCACCAACTCAATGACGGCACACCATGTACTTAAAGTCATGTTAATTTTCCCTAGCAAAGATAATTCATTTGGCAAAATAGCTAAAAATGAGGTTTCTCTTTGTTTGAATTTGTGGTAGCCTGCTGACTCCTTCTAGGATTCATATGGGTTTTGCTTCCCCTACTATAATAATCCTTCTCCATAAACTAAGTGACTAATATAGAGGTTCTCCTAACTACCAAGGATAAATATTATATTCATACTGAAAATAATAATGGAATTTATTTATTTATTTGTTTATTTATTTATTTATTTATTTTTAGTAAGGTTACATGTCCATGACCCTACTATAATCATTGTGAGCTAGACTTGGGCCAGAACTCATTTATTATAGGGTTCATCTATGTATTTCTCTAACATGAGATCCATAATAAGACTTTGGGTGCCAAGATATCAGTGTAAACTTTTCCTCAGTGTATAGCTATGCAGGTAAACAGCCTTTGAGTGAGTGAAGCTTGAGGGGAGCTCTGCTGTATATACTTACTGTGGTATTGTAGAGTCTTTCCTTTTGGTGATCCAGTTTTTCCTGGGTTCTGGATTCAAAAGAAACTCAGATTCTGAAACTGGGCAAGGTTTGATGACTTTTATTGAAGTAGTTTCTATTTTTGATTTCTGTTGAATGAATATATTTTGCAGTACCGTCAATGGCTTCTCATCTATTGTGCCTTGATAAATTACATGTTGTAATAATGAACTCAGAGCTCTATAAAAGTCAGACCTCTTTGCTACAGACTAAAAATATGTATTCTCCCAAAAATTCATATATTGAAACCTAATCCCCAGTACAATAGCATTTGAAGTTACGGCCTTCAGGCCATTCAGGTGGAGCCCTCCGGAATGGGATTAGTGGCTTTATAAAAGAGACCTCAGAGGGCTCCGTTGTCCTTTCTGCCATGTGACACAGCGAGAAGATAGCATTCTGGACCAGAAAGTGAGTCCTCACCAGACACTGAATCTGTTGATGCCTTTATTTTGGACTTCCCAGTCTCTAGAATTATAAGAAATTATTTCTATTGTTTATAAGCATCTAGTCTATGATATTCTGTTACAGCAGCCCAAACAAATTAAGACACTTTTTAGCTGACACTCTGCCCTTGTTTGTCATACAATAATTTTCCCATATTACTTTTGACAATTAAGGATGCTTAATTGTTTCCAGGAACTTGACACCCTCCATTGCTCTCAGAGAACTCAATTGTGTAACAGAATCTCTTACTATCAGTTCTGTCCTACGTAAGACAATCACAATTGAAATTCACATTGATGCTTGAAATTGCGTAATGGAGTACTTTGGTAAATGCAACCTCCTTCAGGCCTTTCTACTAATCATAGCCTAATATCACTTAATGCACCCTAGTATGCCCATGCCTTTTTGCTGTCTTCTTCCACCATTCTCCATGGCAGTCTGTCATGTCTATTTCACTTGGTATGAATATCATTTCTTCCAATGTCAAAGAACGACTCTGTAAACATGTTAGCAATGGCACTTGGAAGCTTTCCATAGAGATGTTAAATCTTGTATTATGTGATAGTGTTTCCATATAGAAACTCAACCTTTTTAACTTCATGACTATCCCCTTCTCCACAATCAAGAATCCTCAGGATTTAATCTCAAATATACTTTCCTGGATCCTGTCAGTACATGTACATAGGTACTTATGTTCTTTCAGCATTCAGTTCTTTTCTTCCTATATCAGGCTCAACTCTTGCCCATCAGTTTATATTGTGATTGACCTTTGTCATTAATCTGGCCATGGAAGAAGAATGGCCATAGATCCAGAAGGAAGTGCATTTTGTCTTGCAAGGGAAATGTCTCTGCATTATCTTCAAGCAAAGAGGGAGCCTTGGGTTAACAGGAAACAGTGGGCCCTTCTGACATCCCAGAAGGTTTAGGGGAATTTAGGATTTTAATATTTTTGAGCATATGGTCACAGAGATTCTCATCATAAGCCTCAGATTCCCACTTATTTCACATAAGTACCTTGTCTTGTTATAAAGGAGTTGAACTTGTTAAAGAAAAATTGCTGTGCTAAGAAGTCAAACATTTTTGAATATGTGATACTCTTAAAACTAAGTCTACCATTGATCCTTTATCTGCCTTTTGACTGAAGGAGTTGAAAATCTCTTTATATGCTACAAGGAAGCCCTTTAACTTTTACATTCTGCCTTAAACTGATGATGAATTATCCCAAAGCTTTCTTTGTCTTTCCTCCATGTTCTCATTAAGCCCAACAATTGCATCTGATTCAACTGTTTTTATAATTTCTACAGTTTTGAAGCTTTCAAAGACCAAAGGTACTGCATCAATCAGTGTACTCTCTTCTACTGGTATCCTATCCAGTTTATCACTAAACCTTTAAAAAGTTCAATACCTACACGACTATAATATCCCTGGGGTTATCAATCTTCTGCTCTAAATTCTACTTAGGGGTCTATTGTGTTGGACCTCTACTGGCACCAAACATCATAATTTAGTTTCTCTAGAAATAGACTCTGAGACAGATTTGCATGGAGAGTGTAAACAAGATTAGGCAAAGTGAGAAGCTGAACTTCAATGCAGTTGCAACAGAGGCTTCAGCCAACCCTACATGGAGCTCTGAAGTTGGGATAGCCCTTTTCAGACTTTCAGAGTTAAGCAAGGAGGCTGATCTTTTACCTTCATATCAATCAGTTATTAGGTGACTACTATCCCAGGTAAGGGACATTACCTTGGCTGAATCAGTTTTCTTTAGTAAGTGAATTTCTGGAGAGGAGCTAAGCTGTCAACTGTCATCAATCAAAGTATCTCTGTCTTGAAGGGGATCTGGTTGGCACAGCAGAGCATTTAAAACACAAGCTAACTTATCACTGGAAAACCAAGGATAGAAACGGAGCATGTTTGCCCTCAACATGAGCAGGAAAGAGAAGCCATTTTAAATTGCACAGTTTCAATTAAGGGCAAGGACATAAAAGAGCATAGTTCCTTGAGATAACTACTATGATCTAATCATGTAAAAGAGTGAAGTAATTATATCCCCACCCCCTCCTGCATTGCAGATCACGGTAGAGGTGGTATAGTTAACAGTGAGACTTACAAAGTGACCACAGGAAATGCATTCAGTTGAGCCTTTTCCACGTAGCAGTAAATCAGGAAGTTATCTTTTTTTCTATCAAAGCTAGAATATTCTTTATAACTTATTTGATCATTGACCTGACATAGAACTGTTATGCTAGGCAGCAACATGTAAAATTTCTCAGCATTGTATTGAAGAATAATGAACCTCCTTAAGTTTTCAAGTTGTAAGTATCAATAATGTTTCAATTTAAATAATATGTATTAGTGCCATAACAACAAAATTCATTCATCATTTAAAAAGTATTGAAACATCTTTAAGTGCCAGGCAATATTTAAGGCACTAGGGAGAATGGAAATGAATAAAAGACACACTTTAGGGAGCTGATAGGCAGAAGAGTCTATGATTTGATTTTATAAGCTAATAAGTTAGTCTGTTACTCTTTTATGGAGTCTGGTAGGAGACAGAGATGAAAGGATTCTATTATTCACAATACAGCAAATGATGTAGGACTCATGTTAGTGTCTATTCTGGTCCACAAAACCCACAGGGATGATGTGCAGGTGCCCAGATAGATGATAGATGGTGCGCACGTAGAGAACTTACATCACAGCAGAGGAACACAACCTGAGGAAACCACTGTTTTATAGCAGGCAACATACAATCCTGCCCTTTGTTCCAGAAGAAAACATTACCCATTCCTCTAGTTTTCTCTCTGCAAATACAATCCCAAGAAATGATCAGGTAAAGATTTAGTTATGGTCTGGCATTATTGACAAACCCAGCCAGACACGATGAAGCACAAGAGATTCATGGAGAAGTGCTGCCCACAATAATATAATAGGAAAGCAAATATTTTAACAAATAATTGAAATCCACGCAGTGCATCTTATAAACATAAACAGCAAAATTAATAAAATCTTTTACTTATAGTTTAAATTTTTAAACAAATGCATAAACAGACTGGGGAATCCCTGTATTTAGTGTATTAGATTGAATTCAAGGAAATGCTCAAGTCATTAAGGAATGATATGGTTCCCCAGAAACTACCTTTGTGGAACAGTAGATGACACAAAAGGAGGCGAAAAACACCTAGGCTGTTCTTAACAGTGCTTTGCTTAGTGCAAAGTGCTTCACTAATTCTATTAGGAAATAAAGATTATAAATTAACAGCAAAATCCCACTGCAGTTGTATTTTTGTAAGTATATAATACACAAAAATATACATGTATTATTATGCATAATACATCGAGATGTTCATTTTTTTTCAAATGATGACTTTTGTCATTATTAAAATACAAAATTAACATAATTCCTTTAGAACTATTGGGTCATTATCTAGTTAATAATTGTAGTGGTAAAATGAAGTTGTGCAGGGAGGGCAGAAAAAGGAAAAATTCACCCTTAAAGAGTGATACCTATATCAAAGTATCTGGTCAAAGGTATATGGTTATTGCAAAAGTTACCTAAAAATGGATGAAAGGAATTTGATGCAAGGCCATAAGGGAAATAGAGCTCACATTTTTATACATATTCCCAGCCTCTTTTTACTGTTAACTTCTTTACAGCTCAGAACCAATTGCTGTCTTCTCTTCCATCCTCATTCTCAAAACAGGAAAACATCTGTCATTGATTTCACACTACTTACCTCTCATAGTAGTATTTGCATTTTAAATTTGCATCTGAAATGGTAGAAAGAAAGCCTTTGTGCTCTGCTTTAGGAATTTCATGCATCAGCAAAGTATGTGTGATATGACTGGGCAGGGGTAATTGATACAATGCTTCAGAAATCTCATGGAAACCCAGAAATTAAATTCAACTCAGTGGTTGTAAAGCACCTAAAGTCAGGTTAGCTCAGACAGGAGAACATTCAGGTGTACCCTCTCTATCTGTCTACCCACCCCCATATCTGTGTTGCAGAAACCATTCCAAGAAAGAGAGGCTGAGAAGTTTTAGACTCATCCTCAAGCCAGGCTTCACTTATAGCGCAGAAGCTATAAACTACCAAGAATACTGGGTCTTTGCCTCAGCTCATTCATAAGGTGAAAGCTCCATACCAGATGAAGCAAACCAAAAAGGTAAGAGGTCATCTCCTCTGACCAGGAGCCACACATGAAGCAGGATGTCATTCCAAAAAAAAAAAAGTGGTCCACCCGCCTCTGGGCAAAAAAGACCTGAAAAGAAATTCAACATTGTTAACCATCAGAGCATGCAAAGCACAGTGAGATAAGACTTCATATCCATTTGATTGGTTATTATAAAAAAAAAGATAATAATGAAGGGTGAGGAGAATGTGGACAAATGAGAAGCCTCCTTAATTGCTAGGAAGGTAAAATGTTCAGCTTTTTCAGAAAATGATTTGACAGTTCATCAGATGTTAAACTCGGAATAACCATATGACCCAACAATTTCACCTCTAGGTGTATATTTGAAAGATGAAAACACATGTCCACATAAGAACTTGTACATGGAAGTTTATGGTAGCATTACTCATAATAGTCAAAAATTGGCAATGACCCAAATGTCCATCAACCTCTGAATGGTTAAATAAAATGTGATCTACTCAAACCCTGGAATATTATTCTGCAGTAAAAGGGAATGGAGTCTTGATGCATACCACAATAAACCTTGAAGAGGCTAAGCCAAAAAGAAGCCAGTCAGAAACACCACATGTTATATCATTTGATGTATATATTTCTGGAGCAAGCAAATCTATAGAGAATGTTTTAAATGAAAATGTCCTAAAATTGTGGTGATTTTAGCACAACTGTAAAGATACCAAAAACCATTGAATTACACTCTCTAAATGGATGAATAATCTAGAATCTGATCTCTAATATTTCAAAAAACTGTTAAAATTCAAAATTGTCTCTTTATACATCAAAAGCCAAGTTTCACTTTCTACATAGAGATTATAACTTTAAGCTTGGGTATGTGAGCATACATTTCATATAACGGCAGTAAAGACTTGAGGAGAAAGCCAAGATATTTGCATCTTTCTTGCACCCATCTCCTAAGCTAGCTCGGTAGCACAAATCGCTAGTATCCATTAGTGTATTGTTTTTCTTCTTAATTTGGTTTGGTTTGGTTTGGTTTTTGTGTACATTGGTATCACCCATATATTATATGACTAGAAGCAATGGATCTAGGTTCTGATGAAATTTACTTATTGTCAAATATATATTAAACTTAAACATATATTTTTATTTATAAACATATTTGCAGAGCAGAAAATCTCTTTGTTTTTCCACATGTTCTCATATAAAAGACATTCCGCAAATCCAATTTTGCTGCCTACTTGGCTGTTCTTATTACCAATTTTTTTACCATGATTTCATTTTATATTTTTGATTTTCTACTCCCTATTTCAGGCAACTAGAACTACCAAAGCTAAAGGAATCATTTTAAAGCACCCATTTGCTTGGTTCGATTTAATCTGAACATACATAAATTTCTCTCAGGTCACACATATGAAATCAATGGACGATTTAAAATATAATTACATGTGAAGTGCCTGGGTAGCTCAGTTGGTTAAACATCCAGCTTTTGATTAGACTCAGGTCATGATCTCCAGGCCTAAGATAGAGACCCAAGTTGGGCTTCATGTTGGGCATGGAACCTGCTTAAGATTCTCTCTCTTCCTCTCTCTTTCTGCCCTTCCCCCATCTCCTATTCTAGAAATATGTATATATTTACATGTATTTTCTTTAAAATTCCCCACTTGTAGAAGATATGAAAACCATCTTGCATCATATATAATTCCCACAGCTTATATTCAAGTGCTTACATTCACCTATATTTATGTGATATATATTTAAATATTATATATATGTGATATATATCAAGGGCTTACATTTATCTATATTTATATGATCAAAGTCTATAAAACTATATATAGATGATATATATTTATATATTATATATAATATATACATATATATTTTATATCAAATGCTGACATTTACCTATATTTATGTGATTGAAGTCTATGAAACTATATTTATCATATATCTATATTCACATACTTACCCAAAGAGGCAAGAACTACAGATCATATTTGCCTATTGTTTTGTGTTTTTGTGACAGTATGGATCTAGGAATGGAACCTAATTAAAAGGTAAGCACCAGGAATTCAGGAATTATGGAGAATTACACATTAACTATGATAGGTCTTGAGCAAAACTGACTTTTTTATTATTTAACAAATTTTTGATAGTCCCTTTGAAACATTGCTTGATGAAAACATATGTAATTATTAAACCACCATCTCCAGAGGATTATTAACTGGGCCCCCTCCCATTTATCTCTGTCTGCTAGTGACGCAAATGTCTTGTTCCACCCTTCCATCTCTTGCCTTTTTTCCTCCATTGCCTACCATGCTCTTCTCTCTTATTTCTATTCCTTGAGGAAATTCTTTTGTCAGGAAATTTGCTTAAAAGAATTAATTAAATAATTAGTTACACAATCCACCATAGAGAACTATTATGTTTTTAAATTTCCAGTTAAGCCTTCAGACAAGTTACAACAATACATTCAATACTGTCTTTGAAAATATATTGACGCCTAGCTGAAGAATTTCTCCTTTTACTACTAACCTCTAACAACTATCAAATCCTCTTACTATGAAACACTAACCAGATGTTTGCAGTTTTCCCTCAAGCTAAGACTAGAAGACACATGTACTAAAACACAGCAAAGGGGTATTAAGTTTAAACATGTCAAACAAGAGGGTAGTTGATCAAGGCCCTCTTAGCAAGTTCTTTTCTAGCATAAGTAACCTGGGAAAGTTTTTGCTAGGTCTACATTCTCAAAGGATGAGTGCTTTGCTGTTGTTCCAGCACTTTCAATCCCACACCTGAATGGCAGGAGCTATCTGAGGGTAGAAGTGACTCTGAAAGCTGGTGGGGGTGGGGGGGGGCAGCTGTGAGGGGGGTGGAATAGGTTAGGGCAGATCTTGCCTGCAGTTCTGTGTGGCTGTGGAAGGCAAATAAATGACTGTGTCCTACATTAGTTCAAAAGGCCAGCAAGGACAAGGTGAGGCCTGTGTGTGTGGCATGGGTGTGTACACACATAAAAGTGATAGAGAAAGTTGGAAAGTCAGTAGTGCTAAGGAAGGATCTGGATCAGTGTGCATACATTCCAACACAGAATTCTGAAACCCCTAACAGAAAAACTGTCATCTGATTCTCTACTTTCTTTTTTTTTTTTTTTAAGATCTTATTTATTTATTTATGAGAGACACAGAGAGAGTGGTACAGACATAGGCAGAGGGAGAATGGAGAGCCTAATGTGGTACTCCATCCCAGGATCCCTGGATCAGACCCCAAGCCAAAGGCAGAAGCTCAATGCTGAGATACCCTGGTGTCCACACTCCCCTTAGAAGTCCAGATTCACAAGTCGTTGTGAAAGGCCAAGAAGAATGCTTCACAGAGGGCAAAGCACCTAATCCATTTGCAAGCAAATGGAGGAAAAATTCTATGAATTGAAAGGGTAGAAAGTAGGGAAAATTCACCAATTAACTTTAGTCACAGGTCCAAATGAAGGAGGGATAAGGACACCTGTGCCCAAGTTCTGGAAATTCATAGGTCACCCTTCCACCAAGCCTCAGACACCTTTAACTTTCTCCTGAATGCTTTTTTCCTTCAAGGCTCCAAAGTTTTACCTGTTTACTTCCTTGCTTAAAGCCGTAACTAGTTACTCAAAAGTTCTCACTGATTTCTTCTTTCTGCAAGAATGACTCTATTATTGGATATAATTTCCTCACTTAAAAAAATGGTTTGCTTTGACTTTTTAAAATGTCTTTAAATGCTCACATATAAAGGAGTTTATTATTAAATAGTGTGAAAGCAAAGAAAGAATCACAAAAATAACAAACATGAAAACTCAAAAAGGATCCAAGGATAGTGGAAAAGAAACTTTAAAAAAAAGAGGGTCTTTGATTTTCTAGTTTAGGGCTCTTTCCCAGGATTGTTGGTTAATTAGCTATTATAAGCATCCACATAAGAAAAAAAGTGAGGCTTTGGTGCAATTTACGACAGAGAAAAGGGGAAATACATGAGAAAGATGTTACAAAGTGTGCATTATGAAAAATGCTGCCTTCTCATAAAAAGTTTGCCAACTATATATTAAATTCTTAGATAAATAAAAATTACCAAGCAAAAATTAAATATAGTTCATTTACAGAAAATGTGGTATTTTGACTTACAACAGATATGTATTTGTTATTCATCCTGTTTCTGATTCCTAAAACCTTAGAATTCCAAAATGCTCTTGAGAGCCAAAAAGGTGTCTTTTATTATGCTAAAAGTTACTTTGGTCCCCAACTAAGAATGAAGACTGATTATCTAGAGAACTAACCAAGTGATTAGATGGTTGGAATTTAAAATCCCATCCCCTGACCTGAGGGGAGGATAGAGAAGCTGAAGATAGAATGAATCACACAAGGCCATTAATTTAAACAATCTTGTCTATTTAGTGAAGCCTCAATAAAAATCCAACAGGTATTTGTCGTTTCTAATGGCTGAGGAATATTCCATTGTATACATGAACCACATCTTCTTTATCCATTCATCTTTCGATGCACACGGAGGCTCCTTCCACGTTTGGCTATTGTGGACATTGCTGCTATAAACATCGGGGTGCAGGTGTCCCGGTGTTTCATTGCATCTGAATCTTTGGGGTAAATCCCCAACAGTGCAATTGCTGGGTCGTAGGGCAGGTCTATTTTTAACTCTTTGAGGAACCTCCACACAGTTTTCCAGAGTGGCTGCACCAGTTCACATTCCCACCAACAGTGTAAGAGGGTTCCCTTTTCTCCGCATCCTCTCCAACATTTGTGGTTTCCTGCCTTGTTAATTTTCCCCATTCTCACTGGTGTGAGGTGGTATCTCATTGTGGTTTTGATTTGTATTTCCCTGATGGCAAGTGATGCAGAGCATTTTCTCACGTGCATGTTGGCCATGGCTATGTCTTCCTCTGTGAGATTTCTCTTCATGTCTTTTGCCCATTTCATGATTGGATTGTTTGTTTCTTTGGTGTTGAGTTTCATAAGTTCTTTATAGATTTTGGAAACTAGCCCTTTATCTGATACATCATTTGCAAATATCTTCTCCCATTCTGTAGGTTGTCTTTTAGTTTTGTTGACTGTATCCTTTGCTGTGCAAAAGCTTCTTATCTTGATGAAGTCCCAATAGTTCATTTTTGCTTTTGTTTCTTTTGCCTGCATGGATGTATCTTGCAAGAAGTTACTGTGGCCAAGTTCAAAAAGGGTGTTGCCTGTGTTCTCCTCTAGGATTTTGATGGAATCTTGTCTCACATTTAGATCTTTCATCCATTTTGAGTTTATCTTTGTGTATGGTGAAAGAGAGTGGTCTAGTTTCATTCTTCTGCATGTGGATGTCCAATTTTCCCAGCACCATTTATTGAAGAGACTGTCTTTCTTCCAGTGGATAGTCTTTCCTCCTTTATCGAATATTAGTTGACCATAAAGTTCAGGGTCCACTTCTGGGTTCTCTATTCTGTTCCATTGATCTATGTGTCTGTTTTTGTGCCAGTACCACACTGTCTTGATGACCACAGCTTTGTAGTACAACCTGAAATCTGGCATTGTGATGCCCCCAGCTATGGTTTTCTTTTTTAAAATTCCCCTGGCTATTCGGGGTCTTTTCTGATTCCACACAAATCTTAAAATAATTTGTTCTAACTCTCTGAAGAAAGTCCATGCTATTTTGATAGGGATTGCATTGAACGTGTAAATTGCCCTGGGTAACATTGACATTTTCACAATATTAATTCTCCCAATCCATGAGCATGGAATATTTTTCCATCTCTTTGTGTCTTCCTCAATTTCTTTCAGAAGTGTTCTATAGTTTTTAGGGTATAGATCCTTTACCTCTTTGGTTAGGTTTATTCCTAGGTACCTTATGCTTTTGGGTGCAGTTGTAAATGGGATTGACTCCTTAATTTCTCTTGCTTCAATGTGGATGGAACTGGAGGGTATTATGCTGAGTGAAGTAAGTCAATCGGAGAAGGACAAACAGTGTATGTTCTCATTCATTTGGGGAATATAAATAATAGTGAAAGGGAATATAAGGGAAGGGAGAAGAAATGTGTGGGAAATATCAGAAAGGGAGACAGAACATAAAGACTCCTAACTCTGGGAAATGAACTAGGGGTGGTGGAAGGGGAGGAGGGCGGGAGGTGGGGGTGAATGGGTGACGGGCACTGAGGTGGGCACTTGATGGGATGAGCACTGGGTGTTATTCTGTATGTTAGTAAATTGAACACCAATAAAAAATAAATTTATTATTAAAAAAAATCCAACAGGACTGAGATTGGGAGAGTTTCTGGGGTTGATTAACACATGGAGTTTTGGGGAGAGTGGTGTGCTCCAAGAGGGTATGGAAGCTCTGTACCCTTTCCATACACCTTACTCTATACATCTCTTCCATATGGCTAATATAACCTGCCAAATTTGGGTGATAATGATAAATCAATATAGGTTCATAAGTAGTAACTATGTCCATACTGGGGGAAATTGTACCTTGTGAGGATAGGAGGTATATGGGAACTCTCTGTATTCATTTTTGCTGTGAACCTAAAACGGCTCTAAAAAATAGTCTTTAAAAAAAAAAAAAACAGAAAAGGGAGTTGCTAAGGTATGTGCATTTTTTTGTTTTGTTTTGTTTTGTTTTTTTAAAGGAAGGTAGAGAAACTGATAAAGTGCAGGTTTTGTAAAGTCAAGTAGACATGCTAAAGGGGGAAAATGGAGAAATATGGATTAATCCAATTATAAATGATGGAGATAACCAGACCTATCTTTTTTAAATCAAAGTAGTTAAAATATATTACATATAAGCCCCAGTTTTGTAAGTCCCCAAAAATGTTAAAAATAAAAAGAGGAAGAAACCTATACTAAAAAAAATAAAGAAAACTATTGTTGGTTTATTTTAATTCATATTAATATAACTTTAAAGTAAAACCAACTCTTAGGGAAAAATAGGTATAATACATAATGATAACAGATAACATTTTGAGTTTGTTTGCCCCTAATAATATAGTTTAAAATGTGTAAAGCAACAATAACATCATTACAAACAGATATTTTCAACTCCATAATCATAGTAAGATTTTTTATAAACTTATTTTAGTAATTGATAGATGAAGCAAACAAAAATTTAACAAAGTTATAAAAGAATTCCACTGGATACATCAGGATTAACTCGGGAGGGATGAGCTAGGTGTACATGTTGATGTTGCTCACATTAAAATTGTGCCCTAGGGCAGCCCTAGTGGCTCAGCGGTTTAGTGCCACCTTGGGCCCAGGTGTGATCCTGGAGACCCAGGATGGAGTCCCACGTCGGCCTCCCTGCATGGAGCCTGTTTCTCCCTCTCCCTGTGTCTCTGCCTCTCTCTCTTATTCTCTCTCTCTCTCTCTCTCTTTCTGTGTCTCTGAATAAATAAGTAAAATCTTTAAAAAATTAATTAATTAATTAATTATTAATTAAAAAAATAAAATTGTGCCCTAAACAGAGTATAGATGCTACTACACAAAAACCTTCTATAATTCATGTCTCCAATGAAAATATTTATACTGCCAATGAAAACCATTCTTTTTAAATAAGAGCACATGTCCATCTAGGTATTCATGAGTATTTAATTGAAATAAATGATAAGTGTTTGGTTTATTATAGTAAAACATTGAGGTACTAATTTTTAATAGATCTCTTAAAATAATAGTTTACCATTTAGAACCAACACTTAGCAATAATTTTAAAGATGGACTAATTAAAAATGCATTCTTATGATATATAATAGATTATCCTTCTGAATAAATAGATTATCCTTCTTAATAAAATTTTGTCTGGAAAATTCAGGAAAATCTTTGTTTCTTTGTATAAATTGGGACAATTTGTTTCATACTCTGAGTAGACACATGATACATCATAAAAGCTTTATAGGATGATGCCTACTATTTTAGGAAAAGGAGAAAATAGTTGATATATTACATAAATCATGCAATACTTAATTTGTATAATGTATTTAATTTGAGATTATTATTTGTGTTAGTTTTCATGCTTATATTGTATCCTGTAGAAGACATTTAAATCCAAGTATAGTAAATTATAGAATTATATTAAAGCAAGTTTGAATCAGAAACCTTCCTATCAGAAAGTTCTGTTTTAAAACAGCCTTTAGCTGATTTATGCAGAACTAGTCCCAAAAGAATTATATTATATTACATCACTTTTTTATTTAAAGATTTGATCTTAAAATATTGGTGCTTCGAAATATTAAAAATCAAAGAGTGTTTTATTCAAATAATTTATGGAAAACAAATATTGTATTTTTTCCTGGCCTCAAAAGCTTAGATTTATTTGCCTTGCAATAAAATCTGAAGCGAGTCAAAATAATAATTGAGATATTTTAAAACTTAAAAGGAGGAAAAAAAACCTTTTCAAAGCAAACTCCTTAAATCTGTTATCTTAAATTCGTAGAGAAGTGTTGGTCAAAAAACAAAATTAAATACTTCGAAATACTTATTCAAAGTAAAAAAAATGTGATGATGATATTGATAAAATAATATTTACTTTATTAAAAAAATTTTTCTTGGGTTTGCCTGGGTGGCTCAGTTGGTTAAGCATGGCTGCCTTCAGCTTAGGTCATGATCTCAGGGTCCTGGAATCAAGAGCCCAGAATAGGACTCCTTGCTCAGGTGGGAGTCTGCTTTTCCCCTCTCTTTCTGCCCCTATCTCCAGCTGGTGCTAGTGCTCTAAGTAAATAAAATCTTAAAAAAAAAATGTCTTGTTATCACTCAACATTCTGAGAAAGCCAGTAGAGTGTCCATTTTGTAAGTCTCAAAATATAAAATAGCTCTCACTTGTATATTTCCTGAATTCGTATTCTCTCTTAAAGGATATTTCATTCTTGATTCGAAGCCTCATACATGTTCATTATACATATTTTCAAAGTGGCATCAATATACTTTTATACCAAACCCTAAGTGTTATGCAAGATTGTTTTAATTTCAATATTATTTATAATCAAACGAATCAATATTTACTAAGCACTATGGAAGCGCTATACTAGGAAATAAGCATAACTGTTAATCTAGGAGTTAGAAGCCATTAATGAGTACTAATACCCCACCTTATTGTAGGATTCATAAAATATACAAGCACTCAAAGATTTGATTCTTACTTTCAAGTATTATTCAAGCTACTTAGGAAAACAAGGAAATATTGAGAGAAGAAACTGAGAGAGGAAGTTAGATGCCAAAACATCTGCATATTTAAAGTTATATTAAGTAGTTAGCTGCTAGTTCTGAGCCTGGGCTACTAGAAAAATTTTAGTCCTACATTATATTGTACCATTTTGCTCCTCTGTATAACTAGGCTGGGTCACTCTACATTTACAGGTTCTATGGCCCATCAAGATCTGTACATTTTCTGCCTTTTATAGTCCAGGACCCTGACTTCTTATTAACTAACATTTAGTCTTAGCTCAGATAAAACAGAACATTAGGGGTGATTGCACTATGCTCCTCTAATCTCAAAGTCAAGATCAGAGTATGTTAAGTACACTGGAGAACAATGAGGTATAAACAATAGTGTTAGCAGGAAAAAAAAATATAGAAGTTTAAATGTCTGCTTTCTAAAATGAAGAGAGTTGTCTTTGTCTAAGACCCTAAAACTTGAAAATACATTGAAGAAAAATTACTTTTAGTAGAAAAACAGTGAGAGAAGATAAAAAAGTATTGGTTTTTTTAGTTCTTATCTGTTTCATGAGATATAAAAAGCCTAAGGATATCATAAAACAAAGAAAAGTGTCAATTTCTTTCCAATCTGGTTCTCACGCAGTACTTTAGAGTTAGTGTGGAGTCCTCCCAGTTTTTAAAGTTACAATGATTGTCATTCTCAGCTTATGTTGTTCTGAGCTTCTACCATTATCTTTGCCTCATTGGTATTTTATTGAGAAGTAGTGAGAAGTGGTAGTAATAACAGCTAGTCAAACACAACTTTAATTGTGTTATAAATCATCATAATGATACTTCAAAAAAACTCATTAGATCCTAAAATTTATGTGTAGATAAATAAAAAGGTGAAACTCAGATGAATTAATTTGAGCACTAATGCTCGTTACTATAACTTCACTCACAGCTATACCATTGTGTTGGTGAGGTAAAAGTAAATATAAATCTGTAAAACTAATGTCATATTTTGGGAGAACTTTATTAGATGCTAAGCTGTATATTTTATTTTTAAATTTTATCTTCCAAAAATTATATAATGACTATTGGCTTTTGAATCATTGATAAAATGTTTATTCAATAACTTGTTTAAAAAATGTCCCATGACTACTACTATGTACTTACTGGTGCATGTATTTATTTAAAGGATTTATTACTTGCCTAGTATGTAGCAAGCACTATCCTGGTTATTGAGGATCTAACATTGAACAAGAGGAAGAAAGATTATTTTTGCTTTTATCAAGTTTATGGCCTATACAGACTCTAAACAAATCATTACACAGGACTTTATTTACTCTTATAAGACAAAGAATATAGAAATACATAATTTAATTAGATAAAATACACATATACCAACATTAACTTGTCATAGAGCAGCATTATAAGTGAAATGCTGTGGTGGACACAAAGCTGCGCTGCCCAAATCCTCCTTTTCTCAGCAACGACTGGTTGCCCCAGCCATCAATCAAGCCTCCTTTTGTCAGCATTTTTATGGTTTGTGCAGCTATTGAAAGGCATGTTATTCAAGGGTGTGCCCTTCCTGTGATGGCCCAAATCTAAGACTGATCAAGGCGGGGGGAAGAAAGCCCAGTCCCCACCAGAACTGAAGAACCATTCTGGTGAGTCATATATACTTCATTAACTCCATGTGAGGTTGGTTAAAGCTTTTTTGGTTGTTCTTTGCAGTTTGACCAGTCCCTTTGACCAAACCTTCATCTCTCACCTCTCTCTTTTACAGTTGTCATCTCCTAGTAAATCGCCTACATACCAAACTCCACCTCAATATCTGTTTTGATTTTAAAGAAACCAATGATATTTAGTCATCTTAGAAAGCAGGTAATAAGGTAGGATTTGGGGAGCTGTATCCTACACTGCTTTTGCTGGCTATGAGAATCCCCATCCCACACTAGCAGTAGGTAGAGCACAGATAGCTCCTGGCACAAAATGGTGATCTAATTATTTAAAACTTTCACTGATAGTGAACTGAAATGGTTTACTCATAGAAGACAATGTAGCAATTGTTGTGATTCAACAGGTAGTCAAGAAGTTTGGAAGGAAATAATAAATCTAAGGATAATTAGATTGTATGGTTATAACTAATTGCTGTTGATAACCTAGATGAATATGAGATGCTAGTGAAACGAGCAATTGAAAACCATGCATAGGGATCCCTGGGTGGCGCAGCGGTTTAGCGCCTGCCTTTGGCCCAGGGCGCGATCCTGGAGACCCGGAATCGAATCCCACGTCGGGCTCCCGGTGCATGGAGCCTGCTTCTCCCTCTGCCTGTGTCTCTGCCTCTCTCTCTCTCTCTCTGACTATCATAAATAAATAAAAATTTTAAAAAAAAGAAAACCATGCATAAAAATCAGATAACCTTACTAGAAATTTACAAATAAGCTCATATCACACCTCTAAAAAGAAGAAGGCAGAGAAAGGTGAAAATCAGACCCAGAGCTTAACAATCAGACAGTTCAGAGAATTACAGAGAAGTTTAAATGCCAACCAAGTCAGACGTTTTATGCCAAAGGCAAGACCCAGGCCAGGAATAAACAGGAATCTGACCGTTGAGATGGAGACATTTCAGTGAATTCTCATGAAAATATTGAACCCATAGATACATAGAACCCTTTAGTCATGCAAAAATGACATGTCTTCCTCTTAAGAATTAATGCTCCACACTTATCTGAACAAAATTGTAGATGCCTTTTTGAGCAAGACATCTGCATCTTTTCTTCTCCTTCTGCTAGCCCTACAATTAGAGTTAAGTCATGGCATAAATTAATTAGAGGTGTGTTGGTCTAATACGGAAACAAACAGATATATCTCCCAGCAATAGCAAGACATAGACAACATATGCCAGCAGAAGCTGGGGGACAATGTATGGGACTAGATTCTTAGGATACTTAATCTAGGGGACTAGAACATAAAACTGGATCAAGGAGTATTTATTCATTTGGGAGCATTTTCCCAAAACATAGATTTAAATGCTCTAGCAATGACCCCATGAAATGTTGGGAACTCACTTCTAGTATGGCTTCCAGGGGCAGGGAAAAGGCAATGGCCCATGATAATTAAAATTAAAATGCCAGAATTGCGTGGCAGACTGTGAAAAATGGGATTAAAAGGCTCAGTAACGTGAACATGCTGGAGTGAATAAACCATGTAAAGCCGAAACACTCACCACAGAGGGCACAGAAGTTGTGCCATTACTAAGATCTTAAGGAATGCACTAGTATGAAAGGCAGTAGCAATACTGAAAGTTTGATGGTGGTTCCCCTCTGTAAGGAGGGTTGACTGTAGAAGACACTTACTAGTAGCAATGGCAATGATAAGACCCTGAAACAATAGAGACCAGGCTGCTGAGTTTAAACACAAGAAGCTAGAAGAATGCAATTTCGTAATGAGCTTTAGAATCAGAGTGATAGCCGAGAGTGCTTGATCCACACAGTTATGGCAGTTGTTTAGAGGAAACAGCATTCCTGCAGACAAACTAGTTGGGCAGTACCACCAGAAGAAATAAAGGGTAGGTGGCAGGATCTGGCCACTTATTTCAATAAAAGTCATAGTCCTTATTCCAAATTTCTAGACTTGAGCCACTTTTCAGATTTAGAACTCATTGTCTTATAAAGATACCAGGTCCACAAGATGAAGGACTCTATAACACTATGACAATTATAAACTATAATGATTCTCATCTTTCTTCAAAGGGATGTATAATAATTTTCTTAGATAAATGCACATTGGAGAAAGGGAAACATTTTGAGGACCACTGTTGGATACAGGAACTGAAACAACAGTGATACCTGAACTATAATACTTTGTTAGAGTGGCGCACATGCACGCCAGGTAATAAATCAATTCTAGGCTTACTCTATGCATATCCAGTGGGTCTTATCCCTGATTGTTTAACTGAGATTGGTGTATTTTTGTAGTTAAGTAGTTAGCACAGCCAGCACATTGAGTCCTTGGCCTTTAGAATAAGAGAAAATACAATGAATGTATTAGTCAGGGTTCTCCAGAGAAAAAGAACCAACCAGGTTTTATACACACACACACACACACACACACACACCACAGAGTTATACATACACATGTAAGCTGTGCTATAAGCATTTGCTACATACACATGTAAAGATATGTATATATCTAAAATATATATATATGAAGATCTTTATATCTTACATATATATGTCTAACATATATATATATGTATTTTTAAATATTTCTTTTGTATTTATTATTTGACAGAGACAATGAGTAGGGAGGAGAAGGAGAAGCAGATGCCTCACTGAGCAGAAAGCCTGACGTGGGACTCAACCCCAGGATCCTGAGATAATGAATGACCTAAGCCGAAGGCACACGCTTCAGTAACTGAGCCATCCAGGTGTCCTTATAAAGAGATTTATTATAAGGAAATTGCTTAAATGATTATGGAAGTTGATAAGTTTTAAGATCTATAGTTGGTGGGCTAGAGACCCAGGAGAGCTGATGGTGTAAGTGTAGTCTGACTTGAAGCCCTGAGAATTAGGAGAGCTGATGGTGTAAATTCTGAGTTGGGTTCTGATGCTTGCTCTGTCTCTTCAAATTGTGATTTTTGTCTTCTAGTATGCCTTGTAATATTTGGTTGAAAGCAGAATGTGATATACGAGGTAAAAGGAATTAAGGTAAATAGGCCGTTAGTGTTAAGTTTTGTGTTTATCTAGAGACTAGGCAGTATTTACTGTTTAATATAGCTGTAAGTGTTAGGGGTTAAAATTCTTTCCAGCACCCTGTATTGTCTTCTCTGATATCTTTGGGTTTCCCTAGAGATTTCTTCTTAACTAAGTTTTGAGCTTATTAGGAACAGCCTGTAATCGCTTATTATTATATAGGAGCTCTAATGGTGTGGTAGTAAGGTATAGGGGAAGGAAGGGAAAAAACGGCAATGGAATACTTTCCATAATCCTACAATTCAGTCTCAGTCCTTTCACAAGCCTCTGTCCCTGGGCTGTGACCTCCCAAGTGCTTATCAGCCTATTTGCCCACCCTGTTAGGTAAGACAGGAAGACTAGAAGGAACTGGAGTTACACATTTACCTTACCTCAGATTAGTTAGGCTCTGTTTTAACCCAGCACAGCTAGATTCTGATAGTTTCTCTTGAAAGCAGGCATTGTTAAGAAGAATAGTATTTTCCGGATGTATTTATAAAAGGTTACTTTTTCTCTCCCTCTGTCAGAAGCATTGGTTGTTCTCCAACCTTCACTTTGGGAACCTGTATTTCTTATACAGAAGTAAACAACTTTCCAAAGTTTTGGGGCACCTTTAAGACTGCCCTTCTTAGGGTTATGTTTAATTTTGTTTTCTTTGTTTAAATCTCTCAAATTGGTCCACAATGAGCCTCTAACAATTTATCAATTACAGTTAAGGTTTTCTTACACCAGCACAGATTCCCATGGAAGTTCTGTTTCTTGGTCCGTACCCTAAGCTGTGATCCTCTGTATCTGCCTGGCAGTCTCCCCAGTGTCAGGGGCAAATGTTGGCCCTGTGACCTTGATTCTCAGATGTATTTGAGAAGAGATGTTAATTTTCAGTTTGGTTAACATTTATCTTGCTGTGAGGTTTGGGGTGATGACTACCAAGCCTGATTTTACAGGGTTTTTTGGAAACCAAAGACTGGATTTCATGTTTTAGGCAGGCTCTGCAATGGCTAGTGCCATAGCAGTGCTGATTGGGCAAATTTCCCACATCTCCTTTCCCCCAAAATATGTCTATGATTACCTATAATGGTAACTGTTTTTTATAGATGCTAAAAATTTATTTGATTGAATTTAGTCTTCACTTATGAAGACAACTACTAGAATAAGAATAGGATAATTTCCCAACATGATAAAGGATATTTATATAAAAGTGTTAGCAGACATTATGTATAATAGTACAATTGGAAGATTAATTCCACTGTAATGAGTTCCAAAACAATGATGTCTATTCTTGTGTCCATAATTCAATCTTGTTTTAGAAGTTTTTTTTATCCAAAGGAATCAAAAAATGAAATGAGTTATAAATATTGGCAGGGAAGAAAATAAATTTTCATTAGTTGCATATTCCCTTGGGAGGGAAAACAAGAGAAGCAATGTAAAAAAAATTAAAACCCTCATAAGAATTCAGAAAATATGTCTTTTATTAAATAAATATGCAGAATTAAATTGCATTACAGAGCATTTGCAAAAATCAAGCTGAAGACAATGTCAGGATATAATTTACAACAAAAATAATAATAAAACATCTTACCACAAACTTAATAAAAAGACCCATTTTTTAAATAGACAAAAAAATTATAGGAGAGTGGAAAAGAAAATATGAATAAAAGAGGATTCATAACATTATTCTTGGTGCAAAACTCTAATATTAAAAGGTGTTCAGTTTTTCCTGGGTAAACTATTAATTTAGTTTCAACAAAAATTTAGTGATCACACATTGAATAACTAAAGCTTTCTAAATATTCATCTTTTTGTACATTCTCCAAAAGCCATTCTATCCAACAAGAGGAACATATAAAATTTCTTATATCCCAAAGAAACAAAGATGCTAAAAAAAAATAATAATGTGTAGGGATATAAACATTCCAAAACCATTATAGCCAGTTCTAGAGTAATAATAGAATTGAATCGGGCAAATAAAATGCCAGAGGTCAGTGCTGTCATACCAGTAGCTTAAAAAAGACAAAATTAAACCTGCCTCCCTCCCTCCAAAAAAGAATTCTACACTATGTGGGGAAATCTTTAAGACAAACCTGACACTAATTCAATCAGAAAATTGCTTGGTGGGGAAACAAAGGAAAAGACTGATAGTTCATAGGAACAGAAATAACAGTATTGTACGGCATCATTTCTAGGAGCAGAGAAGTTAACTTAGGACAGCTAGACACCTCTTAGATAGAAGTAAAAGAAAAGAAAGAAGTAACAGATGTTGATGATCTTACAAAAACAAGATGATTATGAAACCAGAAGATAAAACCATCTCCTATACACACACACACACACAATTCAATAATGAAGTTCTTATTCTGCAATTCACTATGTGGGAGTCAACTCTCAATGGGTTTTTTAGGTTTCTGCTCATATTTGGGGAAGAAATACCAATAGCCCCTTTTCTGACCTTTTTAAAGATTGCATTGCTAACAATTTGGAAGATGGAGAAAAAATACCTTCCTCTGGGCAATGGTTGGGCAGTTTGCATGGAAAGATTTGGATTGCCCAAGGTCTGGGCTCTGAGGTGTTATACCAACCCACTAGATGCAAAGCATCACCCTGGGTCATTCCATGTTACCCCCATGGGACTTTGGGATCAAGTAAAAGTGATATGATATAGAAGCATATGATGTTTGATGGGTTGTGAATAGTAAAGCTTTTTGTCTCTGTCTTTTGCTAACATCTGTGAAATAATAGCAGGCTTACTGGGTAATTTGCAAGTATTCTAAAATCTCTGATTCTTTACTGTACTTGCTTCCTAGCAATAGACAGGTTTTGAAATCAAAGTATATCTCTTTATGTTGTTGATTCTGAAAACTGAGACAGAAAACATAAATTCAAACATGGTAATTGATGGAGATGCCCACCAATAAACAACCACAAATCAAGGGAATATTGCAAAATAAATTTCCTGAAAAAAATGACCTACCAAAAGTTAAAGATTCACAGTGGAAACAAAGAAATAGATAGAAAATAAGAAAATAGATAGAAATTCAAGAAAAGAAAGTATTTAAAAATTAGAGAATCATGTGCATATGCAATCAAGCCTGAACTCTAAAGAGTAAAAAAAAAAATAAAAGTGTTGCCCTGTAATTGACTTAACTTTGACCCATCATATCCTAGTTTATTTTTTAAAAAGGTAAAATATTTTGCATTAACTTAATCAATTATCTGTTACAAGTATTCTCTAGGAACCGGCCTCTAAAAGAAAGTTTAGACGGACCTGAATGTTTGGGCAGTTTACTGGGAAGTGTCTTTGGAAGCAGCACCTGTGGAAGGGAGAGAAAGCTCTCAGATTGGAAATGGCCTGTCAGAGTTGTCCCACTTTGAGCCAAAATGGCTTGAACATCATGTGCTCCACCTCCATCCGTCACTGGATTGCCTAGGGAGGGTATGACCTCGGATGAGGAAGCTCTGTGCAGCTGAGGCAATTCTTAAGGGGCTAACAGCTGAAGGCTATTGCATTCCAAGCAGTTACATTCCAAATAAGTAGCAAAACAAGCCTTGAACAGAGATAATGAGTGGTGCATCTCTGGTCTACCACACCAGCAAAATGTTTCTTCTCTGAATGCAAGTTAATTTTGTACTGCTTCCAATCACTTGAATAAAAATTTTCAAATACATAGTAAAACAAAGAATTTTACAATTATTCACATTTCCGCCACACAAATGTTAACCTTTGACATGGGATTATTCTGCTTTATCATCTGTGTCTGCCTATCTTTGTCAATTTGTCATTAGTATGCTTCCACCAAAACATTTCTGATGAGTATCATGAACTATGAATCATTGCTTATTTAAGGTTTCATGTAAATTTACATAAAATGAAATACACAAATCTTGAGTGTATATTTGCTGAATTTTCACAAATTTATGCATCTATGAAACCCAAATCTCTATCAAAACATAGATTGCTATCAACCCTCAGAGTTCTTTCATTTCTCTCCCCAGTTAATCCTCTCACCCACCAAGAAGAAACCACTGCCCTGGTATTTTTGTGACCATAAACTGTTTTTTTTCTGTTCTAGAATTTTGTATTTGTATAAATGAAATCCTATAGTGTATACTCTTTCGTGTAAGTCATTTTGCCCCTTAGTATAATGTTTTTGAGTTTTGTGGATGTTGTACAGTTATTAGTAAGTAGTCTGTTACATCTGGTTATAGATTATCATTCAATTGTATCAAGTTGGTTCATCATTTTCCTATTGGTAAATATGTGGGCCATTTCCAGTTTTTAGCTTTATGAATAAGAGTGCTAAGAACACTCATGTACAAATCTTTTGGTGAGGGGTTTTGTTTCCCTTGAATAAATACCTATGGGTGGAAATATAGGGTCACAGAAGAGGTTTATGTTTGGTTTTATAAGAAACAGGCAGGCATTTTTCGAAAGCAGTTGTATCATTTTATATTCTTTTTTTCTTTTTTTTATTTTTATATTCTGATAAAAATTGAGAGTTTCATTTTTTCCACATGCTTGTCAACATTAGTAATTATCAAACTTCTTAATTTTAGACATCTGGCACTTGTGTAGTGTTCTAATGTTTTAATTTAAATATCCATGATAAGTAATGTTGAGCACTTTTCTATGTGCTTATTGATTCTTAGCATACTTTCTTTTGTGAGGTAATTATTCAAATGTACCCAATTTTTATTGCTTGTTCATCTTTTTACTATTACATTATAAGAATTATTTATAATTTTGGATACCCAACTTTCATGAGATACATACTTTGTGAATAATTCCACTAGTTTGTGGTTTGCCTATTTCTTTCCTAAAGTCTGGTCTTAGATAAATAGAAGTTTTTAATTTTGATGACTTTCATTATCGTTTTTTGTGATTATTAATTTATGTGATGTGTCCAAGAAAATTTTTGTTGGTGGTGATCAAGTGTCTTAGTTTAGCTTATTACTTTTTTAACAAGAAAAATTTTTACACCTAAATCACAAAAATATTCTCCAATGCTTTTTTTTAAAACAGTTATGGCTTTAGCTCTTACATGTAGATCTATGTTTCAACTATAATGCTGATATATAGTGTGAGGAAAGGTTTGATTTTGTTCTATATGTACATGAAAATATTCTAAAATTATTGGACACACTTGTATTTCTTCCATTTCATTGTTCTGGTACTTTTACAAAATCAGATCACCATATAGGTGTGAATTTCTTTCTGATCTCTCTATTTTGTTCTATTATTCTATTCATGGCAATATCATGCTCCTCTGATTACTATTGCTTTATAATAATTCCTGAAATCAAGTAGTCAAATTTTCCAACTTTGTTCTCTTTTACAGATTGCTTTGGATATTCTAGTTATTTGTGATTCAATATACATTTTAGAACCATCTTGACAATTTCTATAAATAAGCCTGCTGAAATTATCATCATAATCGGGTCAAATCTATAGAGCAATTTGAAGATAAATAACATCTTAAGAATATTGAGCTTTGCAGTCCATGAACATGGTGCATCTCTTCATTGACTTGGGTTCTCTTTAATTTCTTTCAGCAATGTCCTTTTTCAGTGTAGAAGTTTTACATGGTTATTTATCTTTATTTTTATATGTATTCATTTATGTTTGACATATAAAATTATATATATTTGAGGTGTACAATATTATGTTTTGATATAGATATATATTGTGAATTGATTATCACAATCAAACTAACATATCCATCACCTCTTATAGTTACTTTTTTTATTTTCCATCCCATTATCTAATTTCTGGGTATGTACACAAAAGAATTAAATTTATCATTTCAAAGAAATATCTATGCTCTCATTTTCATTGCAGCATTATTCACAATAACCAAGATAGGCTAAAAATCTGTGTCTGTTGACAGATGAATAGATAAATAAAATGTGGTAGGTGTATGTATATATGCAATTACAAAAAAATATATGAATTATATATATAGTACATACATAGAGTATTCTATTATACACACATGCAACAGAATTATACTACTTTTAAAAAATAAGAAATTCTTCCCATTTGTGACAACAGAGATGAACCTGGAGGACATTATGCCACAAAAAATAAACCAGACATAGAAAGAGAAATATCACATATCTCACTTTTATGTAGTTTCTTTAAAAAAGAAAATCAGACTCACAGTAACAGAGGGTAGATGGCATTTACCAGAGGCTGGGGATAGAGGAAAAGGTAGATATTGATCAAATAGTATAAACTTTAAGTTATAAGATACATAAATCCTGAACACCTAATATATAGCATGATGACTATAGTTAATAGTAATGTATTGTATACTTGAAATTCTTTAAGGGAGTAGATATCAAGTGTTGTGCTTAGCAAAGAAAGGTAACTATTTTTATTGTATATCTCAAATTAATGTAACACTGTGTATCAACTATACTTCAATTTTAAAAGGTAACTATTTAAAAATATGATCATAAATATTTTGGTTTTGATGCCATGATAAATATAATTCATACATTTATTTTCTAATTTTTTGCTACTAGTATAGAAAAATATATTTTTTGAAAATATAATTTTTTATACAGTGTGCTCTGCTAACTTACTAAATTCAATTTTTAGTTTTTTTATACTAGTTTCTGTTGTTTTTAAAGATTTATTTATTCATTTGAGAGTGAGAGAAAGCATGCATGAGAGTACGCATGTGCTGAGGGGTAGGGGGAGTGGGGGAAGGAGACAATCTCAAGCAGACTCCCTGCTAAAAAGGAGTCTGCCTCTGGGACTCTGTCTCATGACCCTGAGATGGTGATCTGAGCTGAAATCAAGAGTTGTACACTTAACAGACCGAGTCATCCAGGTGCCCCTATACTAGCTTTTTATAGATCCATTGAACTAATCATTTTTCATAATTCTTTAGGAATTTTTTTCATAGTGTGTTAAAATGTTATCTTATTCATTCATAAATTATTTAGAAGTATATTGTTACTTTCCAAATATTTATTCTCCCTAGATATCTCATTATTGATTTCTGCCTTAATCCCATTTTGGTCAGAGAAGATATACTCTATAATTTCAATCTTCTTAAATTTATTAAGACTTGTTTAATGGCTAGAATACAGCATGTCTTGGTGATCTTACCATGTACATGTGAAAAGTATGTGTGTTTCATAACTATTGCACATAGTTTTTCAAATAAAATTTGGTCAAAGTGGTTAATAATAGTGATCATATCTTTTATGTCTTCAGTGATTTTTGTTAAATTATTGTTAGTTGTCAAGAATGGGGTGTTAAAATCTCTATATGTAATTAGGGATCTTCCTATGTTAATAGAAATTTTATGTTTGATATTCTCTCAGTTACTAGTTCATCTGTTTTGTTTTTTTAATATAAGTTACATAAGATTTATGATATCATGTCCTTCTGATGAACTGATGCTTTTATCATTCTGAAATGCCCTTTTTACCACTGACAATACTCTTTTTTTTTACTCTATTTTTTAAAGCATAATTTTATCTACTCTTTCACATCAAGGCTGTATATAGTTGTATCTTATTTTTTAATCTATTCTAGCCATCTCTGAATTCTGATTGGACTGTTTAGCACATCAACATCTAAAATTATTATGGATATGGTTGGATTTTAAGTTCATTATATTAACAATCTGATTTCTGGTTTTCCATTCCTTTTCTTTGTGGTTGTTTTGTTGTTGTCAATTTATTCCAACTTTTCTTCCTTCCTTTGGGTTATCTGTAATATTTATTGAGATGGGAAATTATAAATCTTTGCCATTATTTGCTGTTCTAGAAATTATATTATATATTTTAATTTTTACACTCTATTTAGAGTTACTACTGTGCCACTTTTTTTTTAATCCACGTTATTCTCTTCATTATGGTCTAAAGAGAGAGAATATGGATAGTGGTGAAACAGTAGTTTTCAAATTGTGTGTGTGTGTGTGTGTGTGTGTGTTAGAAATGGTCTTTCAAATAGAATCTTATGAAGTTCACTCTAAAAAACAGATTAACTTAGGGCATCTAACTGAAGTGGAAACAGATATGGCACTTCCTACCTCAGGCACTTCTGGTGAGCCACCTCTGAGGCTCTTTTGAACTATTTGAGATCCACTAATGTAGAGATTGGATTTAGTAACCATAAGAGCTCCTTTCAATTCTGAAATTATTTTACATTATCATATGTGTATGTAGAGTCTAACATGGTGATATGCAAGTTTTAGAACAGGAGAGTGGGCATTTGAAGGTCATGGTTGAGTAGTCATGTAATCCTGCTATCGGTTGCTTCAGAATTATTTCTCTTATCAATGCCCAGGGGTGATCAGGCCCCACAGATGTGCATACCACGCTTAAGACACCCATGGCTCTCAATTTATTAATTTTTATTGAGGTATCATTGCCATGGAAACTGTAAAACTCAACGTTTAAGTGATTAAAGACCTCTCCTATAACACAGATGAACAAGTTACTAAATTGTAATCTGACAGTTTACTACTCTAGAAAGTGTAGAATTAAAGTAAAAGAGATATAAACATTCTAACAAGAAGTCCTTAAGCTATGATTGCTTGAGACTCTGTTTCTTAATACAGTGAAAATCTTTCAAGTGAGTGGAATTTTTGAAATCTGAGTCAGGCTTCTACTCGGTCAGTGCTAAATGCACCCTAACCAATTTCTGCCTTTAATCTTCAGAGTTGTGTCATTTTAAGATGATAACTTCTTTTCTCCCCCTGTATCTTTACATATGCTATATTAATTTCTTAAGGCTGCTGGAACAGATTATCATAAATTTAGCAACTTAAAGTGACAGCAATTTATTCTCTCACAGTCCTGGAGGCTAGAAGTCCAAAATGAAGGTATTGGCTGGGTCATGATCACTCTTCGAAAGTCTAGGGAAGACTCCTTTCTTCTTCTTCCTAGATCGTGGTGATTGCTAGCAGTTCTTGGCATTTCTTGGGTCTGAAGCTACATCTCTTCAATTTCTGCCTCCTATTCATGTCCCTTGAGTGTGCACCTGTGTCTTCAAATAGCATTGTCCTCTCCATGTCTCACTATCTGAATTTCCCTTCTCTTCTAAGGACATCAATCATATGGAATCTAGGGTCCACCCTAATTCAGTATGACCTCATCTTAATTTTACTATATCTGCAAGTATACCATTTCCAAATAAGATCATATTCCAAGGTTCCAAATGGACATGAATTTGGGGATGGTACCATTCAAACCAATAGATATGCTCATCGCATTGTCTAGTCAAGCTTTAATGCATGTATGAATAATCTTATTTTGCCTTATTCTACATTCAAGGAAATTTTCTTTTTTTTTTCAAGGAAATTTTCAGCAACAAATTTACAAGTTATTTTGAATGTGTATATTCTACGTTTCCATTCTTTCCTTTTCCATGCCTTACCTTTTTGCTAACATCCTTTCTCCTCACCCTAACCTGTGCTCTCCTGCTTCTTACCCGTCCTGTTTCTCAAGCTCAGTTATCTTTACCACATCTGACTTCCAAAACTTCTCATTCTGCCAGTGACATGTTTCTTTTCTCTTTCTGCTCTCAACTTCTTTCTAGAGTGGGAATGATTAATTTTTAATGTTTAACTTAAATTATAACTTGTTTAAAATGCTTAAAAAGAAAAAAATGCTTAAAAGGCAAAGTAGGGTACTAGACATGAAATAAGGAGATAGTTCCATGAGAAATAACGTATATATTTCTAGACCTCAGATAATATAATAACATATAATAACAATATGATTATTGTTTTACTTTTGTTTTTATTATTCATGTGACATAATTTACCATAAGTTTTCAAGTTAACATAAAGATGGATATGATAAGTATCTGTTTATCAAAAGTAAATATGAATCTAAAAAGATTGAGAAACATTAACAATATACTGTTTCCTACAAATATATTTTCCCCTGAAAAGTCTGGATAATTTTTTTTAATTTTTATTTATTTATGATAGTCACAGAGAGAGAGAGGCAGAGACACAGGCAGAGGGAGAAGCAGGCTCCATGCACCGGGAGCCCGATGTGGGATTCGATCCCGGATCTCCAGGATCGCGCCCTGGGCCAAAGGCAGGCACCAAACCACTGCGCCACCCAGGGATCCCTAATTTTTTGCTTAAAGTACAAAGTTAAAAGACTTCAAGAGACCATTGAAATAAAAACACTAGCTATAAAATCTATGATACTCTTATACAAATGTGTGAAAGTTATCCAAGTCAATTAAGTAAACTTAAATATAGCTATCTTCAAGTAAAAAAAAAAATCTATAGTGAATAATCTTCTCATAATAATGAAGAACTTTAGTAGCTTACTGTAAAGAGCTGATGTAATCCAAGATATTCAGCAATTGATAGCCTATGATAGCATTTGCTATACTGCCTGGGATGCTATATACTTCCTCTATCACCGTTTCCTATACTATTCAGTCACAGGAATTCTTTCTGTGATTCACTGAGACTAAGCAGTAGTGGCCAGAGATTTTAGTTTTTCTCCTGGTCTTTAACTAGTCTCTGACAGAGCCAAAAAACTCTTGGCATTTGTAGTTTGACATTAGTCATTTCAATTCTTTGAGGGTGAATTCTTTGAACATAAATTTTGATCATGTTCTCCTTAGCCTGTGCTAAATCTCTTTACTAATAAAGAGAACTTAAGAATTGCCCAACTTTCATGTATAAATATGGCTTTGTTGTTCTCCACCCATCACCTTAAAGGCATAATTGTCATTAAATGTATGAAGCAGTTCCATAACATGTTTCCATTATTCTCCATTTAATCTTGTAAAATGAATAATATACTTTTATAGCACTTATAATATGGAAAATAGGCAAAGATCTCAACTATATCTCTTGGGGAGATCAAATATCTCTGCTCTTTACCAATGTTTGCTTCACATCAAGAAAATAGATCATCGTGATGAACTACTACAAATCACTCTGCAATAAATACATTGAGCCTCCTGAAGGCAAAGGGAACTCTGTTTACCATCTCTTCCCTCCTTATTTACCTTCTGCCAAATCTCACCTGATCTAAATGAAAATGATCCAGAGCATGAGTGATGCAGTACTGTGGTGAAGATTAATCATTGTTAGGGGATTTAGGCTTGAATCAGTGTTGGAGATTGCTTGTTGGGCTATCTTGGGCAAGTTTCATGGTTTCTTTAAGCCTCAGTTTCAGAAGCTCTACATCAGGCATGATGGCAATGCCATCTCAGTTTTATATTAAAAATAAAAATGAAATATTACATTCATGTCTTTCAGCACCCTCAAGAAATATTAGCTATTATTTAAAATTTCTTCCTTTTTTTTAGAACACTTCTGCGCTTACAAGATATAAGGTGCTAATAATCCATGAGCAAAGATTAGAGAAAAGGTGATTCTATTTACACTTAAGCTAAAGTATGCAAAAAATTAAACATAGTCAAAGATAACATGTAGCAATAGCCACTCAAGTGGATCCATAAAGAATTAAGCATTGATTTGATGGCACAAACGTAGTTTCTGGTGGATGGCGGTGGTGACCGCAGAGGTGGTAGTGGTCGGCATGATGATGTGAGCATCTGAGAAGAAACAGCATGAACAATGTACCTGAACAGAATTACATCTCTTAAGTCTTGAGAGATTGCAATAAGACTCAGAAAATTTTCCTGGGATTTAACATAGAAATAACACATCAAGATTTTAGCTAAGCTAGTCCATGATATTGCTGCCTCAGCATCCATTTTGTTTGGCTAAGCAGCCTGTGGAGGTCTTAAACTGACACTGGTCTCCTTGGGCAAGTCCTTGGCCTAGACAAAAGCCCTCAGAGCCACAAGCAAATGTGAGTTAATGTGAGTTAATGTGAGTTACTGACAGGACTGCCCAACAGTGCCTTCTGCCTCCCTTCTCCTTGTGCTGCCCTTTCTATAAAACCCCCATGCAGATGACCAAACCCTGCTCTTTTTTGGTTTGAATTAACCAATCTGGCCTTAGATCAGGAACTTTAAAACACTCCACCCACTGACCCTAAGAAAAGCATGTGCCCCTGCTCCTGCTTCTCTTTCTGTCTGTTCTCCACCTTAACAACACCCCTCCCCGCCCCACCGTGGTTCTGTGAGGCAGAGCACATACCTCCTCAGGACTTCTGAATAATAAACTTCTCTATTTTAATTTCCCTTGTGGTCCGTTGTTAGACCATTGAACTGTGGCTCACCACCTATAGCACCCCGTGCTCCCTTAACCAATGTTAGTTTGGGGCGCCTGGGTGGCTCAGTCCATTAAGTATTCAACTCTTGATTTGGTCAGGTCATGGTCTCAGGTCATGAGATTGAGCAAGCACTGCATCAGGCTCTGCACTGAGCATGGAATCTGCTTAAGATTCTCTCCCACCTCCAGCCCATTCCCTCCCTCTCCCCCACTTGCTCCCTCTTTCAAAAAAAAAAAGTTAGCAAAGCCATAATACCTCAACAAAACCATGATTCCAGCTGTGTGTGGTTCACTATGAGGAAATAGAAAGGACGAAAACTTGAAGCAGAAAACCATGCAGTATCAGAATCAGCTTGAAAAAACGGCAGGCATTGTTTTATAGATGAGAATTTGACAATTTAAAAAGTATTTTCTCTTGGTTTTGTGTGCATTATTTGGTATTATCTAAATCTCCGCATATTTTTTAAATCGAGTGTTCCCATTTTAAAGATAAGATGGCCAAGAGATGCAATATATCCTGATTTAACTACAAAAGCCACTTCTGTATTTGACACAGCAACTGCTTTTCCTTTAGTTTCTCTTGGGTATTATAAGTAATATTACAATATGAACTATAAAGAAGGTTGAAATGAGGAAGGGCCAAATAACTGCTAGCAAACAACTAAAAGAGAAAATAACCAGGGAAAAGACAAAGATTCTTCAGAGATGACACGATATAAGAAAACAAGTCTCAGGGCTTCTCAGAGAGCATGGTTTTGATTTTTAATGCTTTTGCCATAAAACTGTAACTTCCCCTAAGAAACTATTCTTATCCTATTGATATTAAAGCAATATAATACTTAGCTTAAAATTACTCAGCTGGGCCTTGTACTCAGTTCTATATCTTGAAAGGGATAAATACTTACTTCCTTTGTTGAATAGAAATAAAAATATGGAATACAATTCAAGCCACAAGGTGCTGTCTTAAAGAGTTTGAAGCATCTGTTTTTTTCTTCAATCATTCAGTGAAAATATTCCTGCACAGCTACAATTTATGACATGTAACCTTATATAATATATAACATTTTAACTTTATAATGATCTTTAAAATTTATATTCAAAGGTGCTCTTATGCCAATCGGAACAACATGAACCCATGTTCAGCTTCCCCTGATACTGGCAAGGTCTGGAGGAGGGCAAGTATTCTACAGTCCTATGATTAGGTCTGTGTTTTGGTGAGCCTGTACCTCTGGGCTCTGCTATTCACTACTCCGTACCTCCCGTCCTCCCTCCTGCGTAGGTGAGACAGAGTGATTAGAGGGGCCTGGAGTTGGGTATTTCCTTCTCTCTCGGGTAGATTAAGCTCTGATAAGACTCCAGCAGTTTAGGATCCGGTTAAATAGTTCCTTCTAAAGGCAGGCCTCATTTAGAAGGACAGATGTTCTGAAGTATTTCAAAATGGTCCCTTTTCCCCTCACCCTGCCAGAAGCAAGGGGGAAATTTTTGTCTGATATTCATTGTGAAGACTAATAGAACTCCTGGATATAACACTCGCTATGATTGGGTCCCCTGGAGTTTTTAACCCTCAGAGTTGTCTACACTGAGGCTTCAGCAGTTGGCCAATTACATCTGAGGTTTTCCTGCCCTGACACTCATTTCTGCAGAGTTTCTGCTCCAGTAAGTTGTGATCCTCTATCTGCCTGTCTCCCTCTCCAACTCCTGGTGCTGCAGCTTGCTATGTGACCACATTTCTCTGAGGGATCTTAGAAGACTTATTGCTTTTTCATTTTGTTCGATTTCTTTACTTGTTGTTACAACAGGTGAATTCTAAGATAGTTATATGCTAGACCAGAAACTTGAAGTCAAGGCTGGAGGAATTTTGAAGGGCGTAATAGAGAAAGCCTAAATCACCTTAACCAGACAGTTAGTAAAAATCTAGAATGTTAGGGTGCTGTCACTAAGGGCCCAAAAGGACATGAAGAAAACATTCTTGAAATTGGCAGAGAGAGATGGCTGTCAGGTAGTCACAGATAGCTTAGTAATGTTGCTTCCTGGGGCACTTGGGTTAGCTCAGTTGGTTAAGCATCCAACTCATGATTTCAGCTCAGGTCATGATCTTATGGGTCCTGAAATCAAGATCCACACTAGGCTCCATGTTCAGTGGGGGGTATGCCTGGAATTTTCCCTCACTCTCTCCCACTGCCCCTTCCTCTAATCTCAATCTGTGTGTGTGTGTGTGTGTGTGTGTGTCTCAAATAAATGAATAAATATTTAAAAACCGGAAACATTGTGTCCTGCAGTCATGTGGAAAACAGCATGTATAAACGATGTTTAGACATAGAGGGGAGAATTCCAAGCAAAGTGTTAAAGGTTCTTCCTGCTTATAGGGATGTTTTTGGAACCAATGGCAGGACTGTATAATTAAATGAAGGACATACCTTCAGAATATTAGAGCAAAACTATGGATTTTCTGTAGACAATTTCCCTCCTTTTAGAAATATCTTTGGCCTTGTGACTAGGCCTTTGTAGAGACTGATTGCTTGACCATAGATCATAACAATATCATGTAACCTGAACTGCCTGTCATGAACTAGATGTTGTCTCCCCACCAAGTCATAAGACTGGAACACAGCAGCACTCCGTCGTCAAATAAAAGTGGTATATATGAGGTCAGACTCAAACAGATCCTGAATGCACAAGTAAGCTGCACGAGGAAGTAGCCATCTATGGCCCCCACTCCTGATATGTTGCCTTTTCTCTCCTTCAGTCAAAACCTATGACTTCATGAGAAGTTCCTTATGACCAGTTTACTGAGGAAATAAAAACTCGAATCTGTTTACTGGATGGTACGGATACCACCTGAGAATCAATCATCACAGTCCTTCATTCCCACTCTGAGATAACTGAATAATAGTGGTAAAGGGAAATCGTCAAAGTGGGGAGGAGTTCAGACAGCCCATTTAATAAATAAATACATAAATAAATAAATAAATAAATAAATAAATAAATAAATAAGGGATGCCTGGGTGGCTCAGAGGCTGACCGTCTGTCTGCCTTTGGCCTAGGGTGTGATACTGGAGTCCTGGGATTGAGGCCCCCACCAGGCTCCCTGCATGGAGTCTGCTTCTCCCTCTGCCTGTGTCTCTGGCTCTCTCTCTCTCTCTCTCTCTCTCTCTCTCTCTCTCATGAATAAATAAATAAATAAATCTTAAAAAAAATCCCAGCCCGTTTGTTATTAATTTTGGATAGTGATACAAATTGATATCAATTCATAGACCATGGCCAGTGGTTTGACTAGATAGTTCAGAAATTTGGAACAGCATTGATGGCAAGGATTTCTGGGGAAGAGATATGAGGGTAGACTTCTCTGAATGAATATAGAATACTAGGATATTTGTGTTCCATGTAAATGCTCGCCAAAAGATAGCCTAAAAAGTAAAGAATTTAAATAATCAAGGGGGTAGGATGACTCAATCTGTGGATGCCAGCCAGCTTCTTTCTCAAATTTCTCTTGTCATTGCTGAATGGGTTCATGAACAAAGTGGCCATGGTGGCAGGAATAGAGGTTAGGCATAGGCTCAGCAACATGGTCTTTCACACACCGAGGCTGACCTGAATATAGTCACAGCTGTGTGCCCAATCTTTCAGCATCAGGGGCCAACACTGGGTGACATTCTTCAAGATAACCAGCCAGCCATTTGGTGTTAGGTTGATTTCATTGAACTACTTCCACCATTGAAAAGGCAGCACTATGTTCTTTCAGGAATTGACATTTACTCTGGATTTAGAGTGGTATTTCTTGCCTTCAAGGATTCTCCCAAAACTACTATCCATGAACTAACAGGATGCCATATCCACCATTATGGTACTCCAAGAAGTATTGTTATGACTAAGGAAATCATTTCACAACAAATGGAGTATGGAAACAGGCTCATGTCATGGAATTAACTGATCTTACCATATTCTTCATAAACCTGAGGACATGGCTTGATAGAAATGTGGACTAGCGTTTTAAAATCTCAGGTATGTGACAATACCTTATAGCAGAAGGATGCAGTATGTGTTCTAAATCTATGTCTAATATATGATCCTATTTCTCGTGTAGTCAGAAATAAAGGGATAGAAATAGGAATGGCTTTTCTAACTCTTATTTCTAATGATCCACTGCAAAACATTTCTTCCTGTGCCCCTGACTTCAGGCTCCTCTGTCTAGAGGTCTTAGTTCTAGTGGGAGAAATACTTCCACCAAGAGACACAATGATTCTATTAAAATAAAAATTTAGGCTGCCACCTGGACACTTTGGTCTTTTAGTGTTTCTGAATCAACAGGCCAAGGAAAGGAGTTACTGTACTCCCTGGAGTGATTTATCCTAACTAAGAAGGGGAAATTGAGTTGCTATGAAACGAGAGGAGTAAAGAGGAGTACATCTGGAATACAGGTGATATTCTGTGTTGTGACCAAAGAAAATGGAGAACAATTCGAGCAAGACTATGGTCTGTCCCCTTCAGAAAAGAAATGTGGATCACCTCACTAAGCAAAAAACCATGATCAGCTGGAGTATTTACTGGAGCCAAAGGAGATACAGAGAGGATAATGGAAAACCAGTTATTAATACCAGCTATGATCACATGACCAGTTGCAAAAACAAGAACTGATATAGTAGTTGTAATTGTGTTTTTTTTTATTTTGATTATTCTGCATATATATTAGCCAACTGTTTTATTTTTCTCCTCTCTTCTCCTTATCATCTAAGATGTGTTCATAAAATAATGTTTAAGTATATAAGTAATAGAATATTTCTGTTCAAAGACACTGTATCTCTTCTGCAGGTAAGTATAGAGTGTTTTTGGTGTATGTCCGGTGGTTGCTTTATGCTTAGTGAAAGTAATACTTTGTTACTATCTTTATTTGAAGACTATGGTTTAAGGATATGTGTACACACACCTGGTTGACAATAGATGGATTCTAATGGCTTACTGGTGTCTCAACTTGGATAGGGAAGGCTGCATTCCCAAGACTTCCCTTTCTGCTAGGTTTCCAGTTATGGTAAATTATAAGGAGGTTTCTTTAGTAAAGATTGAAGAATGGGGATCCCTGGGTGGTACAGCGGTTAGGTGCCTGCCTTTGGCCCAGGGCGTGATCCTGGAGACCCGGGATCGAATCCCACGTCGGGCTCCCTGCATGGAGCCTGTTTCTCCCTCTGCCTGTGTCTACGTCTCTCTCTCTCTCTCTCTCTCTCTCTCTCTCTCTCTCTCTGTCACTATCATGAATAAATAAATAAAATCTTAAAAAAAAAAGATTGAATAATGTAGGCAGAAAATAGCTAGTTATAGCATACACACACTTTCTCAAAGTTATTCTATCAAACACTACTCTAAATGTTTGCTGTAAGGGAATTTCGTAGATGCAGTTATAGTTCCAAATTAGTTGATTTTGAATTGAGCAGAAAAGGAGATTATCCTGGTTGGACCTGAATAAATCCAGTGTGAGCCTTTCAAAGAGGAAATAGGCCCTTCCTGAAATTTAGGGGCTCTAAGCCACAGCTGTGACTGTAATTTTTCTCCCTTGGATCCCCTGGATCTTTCCATCCTGACTGCTTGCTTGTGGACTTGGGTCAATTTAACTTGCAACCCTGTAATAAATACATACATTCACTCACACACGCATGCATGGATGCACACGTGGCCATACATACATATACATATATCTCCTACTGACTCTGCTCCTCTGGTTGAACCTTGATTGATAAACTACATATTAATTTTTTTTCTTTTTCTGGCTTCCTTACAAATACTTCATGTGGACCTTATAGGAGGGATCAAGGCATCTGCATGCGAGCAGCGATGCAAAGAAACAGATGCAGCAGAGAGTCTTCTCTGGAAAGGACACTGACTACACTCCATTTTAGCAATGCCAATGCATGCATCTAGCATCCAGTGCCCTCTTGATGGTGTATACTGCAGCTTCTCGAGTCTAGTAGTGATAACTGGGAGTCTTCAGGGAATAGCTCTGTGGTGTGATTATATCTGCACAAGCTTTTTTGTGTTCCTGACCATTTTCTATGTCAGTACTCCAGAACTCCCAAGGCATCTGTGAGCTGCATGATATACTTTCAAAATTTTTCTTTTCTGATTAAAGAAGCCACCAGTTTCTGTTGCTTACAGCTAAGAATGCTGATGCACATACTTTTCCCCTAGACTCAACTCCCTGAGATCAGGAACTATTTATTCTATTTCTCTTCTGTTGCCTTCTTGTGTTACCTAAGAAATACATCTTGCATGTATCTGTAAGTATATGAATGCAGTTCTCTCAATTGTTGCCATATTCCCAACCAATGTAGGTTAATTGTCTTATGATCCTTTTTGTTTGTTTTATTTTTTCTTCCCATTTTTTTTTTGAGATTGGTTAAATGTAATCTCTAAAATCAGACTAAATGGATTCTGGTTATAATTTTACTGGCTTTGTGACCTTAGGGACAGCTCTAAAACTCTGTATGGCTTTTTCATATTAAAAATTGGCAAGATTGTAGGATCTAACACAAAGAGTAGCCAGTAATTAAATTTTAATCAGATAATACAAATAAATTACTTACTTGCTATTTTTGTTGCTGTTTTTAGAATAATTTAGAGCACCTGATAGTTTTTTTGTATTTTTATATTTTCATAATAAAAACTTTATAAGAGAGATTTTATCATGTAATTATACTAAACCAAAATGTCCAATATGCTATAATTATCCATAAGGCAAATTTTATTTATGTGATATTTTTGGGCGCTAAAAAGTAAACCAATTTGTGTAAAACCTTTAAATAAGAGACTATTTCTATCCCTTCATTGGGGTGTTTCTTTTTTTTTTTTCTTCTATTTGAGAGCAGTGTGGGATTATTATATGGAGACACTCAGTAGAGGATTTAATGATGTCATTATGTAAGTTTGTCTTCACCACTGTTTGTAGCAGTTGTTCACAGGTTTAAATATTAAGTTTATCCACAAATCATTTTGATGAGGAACAATAAAATAATTCATGCAAACAAATATATTTTCAGAAAGCCTAAAATTAAATATGGCTACCACTAAAAAAATGTAATGCAGAAGCATAAAATACGTATGAAATTATGTAAATAGGGTGGAAAAAGTATTCCAACTAAACTTGACTACTAGTTTTCTGAAGGCTTGCCAAGCTCCAAATAAAAGCTGCATTGAGAAGAATGTTTAGACATCTGGATACTTTTTCTTTAAATTCCAGGAAAATATTCCGCATTTAGTTTGAAATGTGGCTACCTAAGTCTCTATTTCCACTACAGTCAAAATAGTTATTCTTTGTAATTTCCTGTTTGTCATATTACTTCTTTTCAACCAGCTGATGATCAAAGATACTCACAATATTTTTTTAAGCTGTTTTTCCTGCCTAATTTTCTAGTTAGTGTTTTAACAGGCTTGCATTGGCAAGCCAACTTTTCCTTTGACCTATTCAGGCTTTCAATCTTTAGACTTCACTCCACTGCCAGAGCTATGCAATTTATTAAAATTAAATTGAACACTGCAAAAAATATTAACAAAGTTCAGCAGTTCACCAAATTTAATGTTGAAAATTATTTTTCCAGTCATGTTCATGTTGCAGGAAATTCTTTGAATACTGAATCTATCTTGGGTAATTTCAATCTATAACAAAACCAGGAAGTAGGCCTTATACTATTATGTGACTTTCTTCTTCAAAAATCCTGTATGTTAACCTCTGGAAAACTAAATGTGTTTAGTTTAGTTCTGTTACATAAACCACATTTGATGTCCTTATTATTAAGGACTAAGAATCTCCCAGTCTGAGCCCTAGCTCAGTCAACATTTACTTAATCACATATTAATAAAATGCAGACAGGGCGGTATTGGAGACATGGCTTTACACAGTTAATCCAACTTCTGAATAAAGAAATTGGAATTCACACAAGTTAAACATATGTTCAGTGGAAAATAATGTGTCTTCACAATGTGTTCAATCTACTTCAATGTTATTTCTCACTTACTCCCCAATGGTAATCAACATGTGCACAAAAACAACATGGCAGACATAAAAGAATGCTCCATCTAAAAATAGAAGTAGTTTTGCTCACCTTTAGAAACTATTCAAAATGTGAACTTATGTCTGATTACCTATGTCTGCTGGCATATAAAGGGTGTGTTTATCCTTTATTATATCACATAGCGCTTTCTGAGGATAGTCTTGTTAGGAAATCTTTTTTTTTTAATTTTTATTTATTTATGATAGTCAGAGAGAGAGAGAGAGAGAGAGAGAAAGAAAGAAAGAAAGAAAGGCAGAGACATAGGCAGAGGGAGAAGCACGCTCCATGCACCGGGAACCCGACGTGGGATTCGATCCCAGGTCTTTAGGATCGCACCAAAGGCAGGCGCCAAACTCCTGCGCCACCCAGGGATCCCTCTTGTTAGGAAATCTTAAGCCTCACACATTGCTCTTTGTCACAATATGTCATCACATATAATCTTCAAAGAATTGAGCTGTTTTCTTTTTCTTTTTGCTTATGAATATATAAAAATCAAAATCCTTTGAGATGTTTATTATTCTGGCAGAAAGCTAGTTCTACATTTAATAAGAAATAAGTATATCTATAAAGTAAATGACAAATATAAATGCACACAGACAAATTTTGTGGACACTTTTGACATAGGAATATATTTCTTGCTCTTTACAGGATATATTTCTTTTAATTTTATTTAAATTACTCCTTTCCTTATATAGGAAGAAAATAACTAAAGAATGTTAATAGACTCCTAATAATCAAAGGATGAGGGGATCCCTGGGTGGCGCAGCGGTTTGGCACCTGCCTTTGGCCCAGGGCGCGATCCTGGAGACCCGGGATCGAATCCCACGTCGGGCTCCCGGTGCATGGAGCCTGCTTCTCCCTCTGCCTGTGTCTCTGCCTCTCTCTCTCTCTCTCTCTCTGTATGACTATCATAAATAAAAAAAAAATAAAAAAATAATCAAAGGATGATATTTAATGTAGATAGAATTTAGTATTAAATATGTATATATATGAAACTCTTTCATGAACATTTCATCAGAAGCTTATTATTACCATAATCTGTGAAAATTAAACCTAGGTAATCATTGACTATAAGGACTTAACTGAAGATTCGTTTTTAAATTAATAATCTGAATGCTAGTAAAAAGTATTTATTGTCTATTTAAGTAGATACATTCTTGTGGAAAAAATAATAGTGGACTAGATTTTGTATAATGTTATAATGTTTTAGTGTTACTTAAATTTAATGATTCTGGAGTTAACAGAATAACCAACTTTGATGTGTATTTCTGTCCTGTGTGTGTTACAATTAGTCATACATATGATTGTGTCTTATTTAGGGTATCTTTGTATTCCACTTTGTCAAATAAAGTCTGAATAAAACCCAAATTTAAAAAGAAAATATGTTTTCTTTGCATAATGCCAATGCCAAAATATAGAAACTTTTGAAGTAATTAATGGACTGGTTTTAAAATATATTTATGATACCAGACAATGAAAAGACTTCAGAGGAAGTATAAGAGAGGAAAGACTTTAAAATGTAGGGATGAAAAAAAAAATGTAGGGATGGAGGCACCTGGTGGTGCAGTCAGTTGGGCATCTAGCCCTTGATTTCAGGTCAGGTCATGATCTCAGGATCATGAGATTGAGCTCCAAATATGGCTCCATGCTCAACACAGAGTTTGCTTGAGACTTTCTCTGTGTCCCCCTCTCCTATCAAATAAATAAATAAATCTTAAATAAATAAAATGTAGCCCTAAGTGTCTAGTCACTATTCTCAGCATAATACATTAACCTTAGATTAGAATACTATTGTATTGACAGGGGTGCCTTGGTGGCTTAGTGGTTGAATATCTGCCTTTGGCTCAGGGCGTGATCCCCAGGGTCCTGGATTGAGTCCCACGTCGGGTTCCCTGCAGGGAGTCTGCTTCTCCCTCTGCCTATGTCTCTGCCTCGCTCTCTCTCTGTGTCTTTCATGAATAAATAAATAAAATCTTTTTTTAAAAAAGAACATTTTATTTACAGAAGAGATAGCAATTTTCAATGATTTTTTTAATAACAAAATATTTAAGCATTAATTTCATGGACTAAAGATGGAATATAGTTAGACACAGCAGAATAGTTTTATGTTTGTTCAATGTTAGAATCTTCTAAATTAGAAGTTGGAAAAGATAATTATAAACCCAGATAAGTTGTTCACCTAAACCAGCAGGTCTTTTTTCAGTTTGTTGTTAGTTTGATAAATTTCTATCACCATAATATAAATCGACATTTCCTTTTCATAAACTATGTTTTCTGGAGAAGACTTGGTTTGGGGCTATGATGTATTTATCTTGTAACAGACTAATGCTACAGTTAAAACTACTTAGACAATCCAGGTACATTATTTTTAGATTATGTTTGAAGATATTGGTGAGCTGGCAAGTCAATCAGAACTTGAGGGGCTATGTTCTTAGAAAATAAAAATGTAGAAAGAGGAGAATCTATAGATCAGAAGCCAATTTTCTCCTGGCATAATTGCTAATTATTCACATTACACTGGATCCCAAGAAGTGAAACAAAAGCCTATGAATAAGAGTCATAGAGGGTTTTAACAAAAGCAGAAAATTTGGCAATTATATAGGGCTGGTGTAGCAGGAAACAGGGCTATCAAAGCAGCCAAAATACATTGATTGAAAAATGAAGTTGAGAGAAGTAAACTCTATATTTATCAATTTTGCTTCTTGGCATAGACAAATTCTTAAACTGAAACATAAAAAGAGGTTACAATTTAAAGTAAAACCCTTCTGAAGAGTGAGGTGGAACTTTGTACAACCTCAAGAAAGAGAAAACACAATTAGTTTGGGACCTGCTAAAAGGGAAGTTCTTCAGTAAGTAGCACAATGTTTCATTTGGGATCCCTGGAGAATTGTGTTCTGAGAGCTAGAGTAAATCATAGGTGAATGAAACCTTAGAAAAAATCTAATTCAACTTTTAATCAGATGATTAGTCACTGAATTAAGATAATTTACACCTAACTCTATCAGACCACGAGAGGAAAGAATAAACTCTCTCTGGAGGAAGATCTTAACATTAAAAATCTCTATTATTTATCATACAGAAAGCATAACATTCAACCAAAAATCACTAGATAATACTAAGAAAGAGGCATGCACACACCATCCTCACACACACCCAGGAACAAAAAAAGAACAATAATAATAATAATAATAATAATAATAAACAGGTGATAGAAACAGAGTTAGCAGTCATTGATTTTAAAACAGCTGTAATAAATATGTCCAAAAATAGATGAAAAATTTCACCAAATTTATAAAACATAAATGGAGCATCTACAAATTTAAAAATGAAATTATAAAATTATAAAAGATTTGGCAGAAGATTGAACATAGCAGAAGAGAAAATTAGTGAACTGAAAGATAAGCGGAATGAAAATATCCAGGACAATACTCAGGGAGCACGGAGAAAAGAAAACACATGAAAGCATAAGAAATAATATTGTGTCATTGACACAATAATTTGTGTCTCCTTGCCTTAGAAGACAAGGAGAGAGAAACTAAAGCGGAAAGTATATTTGAATAGATACTGGTGGATAATTTGTGAAACAATGACAAATATGCAGCTATATGTTAAAGAATCTGTGTAAACCTAAAAACAAAACCAAAGAATACATTTTAAAAGGAGATAGAGGAATAAAATGACATTACTTTTAAAGCAGCAGCAATAAGACAAGTAGTTCTCCTCTTACAACTAATACTGCAAAATAGTAAACAGTTTCATGTTGCCTTTTAACTGCTGAAAGAGAATTACATGTTCAGCAAGAGTTTCTCTCAAAAATTGCCTCGGTGCCCATCGAAAGATGAATGGATAAAGAAGATGTGGTTTATGTATACAATGGAATATTACTCAGCCATTAGAAACAACAAATACCCACCATTTGCTTCAACGTGGATGGAACTGGAGGGTATTATGCTGAGTGAAGTAAGTCAATCGGAGAAGGACAAACAGTGTATGTTCTCACTTATTTGGGGAATATGAATAATAGTGAAGGGGAATATAAGGGAAGGGAGAAGAAATGTGTGGGAGATATCAGAAAGGGACACAGAACATAAAGACTTCTAACTCTGGGAAACGAACTAGGGGTGGTGGAAGGGGAGGAGGGTGGGGGGTGGGGGTGAATGGGTGACGGGCACGGAGGGGGACACTTGACGGGATGAGCACTGGGTGTTATTCTGTATGTTGGTAAATTGAACACCAATAAAAATTAATTTATAAAAAAAAAAATAAAAAAATAAACTGCAGTATTTACTACTGATAACAAAAAAAAAAAAAAAAAAAAGAAATAAAAAGTAATGGCAAACCTTAGAAGCAAACTACATTAAAAAGAATAATGAAGGGGTGCCTGGTAGCTCAGTCCCTTGGGTGTCTGCCTTTTGCGCAGGTCATGATCTCAGTGTCCTGAGATGGAGCCCAACAGGCTCCCTGCTCAGCAGGCAGTCTGCTCCTCCTTTTCCTTCGCCCCTCCCCCTCCCACTCCTCTGTCTCAAATAAATAGATAATTTTTTTTAAAAAAAAAGGATAATGAAGATGTTTCAGGCAGAAGGAAAATGATCTTAGTTAGAACATGAAAACGTTGAAATGAATGAAGAACAATGGTAAAACATGGATCAGCTTAAATTAATGTTTAGTATATTACATAATAATAAAATAATTCTATATTTGGGATATACAATGTAGAGTTAAAATAAATGGCATGCTAACATAAAAGAGAGGGAAAAAAACATTCAATTAAAATGGTTCAAATACTAGTATTGCTAGTGAAGTGGAGAGCCTGCTTCTTCTCCCGCTGTTCTTCCCCCTCCACTTGTGTTCTTGCTCACTCTGCTCAATCTTTCTTTCTTAAATAAATAATAAATAAATAAGTGGAAAATAGGCTAATACAAATATTTTGGGAAAAAAGTGAGATAAATAGAAACAAATTATGCAATTTTATATATTTGTATTTACAATTATATATATAATTATTTATATTAAATATAAATGGACTAAATGTTGCAATTAAGGCATTAGGAGTATGGGTAAAAATAAATGCTTGTAAAAAAATACAAAAAGACAAAAAAAGAAAAAAAGACATGTATGAAAATATTAATCAAAGGAATCTAGTGTAGTTTAATCCATATTAGACAATATGGACTTACTGGCATGATGCATAATGCGTGATAACCAATGAAGCAGGTGATAAATCATTTCTTTTTTGTTTTGTTTTTAAATAATAATAAATTTATTTTTTATTGGTGTTCAATTTGCCAACATACAGAATAACACCCAGTGCTCATCCTGTCAAGTGCCCCCCTCAGTGCCCGTCACCCATTCACTCCACCCCCCGCCCTCCTCCCCTTCCACCACCCTTAGTTCGTTTCCCAGAGTTAGGAGTCTTCATGTTCTGTCTCCCTTTCTGATATTTCCTAGCCATTTCTTCTCCCTTTCCTTCTATTCCCTTTCACTATTATTTATATTCCCCAAATGAATGAAACCATATAATGTTAGTCCTTCTCTGATTGACTTACTTCACTCACCATAATACCCTCCAGTTCCATCCACGTCGAAGCAAATGGTGGGTATTTGTCGTTTCTAATGGCTGAGGAATATTCCATTATATACATAGACCACATCTTCTTTATCCATTCATCTTTCGATGGACACCGAGGCTCCTTCCAGAGTTTGGCTATTGTGGACATTGCTGCTATAAACATCGGGGTGCAGGTGTCCTGGTATTTCATTGCATCTGTATCTTTGGGGTAAATCCCCAACAGTGCAATTGCTGGGTCATAGGGCAGGTCTATTTTTAACTCTGAGGAACCTCCACACAGTTTTCCAGAGTGGCTGCACCAGTTCACATTCCCACCAACAGTGTAAGAGGGTTCCCTTTTCTCCGCATCCTCTCCAACATTTGTGGTTTCCTGCCTTGTTAATTTTCCCCATTCTCACTGGTGTGAGGTGGTATCTCATTGTGGTTTTGATTTGTATTTCCCTGATGGCAAGTGATGCAGAGCATTTTCTCATGTGCATGTTGGCCATGTCTATGTCTTCCTCTGTGAGATTTCTGTTCATGTCTTTTGCCCATTTCATGATTGGATTGTTTGTTTCTTTGGTGTTGAGTTTCATAAGTTCTTTATAGATCTTGGAAAGTAGCCCTTTATCTTATACGTCATTTGCAAGTAGGTTGTCTTTTAGTTTTGTTGACTGTATCCTTTGCTGTGCAAAAGCTTCTTATCTTGATGAAGTCCCAATAGTTCATTTTTGCTTTTGTTTCTTTTGCCTGCGTGGATGTATCTTGCAAGAAGTTACTGTGGCCAAGTTCAAAAAGGGTGTTGCCTGTGTTCTCCTCTAGGATTTTGATGGAATCTTGTCTCACATTTAGATCTTTCATCCGTTTTGAGTTTATCTTTGTGTATGGTGCAAGAGAGTGGTCTAGTTTCAAAAAAAAAATCATTTCATTCAGGAAAATATAGCTGGTCTTCTAGTCATCAAATAAAATTGGTCAGAATTGAACAATACTAAAAATAACTGGTTAAAATTTGACAGAATCTAATCAGCTTCTGAGCGAAGGTGATGGTAGATGTCTACCATCTTAAATATAGTATTTAAGAATTGATAGACCAGAAAACCTAAGAAATTTAGAATATTTTCATGTTTCTAGGATCCTAAAACTATGGCATGAATTTTCTCAATAACAAGATTGCAAAAATTGTTACTCCTGAGCAGAAAGTATTTAATGACACAAATTGTGAAATTAGACTCAGATTTATTAGTCTAGACCACTGCTTGTCTCTGTGGGCTTGGCAAATGAGTTACCCAATGGAAGCTGCCAATAATTTCAGAGACTCAAAAAATCTAGAAGGGAGTCCTGGTCTCTGGGTGGGGATGTCCCATTAGCTGGCTAAAACTTTGCCCTCCCAGGGACAGGTGATGCTAGAGACCATGCTAAAGAGATCTTTAAAACAAAGTGATCATGGTAAAGTCTTCCAAGTCTAAGGTGCAACAGTTCATTTACAGTATGCCAAGGTTTAGTATTTAAGGTTTACATATTTATTATCTCTGATTTCTTATAGCCTGAGGACAATTTATGACCCTTTATGTATTATTTTACTGGCACTAACAAGGAACAGGAAAAGGTCCAGATGAATTTCTGAGATGCTAAGAAAATGATTTTCAGTTCTTCAGATTTGCTTCATGTACTGCTGTCATATCATCATTCTAAAATTTGATTTAATGCCCTAGGGAAATAATTTCAAAAGTGATATTAATAGCAAAGTTATACATACCTGTTTGATTCCTGTACTATTATTATCAGGATTTGCACATGCCCTTTACTAGATATTCATGCTCAGAGAAGAGTTTCTCTTAAATTAATCCAAGATGAAGACAGGTTGGAAATTCTGAGAGTTTTTACTCCAAATAAATATGGCACTAACATAAGAAAACATACAAAGAAATATTTTATTCAAATTTAAATGAAACAGTAGGATTACTCTGTCAGTGTCTTTATTTTACCAAAAGTTGATCATACAGTCCACACTTTATTATATGTAGGAAGCTTTTTATTATTTTAATTAACCTGAGCTATATCTTGTCCTATATCTTGCCCTCACTGTCTTTTTGGTATTATTATTATTAAATTTCATTGAAATCCCCTTTGACTTTTCCTAGCTTTTATTCATGACAATTTTTAGCCTTGCACTAAAAAAATGTTATTTATTGCACATTTTAAAAACCCAAGTACTAATTGTCTTCCCCTACCTTGTCTTTCTCAAATCTCATCAAGATTAGATGTGAAAAACAAATAATCTTACAGAGAAGTCACATTGGGTCTTTCACTCTTTTTGGGAGGTGACAATGGAGAAAGAAAGAAAGAATGGAACAAATAAATTGTATTAGAAAACTACATAACTTTTCCTATCTTTCAGATTTAATTCTTTAAAGTGTAGTTTATCATAGTGTCTGGTGGAGAGTCAGAGCATAGTAGGTATTCAATATTTTTGTGTTGATCTATACCTATATCACCTATGCCTAACTATATCAATATCTATAACTATATCTGTATCTTTTTCTATACCTGCAATCAAACTCCCAATCGTGGCAGTCTTTGCTAGTTTTCATTGTTATTTCTTTAGTTCTTTCCATCAAATTTTTAAAAATTTGTTCTGCTCTAGCAGCCAGTGAACTGAACTGGTGTGATGAGATGACAGTGAAATGCAGAACACAAAATAGGTGTGTCTGATTGCAATGACAAGGTTGCCTTAGTAGTTTATGATTTAGTAAAATGTAACCTGTGTCTCAAGAATATAGATTATATCTGTTTTGTGACATAGGCATTGGGCCACTCTAAAAACAATGGAGTAAAATAGCCACTAGAATTTTTATTCTCATAAACATCATACAAAAAGGCAATATGACTGGGTCTTATCTATCACTATCCATCTCTCTCTTTTTGCAAATATGTATCAATTTGTATATGTTTATGCTTATGTATTAAATATGTATATGTATATATGAGAGAGAAAACAATAAGCACATTAAGAATTAAATGGGTGAGGCTAATTAAAAGGACCATAATTTACATAAACTCTTCATTTTTTGAAGCTTATGAAACACTTTCTAGAAGATATGGATTCATAATTCTCAAAACTTGACAAAGAAAGGGGCTGGGTTTTGGTAAATAAAGTTCACTAAAGAAAAATCTAAACTAACTTGATATAAACAAGATAATTTTTAGAAACCTCAAAATGAATTTAATAAAAGCAAAATAAATTGTGTAAATACTGTATTCTTTCACTCATAAACATTGAGCTCTAATCAACTGAATATATGGGTTGTTATGTATTAATATTTATATATTATATATAATATATATAATATGTTATATATATGTTATATATTAATATTTCAATTCTAAATGAAGAATAACAAACTCATTCATGTACTAAAAACTTCTTCCTTAAGTTACTTCAAAAAATAGATTGAGCCACAGACTAAAGATCACTGATCTAAAAAAAAAAAAAAAAAAAGTCTGTTCTAAAATCAGGTAATACATAAGCAATGAGCCAAAAAAAATATTGACTCCAGCAAATTATTTCATTCACTTGCCTCTGGAAGTAGTACTTTTTCTTCTCTGTGTGCAAGCATTTTTGTGTATTTTAAATATGGAATCTGTGATTATACAAACAAAATATGCTGTAGGAAGCAATTGAAGCAAATGGAAATTATATTATTTTTTTGTTATTGTAGCTGTAGTCTGATAAACTAACTTTGGCTAGTCTCTAGAAAACCACTTAGCACCATAGAAGGGGTTACTCATACATAAGACCCATTGCTCATAAAGAGTTAATCTAGTCCCTGTGGTGAAGCACTTTACTGTCAGAAAGCTTTCTCTTCACTCCTGTTCACCATAGGAACAGGCCAATTGATAATAATATACATCTCTGAAACTGCTGTGATGAATAAACATCTCTCCAAATTACTCAAATTAATTTCAGCAGGTTGCAACATTTTCTAGTATAGATTGTTTTTTAAGGCTGAGAGTTTTTCACAGACAATACAGTTTCTCAGACCTGCATGCCAAAACATGGGCAAACGTGCAAAGCTGTGCCATTTAAACATCATAAAATGGACCATTAAGCATGCACAAATATTTTGGCTAGTAGTCTTTAGTTTCAGTCTTCAATACTAAACATTCCTATTGCCATCGGAACCCTCTATGCACAAGTGCCATAATTAAATATCACCGACTTGCTCTTCCTAATGACCTTGGATACATGTAAACAGGCTCTTGGGAAGGAAGGTGGGTATTTTGTAATTCTGAGAGCCTTCATTGTTCTTATTACTTTTTTTTTTTTACCATTTTTTCAATGTTCCAAAACTTCCCTAAAATAGTATTTTATGTTTATATAGATATTCTTCTCTAAGACATTCAAAGTATTAAGAATATGACATCTCAGCCACCCTCAATGTGAAGATAGAAACAATTCCTTTCACAGGTGACAAGCATGGTGGAAATTTAAATCCAAGGTTTTTCTTACCTGCACTCTCACCAAATTTACATAATAATCATTCAAGATTACATAATAACAGAAAAAATAGTGTAATTTTTTAAAAGGGCTCTGTGACTGTGTTTTAATAATATGAAAAATTACCCCAGGTTATTCTGAAGTTCTATGCTTGTAACATAAAGTTCACTTTCATAGCTTTAAACAAATAAAGGTATGTCTAAGAATCTTAAGATGTGAATAATAGAAAATGCTGCACTCAGCTTTCTTTCATTTCTCAAGGTTTTGGGTTTTCATGGAAAGTTGAATATTTGTGTTCTTCCAAAGTGTTTGTGGGGAGGTTAAAATCCCTGTGGATGTTGGAGACTGGTATTTTAAAGGGAACTATACATTTAATAATGTCTTAAAACTCTTTGTATGATTATCAACTGTGGTCAGTCTGTTAGCATTCATATATTTTATAATGCAAAGTTGCCACATAGTTTCAAGGTAAGAAAACATTTAGTAATCTTTCTCTTCAATTTCATTAATTGTTCCTTGATGATAATGGCATCAGTACCTTGGGACACATGCAGGCATATTGTTCTTAGGTTCTGTGATAGTTATAGAAGGGTGACGTTTGCAATAAAGTTAAAGGCAATATTCTACAAAATATCCATTTATTTTCTTATTCATTTGATCAAAAATGTTTATCAAGTGCCTTCTAGATTTAGAGAATGTTCTATGGGCTGGATACAAAAAAGTAAACAAGGCAGATAAGATCCTTGAAACTAAAGTTATATTCTACCCTGCTGTAGTATAGAAACACGGATCTACATAAAGAAAAGAATATAACAGAAGGAATAAGTGCAGTTAAATATTTTTAAAAATTTTTCTTGTTCCTTATTAATCTATTAAATAATAGTTTGTTCAAAATAATAATTGCAAAACTGTTATTAACTATGTATGCTTATGTATGTTATATATTTGTGCATATGCAAGTTTATGTATGTTCACATACAATTGAAATTAATGGCAATAATAATATATGAGGCAAGGGGGAATAATTAGAGCTATTTTGTTATTATAAAGTGCTCACATTACCTATGAGTGGTATAGTGTTATTTTAAGTGAACTTGAATTTGTTTTAAGTGAGTATTGCAAACCCCAGGGCAATTGCTAAAAAAGAGTAAAGAAGTATATCTATATGATAAAGAAGAAGAGAAAAAGGAATCATATAAAATGCTTAATTAAAATCACAAAAAGCTTAAAAAATATGGAAGACACAGCAACAAAGACTTAGAGCAACAAATAGAGAATAATATGATAAATATTAATCCAGATATATAAAAATCACTCTGAATATCAATGGTTTAAATGGTAAAAGACAGAGATTGTCAGAGTGTATCAAAAAACAAAACCTAAACTATATGTTATCTATGAGAAATCCACTTTAAATATAAAGACATATGGATTAAAAGTAAATGTATAAAGAAAAATATGCAATTCTAATAGTAATCAAAAGAAACCAGTAATGTCTATATTAATTTTGGAAAAAGTAGACTTCAGAGTAAAAAAGATATCAGTGATGAAGAGTGGTATTACGTGATGATAAGGGGTCAGTTCTCCAAGAAGACATATGATCCTTAGTGTGCATGTGCCTAAGAACAGGGCATCAAAATATGTGAGGCAAAACTGATAGAACTGTAAGAAGAAATAGATGAATCTGCTATTACAGTTGGAGACTTCAACATCCCTCTATCAGAAATGTACAGACCAGCAGACAGAAAATCAGTAAGGATATAGTTGAACTCAACAATACCATCAATCAACTTGATCTAATGGATATCTATAGACTACTTTATCCAACAACAGCAGAATACATATTCTTCCTAAGCTAACATGAAATATTCACTGAGATAGATTACATTCTTAACAAACTTTAACAATATGAGAAGACCATAAATCATACAATGTCTGCTCTCAGAAATAAATAACAGAGAGATGGCTGGAAAGTTCCCAAATAGTTGGAGATTAAAAACCAAGATCCTAAATACTACATGGATCAAAGAAAAATCTCAAGAAAAAATTTAAAAATATTTTGAACTAAATGAAAATGAAAACAACTTATCAAAATTTTGCATGTAGGACATGCAAAAGCAGTGCTTAGAGGAAAATTAATAGCATTGAATGCATATATTTGAAAAAAAAAAAGATCTAAAATCAGTAACCTACTATTCCACCATAGGAAGCTAGAAACAGTAGGGGGGGGCAAATTAAATCCAAAGTAAGGAAAATAAAAAAATAATCAAAATTACAGCAGAAATCAATGAAATTAAAAACAGGAAATCAATAGAGAAAATCAACAAAACAAAAAGCTGGTGCTTTGAAAAGATGAATAAAACTGATAAGCCTCTAGATAGGCTAAGAAAAAAAAGCAGGAATGCATATTATTAATGTCAATAATGACAGAGGGGACATCACTACAAATCCTATGGACATTGAAGTGTTGATAAAGGAATGCTGTAAACAACTCTATGTTCATGAAGTTCATAACATACGTGAAATTGGCCAGTTCCTTGAAAGGCACAATCTGCCCAAACTCATAGCACCAGAAATAGACAATCTAAATAAGCCCAAATTGGAACGACTGGGTGGTACAGTGGTTAAGCATCTGCCTTTCAGCTCAGGGTGTGATCCTGGAGTCCCGGGATCAAGTGCCACATCAGGCTCCCTGTATGGAGCCTGCTTCTCTCTCTGCCTGTGTCTCTGTGTCTCTCATGAATAGATAAATAAAATCTTTAAAAAATAAGCCTATGTCTCTTAATGAATATATAAAGAACTCCTAACACTCAACAATAAGAAAATAAGCAACCCCCCTTAGAAAATGAGTCAATAACCTTAACAAACACTTCATAAAAGAAGATATAGAGATGACAAGAATATGAAAAGACACTCCATGTCATAGGTCATTAGGGATATGCAAATTAAAATAAAAATGAGATAGCACAACGCATCTACTAGCATGGCAAAATTCCAGAATACCGACAATTCTACATGCTGGTGAGAAGTGGAGCAAGAACTCTCATTCATTGCTGGTGGAAATGAAATTGAGTATGGTCATTTTGGAACATAGCTTTCCAGTTGCTGACAAAACTAAATACACTTTTATCACACAATCCAGTAATCATGCCTCTTAGTATTTACCCAAAGGAGTTGGAAACTTATGTCCACATAAAAATCTACACACAGGGGATCCCTGGGTGGCTCAGTGGTTTCACACCTGCCTTTGGCCCAGGGCGTGATCCTGGAGTCTCGGGATCGAGTCCCACGTCAGGGTCCCGGCATGGAGCCTGCTTCTCCCTCTGCCTGTGTCTCTGCCTCTCTCTCTCTCTATCATAAATAAACAAAAATAAATTTAAAAAAATCCTTCACACAGATGTTATAACAGCTATACTAATGATTGTCAAAACTTTGAATCAGCCAAGATGTCCTTCTTTAGGGGAATGCATAAATAAACTGTGGTGCATCCAGACAATGAAATATTCAGTGTTATAAAGTCGCTAGGAGACATGGAAGAAACTTAAATGCATATTTCTAAATGAAGGAAGCAAATCTGAAAAGGCTACATATTGTATAATTCCAACTATATAACATTCTAGAAAAGAAAAAATCATATATAGACAAGTAAAAAGATCTATGGTCTTTTCAGGTGCTCAGGGGAAAGAGAGATGGGTATAGAGAGCACAGGTAATTTTTAGTGAGTGAAACTGCTCTGTATGAAACTATAATAATGAAACGTTTGTCAAAACCCATAGGACCACCTCAAGAATTAATTCTAATATAAACTATGAACTTTGGATGATTATGATGCATCAGTATAGGTTCCTCAATTGTAACAAATGTACTTCTCTGGTGGGGGAAGTTAAAAGTGAGAGAGGCTATGCATGTGTGCAGGCAGAGAATATATGAGAAGTCTCTTGTTTTTTGTTTAATATTGCTGTGATCTTAAAACTGCTATAAAATATGTCTATTTAAAAGTAGAACAGAAGGAAAGGACTTTATAGAAAGAACAGAAACTCAACTATAAATACCAAGAAATAGCAAGAAAAATTAGGAAAAAAAGTATTGGAAACAGTGATCAAACATACAATAAAATGCTTTTCCTGGAGAAAATTTGCAGTATAAAGGGATCCAGGATTCCATGGAAATGGTACCCTGGGACAACATATGTGCTGAAACCTTGGAAATATTGTAGGTTTTATATGCTTCCAAAAGTGCTTCCTTCACTGCAGACAAGCAGATCTTTGCTATCTTGTAGACGAATAGCAGTGATCTTAGCAGACAGTATCATTCTAGTGTTCATCAGAAACACCTCATGACAGCAAAGAGCAGTGGCAGGAATAACAGTTAAAGAAGGTTACAAACCAGAGACCCACCCTTCTAACCACAGTCAGATAGTGCTTCTGGCTGGAATTTGTATGTGCCTCTTGTTGCTTAGGGAAACCAAGGTAGAAGGATGAAGAATAATGTTGAAGGAAGAGAGTAAAACCACCCATATGGACAGTGTACACTTGAACAGATTAATTTGCAAACTCCAGGAAGATATAGTCCTTCTTGATTAAAAGTCCATATTACATTGGTGTGGAATCAGTCCATTGTTGTTGTTGTTGTTGTTGTTGTTTCCATTGAGTTTAGATGCATGAGATGTTTTGTCTGTTTTGAATACATAGAAAAAAAATTGCCAGGGGCTCCTGGATGGCTCAGTCTGTTATGTGTCCAACCCTTAATTTCAGCTCAGGTCATGATTATAAGATCATAGGATTGAGCAGGAAATCTGCCTAAGATTCCCTCCCTCTCTCTTTGCCCCTTCCTCGACTTGCACACATACACAGTCTCTAAAATAAATAACTAAATCTTGAAAAAAAAAAGAAAAATAATTATCAGTAGGCTGAGCCACTAATCATATATTTACCTTTAACACAGAAAGTAAAAATTAAATAAATAAAATCCAGAATTCCCCCCCCCTGCAAAAAAAATCAAAGAGGCATTTAAAATGGGAAACATAGGAAAAAATATAGAAGATAAAAGTGATATAACCCATTCATAATGTATGGTTATAAGTGAAGCCAGTCAAATCTAAATATATGCTGATTTAAGCACCTAAAATAAAATAAAAAGGGTTAAAAAATGAGAATGGTAAGAGATATTTCAAACAATTGTAAACAAAATTAAAGCAAGGGGTAAGGGATAGTAAAATTTCAGGTCAAAGAGTTAATGGAACAAGAAGCTTATTTTCTATTGATGAACATTTAATGCATATAATTTATATAGAATATGATTGTATTGAACATATATATATGCTAAATACCACTGCATCACTATTATAAAATAGGGAAATACTAGGAAAAATTATATAAGTAAAAATTTAATAGGAAAATTTTAACATCACATATTAACTTTCTGGTAGACTTAATGGACAAAAATATAATTAAAGACAGAATTGAATAATGTAATTGTTAAGGTATAACACAAAACCTCATATCTAAGTGTTCATAAACTGTTACAAAACCAATCATACGCTATACCATAGAGAAAACTTCAATTAATTTCAAAGTTACAAATGGCAAGGGTTACATTTTCTGCAAACACAACAAAATACAACACAACAATACAGAGGGATTTATTTAATCTCTAAATGTTTTCAAGAAGCAGGGTGCCCTTGGTAGGTTAACATATGCAGCTCATTTGGGAGACTAACTCAAAGGGCTTTAACTTGAAAAAAGTAATTATTGCATACATGCATTTACTAAATACCTGAAAGTCAAACCCTTATGAGTAATTTCCACACTTTTGTTTTGATGAGTCTGTCCTTATCAAACTAAGTGTTACTACCTGTCCTTAATGTATTTTTAATGCTTGCTTTCTAGCATAATACCTACTGTCTTTGATCCCAGATAATTTAATGTATATTCATATCGTCAGGACTGTTTTATATCTGCTATCTATATACCCCAGTCTAGATTTAGTCACCAAATGTACGGATTGCCCTTTTCTATCAGGCACAGTGCTAAATAGTTTGTTAAGGAAATTAATGAACAGGGGCTAATTCAAGTGGTGAAGAACGCCACATACAATATCTTCCTGGAATATTATAACAGGAGCCTATGCCCTGAGTCTTGTGGGATTTGAGAGGTTGTCTAAGGATTGTGCACCAGTGGTCATGGACTTGAGGAGACGAGAAAAATGCCAACAGAGACAATGGATGGATTGAGTGTCACAAAGTAAGAAGGAATTCCTTTAACTTGGGAAAAGGAGCTAGGCGCAAAGGGGACTGTATGTTCAAAAGCAGGCCCACAAAGTGGTTTTACACCATTACTCCATGTAAACACAGGGTGCCTGTGAGTCAACAGCAATGGACAGAGCTTGACTGAAAGGCTGCTTCAGAGACCCCTTTGGTGGTAACACTCTGCCTATCATACTCCAGATATAAAGTAGCAACCTCATAAATCCTTTTTAAAAATAGCAATAATTGTTACTATCATTTGATCTTCATCATGATTCCAAGATCAATTTTGGCTTTTTATTTTATGTTTTTGCAACTGCCCATCCAAATTTCTGTGTTCACCCATTTGTGTGGTTATTCGTTTACTCATTCATTTCTGAAACAATTTCTGAAGCATTTCCCATGGAACAAGAACTGAGCTAGGCTCTGATTTTTTTGAGGATGAAAACAAACTGAGGCTTCTCCAGCATTCTGTTTCTGTTTTCAGTCTGGTCATTTATTGTCTGCAGGCTTCCCAAGGAGTTGCAAACACTGCATAGTAAGTAGCAAATGAAGTAACTTCTATACAATGAATGAAGAAAATAAATCCTGAATAAAACATCATTAGAGAAGGTGAGGAAAAAGAAATCATCTGAATTTTCCATATTTCTTTCTAGTTTAGGTATCACTGACTAGGCCTAGATTGCCATGTCAATAAAAGGTCTTTCTTTTCCTTCATATTAGTTAGTATATATCATTATCGTCCAATGACTCTGTTTACTCGCGTTATTTAGGCAAACGGAATGCATTGAGATTAAATAAAAATTTTTGCTGTTGCTTTGGAGACAATACATTCAAACATTTAAGAACTCTCACTGCACCTAGCAAAGTGAATGTATCAAATATAAGTTATTACCTAAGTAAAGGCTTCTTACATCTGGAGAAGCAAGAGCAGAACTGCAAAACACACATAGCTTCTTCAGAAGACAGTCTTCAACATATTACGAAGACAAAAGACTGGGTGGGGCTCAGGTAAAGCTTTATGTGCAACAGTACATGAGGAAATCAGTGCCAATATCATCAAAAATGAAGCAATACACATATTGAGTATTGGATTTCATGTTCTTCAAATTAACTGAGTTATTAAACATAGACTACCAGGTTGCTTTTTCACAGTCAGTATCTTTGGATACGTATTTAGCTTTATGAGGCAATCAGAATGATTTTTTATCTCCAAATAACCTATGTCTTCTAATGTTCTAGAAAAGAAAAAAAGTGAACCACTCTGCTGCGACTTACTCAGAGAAGGTTTGCTGTGTGATTAATTGGAGGTGCAGTATACTAAAATTGCTTCCCCAGATGACTTGCCACCTCCTGCTTTTTATTTAGAGGATACACATGCCAGATGTTGTTAAACTCCGCCCATGGCATATGGCCTTACTAATTGTAAACCTACCCCCAAAAAAAGATTGAAGCCCAATTTATAACTTCACCTTGAAGAATACTGTTGTTTATCTCCTCTCATTTTCGTCCATACTTTTCATAAGTGTTTTAAAGATTCAAATTCTCAGTATTCTCCCAAAGGGTTTAGGATTATTTGAGGCTGCCTAATAGGAGGTATTCAAGCAAGATACATTTTTTTTATCATGAGTGATGTATCATATAGGGGCCAGTGTGCTAGCTCTCTGGGGAAAGGATCCTTTTCTGTAACATTTAGCCAGTGTGCTACATATCTGCCAACAACATAAGCTAAATGTTCTTACTCTCAAGGGGAGGAGAGAGAGAGACAGAGAGACAGAGAGACATTTCCAATCAAGCATCATTATGTTTTCTGCCTTGGGATTGTCAAGACCATGCTACAATGACCAATTATATCCAACAAATCACCTTTTCCATACTTTGTATCTTAAGAGTTTTATAGTTCTCTAAGTCATCATTTGTTGTTGTTGTTACACTGCCAAGTGTCCATTTACAATTCAGATGGCATTAGCAATGCATTCAGAAGCCACAGATAATTAAGGGCAATGGAGATGAAAATTGGAAGTAGGAAATACTCCAATCAAGATCTTAGTCTGGGTGTTGTGGAAATGCCTTGATCTGAGTATGTACACCCGGTGTCCACTGAGCTGTAATATTAGGGTACCACTCTGATTAGCATTTCCTAAAAACTCACTCCCCTCAGAAATCTTCAGGTGGAGGGGAGCTTAATTGTCTCCTGAAGGTCTGGTACCTTTCACCTGCACATAAGACAGCCATGATGATTTTCTTTTAAACCTGCAAGAGGGATAGAAAAAGAAAATCAGCCAGAAGTATTTGTCGGCAAGATTTCTTAATGTCCGTTTCAAAAGTCACAGATTACAGTTTAAAATGGAAGTCCCCTTTTGAACAAAGAAGGAAAGATTATGAGAAAATACAGTTTGCCATTATTGATGTACAAAGCCAGTTCTGATTGCCTCTGTCCTGTAGCTCCCCCACATGCACCACTTGGATATTGCCTAAGTCTCTGGAAATGAAAGAGAGGAGCTTCTGTCATAGTGCTTCCTGCTGCTGCTAAGAGAACCCAGCTTGACGAGCATCACATCCAACCTGTTTTTCTCATTTAACGTACTTTATGGACTGCTTGTCAGGTGGTCTCTGTGTGGTTTGCTCAGCTAATCCTTGAAACATGTAAAAGTCATACAAATTATAATTTAAGAAAAGGAAATAAAGTCAATTGACCATTGATTGTTCTTTCCTCTTATCCCAGAACCTGGTAAGAGCATCCAAGTGTAATGATTGTGAACTCAGAGAATTTCTGTTTCATTGCACTTTATCTTTGCTGGTAATGAAGTTAGTGGTTTCAACTTTAGTCTCTCTCTTTCTCTCTCTCTCTTTCTCTCTTTCCAAAGGCCACCTCCATGAAAGACAAGTAGTAATTAGACTGTTTTAGCACAATAGTCTGCCTTCTTTCAGTTCTTATCCCTTAAAAAAATGAGGAAAAGAATCAGAGAAATAGAAGCAGGCTATTTATAGAGGAAAATCTATCATTTCATTTGAAAAGGTGTCAATACAAAGAATAAAGTAGACCCGAGTTTTACAAATGTATTCATTTCATGATGATCTGTTGTTGCTAATAACAGAGCAGTGTTTATATTTTATGTTCTAGCTTTTCCCAGTTGGTGATTGACTACCTCCTATGCCCACACACTTCTCTGTTTGGGTAGCAGAATAATATTAACTTGCTTGAAATGTCCTGCTCTTAGATTGTTAAGGGACATGAGAAGTTTCCTCCATTCTGTGCTGGACACTGGCACTGATGGCCTTTGCATTTATGCAGATTTCTCCATGTCCCCTTTTTTTTCTGTATGTCACTATTCATTCACAAGCATATTTATCTACATTTTGTTAATTGTAATTTAAAATTCTATCTTAAAAGATGTACATTTATACGATAGTAATTTTGAAGGCAAGCTGTTATTTCATTGGGTTGTCACTCTTTCCAGAAATCAAACTCTCCCTGTCACATATAAATAGATTGCTTGATATACATGCAATATCCTGTTGGTGTCATGCGCTCTTTTCTTTAATCTGACTGACATGGCACATAATAAAATGCTCACTTCAATATATGTCTGTTGCATTTTGCCTAATTCTGGGCTTAGTTTAATATTAGTCATGAATATTTCCTCCAACTAGACAGGAATTTGAATATATATAAGGCACAGTTTATGTTCATACTAAAGCACAAGCTTCAGCCTTATTTTTTATTGCTTACTCTGTTTGTGATGAATTAAGTCATCTCAAGGAAAGAATTGAAAGTAACAGGGACCAGAAGTGTTATCTTTATCCACAAGTCAGGTGGGGGGTGAGTGGGTGAAATTCAGTTGCTGCGCTTTACTTTCCCTGAGCATCAGAGCCGAGAGTCGGAGGGGTCTGCTCAGTGGGGGAAAAATAACAACAGATGAAACCATATTACGTCTCTGGATTCCTCTTAGTCTAAGAAGCCACAGTAGTGTCTAATGCCCTCGTGATATTATATCTATTTTATATTCTTTTCTATCATAAGTAGGGATGAGTTCATTAGCATTCCTTATTTGTATTTTAAGTATCTTCAAATTTAATTAAAGAAAGAAAAAGTCATTACAATGATATGTATGTGAGCATGTGTATAAATGTACATATGTTCCCACATCCAAAACATGTACGCATGTACATTTGTGTATGCAGATGCAGAGGTGCCAATATGATTTTATACCTTCAAGTTTCAATGACTTGAGAACATTTCCTCCTGGATTAAAACAATTGTAAAATAGTTTGAAATTTTATTTGACCCTCTCAAATTTATCAAGAAAAATAATTCATGCCCCTTTTCTCTATTACCCTCTATTTTTTAAATGTGTATCACTTTTGAACACCTATAAGAGTGGGTTAATATTCCTTCTTTTTTTCTTTTTGCATCCTTTAATGTCCTCTATTTCAAGATGGCAATGCCCCAATGCCATATTTAAAATGAGAATCCACAGGTCATTTGGTTTGTATATGGGACTGTGATCTTCTTACCTAGGAAGAGTATCTAAATAGATGTGTAAATGGAGAGATATCTGAATAGAAAGCCACTCAGTAAAAATGCCATTATAAAGTGGCTTTCCATCATATGGATTTAAAAAATCTTACATGGCAAAACATGCTCCTCATGGGCACTCTAATGTATATTAAGTAGACCTCTGCAAATAACAAAGAGAGGTTTAGAATAGCACTACCCACCCCCTTTAAAATTAGAACAGATTTATTTGTTTGTGTCGCTATATCTAATATTTGTGTGGTATGTACGTGTATATCTGTCTTGCTTTTGGACACCTCTTCTCTCTGTAGCCGTGTTGCCATTGTATATTCTTTCATGTGGCTATATGAAATATTTTATTTCACATTTCATCACTGAAACAAAAAATTTACACCATTTCCACAAAGAAAGAGAGCACACGTTGTTTATGTGATGGGCAGCGCGGCCTCCCAATGGATGGAGACAATAGATAAAATGAACTACTGGCTAAAACAGATTAGATGCCAAACTCAGTTAGTCCTTGCCTAATTCTATAAAACTATGTCAGTTAGGGACTTACTTGACCTAAGGAAAAAACAAATCTCGAAACAATATCCGAGCTGATTACTTATTCAAACTGATTATGCTGCAGCCACTGCTCTGTTGGAACAAAATACAGTCATGTAAATTTAGCCCGTTCCCTTGGCCAGCCTGCATCGAGAAACTGCCATTACAAGGTATTTTATTCAATGACACCAGCAACATAGAGCAGATTAATTATAAAACAGAACAGCGCAACAGAAATTATATCCTAGTTACAGCCATTGCTGTAAGAATCCTACGTTGCTCTCCTTGAGCACTTCTGCTCTGCTTGAAGAGTTTCATGACACAATTGCTCTGAAAAGCTTGGGATCATCTGCAGCTATTAGCTTACTACCATGAGTTTTATTAGCTAATTACTTACATCACCTAAATGCTAGAAGATGCAGTGGAACTCAAAAGTCAAATGCTTGGGAGAAAATGGAAAACACAGACCCACGAGTCTGAGTAACTAGGTCCTGGTGCCAGGAACGTTGGCCACGCGAGCTGGAATCGCTGTCCTGTGGGTAGATGCTATCATGCTCAAATCAGATGATCCAAAGGGGATGAGAGGGGAGTTTAGCATTGGAAATGGTACTTCACAAAATGATGCTGGGTCAAGTATTGCAATGCTCACCAACGTGAGTGCGGAGTATAACATAGCAACTTGTATTTTGAAAAGCCGGCCACAGTCTCAGGTAAGCCTATTGTTCCCCAAAGGCCGTTCACAGTTACTGTTAACACACTTCCCTGCTTTCACCAGAGCCTTCAGGAGCTGTGACAGTGCTTGCAAATGGGATGCTCATGACAAGTCTGTCTGCTTCGAAAGCATGTCAAGAAAGCTGAACACTATTAATAATACTAATGGAGAGATTATCTTTAGCTCTGATTTTTTTTCTCTCCTTTGAAAATAAAAGTGGGAGGTTTGTTTGAACACCCTGCCCTTTTCATAAAGGTTGTGGGAAGCAATTGAGCCTCGCTGCAGAAGCCTTTCTTTTCAAGTTTCCGCTTAATTAAAACACCGCATTTACTTGGTTACAAGTGAACTCTTCGCTAGGATATTTTGAAGCCATAAAACACAATAGTAGTAAAATTAGCAGGAACTCTTTGTCAGAAGAGGAGCATATTTGTTAGGCTGTATGGACAAAGGGACAATTATATACTTTTAAAGTACCCATTAAAGAGGCAACCCTGTGCCAGGGCTTCCTTATTACAGCAGTCTCTTCGGCCGGGATACCATAAAGACTGTAGGGTAGCCAATTAGATAGAATTAATGTACAAATTTCCGCAGGAAAATATGTAAGCAAAATATTTAAAACCGTTCGGAGTGGGGAAAAAAAATCCAGTTGCTAAGACAAAATAAATAAGCTGGAGCTTTGATACACCACCTTGTACCGCTCCTAAGCTGATGGGCTGTGTTTACCAAAAACATGTTAAGCAGGTGACAAAAAAGATACTACTCAAGCTAAGGTCCTTTTTAAAAACGAGTTCCCAAAGTGCTCCATACCAATTTCAATGAAGTCTTGAAGGCGGAAATGTTTTTCATATTTTCATGAACTATGGCATTACACAGAATACATATTTCCAGAATTTCATAATTCTTTGGCAGAACCACCTCCCCGAGCACTTACAATAAAGCTCACATTCCCCACTGCACAAGAGCCATTTCATGCTTTTTCTTTCTTTTATTCTTTTTAAAGCTAAAAGTTAAACAAATCATTTTATAAGACAAAAGTAGGAAGGTCAAATTGTTTTCCTTTATCTGGAATGGTTACTGAACCCTGGTGTTTGTCTTCTACACACGTTGGCACTCTGCCTGCCTTTCTCTTTTGTCATGGATTTGCAGCTGTAAAGTGTGTTCGTCTTTAAAACTAAGCCTCACTGTGTCATATGTTCAACCCTGCTCCATACAACCCAACACAACTTATCACACTCTGACAGCTAATATTTAAAAGAGAACACACACGTATTTTGAGGTTTGATAACTGCTATCAATCTCGATAATGGGTATCCAATCCAAAATTGTGACAGATATCTAGTGGATTGAGCATCTACCATGAGCAGCTAATGCTGAAGTAAATGAATCAGAGAGGCAGCTACTTCACACCTATAATTAAAAATAAAACAAATAAATGCCACACAAATAAGGGAGCCGGAGAAATCTGTGTCATAGCTGCAGAATGCACCAAAGGGTGAAACCTGGGGATGCCAGTTTCCAATTTAGCTTTCTTTTCCTTTGATTTTCTTAAAATTAAATATTGTGAGTTTTTTTCTAAAGATTTTCTTTTTTTTTTTAATGGTTAAAATTTCAGGATTTCCAGTTCAATTTGTCATTGCACCTTGTTTTCGCAGGAGCTGCCAGCAGAGATATAGTGGGCCCTGAAACAGCATGACTTTGATGCTTAGAAAATGCTCTCTTTTAACAAAGTAAATCAAGGTACAGTGACCTCCAAAAGCCAAATTGCAGAACAGAGCATAATGGGTAATGGTATGTAAATTGCCATGCATGCAATTGGGATGTCATTACAGCAAGACCAAATGGTGGTAGCTAATGACCTCGACATTTGATTTCTAGGTGCATTTTATTTTATTTTTTCCTGATCCGAAAATATATCTATCTGAGACAGTGGCTTTAGCACACTGATGAGCCTGAATAAAGAGTGTGAATTTCTCTATAGTGACTATTGTGCCTTAAATCAACCAAATTTGAAGACTGAGCTGAGTAGCCCTCAAATCATCCTAATGGATACATATAATTTGTACAATATTAATTCTCATTTTCAACTTGAAGATAAATTTCCTTTTCAAATTATTCTCCTAAGGAAAATGTGAAGCATAAATATTTGGTTTTGGCCTTGAAATTATTTAGACACAGAAGAGAGATATAAACATAAATATGTTTTTCTGGCCTCAGAATGTCCATCCCACATTTAGTAGTAAATTATTTGGGGATTGAAAGGACTGTATTGTGTATCTTTAATGGCCATTTGTTCTAGAAAGTTCAGTTATTGAATACTGTGGCATCACTTCTGTACTTCAAATGAGTTTCACTACACAGCTGGTGCATTTTTGTTGAGGTGAAAATAAAATGAAAATGTTTCACTAGGAAGTCCTCCCATAACTCTAGTTAGGATTTTAAAAATAAATCATAACAAGAGCTCCAAGAAAATATTTATGGCTCTTCCCAAGCATTAGGAGAAATTCTTGCTCTGGACTGTCATTCAGAGCAAATCAAGATACTACTATTCAGACATTGCTGGAAGAATCACTAAAGCATTGTCGAGAATAACAGACCTGGAGAAAAGAGTCTCTTAATTTATTAACAATTTAAAATATTTAGAACTGACTGATACAACGAAGCATGAAATAAGTTTTATTGTGCTGAATTCTAGGGAAGTTCACAATAGCTTTAAATTACTTTTCTGTTAAGTTACGTGATTTCTTAAATTATCAGATTAGTCATGTCACACTGGACCACTTCTCCAAAAATGACATTGGGATTTGTATTGATTACTCAAAAATCTGCATTTCTGCTATATAACTACTTTTTGAGAAATTGACGTCCTAGAGGAAATATATATGCAAACATATAGATACACACACATACACAGACACACAAACACACACACACAGGCTCTATTTTAAGTATTTTTGCTTTTATTTTATTGCGAGTAATCAAATTGCTTATGAGGTCAACAAAAATACTACTAAGGTTTTTTTTTTTTCCTTGTTAAATTGTCATTGGAGTAAAACGTTACTTTCTTTTTTAATAATTGTAATCCATAGGTAAAATTTTATAGATGTCAAGAATGTGAATATCCTATACTGACTTCCATGCCTCATGTATGCTCACTTGGATTTATTTTATATCCCATTATTGGTTTAGTTCAAGACAAAATAAATTAAACAATGAATAGGCTACAGATATTTCCCATGGGGTAAGGGCACTTGATTTTATTTTCCCCTCTTCCTACATAATATTGCAATAAGTGTCTTTTGAAACTTATGGCAAGCAGTCCATGTTACTGCTCTTTCTTTTATTCCAAAATACAGCATATGCATAAGTAGTGTTGGACATGAAGACTTTTTCATTAAACATGTTTGCACATTAAAATTACTTGAGTAAAATTTTAAACACATTTTGGTTAACATAACCCGTGTGTATTCCTGCAGCACAGATAATCCCCCTGCACACTTTCTCGGAGAGACTGTAACAAAGGAGCAGCAATACAAACCAGAGAACAATTCTGCTTGATTTTCCTTTGCAGTCATTTTATCAGGGACAAGGAATATTCCACAGTGGTGCCCAGATGAAGGCTGCATGCATTCCCGAGCATTACATTGTAGAAGAAAATGAAAAACCTAATAGCATTTTGACGTATTCCAGTTAGGTTTTCCATTAAGAGAAAAAGGTGATATGTTCACACCATTTGTCAGGAAAAGAAGAAATGAAGAAAATGTTGACAATTTCATTACACTCTGGTTATGGGGTGATCTGAACTTACCTATTACAAGATAAAAAAAAACTATTCCAGATATTATTAGTTGAAAACATTATTGTTTATAGTTACTTTAACATGTGCTACAACCATAGAGTTGATATAACTGTACAAGCTCAGATTTAAAAGGAGATATTTTATATCATTTACAACCTTGCTCAAAAATTTGTATCCTTTTGAATGCCATAGCATCACACCAAGTCACCCGTTGCCGGACATTTCCCTGATAAATCCAGCCCTGCAAAGAGGATGTACAGATACTATAAAAATGCTTCTAAGTATATCATCCTTTTCTTGACCTATGTATTTATTCAGAAGATATTTTTCCCATTTCTCATATTTTTTTCTTGTATTATTGACTATAGGACTCCAGGATTTTCTGCTGAGAATATTTCCCTAGGGAGAACAGGTGCTGTCCATTTAAAATCAAAGTTAAAAAACTGAACATTTTTTTCTAGGGTGCCAGAGAGACAAGTGTGGAGTCAATCTGTTCAAGTAGAAATTGAGGATTACACACTCACAGCTTTAGCTTTATTTATATTGCCTTTATTGATTATCATTAGCGTAACATAAAGGCATTTCATATTAAGGCACATTTGCTTCATATATGCTAAAGCATATTTACAAAAATATTTTTTAATTCTGTGCTCTTGGAAATAAAATTTATGTAAAATGTCTCAGATGTATACTTAAAATATCAGGAGCATAAAGCTACATGAAGCTAAGAACTTTTTATCTGATTTTTAGTAAATTGACTAAGTGGTTTTACCTGAGGATAGCTAAGTGTATTAATCATCCTACGCACACAAAATGTCCAACAAATATTGCAGCGTATGAGTACAAAGCCTGGAGCTCTGACCAGTGCAGAGAGCACAGAATGATCTACATGTATGACAATTAGAAGAAGCTGAAAGGTGACCGGGAAAGAGCAGGAATGAAAAGAGGCAGCAGAGAATGAAGCCTGGCAGGAGAGCTCAGGTGACACTGAGCTGATTTCCCTATCAGTATGGCCTGTCCTATTCACTGGCACTAATATCATCTTCCAGCTTCATCCCATTTGTGCAGGAAATCATGTTCGCACATTTACATTTTATTTGGTACTCATTTGCTAAGGGCAATAATCAGACTCCACAGATTTCCTATCAAGAGGGGAACTCGGAAGGGCATCTGGTTCATTCATAGCGTTGAGGTGGGCTTTAGGAGTCCCATTCTGAAGCCAAGTTCTGTGCCTGAAGAGGCTGCTCTGAAATAAACCATTGGTCTTGTTTTCTAAGCAATTGTGGAATGAATTTTAAAATACTTTGTCCCAAAGTAAAATGTCATTATTTCAGATTAATCTCAATTAACAACATTATATTATACCGGTTAAAAAACATATGAGTTACATATAAATTAGGAAGTTGGTATTTTTGAAACTATGATAGTAATAATATGTACCCACTATATAAATTAAATCCCTTGTTCAACCTCATAAGGTGGTAAATGTTGACACACATCTTGTCTTCAAGTCAACCAGACCAGATTTCTGATCGTGGCCAGTACATTTCATTTCCTTCCACAGTACAATCGAGATTCCAATATTTAAAAATGTAAACAAGGACACCTGAATGACTCAGTGGTTGAGTGTCTGCCTTTGGCTCAGGGCGTGATCCCAGGTCCAGGGATTCAGTCCTGCATCACCCTCCCTGCAAGGAGCCTGCTTCTCCCTCTGCCTCTTTCTCTGCCTCGCTCTTTCTCTCTGTCTCATGAATAAATAAAATCTTTTTTAAAAAAAGTTGAAAATGTAAACAAGCCTAGGAAAATTATTTTTTCTAATAAGCAATTATAATGAAGCATCTATAGCAAAACTTACTTAAATATCTCTTAAACATATTCAGTGAATGTCTGGAACACTCTTTTTCAGCTTTGTTTTTTTACCTCTCTTCTTGTCCAAGTGTGTTTGCATGAGAATCAAGTGAAGCAATTAGAAGAAAACAAAAAAGGAAGAGAGTAGGCAAATTAAAGAAAGTTGGCATAAAGAAGGTCGAAGGCCAAATATTTATCACACATTAGCATCATTGATGTGGTGGCAGACAGAGTCTGTCAGGTTCCATGACCCAACTTAAGGATTTTTAATGTGCTCCTTTTTCCAAAACCTTCAGCTAAAGGAACTAAAATGTTGCACAGTCAGGACAAAAATCCCATCATTGTGACAACCTCTCCAGTGTCCTTTTCTGGTCTCTTGGCTGGGTTTTCAGGACTCTTGTTATTTTAAAAGTTAGCCTGTAGGAGTCTCGATCACTAATTTGAACATCTATTTAATTTATAACACTTTTAGTTGAATTTGCTATGGTGCGATTCTGCACTTGAGCAAGAGCCTTGGAAATAATTGTTAAATCCAGTGCTATTGCAAAAAGCTTGCTTTCAGACTATTCTAACTCTTGAAGCAAAGAAAGCAGTGAGAAAAAGCTAATGAAAGAGCTTTCTCACAATTTGTGATTCTTTTTCAGAAAATAAATTTATCATTGTTCTGCTCTCAGTCAGGGAAACAGAGAAGGGAAGAGATAGAGAGAAATGACACATCCTAGAAAGCCTCTCAATCCTTTCTGCAAAGAGAAATAAACAGCCAGTTCAAATAAACTAACTTCGTTTTAGAGAATAAAATATGAAACCTAAATGTGGTCTATGACGTTACTGAGGATGTGCCACTGCAAGTGGGTACCCTTTAGAGCTTTCTAGCTTCTGGCAGTTATCCCATCCACCAATGAAGGCAAAGTGAATTAAAGACACCAGAGCCACAAGGGCAGGATAAAGTCTTCCCACCCTTACTGGACCACTGTTCAGTAAGCACCAGTACACCCACCTTGGGAGGTTTGGCTGCGGAGGGCAGATGGTAGTCCCCGACTAGACACTGCAATGGTCTAATGAATACTAAAACCTTTCTTTTTCTCTGCAACACCCTCCCTCCTATCAATGCTGTGGAGACAAGAGCATTTCACACCAACTGGTAAAGTTATCTGTGACAGTCATCATTAATAAGAACTAGTATTTGTGGAGCACTCTGAAGTCTGTATGACGGGTTTTTCTTAAACATCTCTTTTTTAAGGCCAATATTACCATCATTATTTTGCAGATGACTATATCGACTGTCAAAGAATTTAAGTGAACCCAAGTCCAGATTCCAAACTTTTCCCATCACACTGACTAGGTACCTAATTGTTCTTCTGATCACCTGTCATCATGCGTACTGAAGTCTAGGAAAGTCTACGTCCTGTTGATGCTATTAATGAGATGTAGTCGAGTTTATGGAAAATTATCTTAAACAAATAGTACTTATTCAAACAGAATATTCCAGATTCTCAGTATAGAAAATTTTGTGGAGAACCTTGGGAAGTAATACATCAAAAAGCAGTACTAAGAAAGAATAATCTGTTGTATTTTATCTTGTGGAAGACTATTCTTCCTACAATGTGCGAGCACAAGAATTTACAGTCAATATATTTTGAGCTCCAGCTGATTTAAATATTTTTCTTTAGCAATATCTGATAGGGTTATTTAACTCCAGATTGGGGGTTTTTTGTTTGTTTTTTAAGCAGAAAAGATTTACTGAAAACTCTATCTAAATAGCATCATTAAAAAAACTTTCTTCTTGGTTAAATCAAAGATAATAAAGTTGTAACCAGTACTAGGTAATATAAAATCTTAACCTCCAGTTCCTTCTCACTTAATAACCAGTGAAAACTGTAGCTAGAAATGGGCACAGAAGATATCTGTGTATGGTCCTTTTGAATTCTTTTTTTTTTTAATTAAAGTTTTCTGGATCATCATCAGTAAAAAAAAAAAATCTTGTAAAGTCATGAAAGAGAAGCACAGGTCACAGCAGATATTTTTAAAAGAAAGCAATAGCTGGTATATACCGCCATGGGAGGTAATAAGTCCCAAAAGTATACTACTATTTACCACTTGCTGTCACATCCCTCCATGGTAGTGAGAGGCAGACATGTAAGGCTGTTCTTTCTTTTTTTTTTTTAAAGATTTTATTTATTTATTCATGAGAGATACACAGAAAGAGAGGCAGAGACATGGGCAGAGAAAGAAGCAGGTTCCCTGCAGGGAACCCGATGTGGGACTTGATCGCAGATCCTGGGATCACGACCTGAGCCAAAGGCAGACGCTCAATAGCTGAGCCACCCAGGAGTCCCCATAAGACACTGTTCTTGGTTGCCTTGCATAATCTGCAAAGCACAAGAAAACAAAGTACAGGATATAGAAATATACATGATGTAGATATAGATATAAATATTGATATTAGATATAAGCACATATACAAAGAGTACATGAGGCTGTTGAGGTTTTCACTAATCTGCATAATATGTTCCTGTGAATCACAGGTAAGGAGGCCGTAGATCTGGTTTATGCTGATTATTTTACTGCCCCATTAGTTAATGGCTTCTTTCTTTCTCAAAGGTGTCATAGATCAGATAAAATAATATATATATATATATATGTGTGTGTGTGTGTGTGTGTGTGTGTATACATGTGTGTGTGTATATATATACATATATATATATATACTCTGTTCATGGGAATTGAAGAAAATTGAACACTTGGAGCTTAAAGAGCTGTTTATCAACTTTACTGTTAGAAATGTTTGCAATCCTGAAGCATCAGGAGTTGTGCAAATAACTGGTGAATCAAGTCAGGATAGAAGCAAACTCTAAATGAAAGTTGAGATGGCACATGGAATAAATAGATCATCTGTGCTAGAGTTCCTGGGGTATTTAAATATAACAGACAACTAATCACAGGGAAAAGCTTCAAATTGTCATCCTGTGCAGGAAGTTTTCAGGCAAAAAGCTGAATCCAGTACTATAACTTTGTGTGAAGTTGGAAAATGTTTGACTAAATCAGTAGAAACTGGCCAGATTTCCTCCGGTTAATGATCAGAACATCTAAGACAATTGTGTGGGTCAGTGACTGGGATCAGCGATTCACTCAATTTACAAGTATATTTCACTGAGCGAGCAGTAAACAGACCTTTCAGAGACACAGACATATTTGGGAATATAAATAATAAATCACTTCTAACAGCTAAATTGAGTTTCACACATACTTGGAGAGTGTCAGCCTGGGTATTGAGATTTATAACAGTTGTCTATTTGCATAACATGGCCCAATGTGCACTTGAAGTAAACTCAGTATAATCTTGATACCAAGAAGTTAGTCTATCATCTCATAAGGACAGATTACCAGTCATTTCTGAGGCAATTGAAAGGTTAAACTGAGACACGGGTCACCTAAAAGGAGTTCATCAGGGGGCACCTGGGTGGCTTAGCAGTTGAGCATCTGCCTTTGGCTCAGGTTGTAATCCCGGGGTTCTGGGATCCAGTCCAGTACCAGGTTCCCCAGAGGGAGCCTGCTTCTCCCTCTGCCTATGTCTCTGCCTCTCCTGTGTCTCTTATGAAAACATAAATAAAATCTTTAAAAAAATAAAAGAAGTTCATCAGGATAACAATAAAATAAAATTTGAATGTAGCCCATATACCTTTGATCTCAAAAACATCAACCCACTTAAAACAGTTTCTAAGTCTGGATCCATGAGATTTTGCTTAAAAGTTTCTGGGAGTTCTCAAAATCTCTTTGCAGACAACGTGTTGGTTGCTCTGTTCTTCCTTTTCTGCTCCATCTACATACTCCATAGCCCCAGTCCCGGCCACCATACATCGGGGTCAGCTGTGTATCAATCTATTGTTGTATAACATACCTCATTTTATTGTGTTTTGTTTTGTTGCACTTTGCATATTTTTACAAATTGAAGGTCTGTAGCAACCTCATGTTGAGCAAGCCTATCACTGCCATTTTTCCAACAGTATTGCTCATTTCATGTCTCTATGTTACATTATGGTAATTCTTACAATCTTTTTCATTATTGTTATATTTGTTATGGTTTTCATTATTATTATTATATTAGTCTGCAATCAGTGATCTTTGATGTTACCATCATTCCTTGTTTGGGGGCACCACCAACTGCACCCATATAAAACAGCGAAGGTAACAAGTGTGTGTGTTGTGACAGCTTCACTGGCTGCTGTCCCATCTCTCTCTCCTGGAGCCTCCCCATTCCATGAGACACAATGAGATTAGGCCAGTTAATAGCCCCACAATGTCCTGTTAAGTGTTTCCATGAAAGGAAGAGTTGAGAGTCTTTCACTTTAAATCAAAAGCTGGAAATGATTGAACTTAAGGAAGAAAGCACGTCAAAAGCTAAGACAGGCTGAAAGCAAGCCCTCTGGTGCTAAACAGTTAGTCAAGTTGTGAATGCAAGGGAAAGTTCTGGAAGGAAATTAAAAGCATTACTCCAGTGAACATACAAGTGATAAGAAAGCAAAAGGGCCTTATTGCCGATATGGACAAAGTCTGAGTGGTCTGGATGGAAGATCAAACCAGCCACAGCAGTCCCTTAGGCCAAAGTCTAATCCAGAGCAAGGCCCTGACTCTCTCTAATTCTTTGAAGGCTGAGAAAGGTGAGGAAGCTGCAGAAGAAAAGTCTGAAGCTGACAGAGGCTGGTTCATGAGGTTTAAGAAAAGAAATCGTCTCCATAACATCAAAGTATAAGGTGAAGCAGCAAGTGCTGATGTGGAGCAAATTATCCAGAAGATCCAGCTCAGATAGTTAATGAAGGTGGCCGCACTAAACAATAGATTTTTTTTTAAACAACAGATTTTCAACGTAACTACTACCTGTAAGATAAGAAGAAGCAGAAGTTGTCTCTAATTTGGTCTCTGCTGGATTCCTTTTGAAAGTGTCAGTTTTACTAAATAGTCATGGCTTTTAGTCAGTTCCAAACAACATAAAACAGAATCAAAATTGCTGAACCCGTTTTCATTAAAATTTATATTCAGAGACATACAGGTTAGAAGGTCTCCACGGTTACCTTTACATTAAATTATTAACAGAAAAGATGACAGTGTAAATATAACAAAAAACAATGAAACCAGGGGAAAAAAGCTATTTTAATAGCACCTTGGCACACATCGTGTCAAGTAATTAAGTCTACAGACACCAAAAACAAAATAATAATTATGCTTAGGCAAAGACTTGGCTTAATTACATGTCAGGTGTTAGCACCACAGAAGCATCCCAGTTGTATATTTTATCTATTATTCTTGTGATTTTTAGTATTGGCTTCCAGGTTATCTTTTAATTTATGTATAGTAATCACATTATTAAATGTGGACATTGGAAGAAGCCTTTGGGTTAGCAAAACAGAAAACATAATTTGAAGCTATGAGTTAGGTAGCCATATTGGATTGTCACTGTTGTGAGCTTGGCACGATTTTTTATGACATTTGCTTTTCCCTGAGGAGTTAAAATGTCTGAAGAGGAGATGCCATGTAATGTTTTGTGACAATAGCATTCTTTGGGTTGTATTGGGCATAATGCCTTATATTTCAGATATGGAAATCTTTTCATCGTAAGAAATTGAGAGCATTGTACAGAAAGGCATGAAAGCAAGATTTCATCAACACAAACACTTCTGCACAGAATCTACAATTAAAAGAATCCCAGGGCACACATTTCCATCCTACAACTGCTTCTATGCACATATTCTGAGACTTTTTAAAATTAAATCAGACTTTTTGGAAGTACCTAAAATAACATGAAAGAAAACTCCCTGTCTCTGGATTTATGTCATGCTGATGGCATATTTAGCATCTGTATTCACTGTGTCCATGATTGTGTATTTTTGTATCCATGGAAATAAGTATTAGCCCATTGCATTTAAAAAAAATGTGATAGAACAGAGAACACAATGTAATTTTCTGGCTGCTGATACTAATAATATAATTAAAGAAAATTCTTAGGTTAGATCATTCCTGTCTATATTACTTAGAAAATGTATCCCACTTGACTGGACAAAGGCCTATGGTATCTGGAAATGTTTCTCATACTCAATGTCTGAGTTCCCTACTGAATGGCATATCAAGTATCGCATCTACTTTTATCATCTTGAATGCCTTAGAGATCTTCTCTAATAGATTTTGTCAAAGTATTTTTGTAAATTTCCAATGTGATTTATAAGCTTATCTAGCACATTTTCCTATTTGAAGGAAATACTTGTAAAACAGTTACATGGTTTTATATGGCTTCTAAAAGAGACGAGATTTTTTCCCTCTCTTTTAAATATATTGATTAAATTACCTTTAAATAGATAGATAGATAGATAGATAGATGATAGATAGATAGATAGATAATAGATAGATAGATAGATGATAGATAGATAGATAGATAGATAGATAGATAGATAGATGATAGATAGATTTATATTTGGTGAAAATGTACCTGAGAATGTATGAGAGGGGGAAACAAGCAAGTGGTATCCACTTCTCATTGCCTCAAAAAGGCTTATTTGTATTAAATGAAAAGAGGAGTTTGGATGTGCAAAATTATCTGTGAGAACACTGCTCAGCCAAAGCAGTAATATTCTGAGGCCCAAGACCCTGAAGGCGTTAGTGGACAGACAAGTACCCTTTTGTCCCTATTCCTGTGGTTTTAGGGTGACCAAACCATATAATATTCTATGAGGACTGGAGTTCACCCAAACCTACAAGCAGGACTTTTCTGAGGGACATCGAATTTGGCCACTGGAAGGGAGACCGTGGTCAGGTAACCAGCTCCTAAATGATTTCAGAGAACATATTGATCCCTATATTCCTTTCATTTTTCTAGTTTTAAGTACTTGCTTCACAAACAAGCTTTCTGTATGACCTATCTGAATTCTAAATGAAAAGTTACATGTTTTAATATGATAGCACATCTATTTCATAATATTTATAATGAAACTTGTGGTTACAGGTAGTCTGAGAGCATTCTAATTGCTTTACCCCTATTTCCAGTGACAGGCCATTTTGCTACTTAGGTGTCCCTCTTAGATGCTCAATTTTTTTTAACATACTAATTGACTAAGTGAATGAATTACTGAATGAATGAATAAAATAACCCCCCTTTTTCCTCCACTTAACAAAATTGTAACAATCTTTCAAATCCTGGCTAAAGTACCCTCTTTCTACTCCAATCCTAAACTAATTAATCAATTCAAAACACTTTACCATGTAACAGTAGCAAAGGTACTGGGTAATGTGCACTAGACTCATTTATCTCACTTATATTTTTTGCATTAATCATTTATTGCTTTCTATTATTAATTCCTTCTTATATATGGTTTATATCTGTACTTAAATTATTAAATGCTGGAGTATATAGTATGAATCTTATAAGAAGCCAGATATTTATATATTGAGCAACTTGTTATTTAATGAAGAAATCTTTCCCATAGAATATGTCACTAGCTTAGCTTCTACTCATCATTTCTAATTAATTACCGTATCCCCATCTCACTGTGTGGGGTCCTTCATTTTTAGTCATCTCTCCTCTTGTGTATGAACACTTCTGTGTGTGGAGAGGGGTGTGGCTAGGAAATGTAGGACTAAGAAAGAAAGGATACACATATAACCAGTTTTGCTGTATTTTATTGACAGCAAGTAAGAGTTGAAGTGTCGCCTAGAAAATAATTTTTTTAATTTCAAAAGCATTCTAGTCTATGAAATGTTGTCTTTCTAACAGAAAATCTAATCTCACAAACTTCCCTATTTTTTATCTCATTAATCAAGGCAACTATCTTCATTTGAACAAATTAATATCTCTGCAAAAAGCTATCAGTTGGCACAATTCCAAGAGAATCCCTTTTATTAGTTGTGTGTAAATAGCAGCTATTTCACCTCCCCCCCCACAAACACACAAGCCTGCCCCTGCATAGACAATAGCATGAGAGATATCCAAGATGGAATTAAAAGTCTTGCTTTTAAGAAAGAAATTCACATAAATCACAGTCTGTGAGTTTTCACACCCTTTTCTTGGCTTCTATAACACTTTTACACAGATGTATTAGCAACATGTAATTCACAATTTTGTAGTTATTTGATTATAAATCATCCTCAAAGTAATTAATTTATAATGTTATCTTCTCAGAGTCCATCCCAGCTCTTGACACATAGTAGGTATTAAATATTCATCTAAATAGTTTACCCATCATAGGAATCACCAAGCAGCATTATGTATGTCTGCATTGTGTATAAACATACATATCCCCAGATTTTTAAAAATTCTAACTACAGGGACACCTGGGTGGTTCAGCGGTTGAGCATCTGCCTTTGGCTCAGGATGTGATCCCAGAGTCCTGGAATTGAGTCCCACATCAGACTCCCTGCATGGAGCCTGCTTCTTCCTTTGCCTGTGTCTCTGTCTCTGTCTCTGTCTCTGTGTGTGTGTGTGTGTTTCTCATGAATAAATAAATAAAATTTAAAAATATATAAAAAATAAAAATTCTAACTATAACTAAAACCCAGCCACTCAAGCAATGCTTGTAACCAATTAAATATCCCAAGGAGTTATAAAGACTTATTTAAATTAAATAATTAGCAATTTAATGAAATGTAATATACCTCTTTATATATCAGACTGGAAAATTAATAAGGTGAAAAATGTATCTACTAATAATACTTACTTGTATTTTTGTCAAAGTCTAAGTATTTTGTTTCACTAAAAGAGTTTATCTTATTTTACTGTTATCCAATATAGTCATTATATATTGTGAACAATATATTCAGTATCTATTTAAATGTGGTAGGGATAGTACTTGATAAAAGGGTCTCCTGGAATAATCTCATAACTTGTAGTTCTGAACCAGTAATAAACTAATAAAAAGTTACCAATGTTACCCAGATTCATTAAAATTTCTAAAATATACACATTTGTACATATTTTATATTTTATTAATACAGTTTAAACATATAGAAAATAACATGGTATAATCATTCACCCGTGTATCTATCTCACTATATTTGCTCAATTCTCTCTCCCCTTCCTCTTGATATATTCTCCAAATTATTTTTTTCAAAGTAACCAAAGTTTTGAAATTAATGCACTTGCTTTAAACTTTTACTAATGTGAGATCATAGAAAATGTATTGGTCTCTGCCTCCAGTCCCTGGGACAGAGCTCCTAAAACCTTTGTAATTTCCTAAGCGAGAACACTGTAAACATCTCTTCTTCTATTAAAGCAACTCTGTGTGGGCTCTTGCATTATCTCCTGGATGGGAACTGGTCACCAGAAACACCAAGATATGATTGGAAGCTTCAAATTTTCAGTCCCTCACCTCAATCTCCAGAAAGGGGACAGGAGTTGGAAATGGAGCAAAATGTGACCATTCCTATGTGAAGAAGCCTCCATAATATTCTAATGAGTTTGAATTTCTTCTTGGCTGGAAAAAACATCCATACCCAGAGAATGGCATACACCAATTCTATAGGACCCTCCAGACCTTGCCCTCTGTGTCTCTTCATCTCAATCCTTTTAGCCAAATTAGGTAGAAGTTGTGAGTAACCTAAAGACTGATTCCTTGTGACTGGCATCTCAAGTTGGGAGAGGCGGGCAGTCTTGTGAGACTGTGCCATTGACCTGTGGGTTCTGACACCATTTCCAGGTAGACAGTGTAAAAATTGACTTAAATTATAGGACACCCAGCCAATATTTTAGACAATCAATTGCTTTGGGGAAAAAAAGCCCACATATTTGTTAACTAGAAGTGCAAGAAATGAAGTGTTCTGTGCGAGTAGTAAAGGAGACACACAAGAAGACTGAACTGAGATTTTTCCCTACAATGGGAGGAAAAGACTGAGTTGTTCTTTTTAACTACAGATATGTGAGTGCAAATATATCTATATTCTTTTTAAAAATACTCTTTATTTAAATTCATCTTAGTTAACATGTAGCCCAACATAAGTTTCAGAGGTAGAATTTAGTGACTCATCAGTTGCATATAACACCCCATGCTCATTATATCAAGTGTCTCCTTAATCACCCACTTATCCCTTCCCCCAACCCATCTCCTCTCCAGCAACCCTGTTTCTTTCTTAGAGTTAAGAGTCTTTTGATTTGTCTCCCTCTCTAATTTCATCTTATTTTATTTTTCCCCTCCTTCACATTATGATCTTCCGTTTTGTCTCTTAAATTCCTTTTTTTAAAAAGATTTTATTTATTTAATCATGAGCGATACAGAGAAAGAGAGGCAGAGACACAGCCAGAGAAAGAAGCAGACTCCATACAGAGAGCCCAATGTGGGACTGGATCCCAGGACTCCAGGATCACACCCTGGGCCTAAGGCAGTGCTCAAACACAGAGCCACCTAGGTGTCCCTGTCTCTTAAATTCCATATGTGAGTGAAATCATATATTATTTGTCTTTTTCTGACCAACTAATTTTGCTCAGCCTTATACCCTCTAGTTTCATCCATGTCATCGCAAATAGCAAGTTTTCATTCTTTTTGATGGTTGAGTAATATTCCATTATATATATATATATATATATATATATATATATATATATATATATATATATACTACACCTTCTTTATCCAAAAATCCAGTCAGGAAATGGGCAGAAAACACACAATTTCCCAAAAAAGACATACAAATGGCCAACAAACATGAAAAAATCCTCAACATCATTCACCACCAGGGAAATACAAATTAAAACCACAATAAGATGCCACCTCACACCAGCCAAATGGCTAAAATTAACAACTCAGGAAACAATAGATGTTGGCAAGGATGTGGAAAAAGGGAAACCCTCTTACACCGTTGGGGAGAAATGCGAACTGGTGCAGTCCCTCTGGAAAAAAATTATGGCGGTTCCTCAGAAAGTTAAAAATAGAGTTACCCTATCATCTAGCAATTACACTGGATAAATTTGGATAAATTTACGTATTTATCCAATGGATACAAGCATAGTGACTCATATATATATATATATATATATGAATATATATATATACACATATATGTGTATATATATATATTCTTAATATATATAATTTAAGGTTTCTTTTTTTTAAGATTTTATTTATTTATTTATTCAAGAGAGACAGAGAGAGAGGTAGAGACACAGGCAGAGGGAGAAGAAGGCTCCATGCAGGGAGCCTACGGTGGGACTCTATTCTGGGAATCCGGGATCACGCCCTGAGCCAAAGGCAGACGCTCAACTGCTGAGCCACCCAGGCATCCCAATCTTTAATGTTTCTTAGACACTAGATACCTTTGAAAATCTGGCAAATATTATGGGCTTTATCTTCAGAGATTTAGGAGTAAATACATATGTATGTACATATACATGTATAAATGTACATTAATTTGTATTGTACTTTATAGAGTTTCTTCAGACAGCCTAAACACCAACTTAAGAAAGTAGAATTAAATGAGCATTATGTATGGGGTGCCTGAGTGGTTTAGTCAGTTGAATGTCTGACTCTTGGCTTCAGCCCAGGTCATGATCAGGGTTCTGGGATCGAGCTCCGCATGGGTCTCTGTGCTGGGTATGGAGCCTGCTTGGGATTCTCTTCCTACCTCTCCCTAGTCCCCCTCCCTCTCCTAAAAATATGTGTATCAGTCTTTTCTGAGTAATTTTTTATTCATTTTAATCAGTTTTAGGGGTTTTTTTAAGATTTTTTTAAATTTATTCATGAAAGACACAGAGAGAGAGAGGCAGAGACACAGGCAGAGGGAGAAGCAGGCTCCATGGAAGGAGCTCAATGCAGGACTAGATCCCGGGTCTCCAGGATCACACCCTGAGACAAAGGCAGGTGTTAAACCTCTGAGCCACCCAGGATCCCCTCAATTTTAGTTTTAACTATAAAACATTTTTAGACAGATTTATTTATCTACTTTTTAGCAACTTTTCAAAACAGAACTTAATTTTCCATGAACAGATTGTATAAATAGTTTAGTAACTCTCAAAGGCTAGTCAGCTTGCTGTGTAGTTTAATTCCAATATAAATATCCCTAATAGCAAAGAAAGTCAACTCAAGTATTTTGGGGCTGAGGATATTTTTGTGTACTAGCTTGAAAATGTAGCTACTGTGGGGGTACCTGGGTGACTCAGTCAGTTAAGCATCTGCCCTTGGATCAAGTTGTGATCTCAGGGTCCTGGGATTGAGTTCCACATCAGGTTCCCCACTCCATGGGGGGTCTGCTTCTCCCTCTGTCCCTCCCTTCTCCCATGTTCTCTCTCTCTCTCAAACAAATAAAAAATCATAAAAGAAGAAAATGTAGCTACTTTCAATGACATTTTCTTTTTGAAAAAAGGCTGACCACATTAAATCAATATGTAATACTTCTCTCCCTTGCCTCAATTTTAATGGTTACAAATTCCCTAAGGATTTTTTTTTAATGGAATATATTCTTGCAGGAAACCCTGGTCTCTTTTTATATGCATGGGTCACTAAAGAATATGTAGAGAAATAATATGTTGAGTGCCAGAATTAAGTTAGAGTAATAATCCTCATATTAAAGTTGAGGGATATTTTATAAATATCATTTTAATAAATATGGTGACTATTAGAAAAAAAAACATTTCTAGTGGTGAGTTATTAAAAAAAAACAGTGCAAATTAAGTAATATAGTTGAGCACAACTGGAAAGTCTAAAACTAAACTATTTCCAGATATGGCTTGACCAGTGATCCTAACCAATTTTTCTGCAATTTTTTTCTACTTTCCTCTGTAACAGTTTCAACTGTAAGCTAGATTCCCTCATGGTGGAGAGGAATGCTTGTTGCACCTGAGTTACATAGCTTCCTTTTTTAATATAGGAAAAGACTGCTTCCTACAACAAATAAATAAGTATCTATTTTTCACTCCGATTGGTCCATCCTTAAACCAATCACTGCTATGAGGGAAGTAGCATATAGTAGCAAATATATGAGTTACATAGAGCAGATGTATAGCATATATTTCTTTCTTTTTTAAAAATATTTTATTTATTTGTTCATGAGAAACACACACACACAGAGAGAGAGAAGGAGGCAGAGACACAGGCAGAGGGAGAAGCAGGCTCCATGCAGGGATCCTGACGTGGGACTCGATCCCAGGGCTCCAAGATCATGACCTGGGCTGAAGGCAGCACTAAACCGCTGAGCCACCCGAGCTGCCAATAGCATATATTTCAAGTGTCAAAAATATTTAATATTTGTTGCTTTTTTTGAAAGACACATACTTGAGTGTTATTAGTACCATAATTATGAGTCTTTGGTTTCATTAATCTACGTCAAATCAAGTTTCTTTGTAATTCCTGGTATTCAGTTAGGAGCTAGAAATCTACTTGCTCCACAATCACTACTTTGTTCACAGTAAGAATGAAAGTCAAGAGTGATATAACAAAGACCAATTAGCTTTAGATTTGTAGTGTGTGATCCTTGGGAGAATAAACAAATATCAGTTATTGAGTAACTTTTGGAAAACACAATTAACCATAGACATAGATTCTTCTAGGATCCTTTTGAAGACCTTCATTGCCTGCTATTTGAAGGAAACTGAAATGGATACAATGGAGCTAAAAACCCAAAGAGGTTACCCTTAAAAATGCTTAAATGTGCTTTAACAATAGTTGCTCGTTAAAGTTTTGTTACATTTCGGGACACCTTGGTGGCTCAGTTGTTGAGTGTCTGCCTTTGGCCCAACGCCTGATCCTGGAGGCCTGGGATCTAGTCCCGTGTCAGGCCCCCCCGCATGGAGCCTGCCTCTCTCTCCGCCTATGTCGCTGCCTCTCTCTTTCTCTGTGAAATAAATAAATAAATAAATAAATAAATAAATAAATAAATAAATAAATAAAGTTTTGTTGCATTTTGACAGAGTAAAACACTGCATTTATGCATTTATCAGGGTATTTTTTGTTACTTACATTTTGAAACCTGTAGCAACAGCACAGGAGAAAGGACAGAGGAAGAGGCTGAGAGAGAGAACCTTAAGCAGGCTGGTATGGAGCCTGAAATGGGGCTCAATCTTGACCCTGAGATCATGACCTGAGCCAAAATCAGAAGTTGACCACTTAACAATGGACTGAACCATACAGGTGCCCCTGGACCATTCTTGAAAATAGATTTGAAAGTGAGAGTAAATAGGGTTGTCAGAACTACTCAATCATCAATCAATCAAACAATCATTCTCTTTTGAACCAAAGTAGTATTTCTGTGGCAATAATAGAAGAAGCATATTATCACCCAGAATATTGTTATTACCAGTCATGTTTTGGAAATAAAGTTCTTTCATTGATATTTATGCGCTTTTAGTATAATTGTTTGTGGGGCTCAGTTAAGAAAACATTATCATTTTTATGTCTCTAAATTGAGAAGTATAACTGGTGTAAGTACTTCTAGAGTTTTTGTGAGAAAGTAGCTGGTTCAGAATCAGGTACCAACTCAGTATTCAATAAAATAGACCAACATTATTTTGTTGCTATTATTATTTTTACCTTTCAGTTTACGCTTTTGTGGCATAATCAATTTTCCAGTTTTGTTAAGATATAATTGATATACAGAACTCCATATGTTTAAGATGTATAGCATATAATTTGATTTACATATATAATGAAACAACTACCACAATTTAATTAACATTCATTGTCTCCTGTAGTCACAAAAACATTATTTCCCTTGTGATAAGAACTCTTAAGATTTACTCTTTTAACTTTCATTCATGCCCAAAATATAGAACATGTTACAAATTTGCGTGTCATCCTTGTAAGGGGTCATACTGATCTCTGTATCATTCCAATTTTAGTATATGTGCTGCCAAAGTGAGCACTACATATGTATATATGATGCTTATTTCAGTAGACCTTCCATCTTTGTCAGACAAAAAATTTCTTTTCAAAAAATTATTTCTTAACAACGATTTAAGTAGTGAGGAAGTGACATTCTGTGGTATATTTTAGCAATCAACAAAATATGAGACTCTTTGTGAAATATTTATTTTAGGTCCTAGAATTTAAACATTGGACATTTGCTCCTCTTGATCATCTTTTAGGATCAAATAATAAACAATTTGATTTGACAGATTTCCTTTGGTGCTTCATACATCTGTTAAAACATAACAAACATGAGTAGCACTTAATGAGAATCTGGAGGAGGATGTATATAAATAAACCGAATTTCAACTTGAAAGTTATTAATTGCTCCTTGGTATTAAAATGGATGTAATGTATTTAGTATAGGATCTTTCTGCCAAATAACTATAGCCCATCTTGAATAGTTGCTCCACAACCATAATATCTTAGTTAAGAAAACTACATCATAGCCAATGTGTAGCAATATGACTATTTTAGTAAAAATGCATCTAGTTTATTAAATGTTATATATTTCTGAATTTTTAAAGACTAAATTTAGTTACCCACAGAGGCAAAATTTTCCCCAAATAATGTTATTTTTGAAGTATTTAACCTTTGACATAGGTCCAGCTTCTTCTTAGCTCAAGGGCTTTGTCCTATTTCTTTTCAGCATACTTTATATTTACCTATTTTCCATTCAAATAAGTGCACTTAAGCAGATATATTGTTTTCCCAGCTTATAATAGGGATAGTAATCATCTACTTCTACTAATTTGCTTACCAAAAAAAAAAACCTTTCAGTAGCATATTAATAGGTTTTAATGCACTGAGGGCTCATATTGACCTCTAAAACAGCAGATGGACACACAGTAATATATTAATGCATCAACCTTAGTTACAAACTCCAAGTATTTTAATTGCCTCCATGATAGTTATAGTTGACTCCAGTTTTAAATGTCATTGCTGGTCAGGGTTGGTAATAAGTTTTCTTCCCTTCCCCCCACCCCTTGATTATTTCCTAAGTGGTTTAAGGTTTGAAATCTGAACACTCCTACACAGAGTAAATGTAAAATAAATAGATAAGGCCTAATGAGGGCAAAGCCGTGTCAAAAAAGATTTTCATTATAAATGTTATTCTCTGTAGCTATCCTTGTTTTCACTTTTAGAAAGTTTTTATAAAGCAATAAGCATTTTTTTCATTATCATTTCTGAAATTAAATCAGCCATATAGTCAACAACTATTTACTGATGAATGACTTTATACCAGACACTTTTCTAAGGCAAGCAATGGACAGAGAGGCAAGAATGTTGCTTTTGTGGTCCTTACATTCTGGAGAGGACCATGAGTGGATTTCAGATTGAATGGCCAAAACAATAAAGAAGAAAACCAATATTTTATTAAACAAGATAATTTAGGGAAGTTATAGTTTTACTATACAGAAAAACATATTTTTGTGACACACTGAGGGGATATCTTTTAGATTTGGTGGTTCAGGAAACCCTTCTCTAGGGAAGATATTGGAAATAATATCTGAATTATTCAAAGTACTTGTCTGTATGACCAACTGGAAGCAGAGCATTGCAGACAAAGAGAATAAAAAATAGGAAAGAAATGATGGAATATTTATATTTCATCAAGATGTGAGCCACAGAGGTTCAATAATAATTTAATTTTTGAAATGTCCCCAAAGTATACCAATGTAGTATTTTAAGAAATGTTGTGTAAGCAAGGAATAAAAAAATAGGCAATGACTTAAAAAAAAAAAAGAGGTAAGAGAGCCATCTATGAACCTAACATTCTTATTTAACACCACTGTAGCAAAATTTGTGAATCTGAATGCTCAGTTCAAAATAATTTACTACCTATTTCTTCATAGGAAGGATGCTCAATTATCTCAGTAATGATAAACTTCTAGGTGACCTTCTAAAATACTTGTATGAACTATTTAGAAATGTTGTTGCTGTTCCAACCCACAGAAACACTTTTTATCCTATAACCCTCCCCTCCCCGCCACACAGAGGTATATGGACATATGATGGAAGAATTTGTTTCCCAAAATAATACTATGTATGACAAACTCTTGATGTTTTCTATCATTTCATTTCTAAAATATGCCTATCACAACCTACTAAATTGATTTTATGACCTACCAATGAGTTTCAGCCTGAAGATTAGAAATTTTGTTTTAGAAATCATTCAGCAATTGACACAGCCTAATCTATACACCAAAAACAAAAACAAAAACAGCTAGGCCAATTACTATAGACTAATCAAAGTTATTTATCTTTTCAGAAAAAAAAATAGTATAGTTCTTTAATGTTTTCACAAACGCTAAATCAAGAAAAAAAAAAAAGAAGAAAAAACCCAGAATTAGTATTTTCTTTGCCTGACAGCATGGTAATTTTGTGTTTGCAAGGAAGGCAATGCCTTTATTTAATGGGGTAGTTGAAAGATTTCCACACTTATAAGGAAAACTTATTTTCTTTCTGGTCACTCCTGGTCCCAAGTATTGGTCTCAATTATCCCCTAAATGCAGAAAGGAAGCATTTAAAAATTTAACAGTAGAGGACTCCTAAGAGAATTATAGTAAAAGACCAAAATGGTGTTAGCTTAAAACCTTCATAACAGTGAATTTCATATTTATAAAATAAACTTTTAACAGTAATACTTGAAATTTTTGCTTAAATGTATCCTTAAATTTTTAACCACCTCAAGTAGAAATGTCACATAATAAATTATACCAAAACACAGTTTCACACAAACTTTGGCCTCAGAATACATATTTATACAAATATTTGATGTTTTGGAATTTACCCAGAATCCACAATAACAAAAGTAAAGTCATATTTTGAGTATGTGGATTTCAACAGATGGAAAGACAGCATTTATGCTTCCTTCCTTCTCAATTCTGACCCTAAGATGCCTTATGTTTCTCATTTGTTACATTGAGATAACTTTCAAAAATTTGTTACACATATGTTGTAAAAATAATATCATATAAACCAGAAAGTCTAATAAATGCTACGGATTTATGTAGGAAGGATGTAGACCCTGATATTTACCATAGGCAAACCCTGGAGCCTTGCAAGGTCCCCAATGAGGGGGCCCAGTAGTCTGACTCTTGTGCCTTTGCTAACACCTTCTTGTCAACTCTGGGTCACCCTAGCCAAGCCACCAACTCTGCTATAAACCTTCACAGACTAGAGCCTTAGAAGGTTATGTGGCAGGGTTCCTTCATGAATCCCACAAACTCCCTCCATCAACCAATTCCAAACACGTGGCCTTTTGTGTCTATGTTTCCAAATTCCTTCTTATGGACTCCACAAGCTCCTGCCCTTGTCTTCTGTGGAATAGTCTTACCACACTCAGGCCTCTTGAATATAAAATATTCCCACCACATAGCTTATTTTGAAATTTCCTGACAATAGAAAATCTCTTCTGGAACAGAAATTCTCAAACACTACAATAGATGATAGATAGATGATAGATAGATAGATAGATAGATGATAGATAGATAGATAGATAGATAGATGATAGATAGATAGATAGATAGATAGATAGATAGATAGATAGATAGATGATAGATAGATAGATAGATAGATGATAGATAGATAGATAGATAGATAGATAGATAGATAGATAGCATCTTATGCAGATCTGAGAAGAGCCTGCATAGATGGTCTTTCACTTTCTCCAAGGTTACCTCCACTTAAAGTTCTGGTTGAATTGCAGGGTGCAGGCACTTCTGTATTTAAGGAGGTGAAACTTTCCACAAGTTTATAAGGCTCATTTTAGTAATTTAAAGAAGAGGTGTCCAGATACTTCCATGGTGGGCCATGTGATCAGAAATCTACACATGTAAACTGGTTTGTTTTGTTTAAATCAATTTTGTTGTTATATAATTTATATTGATTAAGCCACATCAATTTTGAATATACAGTTGCACGTGTTTTGACTCATGTACACACCTGTGTAAGTCCAGATATAATTAAGATCAGAATATTTACATCACCCAGGAAAATTTTCTTTTGTCACCTTGCTTCCCTCATCTCTGGTGTGGCAAATACAGATCTGCTTTCTGAATCAGCTGTTTAGTTTTGCCACATTTTAGAAACTTACATAAATTAAAGCATACAGTGTCATACTCTTATACTCTTTTATGTCTGGCCTCTCACTCAGCATACTCTTGTAGAGATTCATCCACATTATTGCATTTAGCAATAGTGTCTTTTCATTGATAAGTAGTATTCCATGACAGAGACACACCGTAATTTATTTATCCATTCACCTGTGACGGACATTTCTGGTTTAGGAATATATAAACCTTGAGGCTCTTCTAAAATGTAGTACATTATACAACAAGTTAGTCAAAGCCATACATTATGTGGGAAATGCATGTTATTTCCACAACAATCTTACCATATACATTTTGAAAAACATCCTGAGTTGTTTTTTTTTTTTCAGTTGCATTACGTTAACATAATTTAGAAGAGTAAGAAAAAAAGATGGCTTATTTATATTCACAAATTCTCAAAAATTTCATCTAAGTTCTTACTTTATTTTCAGCAAATAATTCTTCAGTTTTTTAAAAATGACAGGTTCCATTGAACTCGGGACCATTCGGCAATGGTAATGAGTGTGGGTCTCACATTCCCAGGAACTCAGTGCATTTTAAAACCTAATTCCTACTCTTCCTTGAAGAGACTACAATGCCCTTGTTTTTTCCTCACAGATTACAATTCAGCATGTTTAAGCATTCTGCTACATGAGTAACAAAATATAAAGCCCTTGATCTGAGGAAGCAGCTAAGTAAATATCAGTTGGTTTCCAAGAACTAGTCATATGACATATTAAAATAAACCAAATGCCCAGCTTCTGGTTCATCTCAATTCAAGTATTCCATAAATTGGCAATGGTTAAAGACATAGTTACAAAATAATTTGGAAGATTTAAGAGTTTTTTTCTATCATCTCCTGCAGTGAACCTGACTTGCAAACTTCTTAGCAAAAGTCCACTTGACAGAAACTTGCCTTTTGAATTGAGAAAAGTGTTAAAGACATATATTTCTAACATTATTTCATTACAGAAGTCTATCTGTGGCAAATCAAGCCCAGCTTTTTCATATCTAGACCAAACATGTAGAATTCCTTCCTGGAGAGCCACTAAATACTACTGGGGGAGAAAATCTAGAAAGTAGAGATAGTTTGGTTCATATATTTGATAGTCCTTGGTCCAGGGATATACTTAAATCAGAGAAGAGAATCAGGAAGTAGTTAGAAATATGAATCTGGAAAGGGTCAGGGACAATTACAAATACTCAACATGGAAGAAACATATGTCTATTGGTAGATGAAGAATGTATACAGCCGTAAAAAGGATGAGGATGGCATAGATGGACCTATGCCAAGTGAAATAAGTCAGACTGAGAAAGACAAATGCCATATTATTCCACTCATAAATGGGATCTATAAAAAAATAAATAAATAAACCAAAAGCAAAATCAGAACTATACAGAGAACAAACTAATATTTGTCAGAGGGGATGGGGGTGGGGGTTTGGGTAAAATGGGTGAAGGGGTGAGGGATGCCCAGGCCCTCAGCTATGGAATGAGTAATTCATGGGAATAAAAGCCAGAGCACAAGGAATATAGTCAATGAGACTGTAATACTGGTGTAATGGGACAGATGGTAGCTATACTTGTGGTGAACACAGCATAATGTGTAAATTGTCAAATCACTAAGTCATACACCTGAAACTAATATAACATTGTGTGTCAATACATTCAAATTAAAATAAATAAATAAAAGGAAAACAAATAAATAAATAAACCTTCTCGCCCAGGTAAAGGGAACTAATGTTATATCCATTGCTTCACACCTTTAAACACTTTTTGGGAATAGATGGATTCCATCACCCTACATACCTCCAGTCCTTTAGAACTCTTGCCCAGGCACATTCCAAACCTGGTTTAATCAAAATCATGGACAAATTGTTTTAATTTTAAAGTTCTTCCCGGAAAAGGAAACATAGGAGTATTAAGGACTTTAGGAATCAAGCACATACTTTTATCATACTTTTAAATATTAAATCTGCACGCAGCTATCCGTTCTTCTCAATTTCAAGTTGCCTACAAATTTGATGAAAGTGCCTTGCAGTTTTCCATCCAAATTATTCAGATATTGTGAACAGAAGGGAAGAGGATAGAGCCCTGTGACTCACAATCAGATTCCTCTTTCTGGATTGGTCAGCAGCTTTGGGCAAAGTCATTTTGCTGCATCCAATCTATCAAATTTATAAGCATGGAGTCAAGGTTTTTCATCACAAGAGACCTTGCCCAAATGTTATTACTATACTCTAATATTTCATCTAATAAGACTGTTGAGGAAGAAATGAAATTTGCCCCAAATTGTTATTCTTAGTGAACCCATGCTGGTTTCTAGTTATCATCATTTCTTTCTCTAGATGCATGGAAGGACTCTAATTTCTCTAGGTAATTTTATGAGGAAATCTGAATTCTGAAATCCTTCCTGAAAGTTTTCCCAATCCCATCTGTCACAGAGAACACACCCCTAAAGAAGAATTTCCTCCCTTTCCCACTCTCTGTATCTGTCCGTCTTTTCCTCATGATGATGGAAGTGCAGCTCTTACCTTACCAACTTCTCCACTCTTGCTTCTAGACCCTGTCATCTTTTCTATTATCATGGAAGCCCAAGTGACTATAGCAGAATGAAAAGGGAGAGTGGTTGAGAAATGAAGTGAGAGGGACAGACACCAAACCCCTAAAGAGACCAATGTTTTTAAGTGTCATAAGAGAATTTTTTAATTGGCATAAGAAATTGGTGGTGTTATAATCTAACTTCATCCAATTGACTGAGAAAAGCAAATTGACTTGATTCAGGAACTGCATCTTCCTGTTCCCATGACTTGGTTTTATAAGATTGCCTGCCTGGAGGAGGTTGTAGGAGACAGATAGAATCCAGAAGCCCTACAATGGCCTTTACCATCCTTTTGCACGAAGCTCAGTCAATGGGAGTTTCAAAATTCTTATCTCATTCTGCTCCCTCTTTATTCCAAATGTGCTTTGTATTCTATGTGATATTTAATATGTGCATTGCTTTCACAGAAAAGGAAACAAATAGGAAACAAATTTAGACCAGAGAAGCTGTACCCAGGCACATCTTCCTAATGCAGCCTTCCGTCTCATCTGACCCCAAGAGAGAATTCTAATAATGTTATCGTTTGATTCCCATTTCAGGCACTTTGCATTTTTATATATGCTAAAGAATTCAGTAAGCCATCCAACTGGCATAAGCAATAGGAAAACTTCCTTTATAGCACAGGTGTACAAGCAAACAAATTCTCTCCGTGCTTGAAAATTGATCCTCCAATGTAGTGAACTTCTCAGCAGCGTGCTGAAGTGGCAAGAAGCTATAGAAGAGAGCACATCTGTCAGGTAGAGGGGAGAGATGGCAATCACTTCCTCTCTCACCTTCCGGCACAGTCAGGAATAGAGTGTCACCCTGAACGGTCTTTTCCCAGCCACACTGCACATTTGGATTTGTTAATAACAGAGATAAGTCAGTGTGTGTATGTGTGCTGTTAAGAAAAAGAGAGGAAGAAGGAGGGAAGGAAGGAAGGAAGGAAAAAAGAAAGAGAAAGAAAAGAAAGAAAAAGAAAGAAAGAAAGAAAGAAAAAAAGAAGAAAGAAAGAAAGAAAGAAAGAAAGAAAGAAAGAAAGAAAGAAAGAAAAGAAGAAGAAGAAGAGGAAGAAGAAGAAGAAGGAGGAGGAGGAGGAGGAGGAGAGGAGGAGGGAGGGAAGGAGGGAGAACAAGAAAAGCAAGCAGTGGGTATTAGATTCTATTGCTAGAGTCAAACACATGTGACTATCTGCTTAGTTCTTGATATCCTGTAAAGATAACCTCATGTCACTGAGACCACATAAGGTGCAATGTGTTATAAATCCCTTTTAATAGCAAAACAAGTGCCAGGAATATACCACAGTTGCATTAAAGTGAATAGTTAAACATAGTGCAAATGGCCCAACTCAGGCTCTAAATAAATGTGTCCGGGCAGAGGGTGGGGGTGACTGGGTGACGGGCACTGAGGGGGGCACTTGATGGGATGAGCACTGGGTGTTATTCTTTATGTTGGCAAATTGAACACCAATAAAAAAATAAATTTATAAAAAATAAATAAATAAAATAAATAAATCAGTGTATCCCTGGAACCTGGCTGGAAGTCTTGATGCTGAAAGAACTCTCCTTTGTCACCACCTCAAGGCCTGGTTATGCTTTGTTCTGCCAATGAGTCACAAAAGCTTAGATTCCGTATTTAGAAATTAAATCATCACCTAACTCCTACGGCCCACATTTTTCAAATGGTGTCAAAACCTGAAGCATAACTGAGTTACATCAGACAGAGGTTAATGACACAATTTTGCTAAAATGGAACAGATTATCTGGCATCTGAGCCACTTCCACCTGCTGTTCTTCATAACATAGCTCTCTGTTTCTTAAACCGTGGGCCTTAAACAAAAATCTTGTGGTGGATGATCGCTTTGATGCCGATTTGTCAACCTTTTTTAACATTTAAAGCTTTCTTCAGGGATCCCTGGGTGGCGCAGCGGTTTAGCGCCTGCCTTTGGCCCAGGGTGCGATCCTGGAGACCCGGGATCGAATCCCACATCGGGCTCCCGGTGCATGGAGCCTGCTTCTCCCTCTGCCTGTGTCTCTGCCTCTCTCTCTCTCTCTCTCTCTCTCTCTCTGTGACTATCATAAATAAATAAATACCTTAAAAAATGTTTAAAAAAAAAATAAAGCTTTCTTCAGCCAAACATCAATGCCACAAAACTATAACTGCTTGTGATGTAGCTACTTTGCTTTTCTTCCAAATATTAGGGTTACATGGCATAAGCCAAACCAACAAGCCCAGACAGCCCGGCAGCCTCTCTCTTTTGCAGACCTCGCTGACCCCCTCTGTTGCACTCTTTGTACTTCTATGTATTTTCTAAGTGTGGACAAAGGACTGCCACCGACCCTCACTCTCCACCTCACCAATTCTTTCCAGCTAAGACATCTTTAGGGTTTGGTGGTGATAAATTGAAGACATCCCCAGCTTTAATCAACATTCCTCCATAATCCTTCAACTAAGAGCCCCACGTATTAAACACCCTTTCGAATCAGGCGTGTGTTTAGCCCCTAACCTGGTCTTGAAAGCTGAATAACAATATTGGCCCTTGCAACACAACCAAATTAAATTTTACATTGACAACAGCTAACATGTTATCATTTTTAAAGCCTCTTCACTGACGACATTTCCATCTGAACTTTTATTGCCAGAAAGCTGAAGGTGCCTGCCAAGTCCAGTTGAAGCTAACCCCACCACCTTCAGTGAATACAGCTTATGCATTTTAGTTATGTTTATCAATATGAATCTTCTAGTCTCTTCCTCTGGATATTTTTTTTCCATTTAAAGAAGAGATAGCAAATGTTTTAAAGTAAATTTTGGCTCAGCAGTATTTTCAGGTGTAAATAGAAATTGTTTTCTTTTACAGGCATTTACATTACAGTAAATTCTGCTGCATTTGAAAACCCGTCGGCTTTATTTTGTACTGGTATTCAGAATCCTCTCCTTTTGACCAATATTCTATAAAGTTCCTCTGGGAAGATAATGTGCATGATTGCAGGCTCGCCTTGTTAAAATCCATGGCTTTTTTATGCAGTCATGTTTTCACCTATGAATTATGCATGAAAAAGTATCTCATTACATTTCATTTTCTTTACAGCGGCGTCCTCTCTTCTAGACGGACTCGGGTTCCCATCAGCCGAGCTCCCCTTGCCCTGCAGCTTGGCTCCATCTTGATGCCTTCATAGTATTTGAGACAAAATGGGCGTGTTTAACTTGTCACCTCATGCCTGGTATAAATTATTCACTGGAGCTTTGCACAGATTTGTGAGATAACCAGCCTGGACTGGGGGAAACTTCACAGGCTGCGTGTGGGAATCTGACAGAGCTGTGGAAGGCTGTTTCTTCAGCTGTTGTCCAAGGCAGAGGCAAAAACTGTTTTGACTCTAAAACTTAGACTCATTTTAAAAAGCTTACAAATCTCTCTCTCACCTTCACAAAAGAGAAATTAGCTATAACTGTTTGCCACTTAGATGTGTGTGTTTCAGTGTTTTAGGTCAAGGAACAAAGCCCTGTGCTTCTACTTCTACTTCTTCTTCCTCTTCTTCTTTTTTTTTTTTTTTTTTTGAAATGAAGTCATTGGTTTTCCATACCTGACAAGATGAATTAAATGTGGAGAAAAGATCAGAGAATTTAATCAGCACAGTCACAGTGTATGTGGTTGGGAACAATCACTCAAAGAAGCATATGGAAAACTCGGTTAGTATGGTGTGTGTGTGTGTGTGTGCGCATGTGCATGTGAGTGTGTGTGTGTGTGTGTGTGTGTGAGAGAGAGAGAGAGAGAGAGAGAGATAATTATGATGATTCTTAACTAAGCCTAGAGCTCTGATTCCAAACATTTCCTCATAAGAAAATCCAATTAGAATGAAGATAATCTTTGTCCATATCAAATTGTGACATTCGCAATGATAGAGTCACATTATAAAAAAGGGTCACATAAAAGTAGCAAAAGAAATAATTGCCAAAGAATCAAAGTTAATATCAAAAATATGATTAACAAATCAGCTTCTTATTTTTCTTGTCCAATAAATACTTCTTAGAATCAATCATGATTATGCAGGCAACCAAGGGCCACTTTCTATGGATCTGAAAAAGGTGAAAGGTCATTGAAGTTTATTTCTGGACTAAGAAGGCTTGCTCAACTTTCTTTAGTTTTTCTTCCAAGAATGTGGTCATGGCGACAAAAATTTTCATATCTCAACTGTCATATATTCTTTCCGACTAAGAATTGAAACCTTCTTATAATGAAACCCAGTGAAATGACTCATAAGTTGCTCTAAGAGTAATAGCAGTAAGGCTTATGGTTCTGACAGTATGCTTTCAAAATATATCCTCTAAATGTGGAATGTTCTGATATGTGAGTTCATTATAAAATTTTATACCTTGTAAAGCAGATGTTTTGCTTTCTTATTTCCATTTTCCTAATAATTATGTGTGTAGTGTATTTTCTAAATGCAAGTGTATATACATACTTAGACATATTAAAATATATTTCTAAAAGAAAATTTAAAAATAAGAAAATAAAAATAAATAAATTTCTACAGCTTTTGTATATATGTATTATATACACACACATACGCAAACAAACCATACACTCAATGCTCAAATATTTTGCAAAGAGATGGTGATGTGACTTATGAAGAGTGTAAGTAATACTTCAAAAGTCTGTGGTCCAATTGCCATTATCAGTTGTTAAACTCCGGGAAATGATGGGGTGTCCCCTGTTCCTTTTTTACTCTCCTGACTTCAAAGAATCTTCCTGGCAATCATTTAATACTAATATGGGAAAATGATTTTACATTTTCAAAGTAGCATTTATTTAAACACCCAAAAGCTTTTGTGATAAATATAGCATTTCTTGCCTATTTTACTGCTCTTTCTTCCTGTGGTGGCCACCTTGTCATAACTTGCACATAGATCTAATGGGTCTGACCCTGTCTGTTTTTATGCAAGTTCAGAGGAAGGAATTGACATTTTCAGTGGATTGCAGTTTTCGTTGAAAGCTTATCATTTGCCACAGTGATTGGCATTAAAAGAATGCTATTTAAGTATTGGCTGAATGAATGGATGACCTATTATTATAGGTAGTTCCGTAACACATGGAAATTCATAGAAGATATGAATATAGTTAAATATCAGCACAGGTGAAGGTGGGTGAGTCAGGTTCTAATTTTCCCTTCAACAACTGTTCTGTTGTTTCCCAGCAACAACCACAGATTAAGCTCCTGGGAGCAGATTTGTTATACCCAGCTTGATTTCTAGGAAACTTATTCAACGATATAATTTGAACAACTAGGGCAAAAGACATAATTATTGCTATGGAGTCATTTGATTGAGCACTGGCACCAGAGTATTTAATATTAGGTATGATCAACTGTAGTCTAAGTTTAAATATGATACAGTTTCTCTGTACTCTTGCCCATTTTGAGTGTTATTAAAAAACATCCAGGACAATTTAGTGGAAATAAAATCTTATCTAAAGATTGATGCCATATTCGCTTGTTTATGTTATCCCTTGTATAAATGGTTGGTTTATATTCTTCACAGTGTCCAAGAGAGATACTATTTCCTCCAGGAGGAAGTCTACTAGCACCTGTGAGAAAGAAACACAAAAGATCCACAGCTGTATATGGCTTGATTCTACATATTTTTCTACTCCATATCAGGTCTCCTCCCTCTTTGTGGGGTGTGATAGACATGACATGATGGAAAGTTTGGGCAGAGGAGGGCATTGTTCACTCTTTCACCCTCATTGATTCATGCCCTGACAGAAAATCTCCAACAATATATTTAGCTAGGAAGAACAGCTAGAAAAGATTTGGTTGTGTTATTCTATGCTGCTAATTCTGCTTTATAACAGTGACTTGGAGAAGTAGATAAAGAACAGGCATTTCAATCCACACAGTAAACACAGTGACACATGTTACTGAGTCCACAGACATTTCACCAGTGGAAAAGAAAATCCCTCAAATTATTTCAAGGGTATTTCTTTCAGATTTGTGGTACAATGAAAAGACTTTATAACCAAGAGACGTTTTTTTCCCCCTTTTACACTGTAGTCTTTAATATTTCCTTTCTACACAAAATATACTTTCTATTCCTGCTTCAACATTATGTACATTCAGAAATTTAGGATACAAGAAGAAACTAATCAAAAAGAACATTCAACCTAATATTTTGTAGCCTAGACATGGGATTGATTAATTAAAGGAATGATTTATCAATTACAAGGCAAAGTGAAATAATAAGGGCAAGGGGAAGTATACACTGCATATACCCTGTGCTTTTGAGTGGGTAAAATATGGTGTGCCGGTACTCTTATCTTGATTAATTCCAAAATGCCTCTCTCACTTATTCCAGTGCCTCACCTCTTTTCTAATCACATTGACACGTGAACTTTTTTGTCCCTGCCAAGTGAGTTATTTGCAACGGCAATATTAATATATTTGAGCAGAATTGAATCAAGTCGCTTTCAAAAAAAGATACAACTATGGGGTCAGAGCACATATTATTTCTAGAAAGAACTGTGTATATTCGAGGTGAGAAAGGCACACCCAGACTCAAATAAGGCTAAAACTGATTTGGAAATCATGAAAAGGAACAGCCTGGATTTAATGATGCTGTATATACATAGGAGCCAGGAACAAGCTTCTCATTAGTTTAAAGTTGAACGTATCATGGAAATTTACTTAAAGCATAATTATCAATCAAGATAGATCATTTCATAGATACTCAACTGAAACCTAGAGGAAAATGTACAAAGGAAGGCTCAGAAATCATGGTAACATCTAACATAGGGAGAATTAAAAAAAAAAAAAAAAAAGATACTTGCAACTTGTCAGTTCTAGAGATCACAAAAGACCAAGTCAAATAAAATTGCCTTTAGTTACAGTAAGAGAGAATTTCTATTGAATGTCAGGATATATTTCCCCCTTCTCTGAACTCTTAACAGCATGCATTGCCTGAATCAATCATTTGAGAATAAATTGAGTATCACTTGATAACTATTGCTTTATTAAAATGCTATTTTGCATCTTGTATCATGTTTTTAGTTTACCTTTTGATTGTAAGCTTGAGACCAAACGCTAATTATTTGATTGCTTAAAAGATATAGCTCAATTTCTTTTACAGATCAGCTTTCAAGGAAATTCACTTTTTATTTTATTGATTTGATCTTCACACCTGATGTCTTGAAAAATTAGAGAAGTAACTGTAGTCTTGAATGATCTAAGGTTGTCATGCTCAGAATCAGAGGAATGGACCACATGATCTCTTTGATGACCCAAGTGTTGTTTATAATATATAAGGTATGATTACCGGCCCCTTTAATGGCCTCTAAAAGAATAAAAATGGAGGGTTAAAAGTGTAATGAAATGCAAATGAAACTGTCCTGGAAACAGAACTGCATATTTTATTTGTTTCTTACAGAATCTAGGACATAGAGAGTGTTCACATTAAATACTATCAACAGTATTCTAGCTTTAAAATAATGGTGGAAATAATTTATAGTAGAATTGCAGTTACTAGCTTAAAATGAATGCTACCAAATATTTTGGAAACCAAATGAGGTTGTTATCAATTCTATATTAAGAAGAGTTCTAAATATCTTCTGTTCTCTTTCTTTTTGCTGCATTTCCTAGATATGTCACATGTTGAGTAGAATTTAAGCCTGTAGTTAACTTCACATACTTGCTGCACACCCAATTTAAAATCAAATATAGTTAAGGTTCAGGATTTATACTGAACACTTCCACCTAAGAGAGAGCTCTCTCTTTTTCTTCCCCAAAGATTTCTCTCTTTTAATGAGGAAGAAGTAAAAGATATTAAAAACTTATGATTTACAAAGTCCTTTTGACATTTACTCCATTTCAGGTAGATGGTTTTTAGATAGCTTTTTTAAACAATGCTATTTGAGGTTGCACTTAATTAAATAAAGGCCGGAATAGTGCAGTCTAAATATCACTGGACTCGATGAGCTCTCATTTTGCTGTATCCACTCATTCTGTGCAGCACTTTGCACAAGTCACTTAACCCACCTGGGCTGAGATTTTCTCAACTGTAAATGAAGCCACTGGACTAGAACATCTTTGAGGTCTTTATCAATGCTGACATTGTGTAATTATAAGCTCCATAATTACCTTGAGCCTCAGATTCCGCATTTAAGCAATGTGCTTTATTATAACACCTTTCATTTCTTTAGGTTTGTTTTGAGGATCGAAGTAATTAATTTTTTCAAAATCATACTTTGCTATTAAAAAACTGTTGCTATTGTCATCAGTCATAGCATTAATAGCAACTATAGAGGATACAAAGCTATGTGGAGACTATGGAGCAATACTGAAGTGTGATCTACTCTTTTTTAAAGAACTTTTTCAGATGAATTTGTCCTTTGACCAAGGTTTTTTTAGAAGAAACATCGTGAGCAAAATGATAATTGGTCTTTTTTTTTTTAAATTTTTTAAATTTATTATTTATGATAGTCGCACAGAGAGAGAGAGAGAGAGAGAGAGGCAGAGACACAGGCAGAGGGAGAAGCAGGCTCCATGCACCGGGAGCCCGACGTGGGATTCCATCCGGTGTCTCCAGGAACACGCTCTGGGCCAAAAGCAGGCGCCAAACCACTGCTCCACCCAGGGATCCCGATAATTGGTCTTAATAATGTCTTTCATACATGAGAAGCCTGCCGTCCAACAGAAGTCCTGTTTCATTAGATGATTCTACATTCACTGACCCCGTTTGTAATGAGAAATTAGCAAAAACTACCTATTAAGCTTCCACGACAGGTAGGGCATCTTGTTAAGCACTCTCAGGACATTGTTGCTATAAACATAAATTCTACCTTCAAAGAACTTATGATACATTTAGGAAAGAAAATAAATTTTTAAAAAAAATTTAAGTAAAAAGATGGCAGAGGGAAATCTGGGCGGCTCCCTCAGCTAGGTGGCTGACTCTTGATTTCAGCTTAGGTCATGATCTCAGGGTCCTGGGCTGCTCAGCGGGAAGTCTGCTTCAGGATTCTTTCTGTCCCTCTGCAACCCCACCCCCACTCAAATAAATAAATGAATCTTAAAAAAAAATAGTAGAAAATATGCTTCAAGAGTATTCATTATGAGGGCAGCCCGGGTGGCTCAGTGGTTTAGAACTGCCTTCAGCCCAGAGCGTGATCCTGGAGACCTGGGATCAAGTCCCATGTCAGGCTCCCTGCATGGAGCCTGCTTCTCCCTCTGCCTATGTATCTGCCTCTGTGTGTGTGTGTGTGTCTCTCATGAATAAATAAATAAATAAAATCTCTGAAAATAAAAAGTATTCATTATGATCTGGCAGGGGAATTTAATAGGAATTTGGTATAGAGGAGAAAAAAGATTGCCTTAAGTTTAGGTGGTGGGTTAAGCTTTTATATTAGAAGTAGATTGTGTCTGTGTTGATAGAACTGATGAGGATAGTGTCTCAAATATTCCATGTGTTTCTCTGCTTCTCCTAGCTTCCTGTTTACTTAGATTGGAACCATGGAACCATGCTGGAGGGATGAGGGAGGAAGTGACTTGTGTATTTTCTAGGTGAGGGCAGTTAGGTGTCAGTCAGGATCTTCCATCATTCTCTTTTTCTGCCTCATAGCCTGGAAGTAATCTGCTCCTCCAGGTGGTATAACTACAGGACAGAGGGGAGCTACCCGAACTACCTGAGCCACTGGACCTTACCTGAAGGAGAGGAAAGTCTTAGTTGTATTAAAGCCACCGAGATTCTGTGTTTATGTGCAATAGCACATCACAAGAGTTACTCTAACATAAGGGATGGGAAGAATTTAATTAGGTAAAGAGAAAGGGGAAGATATTTGTAGACATTTGGGATAATATAAAAACTTGTGTGGAGCTGTAAAATGGAAAAATATTCTCCAGGAATACTAACACATACACATAAACTCTCACATGCACACTCATACACACACCCAATTGAAACAGCATATGTATAAGATATAATACTTTAACTTAGAAAGTAAATGGAAACAAATTGATGGAAATTTTATTGACAGATTAAAGAGCATGGGTTATATTTTATAGATTTCAGAAAAACAATGAAGAGAAGCATAGAGAAGTTGCCAAAGAAGTACAAAAACTAAAAGAAGAGAAAGGCCAATTAAAGTTTTAAATAATTCATCAAAGAGGTGATAACCTAGCATATTGGAAATAGGAATGGGTACAAAATGAGAGATACAAAAAAGAATATATATATATATATATATGAAAATACTCAAGGGGTGCTTGGGTGTGCAGTTGATTAAGCTTAAGCTCAGGTCATGATCCCAGGGTCCTGGTGTCCAACCCTGAGTCAGGCTCCCTGCTCAGCGGGGAGCCTGCTTCTCCCTCTCTCTGCTGCTGCTCCCCTGCTTATATTCTCTCTTTCTGTCAAATAAATAAATAAAAATTTAAAAAAATTCAAATTGCTGTGCCATATCCTTTTACTATTAAGTTTTTGTGATAATCATTGATTACTGTATTTAAATATTACATTTCTCCAGAATAAAATGGAAAATGTTATGTCCAAGAAAAATATAACAAAAACATCAAAAATCTTTTCACTGAAGTTTAAGAATTTTAATGATACCCATTTATAAGTAGGGTGTGTACTATTGGGGAAATAAGTAAATTAATTATGAAAAATTTGACAATTTTTTAATCCTTAGAAATCAAATAATATTTACTATATACAATATTTCTTTGAAACCACAAGCTTCAGCACCAAAATTTGACATCCAAATGTTCCTTATTATAATAATTCAAAAAAACATATTTGCCTACAGTAAATATAGCACACTCACATTTATCCAAATCAATCGGAATTTTGACTGAATTGACTTTGAAAATGTCCTGCCATCCAAACATAGAATTCATCAATAAAATGGAAAACTCATTTCGAATTGAATAATAAGGGTCTTTTTAACACTCAGTGAAAAGAAAATGAGAGGCAAAATCGACTTTATTTTTAGGTCACCATTTTTTTTAAAAGTTTGATTGTTTTTGCACCAACACACTTTATTTACTTTAGACTTACATATGTGGGGCTTTGCTTTTTCTTGACTAAAGTAAATATGTCACATATCTTAAATTGATATTTCTTATAGGAAATGAATCTGTGTAGAACACTCTGAAATGGGCAGAGCAATTGGAGCGATGTGGCATAGTAAAATGATTCTAAAGTAGTGGTAAAAGAGTACTACATGAAAATTCTACTTCCCTTGCTCTTTTTTTTTTCTAAGTGTCTGATAAAAGTTACTGGACTCTCTGCCATCCAGAAATTGGATTTTGCCTAAGTTTACTATGCACCTCAGTAAGGAGGAGGGGAGACAGAACAAGACCTGTTACTAAACCTTATTCAAATTGATGTGCTAAGCTAATACTAATCATATTGATATTGAGTACAAAATTTGTCTTTCAGGAGCATTATGCATAGAACAGTATGTATCTCCTATCTAAAACTTTACTTCACTTAAACTACCTCAGAAGGTAACTTTTAGTCCTTTTAGCATGCCAGAGGGAAAGCCTCTATATGGAACATAAATCTTAAAAGCCTCCAAGACCTACCTGAATGAAATAACAATGGTGAAATTTTAAGTGTGGATAATAGACAATAGAAGTGTTTAGGGAAGGTAATGTGCCTTCCTGCCCTTAAGCCTCATCATTGTGAAGGATAATTCTAAAATGAGTTGGCAGTTGGGTAGAGGAGGATGTGCTTTCTTCAGAATCATTACTAGAGCCTTGAGATTTAACTTCCTTTTCTTAAAGACTATTATATTTAACTCTCTACAGGAAGAGGATGGGGCAGATAGGAGGTCTAAACTCCTCACCATGTGAGGCTCATTTCTTGATGAAACACTGCTTCTTATTCAGTTTACTGAACCTACTTGAAAGTTTCCAAATTATTCAGTTTTACCTCTTTTCAGTCCACTAACATTCCCCATGAATTTGTCTTCAGGTCGTTATTCTGATAAGACAAGAAATGTGCTTTACCTATAAGTTAAGTACATGCAGCCACACACGCCTTCAGTGTACCAGAAATAGGAAGAGAACTTTTAAAATAAATGGAATGATACTCTACATGTTAGGTGTCCATTTGAAATAAACTTATAATAGCATGTTAATTTCCTCAGTTTCCCTCACTCTATTCTAACATAAAAAATCATCATTGGGATGCCTGGGTGGCTCAGTGGTTTAGTGCCTGCCTTCGGGCCAGGGCGTGGTCCTGGAGTGGGGCGTGGGGGGGATGGAGTCCCACGTTGGGCTCCCTTCATGGGGCCTTCTCCTCCATCTGCCTGTGTCTATGCCTCTCTCTCTCTCTCTCTCTCTTTCTCTCTTTCTCTGTCTCTCAGGAATAAATAAATAAAATCTTTTAAAAAATCATCATTTATTTTTTTACAAAATAAAGGCATCACTGTAAAATAAGAAATCCTGCTACATTTCTACAAATTGAGCACCAGAGCCAAGAACCACACTTGTAGATGTTGCTATGTTCAACTTTGTCCTCAGAGGCTTGGCTGCCTTCTAGAGAAGAACTAATTCACATTTTATGACTCTTTGAACAACAAGATTTCTTCAAAAATCCAAAAGTCTGGCATAAGATGACACTAAGTGCAAACACTCCTTAAATAAATTACCTCAAATATGCCTATTTAATTGGACTTGCAAACATACAAAAGATGGTGACTTGCCTCTACCGTTCAGGTATAGGCTGCTGCAGACCAAATTTTATAGTTTTTAATGGTTTCTTCAATTTAATCTGCTTCGTAAACTCATGAGAAAAACACAATCATGTTCATATTTTGATGTACACCCATCTATGGAGCTTTAAGATAGTTCACATATTGTGTGTTAATTTGAGACACGTAAAGTCTCCAAAATTGTCAAACTAGTCTCAGAATGCTCAGAATAAAGATCTGTGACTTTAGGAGTCGGGAAATGGAACTAGTGAGGCACTTAGTTTATTGTGATTGAAAGACTGAAGAAGGCTAAAATTGATTTTACTGGGAAACCAGAAATATCTCAGATATAATTTTATCATAGAATGTAATGGGGTGCAGTAAATAAGAAAGAAAATCTACCACAAGGACTGCATAAGACAAATGAACAGGATTGTAACATTTTCTAAAGAATTCGATTAACTGAATACATTAAATATTTTCCCAAAGCAGTTAGAGCTGACACCTGCTGTTTAGTAGAGTGGTGTGGTTTGAAGCTTTTTACCTCTTTTCAGTAAGCTGAAGAAGTATAATATGTAATGAAAATCAAAGCATTTAAAATATTCAACTAGTCTTTTTGAAGACTTTATAATGTATAAAATTGGCTAATTTTTAAAATCAGTTTAAAAATAGGTCATCAAATGTTGTTAGAATGCTATATAGGCTTAACAATTACTCATTTTCAAAAGGTATCCTGTTGTTTATAATTAAAATCTAACTAATATATTCACTTGAATTTAATGCCTGAAGAGAATGTTTCATTAAATTGATATATAGCTTAGACCTTTTTCTCTCAGAATAAATGAGACAGGAATTAACAAATTTAATGACACCATAGAGTTTCAGAGAAAAAAAAAATATATACACAAATGAATACATAACATTCTAAAATTTAGTAGATCATAGAGTCACCATGTAATAATTGTAAAAAGCCAAATAGCTGGGAAGGAGGAATTTAAAAGAATTTCAAACTTTTGTTAAGATTTCAAGTTGGGATCTACCACTTGAAAAAAACATTTATCTTTGTATAAGCAGAGCATGTGACTGTGATCTAAAATCTTAGTTTTTCTGTAAATAACTCACCTACTTTCCTGAAAACAACATAATTTTCAATCGACACTATTGAATACATTTTCCTTCTCAACACGTATTCTTAATTTGGCTTCTGTGATATTCCTCTTTGTAGTTGCCTCCTCTATTTGTCTGCTTGAGCTGCCATAGCAAAATACCACAGGCTGGGTGGCTTAAACAAGAGAAACTTATATGTCACAGTTCAGGGGATGGAAATCCCAGATCACATTGCAGGGTCAGTATCTGGTGAGGACTCTCAGTGAGATGCAAATGTTCACCTTCTCACTGTGTCCTCCTTTGGCAGAGAGAGGGAGTGCTCTCATGTTTCTTCCTTTTCTTATAAGAGCACCACTGGACTACAGACCCACCCCTATGACCCCATTTAACTCTTATCACCTCCTCACAGGCCCTATTTCCAAATATTGTCACATTAGGGATCAGAGCTTATAAATTCTGAGGAGACATGATTCAGTCTGTAACAACTCCCAATGTGCGAAATCTGTCCTGCGCTGTCTTTAATTTTGTCCCTGAGGACGTTGGTAACCAAACTCCAAAATGTCCTCCCATGATCCCTTGCTTGTGATAGTTACAACTTTTCATATGCCCTCCCATTTATACCAAGGTTGGTTTGTGTGACCAATGGAATATGAAAGAAATGATGGTCTGCTGCCCCCAAGATTAGAGGAGAAGGACATTATGATTTTGATCTTGGTTGTTCTTCTTCTGTCCTAAATCACTTACTGCAAGGAAGCCAACTATCATATCACAAGAAGCTTAGTAGAGAGAAGCCATGTGGCAAAGAACTGAGATCTGAGACTTCTTGGAAGTGGATCCTCTAGCAACTATCAAAACTTTGGGTGATTGTAGGTCTAGCTGACAGCTTGAGAGCAACTGCATGAGGGACACTGGGCCAAAAATACCTACCTAAGTTTCCCTTGGATTCCTGAACTTCAGAAATCACAAAATAATGTTTTCATTGTCACTTTAACCTCCTTCTTCAGAATATATATTATCACAAACATAAAAAAAAACCCTCATGATCTGGCCCTGTCCTACTCATCCAAATTTATCTTTTGACAACTCTTCTTCATTCTTCTCTCCCTTATTTTCCCATGGTACAAAACTGCCAAGATGAAATCCAGGAATGTGCCATGATTCTTTTAGCAAGAGCTACTTCCTTTGCTCAAGGAAGACTCAACCCCTTCCTTATCTGGTCAAATTCTATTTATGTCTCAAGACTCAGTTCCATTGCTGCTGTTTTTAGATAATACTCTATGTTGCAAATGCAGGATTCTTTCCTTTTTTTAATGGCTGAATAATATCTATCATGTCTTCCTTATCCATTCATCCATCAATGGACACCTAAAGTGGTTTCCATATCTTGGCTACTGTGAAATATACTGCAAACCTTCCCAGATCCTCTAATTTGGAAGAGTTGCTTATTTTATGTACACTCACATTGACCAGACTTTCCATCAAATAGAGTGCCTGTCATGTACATAGTCTATTAAGTTTGTCTAACTCATTATTTTGTAGGCTTCCTGATCACAGAATTCTTTATCACAATGCAAATAAACATTTACTTAGAGAAGGAGGGATGGAGAGAGGACACAATTCCAAGATAGCAGATATTATAGAGATTGAAGTGTTAGTGACAATTTTGTTTCAATGCTAAGGTCAGTAATAACCTGTGGTAATCAGTAATAAATTTATTAAAATTTATGTCTGAAAAATATTTTTATGGTGCAAAATATACTGCTTTTCTTTTCTGCTTTTATTGAAATATTTTAAATTCTAAAATCATCTAATAGTCACATCTTTCTATATTGTATATTAATCCAAATTTATAATTAATTTTGAAATTGAATTAAAATTTGGAACTATGAAAAATGTCATTAATTTCATTTTTATCTAATTAAACCTATATGATTTTTTACTTTTATAACTTTAATTAGAAATTCTCAAGTAAGTAGTTATAAAAATGTTCTGTATATTGTGTAGTGTCAGTGATTTGTCACTGATACGTACTTCCAAGGGCTGCATATAACACAAGAAGGGAAGGAAATGCCCATCCAGCCTAATTTAAAGAAGAAAACAACTGTCTCTCCAGATACTTAAACTGAGATAAAACCTTTTTCCTGTATCTCTCTTAGATGACTGGAAAGTCAAGCATTCTGGTACCTAGAATCTGATTTTGATACATGGGAAGCACTTTTAACTCCTGAAAAATGATTCCTTTCTTTTCTTTTAAGATTTTATTCATTTATTTGAGAGAGGGAGAGAGAGAGAGAGAGAGAGAGCGTGCAAGTAGTGGGGTGGGCATATTATGGGGGAGAAGCAGACTCCCCAGTGAGCAAGAAGCCCAGGGAGCCCAAAGCAGGGCTCAATCTCAGGACCCCAGGACCATGACCTGAGCCAAAGGTAGACTCTTAACTGGCTAAGCCATCCAGGTGCCCCCAAAATGGTTTATTTCTTGATACATAAAATGTGTTTTCTTTTAAAAGATTTATTTTTTTAGAGAGAGAGAGCACATGCGAATGAGTGAGGGGAGGAGCAGAGGGAGAGATTCCTGAAGCAAACTCCCTACTGATGGTGAAACTTATCTCAAGGCTTAATACCACATGAGATGATGGTCTGAGCCAAAACCAAGAGCTGGCCTCTTAGAGCTGAGCCACCCAGATGCCCCAAAATGTATTTTAAAAGAGAAAATACAGGGCAGCCCTGGTGGCTCAGTGGTTTAGTGCCACCTCCAGCCCAGGGCATGACCCTGGAGACCCAGGATCAAGTCCTACATCAGGCTCCCTGCATGGAGCCTGCTTCTCCCTCTGCCTGTGTCTCTGCCTCTCTCTCTGTGTGTGTCTCTCATGAATAAATAAATAAAATCTAAATAAATAAATAAATAAATAAATAGATAAATAAATAAATAAATAAATAAATGAATAAATAAATAATAAATAAGAAAATCCTACATGTTTTGTCAAATATCTAATGAGTTGTAATAAATTAAAAGTTAAAATACAGACAAAATCTATGCATTTCTTCTTAGGAAAATGGTAAGCATTCCATTTAAAATATGCTTTTCTTAACTACAACTGCCAATATACCATTAACCAGTAGATATTTCACATTTGTAAATCCTAAAGAAACAATAGAAAACATACATATAGAAAGAAATAAATAGGGAAAAGAGAAAGAGAGAAGAAAGTGAGAGAGAGAGAGAGAGAAAGTAGTAAGGAATTGAGGGTATTATAAGAGATGTTACTTTGTAATGGAGACCGATTATAATTCTTATGTACCTCGAAAAAATCTAGAAACTCAGTTTATTTCTATTCCTCTACCCTTATCTCTGAATACCCACATTGCTTTTAATAGTTCACATTATAGGGGTGCCCACATAGCTCAGTCGGTTGAGCAATGAACTCTTGATTTTGGCTCAGGTTGTGATCTCAGGGTCATGGGATCAAGCACCAGGTCAGGCTCTATGAGCTCACTGTGGAGTCTGCTTGAGATTCTCTCTCTTCCTCTCCATCTACCCCTCACCCCTGCTCATGTGCACTCTCTCTCTCTTTCTCTAAAATAAATAAATAAATAAATAAATAAATACTTTTTAAAAATAGTTCACATTATAAAACATCAGCCTTAATTTGCCTTATTGTGATATATACAGGATAATACATCACAATGATATTGTACAGGGGATTCCTGGGTGGCACAGTGCTTTAGCGCCTGTCTTTGCCTCAGGGTGTGATTCTGGAGTCCCGGGATCAAGTTCCACATCAGGCTCCCTGCATGGAGCCTGCTTCTCCCTCTGCCTGTGTCTCTGCCTCTCTCTCTCTGTGTCTCTCATGAATAAATATATAAAATATTTTAAAAAAAACAAAACAATTGTATTGTACAATAATCTTTCCTGTCCTTTACTAATGGCATGCTTGGACTGTACATATGCCATGTACATATGCCATGTACATATGCTTTTCCAATATTAATAGTGTCGAAGCCATGGGGAAAATTAAAACACAATAAGGGATTCATTTAATAAATATGTATTAAGTGTTCATTAAGTGTAAGGCACTGTTTTGGATGCTTGGGACATATTAATGGACAAAACAAAATGAAGATTAATGTTTTTAAAAGAGCTTATCTTAGTCTGTGTATCCTGGTGTCACAGAAAAAGGCATTAGGAGTGAAGGAAGTAGACATTGGTTGGATCCTGGATGTATTTTAAAGTCAGAACTGGTAAGATTCCTGATGAATTGGGTATAGGATATGATGGAAATGGGGGAGTCAATGATGACTCCAAGCTTCTTGGGCTGAGCAATTGGTAGAATGGATTTGCCATCAAACTGAATTGGTAAAATGCTGGGAAAACAGATTAAAGAATGAACATCATCAGTTACTTTAATTTAAAACATCTATTTTACATCCAAGTTGAGACATCAAAGGAGTAGTTGAATATATGAGTCTGGATTATGAGGAAGAAGTCTGGACTAGAGCCATAAATTAGTAAATTATTAACATCTATATGCTCTTAAAAATCATGAGACTGGATGAGATCACCAGGATGATGCGTGTAGATAAAGAAGTACAAAGGAACAAAGAAAGAGCCTTACTTAGGACAAACCACTATTAAGAGACGATGGAGAAGGGCAGAATCCAGCGAAAGCTGAGAAATAGTGAATAGAAAAAGAAAACAAGAGAATATGTGATCTTAAAGGCCAAGTAAAGAAAATGTGTCAAGGATTCATTGTCACATTGCTGGAAGATCAAGTAAGGGAAAGGCAATTACATTGAGTATTGTGAATATTATTGGTAATATTACGATGAACTCTTTGGACAAACAGGTGGAGGACAGTGAAACTATTCTGTGTGACAGTAATTGTGAATATATGTCACTATACATTTGTCAAATTCATAGAATGTGCAGCACAAGTGTAACCAATAGACTTCGGTTACTGATATTACATCAGTATTTATTATATCAGCATTGACTTATCAATTCTAAGAAATTTACTTCACTAATGCAAAATGTTAATAATAGGAGAAATAGGGAGGAGGCCACATCTGAGAACTGTACTTCTTACTCCATTTATATGTCGACATGCAACCAAATAAAGTGTGTACATATATATGTGTGTGTGTATGTGTATGTATATAGATCCATATATATGGATTTTAAACCAACTAGATTTTTTACATATTAAATAATGTTTTACTAGTAGTAGTATTGTACATTACAATCACTTTAATTAGAGGAAATGGAGATTTCTTGGTCAAAGAGTATAAACTTTCAATAATTAAAATGAATAAAATAAATGAATAAATTGAATAAATTCTAGAGATCTAATGTACAGCACGTCGACTATTTTTTTTTTACATCGACTACTAATTAAAAATATTTTAGTATATGCTTGACAGTTGCTAAGTGAGTAAATCTTAAATATTCTCACCACACACACACACACACACACAAATATAATTATGTGAGGTGATGGAGATGTTAACTAACCCTACTGTGGTAATCATTTTGCCATGTATATGTGCGTCAAAGCATCACGTTGCTCACCTTAAACTTACACAATCATATATGTCCATTATATCTCAATAAAGTGGGGGGGAAAAAAAAACAACAAAATAACAAAACTGTGTGACACTTGAGGAGTCCAATCCAAAAACAAATATTTACTGGTGAAATTGTCAGATAATATGTCACTTCTGCTCCCTAATAAATATCATTTTCATTAATTTCATTATAGTTCCAAAACTAAATATATCTACTTTCTGCATTTAGTGAGTGTATTACACAATTCATATCTCAGATAGTATTGAAATGTAGCTAGACACCTATATCCTTTACAAATGGCTGCTAATTATTATGTTAAATGCTTAATTTTTAATGGACTATAATTTCAGTAGTTACAGTAAAAAAAAACACATTATGTTCTCTAGAGATAAAAGGATCAGAGAGTTCAGATCTTATACATTACTGCCATAAAGCTTCTTGTGACCCTTTCGGTACAAGTGGTAATCTTAGGATGATAATGACTCTGTGTAAGACCAGAGTGCTCCACGTTCAGTCTAACTGCCGAGTATAAAAGAACTTTCTCTGTACATATCTGCAAAAATACATTTATTGACATTTTTAGCTTTGAATCCTGAACCTCCAATGTAAATGATAGCATGATATTGACAGCCGGGTAGGAAGATAAGCCATTAAACACAGTATAAGATAGAAGTGTTGAAAACTGATGGGGAAAAAAAGAGAGAAAGAGGAAAGCAAAGTGATCCAAAAGTGCTGCCTGAGTAAGGTGTTTCAGTTGGCCTGATTATTCTGATTCATGACTCTTGTCCCAACCACTTTCACTCTGAAAAGTGTTTCAATTTGGACATTAAGTGGCATGGTCACTCAGTGGACAGATATTGCTGTCTTACAGAAGGAAGGTACTGCTAAGGATGGATATTTATATCTTTTGTCCTATAGCAGTTACATAGAGAGTTGTCTATTGCACATTAGTCATCTGACACTGGATACTCATTCTGTTATTTTCTAAAGCTACTCTACATAAACGGGACTAAACTTCACAGACAGAGCAGTAACTGAAACCCTCACGCCACTATATAAACAGAGGGTGAAGCCAAAGGAAATAGACCAAAAGTGATTAGCTTATGAATTTTGCCATCAGATGTTTACTCTGACTTCTCACGGAAGAATTATAGCTTCACACAACCACAGAGTCATTTTCATTATTTCCAAGGAAAAAAATGGTGGGATTTTTTTTTTTTTTTCAGAGGAAGCTCAGCCTAAATTAGTCTCATTCACAGGGGTCTTCTTTCCTACCAACAATCTCCGGAGTGTCCTTTCAAAGTGCACCAGATGGTCATTTTACCCATAATGAAAGCACTTAAAAGTAGTTGGAACTTTGTCTCCAATACAAAGTTCAATTTGGACTCTTTTTTGTGTATGTATTTTTTATTGGAGTTCGATTTGCCAACATATAGCATAACACCCAGTACTCATCCCGTCAAGTGCCCCCCTCAGTGTTCATCACCCAGTCACCCAAACCTCCCGCCCACCTCCCTTTCCACCACCACTCCCTTTCCCCTCCCTTCTGCCACCATAACTCCCTATCCCAGAGTTAGGAGTCTCTCATGTTCTGTCTCTCTTTCTGATATTTCCCACTCATTTTCTCCCCTTTCCCCTTTAATCCCTTTCACTATTTTTTATATTCCCCAAATGAATGAGACCATATAATGTTTGTCCTTCTCCGATGGACTTATTTCACTCAGCATAATACCCTCCAGGTCCATCCATGTTGAAATGGTGGGTATTTATCGTTTCTAATGGCTGAAGAATATTCCATTGTATACATAGACCACAGCTTCTTTATCTATTCATCTTTTGATGGACACCGAGGCTCCTTCCACAGTTTGGCTATTGTGGACATTGCTGCTAGAAACATTGGAGTGCAGGTGTCCCAGCGTTTCACTGCATTTGTATCTTTGGGGTAAATCTCCAGCAGTGCAATTGCTGGGTCGTAGGGCAGATCTAATTTTAACTCTTTGAGAAACCTCCACATGGTTTTCCAGAGTGGCTGCACCAGTTCACATTCCCACCAACAGTGCAAGAGGGTCCCCCTTTCTTCACATCCTCTCCAACATTGGTTGTTTCCTGCCTTGTTAATTTTCCCCATTCTCACTGGTGTGAGGTGATATTTCATTGTGGTTTTGATTTGTATTTCCCTGATGGCAAGTGATGCAGAGCATTTTCTCATGAGCTTCTTGGCCATGTCTATGTCTTCCTCTGTGAGATTTCTCTTCATGTCTTTTGCCCAGTTCATGATTGGATTGTTTGTTTCTTTGCTGCTGAGTTTAATAAGTTCTTTATAGATCTTGGACACTAGCCCTTTATCTGATAGGTCATTTGCAAATATCTTCTCCCATTCTGTAGGTTGTCTTTTAGTTTTGTTGACTGTTTCTTTTGTTGTGCAGAAGCTTTTTATCTTGATTAAGTCCCAATAATTCCTTTTTGCTTTTGTTTCCTTTGCCTTCATAGAAGTATCTTGCAAGAATTTGCTGCGGCCAAGTTCAAAAAGGGTGTTGCCTGTGTTCTCCTCTAGGATTTTGATGGATTCTTGTCTCACATTTAGATCTTTCATCCATTTTGAGTAGACTTTTTTTTTTTTTCTAACAGTTTCATCCAAAAGTAATTCAGTAAACGAACAGACAGTTTTGGAAGATTAAAAAACTTTTATGTTAAATGCAGGTCTAAATTTTATATGGGTTACTAGTTGATTTTAATAGTTAGTTTTAAACATGTATTCCCATAATTACTTCAAATATACTAGGATATTTTTCTCATTTTTAACATTTATTAAAAAATATAATTCATGTTGGTGTCTTAAGGTTCTATTTATGTTGTTATAATATGCTAAAAAGCTCTTTTTTTAAACTTTTTTTTTAACTGGACGTACTTTGTTAAGCATTTTTTTTTGTTGTTGTTAAATATTTTATTTATTAGAGGGAGAGAGAATATGAGTGAGGGGAGGGTAGACAGAGAGGGAGAAGCAGACTCCCCACTGAGCAGGCAGTGAGACCTGCTCACTGCTCAGAGTCTCAGGGACTCTGAGATGATGACCCGAACTGAAGGCAGACACTTAACTGACTGACCCACCCAGGTGTCCCTGTTAACCATTTTAGTAGAGATTTCATTAACTGCTCTATAATATATCCATAGAGAGAAATGTTTTCTTCTAAGGGATATTGTAGGAAATTTCAATATTAGAGATATTTTAATTTGTATGGTAGAGATTGGAAAAATAGATAAATAACAAAACAAAAAAACATGATTTTGCATCCTGAATATAACTTTCTAGTCACACTTAACACATCAGAACTAGATTTCTTACTTATTTTCAAAAAAAAATTTGTTTTTAGTATGGGTTGACTTTTACTTCCCTTACCAATAAAAACTTAAGATTCATTTAGTTATAAACTAAGAAAAAGTGTATTTGAAAGCTAATTATTTGGCCCTTCTTCTTAGTTACATGATTTGTGGATATGATAAAGCCATTTATGTTGGGAAACTTCATGATAGTTTTTTCTTGATTTCCAGATAAGTTAAAGTATGCAGCACTTTATATGTAAAACACATTATGAACATGTGTTTCAATTTTTTGTTCCCATATTGTTGATAGTCTCCTCTGAGTCATGAAGCAAGTTGCCAACTCTACAGAAGACTGCAAAAACCATCTCTTTGTGGTAGTAGGGTGCTCCTATGGACAAGGTTATGGGCTCATTATGAGTGGTGTCTAAACAACTCATGAAACTGGAGAGATAAATTAATATATTTTATCAAACAAGAAGGAAACATCAACTCTGAAAAATGGAACATTCTCTCAATGATATAAACTCTGTCTTTGATATTTCAAAATGTACAAAATCCCTTCTGTAATTTTTAATTATCTTGAGTTCTAAATGTGTTGATAGCCAGTTCTCAGATTCTATCACATGCTAAGCATGAAGACTGTCCCAGGAAGAAAAAAATATTATTATTAATATTATTATTATTTTATATTTTATTTATTTATTCATGAGAGGGAGAGAGAGAGAGAGAGGCAGAGACACAGGCAGAGGGAAAAGCAGGCTCCATGCAGGGAGCCTAATGTGGGACTTGATCCCGGGTCTCCAGGACCATGCCCTGGGCTGGAGGTGGCGCTAAACCACTGAGCCACCAGGGCTGCCCTAGAAAACAATTATAGAAAACTCCTGTTCCTCCTATAATCTCCTTAGGTAGATATCACAGTTGTATATGAAAAGGAGAATTGGAGTAAAATAAAATTATATAGTTGTGTAAGTAATATAAAATAAGGAAATAAAATATATGGAGAAGGCTATTCAAAAAACCCATATGTAGTGCCAATAATAATAAATGTATATTTATTGTTTTGCAAAGCCCATTCTCATAAATTATTTTATTCAACATTGTTCATCCACCACCCCCCAAAAAAATTCTGAATATCATGGGACAGGTACTATTATTATTTAGCCACTATATTTATGAGTTATTTTAAAGGTCAAAATAAAAATGAGATTACATAGAAGATTGTTTTCTAAGTAGCTATTAAACTTAGAATCTTCCAGTTTTACCTTCATTTTACCTCTTCCTAGATTGTGTGCTTTATCTTTCTTTTTTTAATTTTTATTTATAAAATAACATAGTACCATGAATTTTTAAAACCACCTCAAATCTTATATTGAATGAACTAAAGTAAATATAAATAGCATGGCATTATTTTCTCTATTTCAGAGATAAAGGAATGGATGATTTGAAAGACTAACTGACCATGAGGAACAACTCATTATGAATTGTAAGGTACATGGTAAGGACTTCTCTTCCCTTGAAACCATGGTATTTTGCAAAATTGCAGCAATCATGAACAACATTAATTCAGTCAGCAACTATTTATTGAACAGCTACTATGTGGTCAACATTCCGCCAGGGGCCAAGGAGCCAGTTGTGATTAAGGCATAGAAAGTATTTTTCTCACAAAGCTTAGATTCTACTTAAGGTCATATAGGAGTCTGAGTTGTCCGGAGAAACAGAGCCAACAGGACATTTTTTTTTGCAGTTGAAATTATCTTTTAATTAAAGACCAAGGAACAAGAAGCTCCTTTGTTACAGTGTAAAACATATGGCTCCTATTTACAGTTAAATAGACATCAGGGAGTCAAATGTTTATACCAGCACTGAACTCACTGCAGCAGGCGAACAGGGAAGCAGGATTTCCTTTACTGGCATTGAGACTGTAATACATTTTTACATGCAATATGTTCTTTGGTAGATTTAATCATTCAATGAAGTTACAGAATTTTCAAAGGAAAGAAGTAGTAAAATATTTCATGTAGAATTTGAGCATGATACTTCCTGCCAAGCTATTTATACAGACTTCAGGGGGGAAAAATCAATCCTAGTAAAGTTTTAAAATATTATATCAAAATTTACTAATTGACTTTGGCGTGTTCACATACACAAAAAATATAAATAAAATAAGCCAGGTTAGATAATGAGTTTTTAAAAATAGTTTCATAATGCTTCTAGTAATTAGGGAAACAGAAACTAATCTAAAAAATGTGGAATTCTTTGAACATCTTTGAAAAGAATATATATCATATATATTGGACGTGATGTGATATCTGTGATATATATCACATATCCAATATATAACATCCCCTATCCTACATATATCTATGTAAGTAGAGAGAGGCAATGAGGGAAATACTGTAAGGATTTGACTTATGTGATTATGGAAGCTAAGTCCAAGATTTGTAATCAACAAACTAGAGATCTAGAAATGCTGATGGCATAAGTTCCAGTAGTTCAAGAGCAGGAGAAAACCTATGTCCCAGCTCAAAGACAGTCAGGCAGGGAGAATGAATTCTTTCTTATTCCATCTTTTGTTCTATTCAAGAAATTGGATGAGGCCCACCCACACTGAGGAGGAGGACCAACTGCTTAACTCAGTTTACTAATACAAATGTTAATCTCATTCAGAGATATTTGCAAAGACATACCCAGAAATAATGCTTAACCAAATACAAGAACACCCCACGGCCTAGTCAAGTTGACACATAAAATTAACCATCCCAGGCGGTTAGAAAATACACCAACAAGGGAAGAAGTGAACACAATTTCAAACAGCATTAATTCTATTTTTACTATCCCATTATAGTAACTAGTTGTGTGATGGGGTTAAAAAGGTCTCACAGAAGATGTGGTCTTTGAATTCCTACCTAAGCAATGAAAAGGGTTTGATAAATCAAACAATGGTGAGTTCTCACAAGATGCAAAGACATGTTTAAGGGCTAGAAGATGAGAAAATGCTCAAAGGATCTAAAAAAGGGAAACAGGCTTAAGTGTCTGGAATTTGGTGACCAAAAAGAGAATCATATTAGTAGAGGCGTGAGGGGCAAGCAGAGGTCTGATCATGCAGGGCAATGCAGGCTGCAGTGAAGAGTATGAATCTCATTTTAAGAGCAATGGGAAGCCATTTATGGGATTTTATGCATCACAAAAGGCAAGCATGATTAGGCAGTAGATCAGCCAAGTTAAGAACTACAGAAAATATATTTGAAATTTTAAGGTGATGATAGATGATGTAGATAGATAGATGATAGATAGATAGATAGATAGATAGATAGATAGATAGATAGATAATATAAGATATTCATATTTGGATATGTGCATGTGTAAACACATATTTGCATATAGATAAAAGGGCAATTTTCATTTGCTCCTTAAGTGGAAGGTGAAGCACTCACAGGGAGTTTTGAGAAACAAAAGATAGTAGCTAAATTACATTCTGATGAGAATGGGTCAGCTGACTAAAGACCTTTAGTATTGTGAGTAGGATCTGCAGGGAGAGTAGGTACACATTTCTCAACCTCCCCCAAGCTGTGGTCAGCCTCTCCTCTGTGTACCTAAAATGAATGTCAGTTGTAAGAGTGTCAAATTATTAGCTTCCAATATGCCCCAGATCTTGGACCAACTCTGTTGTTGAGATAACCTTTTACTTACAAACGTATGATAATAAATCATTGAAATTCAATGATATGTCACTGGTGTGTCGGCCTTAGTACTTTTTCAGTCATATCTGAATCCTAGCTTCTCTGACGCTTGGAATCCCAACTCTTCTTCAAAGATAAAGAAAGAGTTTTTCAAATATTAATTCAAGGCCATTCAATGCACTACTCGCTTTAGAAATAGGAATGTATATATTCTTTTGTTCTCCAAGATTCAGATAGAGTTATGTATGTGGTTGATAAAATCCAGTCAACCTCTATAACCTTATATTAAATCAATAATGATGCAATCCACTTGAGGCAAGACATAGAAAAACAAATATAAATATATTATAGTACATGAGTTGTCAAATTTTTTGTGGGCTCTTATGCTGAATAGTTAGAGTTATGAGATTTCCTTTTAGCATTGAGCACAGTAAAACATTTCACAAAAATGGTGATTTTAGTATTAAAGGAGATATTACTTTGAAAGGTTTGAAATTAATAAAAGTTATATTCTCATCAAGATCAACACGCACACACACACACACACACACACACACATTCTTATAGGCACATCCTCCTAGGGAGTAACATTAATAGCAGAGCCTGGTTGTAACTCCTTCAACTCCTTGCCAGTCATTTGCTTACTTTGTGACTTTGGACATGTCATTTAAGCTTTCTGTTTCTCCATTATATTTCTGTAATAGGAATAGTTATAGTTCCTACTTCATAGAACAGTTGTATTGTATTTAAAAAATGTAAATCCACTTAGAACAGTGCCTAACACATAGCAAATATTCAACATATGTTCATTACCCTTATTATTCTTCCAAATGGAAACTATCAGTCAAGCACCTCTTAACTGATACCTGAGTGATATTTACACTAAAATTAAACCTAAGTAATATATATAAAAAGCAATAACATTTGCATAATATATAAATGTCAAAGTACATATAAATACATGTTTTTGAAGTATAGACTATTATTAAATGTATTAACAAATTATAGATTTCTAAATAGATTTTTATGTTGCTGATTACTGCAGAACAAATGTGAGGTAAGGAGGTAGGTAGCTTTGGATTGTTCCCACATCTATGTAGGAAGAGGTAAATGAAAACAAATTATAATCATTTAGAACTTCATAAGAAGTTGATGAACTAGAGAAAAGTAGGCAATTTACTCATTGTATAGATATAGATATTATACAGACAAATAATTGATAACTTGTCTATTTTTAAGTATATTTCTTTTTAAATTTAGAGAAAACTTGATTATTTTTTCACGATGACTTTACAAAAAGTCCCCATTGGGGTCAGCATGACCTCTCTCTTCTAAATCCATGCAGAAATAGTCACCCCACCTCTAGAAATGTCTTTCTTTCACCCTTCTTGAGTTAACAGGGTAAAAATTATGGGAATCCTAGAAGTAGAAACTGAGGTAAATCATCTAAAAAGGGCGACACTGAATTTCTCAAGTGAAGGAATTAGACAAGTAAGACAAAGAAAATTGGAGCCTGCTGCTGATGCAAAGGCACAGAGAAATTGATAAGAAATTGATAAGACATACTGGCTCTGTGTGTCGGAGAGCCAGGAACTGAGTCTGGACCATCAATAGAGGCCAGCTACCAGAATCCCATGAACCCAAAGTCAAGACACTAATATAGGTGTAAATGCATAATAGTAAAAATTGCTGTCAATTTTGTCTAGGAGTATGTCCCAAGGGCTTAGAATAATGCCTGGAACAGAGTAGGTACTTAGATTATGTCTACTAAATGAATGAATATTGTGTAAATCTATGTCTGCTTACTTGCCATCCATTTTTCAGTTTCAGCCCCTAAAGGGTCCATGATTACAGCTAGCCAGTGAAAGGAAAGAACAGTACCAATCCCCCTGTAAGCCTCTCCCTTCCTTCCACTCTGAACTTGGCCCCTTTTTGTCGGTCCGGGAATTCAAAGTTTTGAAAGCATCCAGAGATGACACTCCTCACAATGGGCAGTGGCAGCAATGGTGCACATGAACAAGTAACAAGCAGGAAGGGAAGAAAAGCACAAACTGTATGAGGACCACAGCACACATACTGATGGGTGAGTAATGGGAACTTTTCCTTAAAGATGACCACAAATAACTGGGGCACATTGGTTGGAAGCTAAGAACCTATTGGTATAAGGGGTAGCATGACTCGGAGCTTTACAAAATAGTCAAATCTAGACATATGAAATAAAAAGATCACCTGATTTAGCTTACATAGACAATGTATGTATGTTCAGTGTTTTCATACAAAAAGTGAGGAAAAGAACAGTACCCACCTCAAATGGCACTCCTGAGGATGACGTAAAAGAGTCTCGACAGGGCCTGGCTCTTAGCAAACATTCAACATGGTTTTTTCAACAAATACAGATGCTCTTCTATACATTAAAAACAAAATCAGCTTGGAGGGAGAGAAATAGTGACAGGAAAGAAACCTAGTTCTAGTCTTTACAGTGCATGTAGCCTGGTGAGACAGCTGCCTTGTATAGCCGATGATCCTGTTCCATTTCATCTAGGTCCTGGAAAGAGAGCTTAGGCACACTACTGGGAGAACAAAGGAGACACACACTCTTCTTCTGCCTTGGAGTTCTTGGGTCTCTGGATTCTCCAGTATAGCTCATAGTTCCAGATCACCAGCCCCACTATCCCTTCTGATTATCTTTTCTCACTGATTGATAGCCTAGATTTTCTTTTATCTGGACTCTACCAGGAAGCTTGGAGCCATTTATCCTGTAATGGGGAGACTGTAGTATTCCAGAGGATGAAGAAGCAGCCAGCCTCCTATTAGTTTCCATGCTAGTGCTAAGTCTCTTCATTCTATGAATTGTGTGTGATCTTGTGATAAATTTCAATAAAAGTCTTATGCCTTGTTTTCAGATGTTCAATGGCCTGAAATAATTCATTTATTTATTCAGTTATCCATATATTCACCCTTCCCAGGCACAGTCCTGGATGCTGTAGATGCACAGTTCTACTCTCTCTGGAGAAATTCAGAGTCAGTGCTAGCTCACCACAAAGAAACACAATGCAGTGATATCATATAAAATCAATTTCAAGGTTCTTTTGAGCACTGATGTCAGAAAGACAAACCAGGTCGTGAGAGAGCCCGTAAGGAGTCACAGAGGAGGTTAATGTATGAACTGGCCTGTTTAGGTTGATTGAGAAAAAGTAAACAACAGCTTTTTGTTACAAGAGTAAATGGCAATTGTATAGACAGTGTCATGGGATTAAGAAAAAAAAGTAATATCTTGGGAGAATTACTTTTTCTTCACAGGCAAAAAAATGTTCAAATAATGTTTTATAAGAGCAAAGTGATATGATTAGACCTGTATTTTTAGACTGATAATTCTGGGAGTTGAATGGAGGATAGATACAATTAAAAATATTGGAAGCCATATTTCCAAGTTCCTCAAAAAAAGATTTAAACTTTCCTGATAATCGGCACAACCCTAGACTATCTGATTAATGGCTAATAACTTCGAAAATTTTGAAACACGTCTTTTGGAGCTTCTACTTGAGGAAAAGAAACAGCATTACCCACATGAATTTTAGTCATCAGAAATTAACCATAGTCTATCTTTAATGAAATATTTAGTTTGTTTTTTTTTAAAGTACTATATTTCTAATGTATGTATACTTAATTAGCTAAACATGAGGGCCCATGAAGGTAATGGAAGAGATCTATAATTTATTCCATGGATGGAAATATAATTCATACCTTATTAAAGACTAATAACATATTTTAGTAGGACCTACAGCATTTAACAAAATATAATTGCCAGAGTGACACACGGTTTTTTTGTATCTGAGTCTTGCAAGGCTAAAATCTATAAGAAATATCAATAAAAACATTATGCTCTCTAAACAAATGAGTGAAGCAAAAATTTATCAGGTCCATTAAAATTTAAAGCTGCCACTATCAAGTTGTTGTACGCAGCAAGCAGTTAGAGATAGGATGCATTTGGTGAGAGTTTCTAACTTTTTGACATAAGTCATTTTGTTTTATCACTTTTTAATGCAACTGGTAATAGGAGACACATTATTCATGGTATGATGCATGGTAAGAGTTTTAAGTATCTGAACATGAATTTGTGTAAGTGTGCTTAATCTAGAGAGTTTAATCAGTTTTATCAACAACACTCTGCATGTGAGAGTTGGTGGGCAGCATGATAATGTGACCTCATTAAATTAATACTTGTGATGAGGATGAAAATGACCACCGAATATCAGAATAAATAATGCATCGTCTTGTGTTCCTTTGCCACTGCTGCTTTAGGCATCTGGGGAAATTAATAAGGGTTACTTGTGTCAATCAGGCAAATCAGAAGTAAAAAGAAATCTTCAATTAATCATGGTATTTTACAACAATCCCTTTGGAAAAAAAGAGAACCCTATTAATAAAAAAGCATTATGCCTTCTGTTGCAGTTGACAAACAGTGATAAGCTTCTCGGGGGATGTCGTGTGTGAGAGATTCATAATGAAGTTTTCCTGGTAAATTTCCCTAAAATCATTCCAACTGCAGAATCTTAGCAGTTCTGAGGCATGAAACCCTTCGGGGCTTCATCTAAAGAGGTTTTCCTTTTGGCCTTCACAGAGCGAGCTGGTGATTACTGCATCCGTTCTTTGTAGCACGCTGCCAGCTGCTGTCACAGTTAAAAAGCTGAAGTATGCGCCTTGCACCAACAAATTTGGTTAATCAGGAAACTTCCCAGGGACCATCCAGAGATTAATCAGTAACTCTCCCACACATTACCCGCCTGAGACACTCAGTGCAAACAGGTTTCTGCTACCTCCATACAACTTATTATAAGCAACTTATTGGTTGCCACTTTGGGGCTTATTTTTAGAAGTTTCTGACTAACTGGTAATCAAGACTGACTTAGAATGAGATGTTCAAAGGGTGAAATTTCCATCAGTGTTAGTTTATTCTGCCGTAGGACAGAGTGCCAACTCTTCTAGGGTGTTAGCCCTAAGTATAAAAAGCGCATATTTACTTTTTGTTAGGATGACTTTTCCACCTGTTAGCCATCTCAGGAATTCAACATTTCCCCCAACTCCCTATGATTTTAATTTCATCACTAAGGGAGGAAAGGGGGAGGAGAACACAAAATGTTAAATACGTTTTTTTTTGTCCTAAAATTTGAACGTCAAAGAATAGCAGCCATTTAGCCCTTAAATAACCCTTAGTTTTTTTTGGGGGAAAAAAGATAAACTTGGAGTGATTGATTCTGAAACACCCCTTCGAATATTCTTGGAAAGAATCATTCAGGGTTCCCACAAATTTCATGGTAAGCAAATACCAAGACCTGGACACAGTTCCTTTACCCCATATTTTACTAGATTGTAGGAGATAATAATTTTAAACCTCTGTTTTAGAACAGAATAGAGTCTTGATTTTGAGGATAGAACACATTTTAAAATATCAAGAAATTTCCAGAAAAAAATCTATAATTCCCCATATAGTTATCTCCAGAATTGATATCTATCATAAGAAGGTACATTTATTTAAAATTTTAAGTGAATAAATTAAATTTGGACTTGTTATTATAGTATTTTTGTACTTTTCATCATGGTACCTCTCAAGTACTCTGTGGAACTAGTATAGATAATTTTACATGAGCTATATATACATATTTACATATTTATAAAGATAGGCTGTTGTATGTCACTAAATAATAGTATTTTTATAAAATTTCATTGTGTTGTTCTCAAATCTCTTAAAAAAGAAAAATGCGTATGTTCAAGTTTAATCATTTATCAAGATGTTTGAATATAAAATCCATTGTGAAAAAGTAATATATATTATTGATGGAAGCATGCTCCACAACATACATATACAATCATCAGAGCAGACTTTTTAAAAATATAGGAGATATGTTATTTTATTTTCACAAAAAAAGAATATTTTATTACAAAAATAAAGTAAGAATGCTGAATCTTATGTATATATTTTTCAGCACCATAAGGTTATGACCTTGGAAACTCATTCAAAGCTTCCTTGTCATAAGTTTTAAGATATAATCTTCAATGCAGTAACAAATCATATGATACAATGCTATTATTTCTTTTATTTATCTATGGTGCTACCTATCTCTTTACCTATCTAAAGCAATCTTGGGGTTATAGTGAGGTATAAAGGGAGACTGATTCATTATTAATAGAATCCTTTTGTATAAAATAGCTTTTAAAGATGCCAAGGAGAAAATACAACCGAGATCTGAATATAAGGAGAGGAATTAAATGTGGATCTTGACTAAATTGCAAGTTTCCTACAGTGCAAAACAGCAATACTGTTTATAAATCTACTATGATTTTCTAGTTGTCGATGCACAAGGATATACATGGTAATGGCATTAGTCCTTGTCCTTTGTTAAATGTAATTGTTTCTCGAGTAGAAGTAGGTCTTTTAGAAGAATGGCTCCCCAGAGAGAAAAAGAAAAAGAGATTAAGATAGAGATTTCAGGTAGAAGCTTCTATAGAAATTCATGAAAAGACCATCACACAGAAAATGTTATTTTTCTCATCAACAAATCAAGGATATTTATAAAAATCATCTGTAAAAAAATAATAAAGCATCCTAAATTAACAGGATTGTATATTTAAAACTACTTTTAGTAGTTATATGACTCTGGGAGCCACAATTTAAAATCAGAACTGAAAAGGAATATAAAAGCCATTTGTTTTTTACTATGAGGAAATGAATTCATTCATTAATTTACTCTTGCTATGTATTCACACCATGGATCAGTCAAAGCCATTTATCGAATACTTTAGTGCAAAGCACTACATTGTATTTTAACTTCTATATTGAGTCATATTTAGATAGATATTTGGGGCTACCAGAAGATATCAGACATTTTTAGATTGAGGTCATCAAGTAGAAGACACAAGTCACTCTTAACAATCACTTACTATGTGCCTGGAAATATCCTATATAAAATTGAATGTCTATTGTGTTCCAATATTGCCTCCAGTCTTTCATTAGCAGTCATCTCTCTGGTTTCTTCATCACTGGACAAAACTAACTGTATCAGGTACTGTGCTGGTCTATGGATTGAAAAGAAGAGAGTAGTGATGGAGAAGATGGGTCTGCCCACAGAGGCTTAAATTCTACTGGAAATAAACATGCAAACAGTTCTGATATAAGAAGGTTCAGGATTCCCAGAGATGTGTATTATGTTGAATGAGTGCAAAATGTTGGGAAATTTAATCAGCCTGGTGAAATAAAGAGAAGCTTCTGCATGGAATAGTCTTTAAGCTGATATACTAGGGTCAAGGTGAAATAGTTCAGAAAACAGGATAATGAAACTTTAGATAATACGAAATTTTCTGGGAAACAGAAAGTTGCTCAAAACTTTTGGGATCTAAAACACAAGCAAGGTTGAAGATGGTGGAGCAGGAGACCCTAAGTTTGCTTTGTCCCACAGATGCAGCTAGATAACACTCACATCAGTGTAAATGGCCCAGAAAATGACCCCAAAACCAGCAGAACAAACTTCACAACTAAATGTAGAGATGAGGCCATATTGAAGAGGGTAGGAAGGGTAGAGACCCAGTGGGGAACTAAACAGACCACAGGACTGTCAGTGGGAGGGATGGACACCAGCAACACAGAAAGGGGAGAAAATCATACTATCACACCAGGGAGCCCAGATGGGGAAAATGAATCCTTTTTACACTGGCTTTGAAAATTTTGTGACTTTTTACAACCAGTGGGACTTTAAACCTAGAATTTTAAAACTCATTGGGCTCAGCTCTGGGAGAGGTGGGGAACAAAGGAGGTGGCAGGTGCCATTTTCCAAACTGCTACCCAGCTTAAACCAGGGCCACCTGAAGGAACCAGCAAGGTGCCAATACTTAGTACTTAATTTGGTAATATGTCCTGCCTCATGCATATTGCAGATCTGTCCCCTTCAATATGCTCTTGGCTGGAAACCATCCATGGTGGTGTCATTGACCTGGCAGTGTAAGCAGTACCAAAGGAAGATAGCACTGTCCCAAAATAACTCCTGTCCCAGAGAGGAAGATAACCAGGCCCAGGGAAGCTGCAGGGAGACAATTCATCTGATCACAAGTTCCACCCACCAGCAAAAACTTCTCAGGGGACAACATGGGGAAAGAGTTCTGTAGTTTGGAGCTACTGTGTCTCTGGAAAATGCCTGATCTGACTCACCCCAAGCCCAAGATGATCCCAGACTGACCCATTATCACTACAGGGGCAAAACACTGCCCACAAGAGGCAAAGAGAGCCATTGCAGATGACTGGACTCAAGGAAAAGTGGCTCAGCCATAAAAACAAGGCATATGCAACAAACTTAATACGGACTACTATATGCAGAAGATGTTATATAGAAACCTATTGTTAAACACAAATCAAACCTGGTAATATATATGCAAAATATAAAGAGAAAGAAATTCAACTATATTACTAAAGAAAGCCGACTAATCATGAGAGAAGAGAGCAAGGGAAGAAAGGAATAGAGACAAAATACAGAAACAATCATAAAATGAGTAACAAAATGGCAATAGGTATATACCTATAAGTAATTGTTTTGAACATAAATGAATACAATGCTCTAAAAGACATAGGGTATTGCAATGTTTAAAAAAGCAAGACACTACTGTATGTTGCCTACAAGAGACTCTTTTATGACCTAAAGACACATACCAATTGAAAGTGAAGGGATTGAGAAGTATTAATCATGCAAAAGGATGTGAAAAGAAAACGAGGGTAGTGATATATTTATCAGAAAAAAATATACTTTAAAACAAAGACTATAAAAGAGACAAAGAAGAACACAATATAATCATAAATGGAGCAATCCAAAAGAAGATATAACAATTCTAAATATTTATTACATCCAACAAGGGAGAACCCAAATACATTAACCAGATAATGACAAACATAAAGGAAGTAAATGATAGTAATATGACATAAGTAGGGGACTCTAACACTCCACTTATATCAACAGACAGATCATTCAAACAGAAAACAAACAAGGAACCCTGGCTTTGAATGACACATTGAACCAGATGGATTTAACAGATAAATTCCATCCTAAAACAGCAGAATCCACATTCTTCTCAAGTACACATTGAACATTCTCCAGAACAGATCACATATTCGTCTACAAAACAAGTCCCAACAAATTAAAAAAGATCAAAGCCATACTATGCATCTTCTGACCATAACCTATGAAACTTGAAATCAACCACAAGAAAAAAATCTGGTAAGAACACAGATACATGGCAGCTAAAATAAAATGCTATTGAACAATGAATGGGTCATCCAAGAAATCAGAGGAAATAAAAAATACATGGAAACAATGAAAATGAAAAAATGGTGATCTAAAAATCTCTGGGATGCAGCAAAAGCTGTTCTAAGAGGGAAGTTATAGCAAAACACACCTACCTCAAAAAGCAAAAAAAAATCTTAAATAAAAAAACCTAACTTTTCACCTAAAGGAACTAGAAAAAGAACAACAAAAAACCCAAAACCAGTATAAGTAAGAAAATAATAAAGATTAAAGCAGAAATAAATTAAATAGAAACCAAAACCAAGGGACCCCTGGATGGCTCAGCAGTTGAGCACCTGCCTTTGGCCCAGGGAGTGATCCTGGAGTCCCAAGATCGAGTCCCACATTGGGCTCTCTTCATGGAGTCTGCTTCTCTCTCTGCCTGTGTCTCTGCCTCTGTCTGGGTGTCTCTCATGAATAAATAAATAAAATCTAAAAAAAAAAAAAAACTAAAACCAAAATGAAACAGAAACACAAGAGAACAGATTGGTGAAACCAGAAGCTGCTTCTTTGAAAAGATAACAGAATTGATAAACTTTTAGCCAAACTCATTTAAAAGAGAGGGAGAGAAGACTCAAATAAACAAAATCAGCAATGACCGAGGAGAAATAGCAACCAACACCACAGAAATACAAAGGATTGTAAGAGATTATAAAAAATATATATATATGCCAACAAATTGGACAACCCAGAAGAATGGATAAATTCTTAGAAATATCTAACCTCCCCAAACTGGAAGAAATAGAAAATTTGAGCAGACTGATTACCAGCAATAAAATTGAACCAGTAATCAAAAAAAAAAAAAAATCCTAGCATAAAAAAGTCCAGAACCAGATGGCTTCACAAATGAATTCTGCAAAAACATTTCAAGAGGAGTTAGTATCTGTTCTCAAACTATTCCAAAAAATAGAAGAGGAAGGAAAACTTCCAAATTCATTATAGGAGGTCCAGCATTACCTGATACCAAAATCAGATAAAGACACTACAAAATAAATAAATAAATAAACAAACTGCAGGCCCATACCTTGGATGAACATAGAGGCAAAAATCCTCAACAAGTATTAGCAAATTGAATCCAATTCAGTTGGATCACAGTATACAAAATCAACAGAAATCCATGGCATTAGTATACACTAATAATGAAGCACTAGAAAGAGAAATTAAGAAAACAATCCCATTTACAATTGTACCAAAATAATAAAATATCTTGGAATAAACATAACTAGATAGAGGAAGTGAAAGTACTCTGAAGACTATCAAACAAGGATGAAAGAAATTGAAGACAAACAAATGGAAATATATTCCATGCTCATGGAATGGAAGAACAAATATTGCTAAAAAGTCCACACTACCCAAAGCAACATACAGATTTAATATAATCCCTATCAAAATACCAACAGCATTTTTCACAGGACTAGAACAAACCATCCTAAAATTTTTATGAAACCACAAAAGATCCTGAAAAGCCAAGGCAATCTTGAAAAAGAAAAATAAATCTGGAAACCTTACAACTACAGATTTTCAAGTTATACGACAAGGGTGTATTAATCAAAACAGTATGGTGCTGGCACAAAAATAGACACATGTATCAATAGAACAGGACAGAAAACCCAGAAACAAACCTACTACCATATGGTCAATTATTTTTGACAAAGGAGGCAAGAATAGGCAATGGGTAAAATATAGTCTCTTCAACAAATGGTACTGGGAACACTGGACAGCTACATGCTAAAGAATGAAACTGGACCACTTTCTTATGGCATACACAAAAATAAACTAAAAATGGATTAAAGACATAAATGTGAGATCTGAAACCATAAAAATCATAGAAGAGTGCAGGCTGTAATTTCTCTGACATCAGTTATAACATTTTTCTGGATAAGTCTCCCGAGGCAAGGGAAACAAAAGAAAAATAAACATTGGGACCTCGTCAAAATAAAAGTCTTCATACAGCAAAGGAATCATTCAACAAAACTAAAAGACAACCTACTGAATGGGAGAAGATATTTTCAAATAGCATATCAGATAAAGGCTTAGCATGCAAAATATATAAAGAACTTATACAACTCAACACCCCTAAACCAAATGATCTAATTAAAAATGGGAAGAAGACATAAACAGGCATTTCTCCAAAGAAGACATACAGATGGCCAACAGGCATATGAAAAGATGCTCAACATCACTAATCATCAGGGAAATGCAAATCAAAACCACAATGAGATATCACCTCACACCTGTCAGAATGGTTCAAACCAAAAGCAAAAGAAACTACGAGTATTGGTGAAAATGCAGAGAAAAATGAACCCTCATACACTTTTGGTGGGAATACAAACTGGTGCAGTCACTAAGGAAAACATCATGGAGTTTCCTCGAAAATTAAAAATGGAACTACCCAATGACTCAGTAATTGCACTATAGGATATTTGCCCAAAGAATACAAAAACACAATTCAAAAGGATATATGCACTCCTATGTTTATTGCAGCATCATTTACAATATCCAAATTATAGAAGCAACCCAAGTGTCCATTTGCAAAACATGAATAAATCTAGAGGGTATAATGTTAAGCAAAGTAAAGCAGTCAGAGAATGACAAATACCATCTGATTTCACTCGTATGTGGAATTTAAAAAACAAAACGAATGAACAAAGGAAAAAAAAGAGACAAATAAAACAACAAACTCCTGGCTGTAGAGACAAACTGATGGTTGCCAGAGGGATGGAGTGGGGGGGGGGGCAGTATCGGGGATGAAACAGGTGAAGAGGATTAAGAGTACTACCCTTATCTTGATGAGTACTGGGTGTTATATGGAACTGTTGAATCACTATACGGTACACCTGAAACTAATATAACACTGTATGTTAATTGCCCTTCAATTAAAAAAAAAAAAAAAACAAGCAAGGAAGATGACAGATGAGAAAAGATCTCCAAAGACATTCTTCTAATATAGTAAGTTCTTGAAGATTATATGCTAAGCTAATGAAGTTTTGATGTCATCCAGAAGAAACTAATGAAGTCCTTTGTCAAAAGAACCCAGATTAAATTCATACCTAAGCAATATGCATGAGTCTGTTGTGAGTCATGAATCATGTTATTCCTTTTACTCACATTATCCTCAGAAATTGTTGCAGAGTACCTTGGTCATATGCCCAGTGGTGCTATTTTTTTCTTCCTTGCTGGTTGAAAATTTGAACTTGGTGTTCATCCAGAACCTTTTTCCACCTCCAGCCTCTCTAACTTACTTAGCTACTTCCCTGTGTGAGGCAAACTGCATTTGGCTTTTCTTTTCACAAGATAGTTACAGTTCAGAGCTATCCCCAAGCCCTTTCATCTCAGTAGAGTGTCACTTATTGTTTCTTATCCATATCATTCTTCCTTTTGCCATTAATGTTTCGTCATTTCTGCCTTTCCTCCTCACTATTCCAGTACTCCCGAGTAGACAACAAATGAGGCCCTTCCTGAATGCACTATGGGAGTTAAAGTCGTACTTCATGGTTGGATCGTTAGAGTAACTTGCAAATTTTCAATTCCAGAGATGTTCATGCCGGAACATTTATTTGCAAACTAAACATGAGACTAGAGTTATATGGTTGCTATAAAAATCACCTAAGTATAGGCTCAGATGTAAGAAAATGTAAATGTTTTCATTTTTTCCTTACCAAAATCACAAGCTTCTTCTTTGCTAACCCAAAGCACACATCTGTGAGAGATGAGGATTAATGTACAGAATGAGTGTAAAATGGAGGATATTGTCATTCCATGTTACATATATGAAAACTGAAGAAAAGTTAAGCAATTGATCCAGTCACCTAGTTAAATCAAAACTGAGCTGTGAGTAGAAGCAGGTTCTATCGGGGTGCAAAGTCCATGAATATTTTAACAACTATGAGACACTGTTTGATACAGTTCTCTTGGAATTCTTTGTCTAAATTTATATAAAACATTATTGCCAGTTTGAGAATTCTGGACTTACCACGGACCAGGTGAGATAAATTGATACCACAGAGAAAAGAGAGAAATGAAGACAGACTGAAGTTTAAGATTTTAAATTTTAAGGGGAAAAAATGACCTTTCTTTCTGACTCTTAGGTAATGACATTGAAATACTGAGTAGAGATCAAAAGATCAAAGAGAGGACCAAACGGGGAGACCTTTAGTCTGGATGCTGCCCTTTTGGGACAGCATCATAGGCTTCTTCATCAAAACTCTGTTGACCCCCAAAAGATCAGTTCCTGTCACTCTTTCTATTTGTGATGATTCTTGCATCAATCCCTCAACTAATTCCTGGTCAAAATAAGTCATGCTCTGGAGCATTGTAATTTCTGAAGCAAAGGGTTTAAGACGGATTGTTGCTTTGGATGGTGTCCTTGCAAAAAGTTACATTGTCCTTTGCATAAGCATAGTTTAATAATATTCTGAAATTCTACAGGCCACATCAAACTAAATATTTGTCTTGCCATCAACTGTCAAAATCCTTGTTAATTAAGTGTGCTATTTCTGCCTTATCTGACTAAAAGAGAAAGAACTGTTTTTTAAAAAAATATGTCAGTGAACATACTTAGTTTCTTATCTGTGAGTTAATTTATAATTCAGTTTTCATATATACCTTTTTGGCAATAAACAATGTAATTTATATAAAAGAACTTTTTAAACATTTTGACTGGAAATAGTCAATATACTAAGACATTTTGAAATTCTTACAGAAATGCCAATCTATATGACATTATAGTATTTTATCTCCTCTATACTCCTTTACATACATTTATTATTTACTAGTTTTTAATGATCTGGGAAGAAATTGTTATTTCTATTCTAAACTTGGTTGGCCTTTCTACTTTGCTTTAACTTCCATTTAAATTTTATTTAAATCAATGCAAAAAGTGACATTTCTAAAATTTTATGGAAGCAATAAAGATGGATCAGAATTTATTAAAGTAAAAATTTTTGATAGGAAATGTAGGGGACATAGGGAGGCACAACTGACTTAGTTCAAAAAAAGTGGGCTTCGGGATCCCTGGGTGGCGCAGCGGTTTAGCGCCTGCCTTTGGCCCAGGGCGCGATCCTGGAAACCCGGGATCGAATCCCACGTCGGGCTCCCGGTGCATGGAGCCTGCTTCTCCCTCTGCCTGTGTCTCTGCCTCTCTCTCTCTCTCTCTCTCTCTCTCTCTCTCTCTCTCTGTGACTATCATAAATAAATAAAAATTAAAAAAAAAGTGGGCTTCAATAGTAAGACGAGATGAAAGGTATTTTATATTTATAAAAATAATTGAAAATATACCAAGATTAAGTAAACAAATTTATTATTATTGTAATATCTGGATTTTTGAGTAATGGATTAGTTTTTTTTTTTTTTAATCTTAATGTAGGGACACCTGGGTGGCTCAGCAGTTGAGGTTTTGCCTTCAGCTCCCAAGGTCCTGGGTTCATTTCTGCCTTTCCTCCCTACAGGAGGTCACACTTCTGACTCCCTACAGGGAACCTGCTTCTTCCTCTGCCTATGTCTCTGCCTCTCTTTCTGTGTCTCTCATGAAAAATATATAAAATCTTTAAAAAAAAATCTTAGTCTCTTTTGATATGTGGGCTGTTTTCCACAAAAAATAACAAGAACTATTCATGAATCTGCCTAAATAAAAATAGTTATGATCCATTGTTATCACACATACTAATACAAAAGATATACCTTCAAACCATACCAGTCATGATGAAATACTGAAGTAATAGCATCTTCATTACTGAATTTCATCTGACATACACTGTAGCCCCCTCCATCCAACTCAAAGATTGAATTAAATGAGGGTATTATGAGTTAAATTGTTTCCCCTCAAAATTCATATATTCAAATCCTAATTCCTAACACCTCAGAATGTGACCATATTTGGAAATAGGTTGGTGGAAATAGATGTAATTAGTTAAGATGAGGTCATGGGGGAAACTGGGTGGCTCAGCAGTTGAACATCTGCCTTTGGTTCAGGTCATGATCCTGGGGTCCTGGAATGGATCCCACATCAGGCTCCCTGCGGGAAGCCTACTTCTCCCTCTGCTTATGTCTCTGCCTCTCTCTGTGTCTCTCATGAATAAATAAATAAATAAATAAATAAATAAATAAATAAATAAATAATAAAATATTTTTTTAAAAAAGATTAGGTCACATTTGTATAGAGTGGGTCAATAATATAACTGATGTCATTATTCAAAGGGTAAATTTGGAGATACACATTAACACAGGATGAATATTATGTGAATGTGAAGTCCACATATCATGGTAATGAATCTACAAGCCAACATACACCAAAGATTGCCATCAAACCACCAGAAGTGAGGATAGAGGCATGGAATAAATGTTTACCTAATGTCTTCAGAGGGATCACGGCCCTGCTGACACCATACTCTTGGACTACTAGCCTCCACAGCTGTGAGATGGTAAAATTCATGTGGTACTTGGTAATGACAGCCCTAGCAAAATTATACAAGTGATTATTATGCCTGATATTTCATGAATTTACATAGCCTGATGTTCCTTAATTTAGAAGTTAAAAATATCCAACCAAAGATCTTAGTGTCCACAACAGCTCATTGTTCTAATGAACTCACCAAATGCCTTTTCTTTTTCTTCATAGCCTGTGTTTGAAAGTCAAATCATAGACTCACCCTTGTGAGAATGTACTCTCTCCCAACATGCTCTTTTTTCTGTCTGTCTCCCCAGTAAATAAGAGAATTAAACTTATTTCCAGTGCAATTTTCCTAATTGTCTTTATGATTTACCTTGGACTCCATTGTTAAAAAACTTCTAGTTTAAGCCTTAGCACTCACTCATTAGGTAGCAATTACTATCTGCTAGGGAAATTTCTGGATGTTGAAAACATAGTAAAAAAAAAAAAGAAAAAAGAAAGAAAGACAACAGATAAAATGCCTACCACCCAAAATTGACATTTTAGTCTTTGTAGAATGAGTGTTTAGAGCTATACTCTTTTCAAAAAAAAAAAAAGGTGGGGGGTGGGGCTTTTAGGTCTTTAATCTTATGTTAGTGCAATTATAGGTTGTTTTCAGGAAATGTAAGCACAATTTGACCAAACTACATGTATATGAACCCTTTTTAAAACTCTTCCTTGATCTCATATCTCTCTTTTACTCTGTCCCATATATCTCTTCTTTTGCAGAAAAACTCACAGCTCCATATTTGTTCTCCATATATCTATCTAAATCCACCCTAGTCAAGATTTTTCCCCTGCCCACCAACCCACAGCATTCTTTGTCAAGTTCAACAATGTCTCTATGTTGTCTAATCTAACAGTCCATAAATTATATTCATCTTATTTGTGAAGTCATCAGAATTTAAACCAGTGGATTTTTTTCTCCTTGAAACACTTTCACTACTTGGCTTCAGGCATACCACCTTCTCTTAGTTTCTTCCTACATGTTGGCCACTGCTTAGTCTGCTTTATTGCTTTTCCTTCATCTCTCCAACAGAGCAGATTTACCATGAAGTTAATAAATTGAGCCTTAGGGTTTCTGATCTTAATAAACACCTTTCAGAATTTTGTACTTGATTTTGTATTTGTAATTGCCTATGATTTTTCTCAAAAATGATCACAAAAATTGTGAAATTTCAAGCTCCAAAAAATCTGGCTCCATCTGGTCAAAAAACTACACATATATAAGATCTCCATTTTTTAGTCCTCCAGCTTCTATTTTCTGTCAATTGCCTCCTAGGTAATCCTAGACCCCAGATTTTAGATTCCATCTGGACACTGGTGACTCTCAAATGTATATTTATAGTCTGGAAATTCCACTAAACATTCTACTAAACTTTATGCATGGATACCAAGCAACCAATTCAACATTTCAAATTTAATATCTCCAAAGCTAAACTTTTGATTTCATATCCAGCCCTAGTCCTCTGACAGTTTGCTCCATCATGGCAAGTAAGTGAAATTTTCAATTTTCAATATCTCAGGTCAAAAACTTTGGAATTATCAATAACTGATCTCTCTTTTATCCATCAATAATCCATCAATAGGCATCAATACATTCTGTCAGTTCTAGGGTCAAAATCCATCTTGAATCTTCTAATTCTTAGGCTTCTCTCCTACCACTATAATCAGACTTCCTTCAGTTAACACCTAGATTATTGAAATCACTTCCTGACTGATCCTTTTCCCTCCTCTCTTACCCAGAGTCAATTTTAAAGTTCAATTGTCAGAGCTATCCTCTCAAATCATAAATTAGATCATTCTGCACCTTGCTCTTGGCCTGTTAATAGTTTTCTGGCTTCCTTAGAGCACAATCCAAGCTCTTTACAATAGTCTACATGGTTTTACATGTCTTATTTATGCTCTTTGAGCCTGTATGTCTTTATCTTGTACCATATTTTCTGAACCTTCCTGTTGTTCCTTGAAAAATCCAGGTATCTTTGACCCAAGGCTCATACTATTTATTTTGCTTGGACATTCCTTCCTCCAGGAAAATTCATCTCTCAAAACCATGCTTTATCCTGGGTTCTGCTCAAATTCACATTATCAGAGAATTATCCCCATTGACATTTTTCTATAAGCTGGATAAAAATGTGCCCACCACTACCACTTTTACTAAAGGTTTCCCTTCCTTAACAAACTTTATTTTCTTTTTCTTTTTTTTTTTACAAACTTTATTTTCCCATGGAAATAATTCTTACCTGAAATTAGATATTTTTAAAAAATCTTTTCTTGAATCCCTCTACAAAATGCAAGTTCTATATGCACAAGTACTGAATTACATCCCCATTACGTTGTATCTAGAGTGTATTATGCATGTATATGTGTATGATTAATTAGGTTGTGGTATATTGAAAATGACAACTTAATGCAATATTATTCTAAGACTAACTGAACTTAGCTATATAAGGGCTTAGTGTGACATAATGAGAAGAAATAAACAGAGACCTGCTGAGCCTTCTATTTAATTTCAGCAAGACCTATTAAAGGACTCTATCCATGCTGTTAATTTTCAAATTATTTGACAAATATTAAAGTTTTATGCTTAGAAAATGGTCACTCTACTCTCTGACATTGGCTATTCATAAGTCAGTTGGTCTATACTATCTAGGAGTTTCCCTCACCATGAAACTAGATATATTTGTTCAAGGGGGGGAAAAAGTGTATCTTATAAACCATGTTAGTGTTCCTGAACTGTTGCTTTTGATAAATAAATAACTAGATAATAAATCTATTGATGTTAACTAATTTGGAATGATTCAGCAATCATTAGAACATCACACCTGGCTCTAGGCCTCAAGAATGAGTTAATAAAAGTCTTAGAAGCATGGAATCGTATCTAATTTTCAAAGTTTATCATTTTCCATAATGGAGAATTCCAGACTGCTGGTTATTTCCAGTTATAAAAAATAGCCTATTTTTACAAAGGTAAGTGTATTTCCAGAGATCTATTTTTTTTTTCAAAAGATAGCCAAAAGAAATTTTCAAAATGGGCTTAAATATTACTTTCCTTTAGTATTACCTTTCTCTCGGCATATGTAATACATCATACATTTTTATTTTACTTACATTTTGTAAGTAATATTTGTTATCTAAAGCTGGAATATGCCTTTTCCATGAATCACATTGTAAAGTCCTTAAATATAAATCCTGGTATTTGCTATAAAAAAAGAAACCCGTTACTGAAAAGAATATTTTAAATTTCTATGCTATTTCTGTATGTATATTATTTTTATTTTAATTCCATTTTAGTGATTAAAATAGGGTATCTACTAATATTTAAGATATTATGCTAATATGTATAACCTCTTTCCGAGATTACAATGGAGGAAATACTTCCTAATTCATTCTGAGATTAGCATTATCTAACACCAACACCAGACAAAGACATCATAAGAAAACTGCAGACCAATATCTCTCATCAACGAATAGCACTGGGATAACTGGACATCCACATAAAAAACAATAACAAAAAAAATAGATCTGACACAGACCTTACACCTTTCACAAAAATTAATTCAAAATGGATAATAGACCTAAAGCTTATATGGAAAACTGTGAAACTCCTAGAAGATAACATAGGAGAAAACCAAGATGACCTTGAATCTGACAATGGCTTTTTAGATACAGCACCGTGGTCATGGCCCATAAAAGCAATAATTGATAAGATGGACTTCAATAAAATGAAAAACTTCTGTTCTGGAAAGACAATGTGAATAAGAAGACAAGCCACAGAAAGAGCATAAATATTAAGAAAGGATATATGAGATAAAGGGTTATTATTCATAATATATAAAGTACTCTCAATTCAACAATAAAAAAACAATCTTATTAAAAATAGTCAAAAGACCTAAACAGATACCTCACTAAAGTTGATATACAGATGTCAGATAAATACATGAAAATATTTTCAGCATCATATATACTTAGGGAATTGCAAATTAAAAATTAAAATACGAATTTACTACATACCTATTAGAATGACAAAATAAAAAACACTGATGACATCAAATTCTGACAAAAGAGACATAGAACAACAGGAACTTTCATTCATTGCTGATTGGATTACATAATGGTAGTCACTTTGGAAGACAGTTTCACAATTTCTTACAAAAGTAAAGATACGGGCAGCCCGGGTGGCTCAGCGGTTTAGCACCGCCTTCAGACCAGGGCCTGATCCTGGAGACCCGGGATCGAGTCCCACGTCAGGCTCCCTGCATGGAGCCTGATTCTCCCTCTGCCTCTCTCTGTCTCTGTCTCTCTCCCCCCTGCCCCCGTGTCTCTCATGAATAAATAAATAAAATCTTTTTTTAAATCTTTTTTTTTAATATTTTATTTATTTATTCATAGAGACAGAGAGAGAGAGAGAGAGGCAGAGACACAGGCAGAGGGAGAGAGAGAGAGACAGAGACAGAGACAGAGAGAGGCAGAGACACAGGCAGAGGGAGAAGCAGGCTCCATGCAGAGAGCCCGACACGGGACTCGATCACGGGTCTCCAGATCACGCCCTGAGCTCCAGGCGGCGCTAAACCGATGCACCATCGGGGCTGCCCTAAATAAATAAAATCTTAAAAAAAAAAAAAAAGTATGGACACTCTCATCATAATATCCAGCAATCTGCCTCCTTGGTATTTACCCAAATGAATTAAAAACATGTCTACACAAAAACCTGCACATAGATTTTTTGGGGTTTTCTTTAAAACATTTTATTTATTTATTAGTGAGACACACAGGGAGAGGCAGAGACATACGCAGAGGGAGAAGCAGTTTCCCTGCATGGAGCCTGATGTAGGACTTGATCCCAGAACTCTGGGATCATGCCCTGAGCCAAAGACAGATGCTCAGCCACTGAGCCACCCAGATGTCCCTGAAAACAGATGTTTATAGCAATTTTATTCGTAATTACCAAAACTTAGAAGCAATCAAGATGTCCTTCAGTAAATGAAAGGATAAATAAGCTACAGTACATCCAGATGATGGAATATTATCAAGTGCTAAAAAGAAATAAGCTATCAAGCCATGAGGAAACAGAGGAAACTTAAATTAATATTGCTAAATGAAAGAAACCAATCTGAAAAGACTACATACATACTAAGTGATCTCAATTATAAAGCATTATAGAAAAAACTATGAAAACAGTAAAAAGATCAGTGACTGCCAGGGATTGGGTAGAGGGTGAAGGATGAATATAGCTGGAACACAGAGAGTTTAAAGGAGAAAAACTCTTATGTAGATAATATTTCAATGGTGGATACATGTCATTATATATTTGTCTAAACCTAAAGAATGTACACAACGTCAGCAGTGACTTCTAATGTAAACTATGGATTTTGGATGACAATAATGTGTCAATCTAGGTTGGTGTGGTATTATAAGAAACTTACCTTTCTGGTGCAGATGTTAATAGACAGGCTATATGTGTATGGAGGGGGTGGATGGGAAGTAGGACAAATATGGGAACTCTTTTTACATTCTGTTCTATTTTCTTGCGAACCTGAAATAGCTCTTAAAGTGTCTATTTAAAAGAGAAAGAGCAACATCAGAAGTGGAGATTCCCTGATGCCCAGTCACTTTCCATTCCTTTGTGCTAAACAACTTACTGTAAGGTTGGAGTTACTATTTCCTTTGTTAGTTTTGTTTTCATTTATGGATTTGGTCTGTTGCTTTCTATGACACTTATGGTGATGAAAAATGACTGTTTCTAATTTGCACATGGAAAGCTGTGTGTGGAACCTGAATGCTAGTATTATGAAAATTAGTGTATTCATTTTCTAGGGCTGCCACAATACATTAACACCAACCTGATAACTTAAAACAACAGAAATTTATTTTCACACAGTTCTGGAGACCAGAAGTCCAAAATCAAGGCATCAGCAGGGTTGATTCCTTCTGGAAGTGCTGAAGGAGAATTTGTTTTCTTGTCTCCCTCCTATCTTCTGGGAACTGTTAGCAATCTTGAGCATTCCTTAGTATGCAGATGCCTTGATCCCATCTCTGCCTTCAGCTTCACATGGCCTACTGTTCTGTCTCCAATTTTCTCCTCTTCTTTGATGGATACTTGCCATTTCATTCAGGGGCCACTCCATTGGTCCAGGATAATCTCATTTTGAGATCCTTAATTTAATTACATCTGCAAAGATTTTTTTCTTTTCAAATAAGGCCACATTCACAGTTACTAGGTGTTAGGACGTGAACGTATCTTTTTTAAGAAGTCACCACTCAAGCCATCACAATAGTATTAATATGTTGTACCAAAATTTGATGCCAACATAATATTGTTGCTGACTGCAACCAATCAGCTTGCTCATATATCCATACTTAACAAGTAGAAAAAAAATAGTCAAATTTAAATTTTTTTCAAGAGTTTTTCTTCCTGGCTTCCATCTCTTTCTTTTAAATTGAAAGAGTCCATATTTTATAAAAAGAAATATCTAACAACATATTTACATTTTTTAAAATAGACAAAAATATCCTAAAAATTCATATAGAATCTTAGATTTTTTTTTCTGTGCTATAGCCCAATGTATATAGTTTACCAAAGGTTGTAGAGCTTTTTAGGACTCTAAATTAACAGTATTTCAGGTTTATATCAATAATAAACTTTAGAACTAATCACTCAGAAAAGATCATCTACTTTTATTTACCTCTTTGTTTTGTCTTTTTATAGTTTATGCATTTTTAACAATTGTATTTTGGGGACCCTAATCCAATTATATCTAATTGTATTACACTAGAGTCCTAGGAGACTCCATAAAGGATTTCTGAAAAAATAATAATGAACAGAAAAATAAAAGGAAAGACTATCAAATATTCTTTGGTTCTAGTCGTGCTTTTAAAGGTTACATTGGTAGGTAAAGATTCCAGCACAGTTGTCATATAAGAAAGGGTTACAATGCGATTTTAAGTTTTAAAGATCCATTCCTATTTTTTTCTTTTTTTCACTTTTTTCTTATACTACTTTTCAGCACTGTCACCATAATATAGAGCAAGAAAAGTATTAAATTCACTGTAGGAAACAAGCCTTCATTTTTTTTTAAATAATGGGCTTATAACTATGCAGGACAAACCCTTCCTGACAGTGACAACTTTAAAGCATCTCCCTCTCCATCTTCAGCTGAAGGAAGTAAAAGCCATTGTTATTGATGTATGTGAAATTCTGGGAAAGAAGCAGAACTGGGGAAAACATGTATGTTCCCTAATCCCAGTTAGGGGACCAATTTGCAGTTTACCAATTTCCATACAGATGGTTGTATTCATTTCTCTGCTTTGATTATTTGCCCAGTTGCAAACCACCTTCCCTCCCCAAACACACACGTTGCTTGGATTTAGCTGATGATGAGGTCTGAATATTGCTGGAATGAAGAATAGAAGGGTGTTTGAATGTCATTATATTTGTCAGTGGGCTATTCAGGAGGACTAAGTTAGCAATGATTCCTCCTCCTTGTCATAAAAACAAACAAACAAACAAACAAACCCACTCTGAATATATTACCATGGGTGGATTGGGATACAAAATTAGAGAAGTTTTATTATTAGTGAATGAAAAATAATCTATTCCAAAAGAAGCAGCCACATGTTTTCATCTGTTTTAGAATATTTTCTGATAATGCTGTGGTTATTCTTTGCTTTTAAGGGTTTGGGGAAATCTAGAGGATCCAATAGAGAATGAGTCAGATTGAAGAAAGAGTATGATAGGGGCTATGGAAAAAAGAGGATTGAAATCCCAAACAGAATAACCTTAGACTAAGTTTAAGATGAATCTCTCATAGTAAATGCAGAGTTCTACAACTACATTTAATAAGACTTTCAAAACATATATAAGATACTTCCTCAAATTAAAAATGAATTACCTGGGACTTCTGTAGACTGGATCTAGGTCTAGTCTGTCATGACTCAAAAGTTTAGTCACTACAAAAATGTGAGCACAAGATCCTTGCTTGATAGTGATTGATTGTCTAATATATACACTAGCTAGTAGGACAAATACAGCCTTTATTTTATAATGTAGCAAGAAAAATATAAAAACCACAGTGCAGTCTTCTACATACTAAAATTTGTTTGTTTCAGTCCTTACATTATTCAGTCCTAAAAAAAAAATCTTTTTTCTTTCTTAAGGAGAAGTTCCCCTAACTTCTTTTCTGTGTGCATTAAATCAAGTCTCTGCTTTTATTATTATTATTATTATTCATCCAATAGACTATCTCATAGTTATAATGAAACATGGTTCTTTACTTGTCATTTTCCACTACTGACTTATAAGTTACTTTAGGATCAAGATTAGGTCCTAATATATCACTCCAAATCCAACACTTCCTCTGAACATAGGATACATATTAAAATGGATAGATAGATGATAGATAGATGATGATAGATAGATAGATAGATAGATAGATAGATAGATAGATGATAGATGACAGATAGATATGGTAGATGAAGGATGAGAGAAAGAGAAAGAGAAAGGAAGGTTTTGAAAGCCATTTTTTAAGAGAATAGTTGACAAACTAGAGAACATGCAGAAGAGAAGGACAGAGAGGGGTCTTGAGACCATATCTTACAGTAAAAACCATGCAAGGATGCTACAGAGTAGAGTAATGGGTTCCCTATTGGGTATTTTCAAGCAAAAGCTTAATAACTCTCTATCCAAAAAGCTGGAGTCTATAAATGTCTCATTTGGAAGGTGGACAGAAAACTTTCAAGATCCTTCTTACTTTCCGGGGCACCCGGGTGGCTCAGTTGGCTAAGTACCAGATTTTGGTTCAGGTCATAATCTCAGGGTCATGATGTCCAACACCACTCCCTGCTGCCAGGAGCCCCATGCTTAGTCCAGAGTCTGCTTGTCCCTCTCCCTTCCCTTGCTTGCTCCTTCTCTCTCTCTCTAAAATAAATATATAAAATCTTTTTTAAAATAGAAAGTTCCTTCTAACTTTCTAATTTATGAACTGTATATTCATATGTCAATTACCTTGTCTATCAAAACTTTTGTTTACTGACTTTCATTCCAAAGTAGGTGATTCAAAACAATTCATTGATTTGTTGATGTTAAGTTCTCCATGGTAAAAATTATCAGCTCTTGGAAAAATTTTTATAGTATCCAAAATATTAAAGATGAGGAATTTTGTTTTCATTATGTGTAACACTTGAATTATGAAAATTAGGAAAGACTAGAGATTACTTCAAGGTGGTAGGAAAAATAAGAGTAGAGTTGTAGTGTGGGGCATTAACATGAAAAGATTAGGATTTGACATTTATCTCTGTAAACTAAACTGGAAGACAATTCCCTTAAGAGTTTTTTTGGGGGAAAAGGGACCAGCAATTCTTTTGTGTGGCTAATTTACTCAAGGCTCCTTATATTTAAAATCTTCTAGGATACAGATAAGTGGATATGTCTTTAAGATTCACACATTCAGGGGTGCCTGGGTAGTGCAGGCTGTTAAGCAGTTGACTCCTGGTTTCTCTGAGGTTGTGATCTCAGTGTCTTTGGGATCAAGCCCCGCCATTGGACTTGTCCCTGAACGCAGAGTCTGCTTGAGATTCTCTCTCCCTGTCCCTCTGCTCCTCCTACTTATGCTCTCTCTCTCTAAAATAAATAAATAATTTTTTTAAAAAGACTCACACGTTTATCACATGATTTTTAAAATATTTCATCATAAATGATCCAGAATCCAAGGATCCAAATGACTCAGAATCAGGATAATAATAGAATCACTTTACATTTATTTTATTTACCATTATTTAAATATGACATGACATTAATATGAGCAATTTGTGTTGGGTTTTAATGAGAAGCAAACTGAAACAACTAAAACATACTTTCTTAAATACATAGACCTCTGCCCAACAGGTGAATCCCAGGTAAATTTGGAAGAAATTTAATGAACCCATTTTTGCAAAATTAGCAAATTCAACAACTCTTTAGACAAAACCTAACTAATTTATCTGAAATGTCTTTATAAACTGTTTCAAAAACTTGGGGGGAATGGGAAATGACATCAATCTGTTGCCCCTTAAAAAAATCACATATTTCTTATGAACCCAGTCAAGGATAAAGGTTTAAATCAGTCTCCCTTTTGTGTCATTTTCCCGAAAGTAGCAGGTCTTACATTTGGTATGTTTTGGGTGGTCAACACCCATTAATGGCCCAGTGTCCCATAATAAATTTAGTTCTCCATAGCCCTGTAGTCTCTTAGAGTCAATTCTATGAGGATGACATGGGATTTAACAACAGTTGGGAAATCCTCTCTGTGACTTAAAGTCTTCATTCTCTCCTAACTAGACACATGCCCCTAATGGGGACCTGGATGCTTCTCAAGGAAGAACAAATTGGGACTTTTTCCGATGTTTGAGTCACAAAGTCTTTGTCTAATGGGGTCACTTCTTCAGGAATATATATATATATATATTTCCATTCTTTTAAGATGAACAGATAATCATCTCTAAAAAGAGTGCATGTACAGATAAGTTGATTTAAAATTTTGATAGTATCTATCTGGGCTACCTCAACAGGGAGGTAAAATCAAATTAGGCTGTATGCATTTGTATAAAGGTCAGATGGTGAAAACAATGCTGAGAAATTATTAGGACAAATCTAGTTTCGTCAGGGCTGCATTTAATTGGGTAGCATTAATGGTATTATGTTTTTAAGCAAGGGCTAATGTGCAATTTTATTTTTTTAAATTACCTAGAGACATATTGTTTCTGGACTATTAACTTTTTTTTTCCTCAGTATTTAGATCACAACTCCTAAAGGCTTAGCTATATTTTGACAGGTACTGACAAAGAGTGCCATGGAATTGTGACTCGATTGTCACCTTCAGAGTGTTCGAGCTGAAAAACTCAGGATGAGTGCTAGCTACTAATTAGAACTGTTATATTAGGAAAGCAAATACAATGGTGTCTAACATTAAACAAAGCACAGTTCTCATCAAAAATGGTTTCTTTTGTGTGTGGGTTAGTCTATAAAACCATTTTGCATGTTAATGAAGCACAAACAATTATTGCCAGAGTAACTAGTTTCATGCAATTACAAAAATCACATAAAAGCCCTATTGTTTGTTGTCTTATGATTTTTTAATGCTAATTTTGCACTTGATAATTTCGGATTTCATTTGTACCACAGTGCACAATTAGGTTTTTATATCTGCGAAGGTGAAGGCTAGTAATGGGAGAAATAACTCCTCATGTAAAAAAGTAAAAGAAATAGTCATTTCCAGAATGAGGCGATCAGACACCCTGAAAACATGGAGAAAGGCGATGAGGCGAATTTCCATCAAGTGAAAAGGTGACATTTATGTAGCTGAAAGAAGAGGATAACCTAGACTCTTTCCTGTAGAATTTGGAGAGGGAGAGAGACAGAAACAGAGAGGGGGGAGGGAGGAAAAGATGGGTGAAAAAAGAGGAACAGAGAAACAGTGGAAGATAAGGTATGGGAAGGAAACCAGGATGAAGACATCGTTGTGATCGTTGCAGAACCGCCACGTGCTGCGTGGTAAACCATCGTTACAGCTGTTAAACTAGTGGGACTCAGTGGGATGGGTTTACAAATAAGAGTCTCTGGAGACCATTAAGTGCCAAAACTATTTAAGCAAAGAGATATCACTATCAGAAAGTCAGCGTGAACCCTAGCTGAAATTTTAGCAAAATCTGAATAATGGCTTCATTGATGAGGAATTCTTTGCCTTGGCATCAGGTGAAATGGCAGATTTGTCTCTTGCAAAACCAGACTTTCATTTTTGACCCAATGAGTACAAGGGAACTTACTCCTCAGGTTTCATCCTCAGATTACAATTTCATCTTTTACCCTAGTAATGCAGATATTAAAGTGATTAAACAGCTTTTCCCCAGGGGAAAAAATAATTTGGCATGGTGTATTTAATTCATTTATATTTTAAAAGAAATTTTTAAGAAACTACAAGCCATTTGGAATGACTCCAGTCACACTGTTTGCCTCCTGCAATGTACAGATCTCTGGATTTTCTGGTTGCTGTTACTTCCTAGACAGTGCAACAAATATCAGGTACAAGCTTAGATTTCACACTACCTTAGATGTCGTTGAACAGAGCACAATGTTTGAAAGGTCAGAATTCATTTTTCTGTTAGGATTCTGGTTCTTGTTTTTATTTACTGCAATTTAAAGCATGTAAAATGTGTGTAGCTCTCTTTCATTCTAATAAAATATTGGAAATATTCTTAAAATGAATATGCTTACGCTGTGAGAATAAAAGCTCCAAGATCCCAAACAGTTCACTTTTCATATAACTGGCTGAGTTTAACCTTCGTTCTTCTGCTTTTTTGCATCCCCATAGCCTCACTTTTTTTTTTCCTTCGGCCTACTATTAAAAGTATTCCTCAGAACATTGGCATTTTCCAAGGGTGAATTTTCCTATCGCTGATTTTACAGTTAATCTATATCCCTGTTACTCAATGACTATGACTGTGCCTGTATATACAAAATATATCTTAATATATGGAAATATTAACACAAACTTGCAACTATGTAGCATTTAGGAAATATTCACATTCCTGGGTAAATAATTGTTTTGTGGTCATCCCAGTTTGAAGGTGTTACTGTATATTCCTGTCTAACCTTTGTTGTCCATTACTACTATCTAGTTAATGGAAGGAAGGAAGGAAGGAAGGAAGGAAGGAAGGAAGGAAGGAAGGAAGAAAGAGATGGAGTAGGGAGGGAGGGAGGGAGACAGGGAGGGAAAGGAAGTCTGAGCAATGTCTAAATTGTGTATACTACTTAAAGCAAAGAAAATCGGGATCCCTGGGTGGCGCAGCGGTTTGGCGCCTGCCTTTGGCCCAGGGCGCGATCCTGGAGACTCGGGATCGAATCCCACATCAGGCTCCCGGTGCATGGAGCCTGCTTCTCCCTCTGCCTGTGTCTCTGCCTCTCTCTCTCTCTCTGTATGACTATCGTAAATAAATAAAAAAAAAATTAAAAAAAAAAGCAAAGAAAATCCCCAGAGTTTTTCTTTTAAATTTTGTTATCACTGTTGCCTACCTTTGTGCCAACATGATAATACATTTTCCTGAATGATGTGGAAGTCTATCACAAACATTTCGTGCATTAATCGTGTACATTTTCAACATAAGGAATTTTGAAACTCTCTATACAAATAATTAAATCTGTTTTATATACACGTTTCAGGCAAAAGTAAGAATACATGTGTGTGTTTAAATGCCTAGCAAAAGGCATTATGTAAAACGTAAATGTAAAATGTCTGTTAATGTAAAAAGTTAATGTAACTGTTAATGTAAAAAGTCATTTTTATATCAGAGAATAATTGGCGACCAGGTATAGCATGATAATCTTGAGTGTACGTTCATGACTTCTTTTGGTGTTTTATGGACCTGCAAAAAATATATTTTAAAAAATCTACCTCATGTCTATTCACCCTTGGATTCAAGTCTATATCCCAAAACCTTAGTTCCTAGATGTAAAGAAAACTTTACATCGTCCGAAATAATCATTCAGAACAGAGAACCCAGAAGTGGACCCTGAACTTTATGCTCAACTAATATACGATAAAGGAGGAAAGACGATCCACTAGAAGAAAGACAGTCTCTTCAATAAATGGTGCTGGGAAAATTGGACATCCACATGCAGAAGAATGAAACTGGACCACTCTCATGCACCATACACAAAGATAAACTCAAAATGGATGAAAGATCTAAATGTGAGACAAGATTCCATCAAAATCCCAGAGAAGAACTCAGGCAACACCCTTTTTTGAACTTGGCCACAGTAACCGGAGAAGGACAAACAGTGTATGTTCTCATTCATTTGGGGAATATGAATAATAGCGAAAGGGAATATAAGGGAAGGGAGAAGAAATATCTGAGAAATATCAGAAAGGGAGACAGAACATAAAGACTTCTAACTCTGGGAAATGAACTAGGGGTGGTGGAGGGGGAGGAGGGTGGGGGGTGGGGGTGAATGGGTGACGGGCACTGAGGGGTACACTTGACGGGATGAGCACTGGGTGTTATTCTGTATGTTGGTAAATTGAACACCAATAAAATTAATTTATAAAAAAAAATGAAATAATCATTCAGCAGATCAGCAGTGTTACTAACGAGTCTAAAATAGAACTGAGTATGAGGGGTTAATGGTTTAGGCCATCAATAGACATTCTGGAGAATGCATACTTTAATGGGCATTACATAAAATCATCATTCTCAAAAAGGATTAGATATATTAAGCACTTCAACATCATTTTTTCTTGTCAGTTAAAGCAGGTGATGCATTGTCTCCGTAACATTTCCTAAGCCTTTAGACAAAACAGAGGTGGTCCAAAGGGCCCCCGAACGAATTCTTATTTATTAGTCGTAAACCATAAAGTGACTCGGCTGTCTCACATCTTTAAAATGATCACATATCTGAAAGTAGAGATGCCACTTAATAAAAAGAATGCCGCCTGTGCTGTTTCCCCTCCAAACTTCCTCTCCTGCTTTTAAGTTGGTCATTTAATGTAGGCTAAGGAAGCCACTGGCAGCCTGGCCAGGAAAGGGGGACTGAGCATTGCCTCAGCATCTTGAGATCTCTGTGGCTAAGCCTTCCCTTCCCCTGTTGCTTCGCCTTCCTGAATAGGGGTGGTGGGGGGGGAGGGTGTTGGGGCAGGAAACTTCTTTCAAACAATACCTCAGTCACTAAGTTTCCAGGGAAGGAAATGCCACGTATAAGCTATCATCTCTCCTTCCTTCTGGGTTCCCTCCACCTCTTGTTCCTTCCCAGATGGGCAGTGACACCTCCAGTCTAGGCCAGCCCAGATCCTGGGAAGAAAAACTCCCTCTCCTTCACTGATGCCTTTTGGCGGCTTTCCGGATGCATCCATCCCACAGCTGGGATGACTGGCCCTACTGTTTTATTTATGATGCAATCAGCTGCTGTAAGAAGGTGAACAGTAACTGCTATTCCATTGCATAAAAAAGCCTTTTTAGCCCTATGTTATAAACATTTAAAAGTCTCTCTCTTACCCTTTTAGAAAAAGCACAGCAGGAGGTAGATAGAGGTCACTGGGAGTCTCTAATTCATCTACATTTATAGTAGGTGTTGCAAGCTCTATTAGCAGAAAATGTATGACAGTCAGACCTAAGTTTAATGTTTTACTTAAAATATCTGCCTCTCCAGCTAATGCCAGAAGCTGTGCCCATGATTGGTGGCATGTAGACACTTACTAGCAAAAGCTTCCCCTTTGGCAGAAACTATCAGTGGGAAAACTGCTGTTACGATAATATATTTGAGTATCATCCCAGAAAATCCTGCTTAAGAGAGATTCCCTACCCCCCCCCCACACACAAGCCAGCACTCACAGTACACAATGCTTTCTCCCAACACAGACATTGACGTGCACTAAAATATTGAATGGTAACCAGACGTGTGTATATTATCTTGCAGTTCACTGGTGGAAATTATTTTGAACTGGGAAAATAATGCTCTTTCTCATCGTACTAGCAAGAGTGTCCTAAAAGAGCTTCGGCACCAACACACCAACCTGGCTCCCTGGCTGACTTCACCCTGTAATTATAATGGCTTCCTTAGTGGGCCCATTTCTTCTTTGGACACTGCCATCTTGTGAGTACTAAATACATCATCAGTGAGGCTCGTTCTCATGTATTACACTAATACATCATTGGAATGACAACTGCTTCTGATGATCTATTAACGCAATACATCAGAGTGAGGTGTTTGAATGGGGTATTACTCAGAAACCAGTGCCGTCTTCATAAAGCCAGGTCCAAAATCCAATTCCATTTAATTACGCAGAATTCAGAGCATGCTAGCAGCGACGAATACTACCAAAATTCCAGCATCATCAAAGAAATTATTTGCATTCTCATTTAATTATCAACGAAATCTGTTCCTTTCCTGGAAACAGATCTGTCTGGTAAGTCGGTGATTCAGACTCCATGAGCTCACCATCCCCTACGACACACGAGAATCATTCTGCAATGGCCCATGAATAAAACAAATACTCTTTTCCCTATCCTTACTACTTCACATTCTACAGTCGTTAAAAAGAGCATCAGACTTTCCCATCTAAAACACAATTTCTTTGGTAAACACACACACTGCATTGAACACTCTTTGTTTGTAGTCACTAGACACCGTCTAAACATTTGTACTTCTGTACATATTATACAGAAAAAAGAAGAGACAAGAAAAAAGCAGCTGAATTTGCTTTAGAGTCAGTTACACTGCACTCTATGTATGTGTCATTTGTCACAAAGCTATCATAAAGCACACCCAATCCCTCTGTTCTTCATTTCTGTAGAGAACACATCTATTTGTGTTTGGATAGCTTACCGTGAAATTTAAATTGTGTCATCTATTGCTCTTTGGTGAGTGCTATGAAGATTTTTGAATTGTCTTTAATAATCAGATTTCAAAAACTGTGTCCAGCCATAATTAACATGAATTCCTTTCAGAAATTCGCAGTGTTACCTGCATTTTTTAATCCCTTGAGTGTTTTCCATTGTGTCTCATAACAATAATCCAGCATAATCTCCATGAATCAAGATTGTGCCGCATTAACCTGTGAATCTTACGTTGTTTTGCTCTCCATTAAAGTTAAGACCACAATAAAGTGCCACCACAGATTGGGGCCATCGTTTATGACAGAATTGAAGTCCAATTGTATAACACCCTCCTTCCTTTGTAACAGATTTTTCAAATAGACTATTTTGTTTAAAAAGCATTTATCTATCATTAATGTCTTTGGAGAATTCATCTTGGGGTTTATTCTGAAGATAAATGCAGGCGTGTGAAGGTTTATGAAAAATGCCTCTGCGAGTGACATGCAGCCTGATATGAGTTACCACAGTCCGTTTCACATGTGGGGCAATCCGCTACTTGCCTTGCATTCATTATGTTTGCTTGCCAGGTATTTTTTTCTTCCTGTTATTGAGATCTTTTGATATTATATACTCTTAACTCCAAAGTGCTGGCAGTAAATCTGCAAAGAATGATCTATATCTACATATCTCTCCCAATATATAATATCACGTTTTATATTACATATAATGCTATAAACCTAAAATAAAAGTCACCTCAGTATCAACTGCATTCCTTAATAGTGATTGCACACCTCAAATATGCATTCCATTTAAACTCAGGATAAGAACAACAACAAATCGTCATTAAAAACTACCTTAAAAAGAAAAGAAAGCTGCCTTAGATAGATGCTTCTTACTTTTGGGGCAGGAAAGCGCGTGTGTGTGTGTGTGTGTGTGTGTGTGTGTGTGTGACACAAGGAACAAGAACAATGGTAAATAGTGCATGTCTTCTGGAAATATAGATTAATCAATCTAGTTTGAATCTGTGATAAAGCTTCCTGTCACCCAAAAAAAAAATGAATATAGATGCTTTTAAACATGCGACTCCTTTATTGAGTTTATAATTCCTCAAAAGTTACAATCCTGCCCTCCGTTTCTTTTTCTCTCCTTACTTTGAGTAAAGTTTTCTGAATCTCGAGGTTTCCTTTATGCGTGTTTCTCGTAATCGTACCCACTATTAATTGTCAGCTTTCGCTGCTTAAAAGAATCACCTTGGGGCTTGAATGCACACAGTATGTGAATAGTATGTAGTTGTTAAAAAGAAGCATGCTCACGATGAGCTCAGTTATAGATCTTTTTGTTCTTCTTTCCTTTGCATGGTCTCCTAGGCCACTTGCTAATAATCTCCACTCTTGCACCTTTTAGGTTATCTGTCCTACAACTACCATCCCATACCGACTTAGGCAGTAGGGATGAAAAGCAGTGTCCCAGGCTGCTGACTGCACCAGGTTAAGGCAGGGAAAATGCCCTCTGTGCTCCAAAGCGACTCTGCAGAGAAGTTCATGGTGATAGAGTTACCCCCCTGCCCCCCAGTGTAGTTCAGGATGTCACGAGCAAGGGGAAAGATGGCCGGACTCCATCATTCTGGATGCACTCAGGGGCTTGAATGAATTTGAAATATAACCAAGTCTGAATGGAAGAGTGGTCAGAAAGCCAAGAGCAATTACTTCAGCTTGCAAAATGTTTAAACGATTTACTTCACGGGACAAATGCAGAGTCTTTCTTTATGTGCTGGGAACTCTTAAAACTGCATTTGGACAAAATTTGGTGAGGCTCTTTTCCCAAGCTGTTGGAGAAGGGGAAGGGAAATGATTTGAGATGCCAGCAGCATTTAGTCAGATATTTCTGAAACCCAAACCCCTATCCTGTCACCTTTGTTTCAGAAAGTCTGACTCGTTCACATTTTCCATCACCTCGGGAAGAAAGCGCAGGTAAGTAGCTTAATTTATAGATTGATGGGACAAACTTATTTAAAAATTCTCAGTATGTTATCATGAATCATGTAGGCCTATTAAACTAATTGCTAAGTAAATTTAAGCAGTATTACAGTAGAATTCAGTCGAATTTATCATCAATCTGGAGAGATCTTTGGTGGTCTCATGCTGCCCCCCACAGATATGTCTCAGAACATTCATTATGCCATAATTACAAAGTCTCTTTGAAGAGGCTAAAAATCCCTAGACTCCTCTCATCAATTATTTTCACCTGTTAATTCATTTTGTGTGAGGTAATAACCTCGGCATAATAACAAATGTGCAAGTACTCCGATTTTGCAATTAAAAGCAGCAGGGCTTCTATTTTGATCATACAGACTGTGACATCCATCATAGAAAACAATTTGGGCCTAGCAGGATGACAGATGCCGTACTGATGGCTCTACTAACTAACTGCCTGTCCTAGGGAAAAAAAAAAATGGTCAGGCTTCAGCCTGCAGCTGCAAGCTATCTGATAGCTTCTGACCAGTCAGCAGGAGAAAGCCTGCAGTGACTAAATTACTGAAAGGTAATTTTACTTCACAAAATGAGGATTTCTGAGCCATAAACGTATGCATTCCAGTGGCTGCTGTAATTTGGAAACAAATAGCCCTTTTCATTTGAAAATGACTGGAATCACTGCCAGTGTTCAGGACGTTTTGTTTCTCAGGCTTTTACATGAAAAATACAATGTAATACTCATTATTTCTGCCCCCTTTCACATCTTATTAGACACAGAAGGCAAGGTGGTTATCTGTCCTCTCTTAGGCTAAATCCACATGAGGACTCCCCCCGCCCCCCCAACCTCCAGACAGGTGCCTACTTGATGGAAGAGATCTCCTTTTTTTGTTCACTCCGGACCCAGGCCGAGTGAGCTCAGAACAGGATCCCACCACCCCAGCTCATCGGAAAGACGCCCACACCTGACGTGATCACACCACAGGATGCAGCCCGTTCCCTGCACATCCTGGCTGCGAGAAAGGGGAATCGGATAACTAACTAGATGCAGACGAAACGTTTCTGCCTTATTTTTGAAATCGTAATATTTTACAAGATTTCATAAAACACAACGTGCCTTCCCTTTTCACTTCAACATTAAAGTATTTGGCATCTCACCCCACACTTCATTAGAAAGACTGTCTTTTGAGACATATGCTATTATTATACTCTTGCCAATTTTGAAGAGAAAACCATACAAATGTGCAAATAAGTTTTGGCTAATTGAAAACATAAATATTTTCATTATTACCTTCAATAGGGAAAGATCCCCATAGAAATTGAGAGGCTTTGTGCATCTGTTTCTCTTGCAAAACGACATTCAGGGAATAGATTACGGAACACAGGCCACTCCGTACAATAAAAGCAGATACGAAATGCAAACAAAAACCATATTATTGTGGATTGTTATGTTTTGGGGATTATGTGTTCCGATTTCTTGAGTGAAGCAGGACAACAAAGGATGAGGCAAAGACAAAAGGTTAAGCACAGTATGAACTTTCTCAGCTGCCGGGCACTGTAAGAAGATAATGCAGATTATGATGTTAACAGACAATAATGCCTACATTTTACACTCTGCTCCCACATTCCTTGCAGACTGTTTCTTGGGGAAAATCTACAGTTCCTTAGTCCATGGTGTCTGACTCATAAACCCTGTCATCAAGGACAAACAGATGATAGAAGCAGGGATGTGCTCCTGGAGACACATGGACCAGTAAGGGAAATGCTTCTTTTTTTCAATGCTCCAATCAGGCTCCTTCCTAAACCTTTGAAGGCAATCCAGGGCTGGACACGGGTCTCCCTTGACTTTTAGTAGGGTGATCCTTTCACACGCTCCACTAATAAAATCTTTAAACTTGTGCCGAATACCTGTGCATAAGGGCAAAAGCTTCCGTGAGCAGCCTGAGTTTCATACACAAGTTCTTTTCATCAGGTAGGTCAGTGAAAAACCCAATGAAAGAGACGCATTAGAACAACGAAATTGCAATTACCCATCCGAGATCTCCTTTAATGGGATGCCAGGAGGACTTGCCCTTTATGCACACGCTCTGACTGTAACTAATGCTCAGTAGCCATCAACAAATTATGACTCGTGACACTTTTGCTGCCGCAGTATTAAGCCCAAAGTCCAATGGAGAAAATATATGGTTTTTATTACAAAATTGTTCTTGTTTACAATTCTAATATCCTCTTCATTATCTACTTTTCCAGACATTTTAGGCAGTTCTGAAGACCTGGGGCAGCACTAGTCCTGTCATAAAGAGAAATTAATGTTGTTAAAGTTGGCCTAGCTGCCCTCTGGGACAGCTGAAGATGTGGAAATACAGGGCTCTGTTTTTAAAATGAAAATGATTAAAGGCACAGACACCTTGCTCTTGGAAGCAGCCACTGAAACTTTTAATAAAATATGTGGGCACATACTCACAAAAGCTCCTTCTCTTGTTCTTCGTATAAGTCATCATCTTCCCTCTCTCCCTCTCAAATCCAACTTTGTTCTCTAAGAAACAGCTCGCTTTAAAGACTAATAAGCGTAGAAATGACCTCATCATTATAAAGAACACATTTGTTTCATTCAGCAGTAGCTTACTCAATAATGACCAGGCACAGAGAGACCATGAGAGCTTTCTCCAGATAGTCAGTTAGCTAATTAGGAGCGCTCTTTAACAGGTAGTCTTTATGACAACCGACAGTCTCCATCTGGCCTCTCGGAAGCACTTTAAGAACAGCCTGGCTGTTCACCACTGCCGGAGGGGTGCACCCCTGCTTGCCTCTTCCCAGATTTCAAGAAGGGGTTTCCTCCGGGGGAAGCAAGGGAGAGACCACAAGCCAGTGGAGGTTACTAGAAATCCTTTTAGAGGGAGCCTACAGAAAGTGTCTTGAACAAAATGGCTCATATATCAGGAGAAAAATGGCAGGAAATAACTCAAAGGAAGAGAGCATAACCTTTGCCATCCAAGGGCCAAAGAACTGCAGTCAAGACTTCCCCTCCCTGATCCTCCCAACCTTAGTCATTTTGTCAGGTTAAGTGAACGCTCTCCACATAGAGCTGGGGAGTGATGTAACACCCCCATTCTGCTAATGTTTTAATTGTAGCATTTTATTCCAAGAGGTTTTGTTTTTCCACCATTTTTCTCTTCTTCTCTTTTCTCTTTAGTTTTCTCTTTTTCTTTTTCCTTCCTTCCTTCCTTCCTTCCTTCCTTCCTTCCTTCCTTCCTTCTTTCTTCTTGACTTCTGACTTCTTTCTGATTTCTTTTTAACTTGCACTACTTGCCAGCAGCCAGCTCAGACACAAATTCATTATTATAGCCATGAGATGAATAAAAGTCTCATCATATTCTTTCATTGTTTTCACTGTTGGCTTGGTTGCTATTCACAAGAGTTCGTGTAGCTTCCTTACATATATAAAATTACTGGAGGATAGTCAGAGGTCACTGAGGTTCGTCGTCTGCATGCACACGTCTCTCGTTTAGATCATTTCATCGAATGTCTGCTCTGTAACCAGGCTTAGCAGACTGGAGTCACTCCTTCCCAGATTTTCAAGTAGGCTCACAGAGAAGCCACGTGAAACCACAAATCAAGACCGTTTCAACAGCAAAGGAAGAATGTCACAACTCCATTACAGTAAGCCCCTTGAGTATCCAAAAAGATGGTCATACTGTCATGAAACTCCCCCTACCTCCCCATCCCCAGGCTGTTGCCTCAGTCTGTGTCCACTTCCTCCCTGGAGTTTAGGTTTTGTTTTCTCTCTTGATTCCTCGTTCTGGAGCTCTATTACACACAGATGGAGAAAACATTTGCCCACACACAGTCGTTTGAGGGGTGCCAGGCACTGCACGCTGCTGCAATAGCCATGCTTCCTCTCCTGGGGCCCGATACAAAGTGTCTGAAATTCCACAATTAGATGTCCTGTCCAGTAGACTTTGAAGGTTTTCTAACCTTCAGGAGTCACCTAATTAAGTTTTAATACCCTTAAGTATAAACACCTTAACTGAAACAGCTAATACCTTGTTGGAGATTAGTTGGCAAGTAGCGTTGAAGAAATTTAGCTTTGGGATAATCGTAGCAATAACATTAACATGACTGTGACCCCACTCTGTACCAGGCGCTACTCTGACTTCTTCACATGGTTGAACTTATTTCAGCACCACGGCAGCCCTTGCTAAGAGAGACAACTGAAGCACAGAGAGGTAAGTCACACGGCTGCTAAGGATGGCCCTGCTAGTCACACCCATACACTCTGGCCCCAGATTTGACGTTTACAAATGAAACAATTCAACGCCACAGTTCAATGCAAATCCAGAATTAAAGAGGATGGGGGATGCCATTTGAAGGAAAGAACACTTAAAAGTGATGCTCCAACATCATGCTGCTTTCTTCAACCTCTGCTAAAGGCTCACAGCATGACTACAACACCTCTTAAACAACAATCACGTATCAACAAGCACTATCTATTCCTGTCACTAGACATTTCCCCAGCAACTCATACAGCATTTTGCTTATTTGACCCTATTTTACTGTAGTCTTTTCCTGGGAAGTTATGTATCTACACTCATTAAAATGCAAACACATGTTTGGGAAGGGGGGGAAGGGGTTGGCCAAGGATGAAAAAGGCATCTGCTGCTGAGTCTGTGGTTTCCTCACATGAAATATTTGTCTCCTTCACCCCAAGCTATAGTTGATGTCCAAACTTTCATATGCCTGTGCTCAATTATCAGGTAAACTGCATAAACCAAAAGGTGGAAAGCAGGGCACATCCTTACTGGACATAGTGTTCCTATTTTTCACCTTGAAAAATAGCAGAAAAAAATAGCAGAAAAAAGATCTTCAATTGAACATCTTCATCTTCCCTAAGTTAGAAAAAAAAGAGAAAACATTTACTTTTCACTGATACCAAAATACTTTTTTTTTTTAAGATTTTATTTATCCATTCATGAGAGAGACAGAGACACAGGCAGAAGGAGAAGCAGGCTCCATGCAGGGAGCCCGATGTGGGACTTGATCCCAGCACTCCGGGATCATGCCCCAAGCCAAAGGCAGACGCTCAACTGCAGAGCCACCCAGGTGTCCCCCAAAATACTTCTATGATAAAAGTTCATAATTATGTATAATCAGGAATATATGCAGATATTCCTAGTAAAACCTGTCAACTTGCTGAATTATTCATTTTACATGCATATATATAAACATATATATATACATATGTATGTACAATCTTATTTTTTATCAATGACCAAATATATAAAATGCTATGTATACGAATATTTATTTATTTATTTATTTATTTATTTATTTATTTATTTATCTATTTTTTCGAATATTTAAATATTGGGTAAGAATCACAAATGTATTTACCAAATATAGCAAAGCAAGAGCAGTGGAGAAAGACATCTATGGATTAAAGTCCTGGCATTGCTTCATTCCAGCTTTCTGACCAATTATTCTTTAATCTCTCTGCATTTTCATTTTCCTTTTTTTTTTTTTTAACTATAGTCACCATACCATTGACCGGATTCCCAGAACTTACTAAATCTTGTAAAATCTTACTAAATCTTTGTCTTCTTTGACAATATCTGCCCATTTCCCTCATGCCTTAGCCCATGGAAACCACTGTCTGTTTGTATAAGTTGCCTTTTAAGATTCTATGTATAATCTGTTTTTTCATTGGAAAATAGAATTTTGTCAAAAATAACAAAAATAATTTCTACTTTGTAAGGTTATTGTGAATAATAAATGAGATGTAGATTGGCTTATTTTTGATATACAAGGTAGGTACTTGTCATATGGTACAAATACAATACATATTTATTGATATATCTCAGTGGTTATTTCATTGATTTTACCTGGTATAGATAATCACATTAAATTTGCAATTTCATTTATTCTTTATGTCAGTACTTTTTTATGTCCTCTTTTTTTGAGAAACCAAATAATTAAGTATACATGTTATATAATTTCCTCTGTTTTCATATCATTAAACTTAACCATCTTGTGAGTTTCTTTTGCCTCCTTCTGTACTGAGGGTAAGATTTTAAACTTTACCTTTGTATCATTAACTCATTTCTCTTCTAGACTGATCAAGGAAAGGGGCATCTGGGTGACTCAATAGATTGAATGACTCGATCTCAGCTCCAGTCTCGATCTTAGGGTCCCAAGATCAAGCCAATGTTGGACTCCATGATGCGCATAGGGCCTACAAAAAAAAAATGCACAAGGGAAAATGAAAGAAGATCCCAACCAACTAGAAAAATGAGTGATAAAAATTGAGACATTACTACTGACCTTATAGAAATAAATACAGTATAAGGGAATATCATGAACAAATGTTTGCTAACATATTAGATTATCCACATGAAATGACAAACTCCTTAAAAGATATGACTACTGAAACTGGCCTAAGAAGAAATAGGAAATCTGAATAGGCCTATAACAGATAAGCAGAATAGTAATAATAAAACAAAATCCAACAATGAAAAATCCAGAACCAAATGTATTTTACTAATAAATTCCATCATATGCTTCAAAATAATTAAGCATATACCTCACATCTTCTTTTAAAAAAATAAAGAGAAAGCACTTCTCAACTTATTTTATGAGACCAGTATTACCCTGGTAATATTGACAAAGTTATCACAAGAAAAGAAAACTGGACACTACTATTCCTTATGAATACGTTTACAGAGAACTTCAACAATATACTACCAAATTGAATCTAGCAATATATAAAAAGGATTTATATACCATGACCAAGTAGGATTTGTTTTAAGAATGCAAGTTTTATTCAACTTCTGAAAATCAATCTATACACCATGTTACTAGAAAAAAAGGACAAAACCTCAATGATTAGATCATTACAATAGATGTAGAAAAAAATTAAACAGAATCCAATACACTTTCATGATAGGAAAAAAAATTCAACAAACTAAGAATAGATGTGAATTCTTCACATTGATAAGGGACATCTACAAAAAATCCACACCTGATACCAAACTTAATGGAGAAAGACTGAAAATACTTCCTGTAAGATTAGGAACAAGACAGAGATCTCTACATTCGTCTCTTCTGTTCAGCACTGTACTAAAGGTTCTAGCCAGGGCAATTAGGAAAGAAGAAATAGAAGACATCCAGATTGAAAATGGCACTTGCAAATGGCATGATTGTGTAATGTGGAAAATTCTGAGTAATCTAATACAAAAAATGCCACACTCGAAAAAATTACTAGTAGAATTAATAAACGAGTTCAGCAAGTTTGTGAGATACAGCCCCAATATAGAAAATATAGTTCTATTTTTACATGAATAATAAGCAACATAATATGGAATTAAGAATAGAATTTTATTTATAATAGCACCAAAAAATTCTTATGAATAAGGGTGTAAAAAGAAATATAAAACTTGCACACTGAAAAAAAACACAAAACATCATTGAAACTATTTAAGATGAAAATAAATGGAAATACATTCAGAGATTGAAAGAAAGCAATTGTTAAGAAGGCAATACTCCCCAAATTTATATATACATTTAACACAATTCCTATCCAAATTCCAGTTGCCTTTTCTGCGGAAATTGATGAACTGGTCCTTAAATTCTTATGGAAACTTAAGAGATTCAAAATAATCAAACAGCCCTGCAAAAGAAGAAAGTTGGAAGACTCTTACTTTCTGATTTCAGATTTTACCAAAAAGCAACCATAATCATTAACTGTGCAATACTAGCATAAAGATAAAAATATAGGCTGATGGAATTCAATGAAGAGTTTAGATATAAACTCACACATCTAAGGACACTTGATCTTCTACAAGGATGCCAAGATGCCAAGATAACGTAATGGGGAAAGAACTGTATTTTCAACAGACAGTGGTGAGCCACCTTAATATCCACATGCCAAAGGATAATTAACTGTGTAACTGTTAGTTCTTAGCTTTGGATGGTTTTCCTTCCACCAGAAATTAATAGCAAACTTCATCTCATCAAGAGGACATTCTTTGGTCATAAACAAAAGGGAAAACATTTTCATTCTCTCTCCATGGTACAGTGTTTCCATGGAAGGAAGGAGACCTATAGTGTACATCTTATATAGATGTATGACAAAGTTTCAGGGTGATACTAGTAATGTGGTCATCAGGCACACATAACCCTCTGAAATAACTACTTTGGCAAAATTATCCACCAAGATACCATTCTTCCTTTCTTTATAATTAATGAAACTGTGATTTCCTGCAGACATCCAGAAACACATATGTTTAATCTTCCTTGTGGGCAAGTGTAGTCATGAGATCCAGTTCTGGCCAATAAGATGTAAGTGGAGATCCCCTGAGAATTTCACAATAAATGTGATTTCTTTACCCTTATTCCTGACTAGAATGTGAAAGTGAAGACCAGAATGTGAAAGTGAAGACCAGAGCTTCAACATCCACATTTTGACCACAAAATCACCATAAGAAAAAGCCCAAGGGAATCCTAGATCTGGTCCCTAACATCCATGAGCCCCTGACCCAACGTCAACAGGCAAATGATTTTCTGCTATGTGAGAAAAACAAAACCCCAATCTCATTATGCTATTATACTGGGGTCTCCTTTACCTGCAGCTAAATTCAATTTCCAACTGATAAACCTAACAAAATCTAACTGGTAAATGCCATTATTTCCATTATACGTCGTTCTTTTTTCTAGTATTAATTGAATAATTTTCCCATATACCACATTTTAAAAATTCTGATGTAAGATTTGTTTTCACATTATTATAATGCAGCAACTTTATTTTTTTAAATAAGAGCTAATGGGAAGATGCCATCCTATTTCACGAGAAATAAATTAATAAAGGGAAAGTTCATAACAATGTTATTGAAATAAATTATACTGATTGGTTTAGCACACAATTAAATAACAAGTGAAATAAGCAGAGTGATTCAAACTTCCTTGATAGTGGACATAATGTATACACATAAAAATGCTTGAAAGAAATCAGGATACATAACGCCAACATGATAAGGCCTCACTGATTTGACAAGAGTAGTCATTTTCAGGAGGAAAACACTATGGGATAGGAATTAAATTTCTTCACTTAAGCATCAGATTCAATCCTTGTTATCCTGAGGTCTGATTCTCCAAGGGGCTAAACTATTTAAATCACTATTGTCCATACATATTCTTTGAAGAACCAACCAGTAGCCCTATGCATCTATCCACTCATCAAGTATTTATCAAGAACCTGCCATGTGCTAGAGATTCCCCGGGTTGGAGCCAGATATCAGAGGTAATTAATGCACACTTGATACTGGCCTTACTGGGATTATGTATGTTGAGGCAGCATTTCTGAGAAGAGACAGAAAAAAAGTGCATAAAGGAGCATAAAGGAAAGTGATGGGAAATGTGGTCTTCAGGGTCCTGTCATGAGAGATCTTATATCCATGTAAAGGGTTATTCTAATTAGTGGGAAGCTATGTATATCAATTAAGGATGCTTTTGATTAAAAGGAACAGAAAACCTTGATATATCAATGGCCTAACCATTTCTGTCAACAGAAATCTGGAGGTCAGCTGTTCCAGGATTAATTCAGTGGTTCAAAGACATCATCAGGGCTCTAGTTCTGTCCAGTCTTCCATCTGGCGTCTCTGGAGAGTTGGCATTATGTCTTTACCCTTCTTGCCTCAAGGTCACGATAGATAAGCAGTTGTCCTCATTAAGATAAGCAGTTGTCATCTTATTAGGTGATCCTACGAGGAAGGAAAGGGCTAGATCAAAAGGCCTTCTCCCTTATGTTTTTCTTCTATAATAGAAATAGCACATCTCTAGTGCTGGTGCCGTTAATTATTCCAGAGCAAAATTTAGGCTTAAATTTAGGTTAGGGCCGGTGCTGATAGAAGAGCCAAGTACAAGAATGTCTGTAGCTTAGTCAAAGTTTTTCATCACATTTTTCTCTGCAGTAAGACACAGAAGACTTCACGGATTAGGATAATTTTAGGAAAAACAAGTGAAGCTGCTAAAAGCCAGGAGAACAGATCAAAAATAGGATCACAGCAATTGCTCGTTCTTTACAAGTTTACTGAAATTTCAGCGATATCTCCTAGTCTTTTGTTAATGGAAATATACTAGGGATCCAAATGACTTCTTTCCTTGATACTTCTCTTCCATTTTTAATCTCAGTTCTACTTAGATATAAACTACATAGTTCAGAATACTGTCTGGATTCTTTGGATTACTGATGCCGACGTATTGCTTTGAAATCCTTAAAACCTCTAATAACATTTCTGGCACTTTGTTTTTCACAAATAGCAAGATTCTTTTTTTTAACTAACAATTTATCTTGAGGTATTGAGTTCATCAAACTTATTTCTCCAAAGTTTTGATTAATTTTTAATCTGTGAAAATCCCTGTGCATGAAAGAAACAGGATTCATTTGACTTGAATTCATTTTCCCATCTAATAGAGCATCCCTATTAAAGACATTTTGAGTTATCTACTTTACTTTAATCTACTGTATTTTTGGTACATGGAATTATAGTCTTAGTTTTCAAAAATGCAATTCCATATATGGCCATTTATTCTCAAAACTACCACTTCAGAATATTCAGTGATCTCCTTGAGGATTCTTATATAGCTGGGTTATGATTCCTAGGTATATCAAAGTATATCAAAAGAAAGCTTCCTTCTGTGTCATTTTTTCCTTTCTTTTTAAAATATGCAAGAATAGTTTGTACCATATATTCCAGGATTTCCTGAATAAATCAGAGTTGCATCTGGAATGATACTTGGAGTACATGATTCAGGGGTAGATCTACCCCCTCATTATTCAAATCATTGGAAATGGCTCATATGATGTCATCAGCTGTCAAGAGAACTTAGTATAAAGAGACCTTCCATCTGCAGACATCTATCTGGCCTCATTTTAATTGTAGTGTCAACTCATTTGTAACATACTGTAGAGGTACAATAGGCATTTAAACCTGGAATCTAGCATTCTGAAGGGCAAGCTCCTGATCAAGATGCATTGGAAAAGGAGGATTACAAGCTTAAAGAAAAGATAAATATGAGCTTGAACCAAACCTATTGTCTAAAGAGAAACCAAGAGTTTGCCATCAGGAATAAAATATTTCCATTAAGACTTTGTGAAGAGTAAAGGGCAAAGGACAGGAAAATTTTAATCTTCCTGTGGCTTTCACTAAATATAACCCCAAGTAAGCCATCCTAGCTAAACAGAGTGAATTGTCTCATGACTTTGAAATGTCAATAACTCTTTACAAACAACGATTTTTGCATATGGGTTAACATCTGTCTAATTCCCCAGCCTGAGAGCTGCTTCCATTTCTAAAATGAAATATAAGAACGAACAATATCTCATAACCCTGAAAAAGTCAAGGTATTCTAAAAAACATAGGGATACAGGATAAAAATTGTTCATTTATCCTTGTACTGGCTGGATTTGGAGTTGATTTCCATTAGCCTGGCTTTGATAGAATCCATGTGGATGTGGGTGCTTAATAGATTCTGTTTGGTGATGGGGGTGGTGGCGGTGGTTATTTCTGCAGCTGGTTTTGTGCTGAAGCCAAGAGTATAAAATCCTTTTAACTAGACTCCCAGCCCCCATTTGTGATAAACATAGTAGGCTGCCTCACTAGCACCAGCAACACGTAAAGTTCAGTTTCCGTCTGCAGGGAGATAAGAGGATCTTAACGGGTGGCTCTGAGCGCTGCATTTCCTATTTCACGCTCAGTGCATACGACTTAGGTTAACTCTCTTCATATGTCATGGATTCTTTAGCAAGCCCACACTGCCCTTCCCAAGACACAACACTTTCCATTTCCCCCAAATGTGCAAAGCTAATTGCCTTAAACCATACTGAATGTTTAAACGCAGTAATCAAAGGTGTGAATATTTAACTGGTTTTATCTAAATGATTAATTTCTGGTGTCTCTATGTAAATAGTAGTATGCTCCAGCAGTCTCAGGCAATAGAATATTCATATTTGTTATTCAATCCTGAGACTCAAGATACAGTTGTCAGTTGTATCACTTGACATGTATTGATGGTCCAGATATGAACTAGTGTCCTGCGATAGAAGTGAAATTCCAAGACCTTAGTTTACGCAAGATGTTCTTCCTGCTACGGATTCATTTGTCATGCACACCAAAGGATCCCTGTCTTTTTAAAGCCTCTAACAAGTAAAGGGGATGCCTCTTATTGATCAAAATTATAGAGGAAATATAGTTCACTGCATGTCACCATATATTCTGCATATTATTGTAGAATAGTATATCTTGTTCCTAAAATTATCATCTCTGCATTTAATACTTTATGGACAGAGAATTTACTTTTTATAAACTGTTGCATTTAATAAGTATGATTAACATATATAAACTTGACTTAAAAATGAAACTGCGCAGCAGGATGTATAATAAGAGATGTAAAATTCTAACTCCTCTTCTTTGACTCTGAGAACTACTTCCTGGAAGTTATATGTGAACATTTCCTTGTGTATCTCCCATTATCTTCATACATATGTGCACACCTCACAAACACACACAGAAGTATGATTGTACACATTCATGTAGTCACATGTAGACACAAGTGTGTGTTCTGTCTTTTTGCACTTAAAAATATATCAGAATTTACAATCTTACAATCTGTATAATATATATCATTATTTTTGGTGCCTGCTTAGTATCCTGTTATAAATTCCTAATACCATATTCTAAAAGTTGAAATGATGGGTCAGTAATGCAAAAATATACAGAAGATTTTTATTTTCTACAGGCTATTTCCTTGACATTCCAAATTTGTAATATATTGTTTGCCATCTAAACTTTGGAATCCACTGAGTCAGTTTGAAAAAGACAAAAAGAAATAATACCAGCACGAGTAAAAAGTTTTTTTATTATTTCAAGTCCCATATCACAATCAAACTTAACTCATCCCATAAGCCATAAGGTGAAAATAAAGCATCTTTTATAAGTACATGATGCCCTAACCCACTATTTCTTAAGACATAAAATAATAAATTTTATTCTTGTCTTTAAATTCATGATTTATACTTTCTTGGATGTCAATGAGGCAATAGTTTTTCAAGCCTGAATCCTTTATACTTCTCTTCCTTGAGGTCTTACCTATTCAAAACTAAAACTCTATAGTAACAAAGTGCTTGCATGCCCCAACAACATCTATAGAGTGATTCTATGACTAAATTAGAGCCTTTTTTGAATCTGTGACTTCTCAGGAAGCAAGATTGAGGACAGGTTAACTATTCCTAGTATATATCAAGCCCTGCATCCTTCTTTTCAGGCCACAAAGGCTGTATATGTGTGCAAAAAAAAAAGAATTACACTAGTCTAAACAGGCAAGGAAAATTTTATTTAGGCGACTATTAAAATAGAAGATAGAGGCTATTACAATAGGAAATATTGAACTCAATTCTGCTGAAACATAGAATCAGAGGATATTTATTTAAGATTTATTTATTTATTTATTTGTTTATTTATTTATTTATTTATTTATTTTAGAGTATGTGTGTGCCTGACAAAGGGGAGCAGTGAAAGGAGGAGGAGAGGGAAAGCAGACTCTTCGCTGAGTATGAACCTCCACCGAGATCCATCCCAACACGGAGATCATGACCCAGAGATCATGAGCTGAGCTGAAACCCAGAGTCAGAATCTTAACCAACTGAGCCACCCAAGCACTGCAAGGTCAGACGATATTTAAACACTAGAGTGGGCTAATGGAAAAGTGCTGGAGGAATGCAGTGGATAAGTTTGTCATTGTTTACTAACTGTTGCTCATGCCCCCACTTTCTCAGAAACTAGGATAGAGGGGTCCTATTTGTTTTTCTTTGATGCTTATATTTCAAAAGGATGGTTCCCAGATCCTTGAGAAAGACAATCCTGGGTTGTAGAAATTTACACCTTTATCAATGGTAGGATATACCTACAGAGTACTAGGCCTTGGCAAATTATACTCTGAATTTTTCAAACTTCTGTAATTGGAAAGAATTTCTAGAAGGAAAATACTTCAAAGCAAGGTAGATGTATTTATTATCTAACTTAGGTCAGTGCAGAAAATATGTTGTGCTTTTCACCAGGATGATATATTGGTAAAAAATTACTTTCCTATAACTTAACATAAACCCCATTAGCAATCTTGTAAAGAAAAGAATTTGATTTTTGTGAAACTATATTGCTAAAAGATACACTGGTGCCAGGTTTCCCCTTGTTTAATATAATTGTAGCTTTGCAAAATAATTAATAGTTTGGGATTTCTGAAGCTTGACATTTAAAAATATTCTTGAATTATTTAGTCCATTTCCAGCAAAACTTAAATTTCTAAGGAAAAGAAGATAGTATTTAAAGCTTTCATTATGGGAAACAAAAGTCCCATGGAAATGTCTGTCTTGCTACTAATAAATGATCTATTGTATCACTGGTTGAACTAGATGATTGCATTTCTTCAAAACCTTAAAACTCTTCCCAAATCCAGCTGCCTAAACAGGTGCACAAAAAAATCATTTTATTAATAAGCTCCTATTGCCTCTGAGAACTTTGATATCAAGAAGGTTGGACCATGCAGTGTCATTGAAAATAAAAGCATTAATTGGCCAAGAGTGTAGAAAGTAAATATACACCCTCTGCAATAGCTCTTTTTTTTTTAACATTTTATTCATTTATTTATGAGAGACACAGAGAGAGACAGAGAGAGAGAGAGAGGCAGAGACACAGGCAAAGGAAGCAGGCTCCACGCAGGGATTCCCAACGCGGGACTGGATCCCAAGTCTCCAGGATCAGCCCTGGGCTGAAGGCGGTGCTAACCCGCTGAGCCACCCACCCAGGCTGCCCTGCAATAGCTCTTAATGACTATGCCACTCTTCTCTTCTGTTTTAGCATGTGATTTTACATTTTATTTTTTTTTCTTTTTTTTTAATTTTTATTTATTTATTAATGATAGTCAGAGAGAGAGAGAGGCAGAGACACAGGCAGAGGGAGAAGCAGGCTCCATGCACCGGGAGCCCGATGTGGGACTCGATCCCGGGTCTCCAGGATCGCGCCCCGGGCCAAAGGCAGGCGCCAAACCACTGCGCCACCCAGGGATCCCTGATTTCACATTTTATAAAGTAATTCAGTCAATTATTAATCTTGCAAATTGGTTTTGAAATCTCCAGTCTTTCACTGGAATCTGACAATATGACTTGTAATAGATGCTTGAAGTATTTGGAGAAAAAGAACCACTTTGACAGTTGGCTATGAGGATAGTATTTAACATTTCTTTAGTATGAGGATGCTTGATCGTATTCACTCTTTTTCCCCAGGATGAATACATCTATTTGGGAGAATTTAGCAGCATAGTAGAGCCATTTTGTGTTTTATTATTACATGAAAATGTATACATTATATGTAGAGGTTATAAATTGCACATGCAGGGTAGATCACCTTGTGTGAAACAGGTTAATCCATCTAAATCATGCCAAAACTTAAAGCGAAGGCCTCTAATGCAATGGATTTGACATATATTTTTCAATTTGCTTATTCAACATAATTTTTTTAAAATATTCATCAAGTCATCAAGAGCAAATACTAGTCATGTGAATTGTGATTGGCCACGTCAGTTAATGCATTTTGCGAAGAAAAAAATGTATTTGCAGTAAGACTCCATGGCTTCAATAATTCTTGGTCATATTAATGGTAACCCCCCTATTTCCCACACTGGTTTTAGGAAAGGAAGTGTTTTGGTGTACATCAAAACTATGTACCCTGAAATGTAATAGTAACTGATTGACAAATTGAAATATGCATTAGCCTCAAAGGTAACTTGTATGAACTTATGACTTCATATTTGAAAAATGTGAAAAATCCTTTTGAATCTCACTCATAATTTTCAAATCAAGTTTCTTTATTTCAACTGCATAGCACCCAAGTTCCTTTGGAAAATGCAAGTTCTGATCATTCAAAAACTACTTGGAAGGATGTGTGTATAGCTTCCATTGAAAAACCAGTTAGTTCTTTGAAGGTTCTAAACTGGTTTTAAATTCAAGGATGTAATACTTTGTATTCATCTTTTAAATAGTTGCAGGGTTTTGTAGTTTTATTTCTAATTTCATTTTAGCCATAATTTCCGTGGTTAATGTTTAGTTCTAAGTCTGAATTAAGCTCTAAACTATGACAAATCTCATTACATCTGGTGATAGCATTTATTTACAAGAATAGTAACAACAACAACAATAATTTTACTAAGGTCTACATCATGCTGCTCTGATTTGCATGTCATTTTTTTTCTATTTTGGGATTAATAGCATGGTCTTCTACCTCTGCTACTTCATGATCATTATATCTAATTAAAATGTCCCTTTTTAAAATTCAGATTCATACCTAATACTTGTAAAATAACAAATCAGTTGTAAAATATGGGATTTGTTTTCCTTCATAATATGACAAATGTTATGGAAAAGTTCCTAAATGTTTAGTGTTACAATTTTTAGTCAGATATCAAGTTTCATATTCTGATTTTTTTTTTATTTTTTAGTTATTTTTAAATTCCAATTATGGAAAAGAGAATGGAATTGATATTCCCTAAAGATCTTTTGAATTCCATTCATTTATATATTTCACAAATAATCATTAAGCACATATTACGTGCAAGTCAGTGAACTAAGAACTAGACATAGAGATGAATAAGAAATAAATAAGTTAGCCATTTTAACAATGTGATAAATTATATAGTAGAGTTATGGAGCAAAGTATTGTGAAATCACAGTGTGAGGATTGTTATAAGTACCATATAAATATCAACTGTCTACTTTATCATCAAGACATTTTCTAGTGAAGAATGTTAATTGACCTTCTCAATCCTCAACTGACAGCAAGTACCTCTCAGTGTGAGTTTTGAGTTCATTAACAGAGACAAACATATTGGTGGAAAATAAAAAAAGAAGTACCTTTATTACTAAATTTGAGGGTATATTCTAAGTGTTCAATAACAATGGGCTTTTTAATCCTGATCTGAAGAATTGAACTGATGTGTTCACTTAGTCCCAGAAAGAGAAAGCCTGCCAGACCATGTGGTAGTCTCACCTACAGAAACTTATGGCATGGATGAGCTCCCAGAAAAAAATGGGAGCAAATACCTGAGCCACACATACTAATTCCTCTCCCAAACTCATCAATCCCGGTCATTTATCCACCTCCTTGGAAGGACTAGGAATGTAGCTGATGACCAGGAAAATTAGAGAACAGCCTTCTTCATGGAAACTATAGGAGTTGGGAAAACAATGTACCCCATTAAAAACAAGACAACAGGCCCAAAATGGAGTCACTTATGCTAAGTCACTAAACTGAGACTTAGTGTTAGTGTTGGCTCTCCCAGAAATGGAATCTTATGCCAGTCAACCAGGAATCCCCTGGTTAACATTAGTTAGGTCCTCTGCCTGAAGAGACCCCTAAGGAAAGTGATCTTGCCATAACCAATCTCCTTTTTGTCTAGTATAATTTCCTTGTTCCCACTCCTTTCTGCCATTATAAGTCTTTCATTTTGTACAGCTGCCCGGAGCTTCTTTCTGTCTGCTATCCTGGATCCTGCGTGATTCATGAATTATTGAATAATGCCAAAAAGATCTTTAACATTTACTCAGCTGATTTTTGTTTCTTAACAACCCCAAGCATGTACGTTGAAAATCCTAAAATGGTAGTGTAATTACTTTAATTTAGAAAGTCCAGAATGTCCCTACCAGCCTTTAAACACTGCCAGATAGAAGCACAGTCCCATTACAGTCTTAAATATCCCTCTCTATTTCAGCACAGCAGTGTTCTCTCCACCAAATCTGCACTATCAAATGCATACAAAGCCCTTGGCAACCTTCTACTGCCTTCAAGTAAAACTTGGAGAAAACATGTTTTCTGCTCAAGTAAATGAAAATTAACCAGTTTTTTCTCAAAAGAGGAGAATTTGAAACTTTTCCTGACAGCTAAAATTTTTTATTCTTGCTGAGCCCTGTTTAACTCTTCTCCAACAAAAATAACCATCCATAATTTCGTTATCTGTGCTACTGTTTATAAAATAATAAAATGGGGACTTAAATAAACAAAGATAAATAAAAAGCAGATGTTTGACTAAAGCCTTACATAATTCTTCGGAGCATAGAGATTTTCAAGGGCAAAGGCTGTGGCAATACAGAAATAAAGGCTTTTGTTTTGTTCTGTATCAAAGATAAAGATAGATTAAAGAAAAGGAGAAAAGAAAAAAAGAAAAGGAGGCCATTATACACTTGCACAGTAGTTGCTGAGCATGACACTTGTATATTGGGTCATTTTGGGGGGGAGGAGTCATTTTTTAAGTGACCTAGAGAAATCTCTGAGCCTTCAAGGCTACTCAACAACTATCGCCCCCAAACCAGATGTCCTGCTCCGCTCCTCCCTCCTTCACACCTTTTCTGTTTCCTGTCGATGTCAGATCCATGTATTTTTCCTTCTTTCTCTTGCAATGCCACTTTCTTTTTCCTAGTTATTCCTATTATTGTGATGTCCAGATTTTCCTGATCCTCAAAATCCTTTATCTTTTACCAAACATTTGGTATTCTTGATAATATCTTCTTTGGAAATCTCCCTCAACTTCTATGACGCTATGCAATCAGGGTTCTCTTAAATGTTCCCTTTTCTGTCCTTCATCAGCTCCTTTTCCTCCCGGTCCTATTATTAAGGTCCAGGAAAGCATTTCTGAGTGCCTGCTAAACACCTCCACTTCTATGGATACTTACAAATGAACAAACTCTGAGGACGGAGGCATATGTTTATTCACCCACCATTCCTATGTTCAAATGGAGAAACATCCATTAGCATAATATATTCCCTGGAAAGAAAAAAATCTTAATTAATTGGTGATTTTGATATAAATTCTGTGCCTTCAGCTCTTATTTCTCTCTGATAGCTGGCTGCCAGCAGAAAGTATGTGTTCAGATCAGCAGCTCAGTATTAAGTTTTACAGGGGAAGACATTATGCAATGAGAGCTTCACCTAACGTGGTCTGGGAACACGTATCTAAAATCAAAAAAATAAAAAATAAAATAAAATCATGCCTAGTACAAAGTGGAAGTTATGGAACACTAAAAAGAATTAGTAAATTTGGAGGACTAAATAGACATATTCTAATACCAAGTTGGAGTCTCAGATCTTTTAAATATAAGAAACACCATACAAAAGCGAGACTACTCAGCAGAAGAAATTACGTTCATAAAAGATAAGTTCTGTGAGGTGAAGTGTGTTACTAAAGGATAGTTTGGAAAGGATATCTGGAGATTTGGGGATGAGCCGTAGATGAGGTCTGTTGGGAACACTAGAGATAGATTTTATGAAAACCTTCTGATGCCTGGTTAGGGATTTAGATCTTAATGTGTAGTAGGCACCATGAAGACAGAAGAGGTCTTTATTCATTACGTAACAAAATTAATTTTGATTTTTAAAACAATAACTGCTATTATCGGTATGGAAGATTAATTGGAAGCACCGCTTCTCTATACCCAGAGTCTAAAGCAGCATTGGATTCCCTGCAGGGCTTGCAAAACACAACTGTTGAGTGAATCAATTGTGTAAATGGGGAGAGGAGGCCAAGATACCCTTCAGAATGATTCAAGTGGTCGCAATATGAAGAGAGGAGAAGAGCAGTGGTAGAGTCTATTGGAAGAATAATAGAATAATAATAGGAAAGGGCGCACTAACACTTTAGCATTTGCTACATGTTAGGGAGTATTTTAACATGTTCATTTACTTGGTCCTCACAATAATCCTGTGAAGTGACAGCGACTCAGGGATTCAATTTGCTGAAGTCACACTGCGGGGAAATGGCAAAGGACTATTTAAATGGTATGGTGACTTTGAATCATATACTATTCACTGCAGCATGACTTCAAAAGTGTCAATGCAGCTTTGTCCCTTAACAAAAGTTCCCGTGATCTCTGTAGCTTGCTAAGATATTCTTCAGAAAAATATCTCTACAGAGTAGCAAATTGCAGAGTGTGTGTGTTTCCTTACCTGTTAGACATTCAAAAAGTCCTGACCCAAAAAGTCAACACATCTCAGCCAAAATCATGAACTCTCCTTACCACCCTTCCCCTTAACACCTTCTCTGCCTACTTTATGCATCAATAACCCTGAGTTATACTCCTGGAAGTAATGTTAGTCTCCCTAATTACTCACACCCTCTGCATTCAATTAAATATGAAGTTATGCCAAAGTTTTCCTAAAAATTCCTCAATTGGCCTTTGCTTTTCCAACTGTCCAACTATAGCCCTGGTTCAGACTCACCATCTGTCACATGTACTATCATCAGTGCTTATACTCACCTTCAGACTTGCTCTACTCCAATACATTTTCTGTTCCACATGTGTAAAAATGTAGGGATCTCACTTATTTCAATATCATTTCTTTTAAATATTTTAAAAATAAGTGGAGATTTATGTCAAAATTTTTTTTGTACAGGTTATTCTTATGGGAAAAAAGTGCTCACCAATTTCCTTTACATGGAAAGAAGTAGATGCAAATGAACATCAATTAGAATCTTTTATTTAAATCCACCTAAATCCAAATATCAATTTCTGCTAGTTTTCTTTTTTATTTATCTAATTCTTCTACAATCTTATCTACACTTAATCTGAAAGTGAAAGAAATAAAGGTCTCCATTACTCATCAAAGTCTGCAATATTTGACCATCACCTCTATTGGAACTGTGGTGGAAACTTGGCCAATTTCCTTGGGTACTGAAGTGATACTGTGTGTCAAATGGAAGAGTTTGGAGGAGGAAACTGGGATGGGTAAGGAGAGAGAAGGAGTTTACAAAGGTGTTTAGAAATAGCATTTCTCAGGTACCTGGGTGGTTCAGCCAGTTGAGTGCTTGATTTCCATTCAGGTCATGATCTCAGGGTTGTAAGATCAAGCCCCATTCAGGGCTCTGTGCTGAGCCTGCTTAAGATTTTTTCCCTCTGCCTCTCCCTATTTATTATCTCTCCTTTTCCCTAAAAAAATTCCAAAATATTTTAAAATAAAATAAAAACAACACTTCTGCTCAAAGTTTTTTGATCTCAGTTCTGCTTTGTCAGAAGTTATATATATTCTTTTTCATGAGGACTCAACAGGTCTTAAGGAAGTGCTTATTTCTATTTCTTCTAAATTGAATATGTAAAGTTTAAGGTAACTGAAAAATTTGTTTATTAAAGGAGATAGTTTTAGAGGAAAACTTCAAGATACATAATTTAAATTTAAATTTATTTGATCAAATCCTAGTATTTCAGTCTGATTAAAGTATAACCAAATCTCTTTCTTATGGCATTCAAAAGATAATTACCAGAAAATTTGACCTTTGTGGTAACTCATTCACAAAATCATGGAAAGAATCATTAAAAATATTTTATAACTCAACCTACACTATTTTTGACTGCAACCATAAATGCAATTCCATAAAGTTATTATGCTGAATATATATTGCCATTTATTTTTTTTCCAAATATAACAGTAATTGAAAACACAGAATAGTTATGCTATGTATGGATATAGAAATAGTAACATTTTGCTTTCATGTGAAAGCTTCCGATCCCATTTTAAGCCAAAGTTCTGTAGAGTATCAACACAATTGTGTCTTTATTTAGGTTTCCATAAACTTCGGACATTTTTGCCACATAGGTTTCAAATCACAGTTTCTTCTTGTTATGAACATCCACAGTTCTTTGGGTCTGAGTGGCTATATTACATGGTGAGAGACTCAAGAAGACTTGTTTTCTCTCTGGGATACATTATACAATACCAAGAATGACAGCTAAAAAAAATTACAAAAACTTCAAATGAAGAAAATATATAAAATGGTTATAAAAAGAGCTGCCGTCAGTGACACAATAATATTATGGAAAGCAAAGAGGTTCATTTCGTTGGATTTAGTAAGGAGCACTTGATGTAGAGAACTTCATGGTTCTTATCATGAATAGGATATATTTATGGGAGAAAAGCACTGAGCCTATCAGAGCAATGCTGGATGAATTTCAGAAAAATAATAGAATGACTCATTCGGGATTTCCAGAGCATATTCCTTCCTGCATTTTCATACCTCTCATTTCCTTACAAGGATGCTTATAAAGAAGCATTCTCTCAACTGTAGTTATTTCTTTCTTTGTGAGAAGAAAATCAAATCTCAGGCTAGAGAACCAATGCTTATCATCTGTAGAAATAGTTTTTTTTTCTTGTAGACAAACATGTAATTAGGAAATTGAGTAACACATTCTGTATATTTACTAAATATCTCATGAGTTTTGTTCCAATAGCACAGTGTACATACTGAGAAATGCATTAAATCCAATACTGCAAATCTGGTCAAAATGTCTAATATTGGCATTCTTCAGGCAAACCTGAGTCTTTTAACTATTATAACCTATAACTTAAAATTGAAGAGAACCTTAATAACATAAGCATATCTCTACTAGAAATTCATATGCAAAAATAATTAATACAGAGCCATGAGATTTTGTTTTCTATTGCATTAGTAAGAAACAAATATAATATTCCCTGCTCAAATACAATTTTGAGTGTCGTATAAAGGTTTCACATTAGTGGATGGAGGAAAAGCATATATGGATAAATATTATAAATGAGTAAATCATATAGTGTCTTCCTTTTTTAATAGATAGAAATTGTATAATTAAGGTTTTTTTTATACTATTTTAACATTTTCCTATATGTATCAGCCAGTATCACAAACTATAAAACAAGTTCCTCATCATGCATCCTATTTCAATTTAGTGTTTGGGATCATTGAACTCATTGACAATAATCAGGATTCAAACATAACTTAAGTCTGAGTGAAAGTTTGATTTAAAATTGTTTATGTTCCTGTATTCCCTTTTGCTTGCCAAAAAATCTAAACAATTACTTAACTGAAGAAATGTTCTATTGTTTTGAAATGAAGTATACCTTCTTGTACTTTCATTATCCTTCTAATACTCAGAAAATACTTTTTATCACAAGAGTCTATCTAAACTGGTTTCACAGATATTACTTCCCTCATGCCCACAGCATCTTGGGAGATACTGGAGATTTATTTCTACCTAGTTAGATATATTGGGTCAAGAAGCATTCACCTCCATAGTGAAGATTGACTAGTTACAACCACAAATCTTGATTTATTTATAGAGATATAGTAGAGATAATTTTAAAAGACAAATATTTTTATTGCAAGTAATTTGGGATGAGTAATTTAATGATTGTATGAGTATTACCATCAAAATGGTAAATCTATATATTTAAATAAATATATATATATATATTTATTTATTTAAATATATAGATATATATATATTTCTGATTATGAGTCTTTGATCAGTCTATTGGCTAGTTCTTATTTGTAAGCCAGTTTTCTCAACAGCCATGAAGTTCAGTGCACAGAAGATACCTAGCCAAACTATGGATAATAGTTACTAATATCTATACAGAGATTTACAGTTTGCAAAATGGATGTGCACAATTATTTTACTTGTCCTTCACATCTACTATATGACAAACAGCACACAGCATTATTATCTCCAGTTGGAAATGAGATAGTTGAGGACAAAAATGTAGCCTTCCCCAGGTCAACCTGGTTTGGTTAGAACTTTGAGCCACAATCTTTGGATTATAATCTTCCTAATTAAACAGGTTGCCACTGCTAATGTTACCTAATGGCCAATCATTCAAACATATGACAATGTGAGTTTGGAACACTAGAGCTTTAAACATAAACTAAAGCAAACAAACAAAAATTAGGTTTCACAAAGTTAATGTACTATTTGCCCATTATACATGCTATATCTTAATTTTTAATTTAATTTTTAATTTCTAAAAGCTTAATGTCTCTCAGTTTTATAATCTTATGCTTTTAAGAAAAAAAAAATTTCACAGTAGGTCATGATAGAAATGGATCCAAATATACATGAAACAGATTAATATAGACAATAAAAATATTTGAAAGATAATAAGGTATTTTTAAAATCTGTGTTGATTGAAATAAACATGAAGAAATCTCTTAATAGAATTAGTTTTTTTTAAGATTTTATTTATTTATTAATGAGAGACACACACAGAGAGGCAGAGACATAGGGAGAGAGAGAGGCAAGCTCCCCATGGGCAGCCTGATGCAGGACTCAATCCCAGAATTCTAGAATCACTACCTGAGCCAAAGGCAGACGCTCAACCACTGAGCCACCCTGGTGCCCCAGAATTCATTTCTTTTAATTCAACAATGGTATAGTGATCTGTTCCCCATATTCTCTTTGTTTTAATTGGTTTGGGGTTTGTTTTATTTTTCTTGTCATCCTGTATTTCAAGTATTTCACATCAGTTATATTACAAGTTGCAGACAATGTTCAAAATTCCAGATTTCAAAAAAATTAAATAATTTACTTCAAAATAATACAAAATGATGTCAAATACAAAGCATCAATTTAACGCAATTCTAAACCAAACTACAAACCCAAAATAGACAGCAGTTAATGGGGTCTACTGAATCTACAAAGTAGACATTCATTGAAACCAAAGAAAACTCCCAAAGTCTAAATGTACCTAATACAACTAAATATACCTAATACAGAAGATGCAGGTACAAACCCAAATCCAAAATTTAAATGTGGTTCAAAATAATAATAATAATAATATTTAAGATGGGCAGCCTGGGTGGCTCAGCGGTTTAGCGCCGCCTTCAGCCGAGGGCCTGATCCTGGAGTCCCAGGATTGAGTCCCACGTCGGGCTCCCTGCATGGAGCCTGCTTCTCCCTCTGCCTGTATCTCTGCCTCTCTCTTTCTCTCTGTGTCTCTCATGAATAAATAAATAAAATCTTTAATAATAATAATAATAATATTTAAGATATCTACTGAATGAACCAACTTAACCAAAAAATGGGAAGATAGCAACTACAAATACATTGATTGGTATATGAGAAAAATCAAATCATGAAAGGACTTGAAAAAATCACAACTGAGAAAGAAATACACCATTCCTCTGTGAAACAGATCAGACCTTAAGAAAGAAACATAGATAAGATGACCATATTCTCTCTTATGTAAATAAATACACAGGTCCAAGGAAGCCATTTACAGATCCAAGTGTATTCCTTCCTACATCCTGCCCCCACCTGTACACCCACCCTCACCTTAGGATATATGGCCAGCTTCTTGGAGCTTAGTGATTTAAGACCTTCATTTACAGACAATATGCTCCCTATTCTAATTTATTTGTCCTCTTCAATATGGATTATATATACTACCTTAGAGTTCATGGAAAATATCATTTTCCTTATACTGAAAAAGTCACTTTTATTTTCATCCAGTTTAGGAGTTAAAAAATATTTTTTGTAAAAAAATGTTTTTTGTTATTTCCTCTCATATTATCCATGAACATATAAAAGGTAAAACAGGGGTTCCTGGGTGGCCCAGTCAGTTAAACATCTGACTCTTGGTTTCAGCTTAGGTCCTGATCTAGGGTTGTGAAATCAAGCCCATGTCAGGTTCTGCTCTGAGCACCATGTCTGCTTGAGATTCTCTTTCTCTCTCTCTCTCTGTCTTCCTCACTCATGCTCTCTCCCTTTCTCTAAAATAAATAAATCTTTTTTAAAAAAGGAAAAACAATTGATATTTACCACCAGTTGTGAAGCTTTATACTACCTGGAGCATTTTGTATGTATTACTTTATCCAACAAATATCACTATAAAGCACAAGTATTGCTATAATATATATATATGTATATATATATATATTATATAATATATATTATATGTAATATATATTATATCCTACAAATATCACTACAAATAAACTATATTATTATTTTTATTTGAAAGATGAGAAATTTAAAGATGACAGAAGTTAAGAACTTTTCAGATACCAGAGCATCAGTGAGGAATGAAGAGCCAAAATTCAAGCTATGTTTGTTGTGGTGTTTTTTTTTTAATTATTTAATGTATTTATTCATGAGAGATGGGGGGGTGGGGTACAGAGACACAAGCAGAGAAAGAAGCAGGATCCATGCAGGGAACCTGATGTGGGACTCGATCTCGGATCTCCAGGATCAGGCCCTGGGCTGAAGGCGGTGCTAAACCGCTGAGCAACCCAGGGATCCCACGTTGTGGTGTTTTTAACATTAAAATATTTTTTACTACTACTAGACAATTCATATAACAGATATTATACTTAAGTATTTCCTGTACGTAATTGGAAAGTAGTTCTGATTATTTTCAATCCCACCAAACTTTGTTTGAAAAATCTCCTAATATTTGATAATTTTTAGAAAATTTTGTAAAATTTTCTCATAAAAGTTTAAGTCCACCATTGAAAAAAAGAGACTGGGATAATACAGCATATTTCTGAACCACCTTCTTTATTTTGTAAGCAAAGTAAAAGACACTGAGACTTGCAACAAAATCACATGCTTGACTTTATCTGTGGTATTCCCAGAATGGTGGTATAATGAAATGTCACCACACTGTAATAGTGGACCTATAAACATGTCTGTATGTGTATATATTTATAATATTTTTTTATGCCAAAGGGACTTTCAGGCTTGCTGATGGCTCTTAGAAATATACAATTAAGAAATCATACAAAACAATTTGAAACTTAAATGAACTCTAAATTCATGTTGACATTACCATAAATAGCTCTCAAAACATGTACTTCAATATATGCATGTGAATATGTTGCACAAAAAGAAAAAGGCCACATTAACATAAAAGGAAAGAACTTCTGGAGTTCAGTAACTTTATTCTTTCTTTCGGAAGAAAGAAATCTACATCCTAATGTTTCATATGCTCAGTGTGTTGTTTGAGCATTTTTAACCCAGTAATTGACTCTGAAAGTCAACCTGATTGGAATGATTGGACAAAAGGGCATAAAGAGAGTCTTCAGATCTTATGAGAAGATTTTACATTTTGGCTTTCCAATCTGCCTTAGTCAGCTTTGGCTGCTATAACAAAAATACTGGATGGATTAAACAATAAATATTTATCCCTCATAGTTCTAAAGGCTGGAACATCCTAGTTCTTACTTTTGCCTCACATGGCAGAGAGAAAGATTACCACTCTTATGCCTCTATTTACAAGGGCTCTAATCCCACTCATGAAGGCGCCAATTTCATGACGTAATTGCCTTCCAAAGCCTACTGCCAAATACCAGAACACTAGGGATTAGGGCCTCAGTATATGATTTTTGAGGGAGGGGGGTATAAACGTCAAGTACATAGTACAACCTACTCAAACATTTTAATTTTACTTTAAAGGATATGTATTGAACTGTAAAATGTTACTGGCCTTTGGGGAAGAATCCTTTATATATTAAAAAATATATATCCTTTAGTCATCTCTGACTAAAAAATTAATAAATTATCACACTTTTTTCTTAAATGAGTTCTTGTCTGACAGTTCATGTACTTCTCTGTGGAACACAGAAATTTAAGATGGCGCTCATGACTTTCATCCCATGGTGTTACTCCTATGAAAATGAGCTATAAGGTAAATTATTCATCTGAGCTTGATCCAAACACATGAGACCTTTAAAAGCATAGCGTTTTCTCCAGTTGGTGGTAAAAGAGGGAAGTCAGGGGGATTTAAACTGCAAGAAAGACTCAATGCTCTGCTGTAGCTTTGAAGATGGAAGGGTCATGTAGAAAGACTGTGGGTGGCAAGAATGTTGATGGTATCTAGGAGCAGAGCGTGTTCCTATCTGATGATGGAACTGGAGACCTGTGGCCATGAGGAAGTGGTTCTGTCAGCATCCTGAATGGGTTTGCAAGTAGATTCTTCCCTAAGCCTCTAGCTACAAACCTACTCAGGGTGACACCTTGATTGGAGCCTTGCTAGACTCTAAGCAGAATTCTGCTGAGCTCACTTAGACCTCTCGCCTACAGAACTGAGCTAACAAATGGGTATTGCTTGAGTCTGCTAAGTTTTGGTAATTCACCTTTGCAGTGATGAAAAAGTAATACACTAAGATTTGTTTAAAAAATATTATCTCCTAAAAAAATTATCTCCTAATGGCTGAGTAATATTCCATTGTATCCATATGGATATGGAATATAAGAAATAGTGAAAGGGATTATAAGGGAAAGGAGGGAAAATGAGTGGGAAAAATTAGAGAGGGTAACAAAACATGAGAGACTCCTAACTATGGGAAACGAACAAGGGGTAGTGGAAGGGGAGGTGGGTGGGGGGTTGGGGTGACTGGGTGACGGGCACTCAGGGGGGTGCTTGATGGGATGAGCACAGGGTGTTATGCTATATGTTGGCAAATTGAACTTCAATAAAAAATAAAATAAAATAAATATTATCTCCTTTGTAAGTCCATGAACTTTTACATCTCATCCAAGCTATAATCCCAATATTACTAAACAACCAGCAACATGATCTACTGGTCTAAGATGTGACAAAAACCAAAACATTCTTTATTTCATATTGAAAACCATTAGCGAGCTCTCACTGTGTGTCAGGGACTGGGCTAGACAATGGTTATATGGAGGTGTATGTAAGAGTCACTACCTTAAGAACCTCAAGGCAGACAGAAAAGTAAAACCATAAGTTGATACATACAATGATGAATACAAAATGTGAAACACTTCAAAATATGAAGATAGCACCAGGAAGGACATACACATGACTGGGGACATATGAAGAGATGCTTCTGAAATTATTTATTATTAAAATGTTTCTTTTTTCATTACCTGACATATATTACTGAATATTTCCATTTCTTTGTCTCTTTGAATTATACATTTTATGATGAGTATGTTCCCAACAGTGTTCTAGACAAAGTTAATTTATTATATAACATATTGGCTTTTATTTTCAATCATTTAATCTTTATCAAAGTAATCCACTCAAAGTATTTGCAGTCCAGAACAGGGTTTATGTATCTTTTTGTTCTATGGAGTGCCTAGCACAGGTATTCAACTGAATCCAGAAAAGTGCTCAATAAATTTTGAGAACAGAACTTTGAATCAGACCAGGGATATTTGCCCCATGAAATCGAAATGAAAAGGCATTTGAACATTTAAACATTGAGAAGAATAACATTAAAGAAAAAAATTAACAAAATATTACTTTTTAAAAAGGTTGTTTCAAATATCAATATGCGGATACTCTGCTTATTAAGGCAGCTAATTATGTGCTCCGAATAACAAGTTTATCACTCACCATAAATAAAATATGTAGAGTGTTTTTATTCTTTCTCAGAAAGGATCTTTTTATATAATTGCTTGATATATCATTAAAATCATTTCTGTAGAATAGGAAACAAAAAAGGTTCAGACTATCTATACTTTAGAGATTTCTCTGTGGTATGTCACAAGTTACTGACACAGAGATTGCTTGTAAATATTAACCAAAAAAGGATCCTTTGTGAAATTAATAGCCTTTTTTATTCTATACATGTAAGCAAAGCCTGTTATTTTACTGTCAGTCTACTTGGTATATTTAACAATTAGTTTAATACTCAAAATCCTTAAGGACGAAAAACAGAAGGGCTGCCAATTTCCAGTATGGCCAAGAGATCACTCACAGCCCCAGGCTAATGAGTTATAGTTTATTTCTTTGACCTCTGCTTGAAATGACTGTAAGATCATTTGAAGTAAAGTTTGAGCATTGCCATCATCCTTTTTGATTTCACATTTCTAATTAAGCCAAATATAGTCTAATCAAACCATTATAAACGAATATTAAAATATTCTAAAACAAGATTTCAAGATAATAGTACACTAACAACATGATCAAAATAATGCATTAAAGAAAGTGCCTCACACAAATGACTCAGTTCATATATAAAGAAAACTGTAAAGAACAAAAGCAAAGAAAGTGCTAGTAACCCTGTGATGGCCAGGTAATACAAAACAGTCCAATGTCTCTTGCAAATAAAGTTAATATATTAAAAAAAAAGAAAGAAGGAAGGATATAATATTAAAATCATCTCTTATTGGTTGTTCAGTGAGAAAACACAAAGTTTATCTTCTTAATAAATTTTTAAAAACTAGAAAATTGGCAAAGAGAAAATGAACTATGATTCAATTGGATGAACTGGCGTAATATTTCATAGGGATGATTTCTATTTACTATTATTAAAGAATTTTTGTTTTATTAAAGAATTTTTTTAAAGTAAATGCATACAGGGCAGCCCCGGTGGCGCAGCAGTTTAGCGCCACCTGCAGCCCAGGGCGTGATCCTGGGGACTCGGGATCGAGTCCCACGTCGGGCTCTCTGTATGGAGCCTGCCTCTCCCTCTGCCTGTGTCTCTGCCTTTCTCTCTCTCTGCATTTCTATGAATAAATAAATAAAAATCTAATAAAATAAAATAAAAGTAAATGCATACAGCTATAAAATAAAAATATTTCAAATTTTTAACTCATTAATAGGTGAAAAAGTAAGATGCAAAATAAATCTGAAGATATGCACACAATCAAGTAAGTTTAAAATAATTCACAGATAGATACATAATTGCTTAATATCCAATGAGCAATGAAATGCAATGTCTGAAATCCTGTCTTAGGGCAGGGAGTATGGGATCAAAGCATTTTTGCATTTCTACCATAAAAAATTCACTTGCATCTTTATGAACAGGAACATCTGTATCACTATCAGCCCCACACAAGTAAACTTCTACCTCTAAAAACTTCTAAACAGATCAGTTAAAAATAATAATAATAAAACAGTCCTTATAAAACCAGGTAACCTCAAGGGCCTGCTAAACATCAATTATTCCCTTGTAAAGATAACCTGTAAGCTTTTAGCCTATTTTAAAGATTTCACATTTTTCCTCTAGAACTATATACTTTTTATGCCCTGAAATGTATCCTTTCAATAAAAAAATATTTATTGATTATTTACATTTAGTTAGTTCTGGTACAAGTTATTGATAATGCAGAGTTAAATAAAATATGAATCCATCCATCAAGGATATTTTGTTAAAGATTGATAGAATCAAGTGAATTATCACTTTCAGTCCAATGAGATAATAATATGAAAAAAGAATGAGTGAAGTCCAATATGAAATGATTCAGTAGCAAATAAGGTAAGCATATAAATAAACTGGGATTTGAGAAAAATATTCCCGCAAAAAACAGTATTTGAGCCCAAGCCTAAAGAACACATAGAATAACTAGTTAAGTTTGTATTTCTCCCAATTCTGGAGGCTAAAAGCCTGAGATCAAGGGTCAGCAGAGTTGATTTCTTCCAGGTCTCTCTCTTTGGCTTGTAGATGAACATCTTCTCCCTTTGTCTTCACAAGGTTTTTCCTTTGTTCATATTCTGTCCTCATCTCCTCTTATTATAAGGACAATAGTCACAGTGGATTGGGATCCACACTGATGATCTTATTTTATTTTAATTAGCTCTCTAAAGGCACATTCTGAGCTACTAAGGTTCTGACTTTCAGGACTCCAACATATAAATTTGGGGAAGGAAGGGGAAGGGAGAAGACAGTTCAGACCATAACAGCGCTCAACCTAAAACTACATAAATGAAGAAGACATTTACTAAAGATAAAAGACTAGAATGCTGTTACCACAGAGAAAATGGCCCATAGGATGGTTAAACTTAAAAAGGCACACCACGGGGACACCCAGGTGGCTCAGTGGTTGAGTGCCTGCCCTGGCTTAGGGTGTGATCCCAGGGTCCTGGGATCAAATTGGGCTTGGCACAGGGAGCCTGCTTCTCCCTCTACCTATGTCTCTGCCACTCTCTCTGTGTCTCTCATGAGTAAATAAAATTTAAAAGATTCTTTTAAAACAAGGCACACCATCTAGTGAAAAAATAATTATAGCGACATAATTTTTTGACATGTCACTCAACTTATTTTGTATGTATGCATGTACAAAGATACACCTATACTTTCTTTCCTCCTATAATCTTTTAACCAGCAAGAATAAGACCCATGACTGATACTCATTAACTCAGGAAAAGGAGTACCAAAATGATTTAGAACAGTGAAGGTCATTGCTTCATTCCTAAGCTCTTAGTCTCAAAATGAACTTTTATAATTATATCCTTAAAAATATATAACAACTATAAATTTGTCTCAAAACTTGATTTTGCAGACAAGAATGAGAAAATACTCAGCCTGTTGGAATGGAGGGGGGGGGGCATTCAGAAGAGAAAGAGAGAAGATTGAGAAGTTGGATGTGTGTTGGGGAGAGATAGATGGTACAAAAGCCTAAATGAGGAAGCATAGCTTTCTGCTTCTGAGAGTAATATGGTGCTCATGTGATGGCAGAATGGAATTGATTGAGAGAAAGCGTAGTCTAGTCAAGATGGGTTTGGGAAGCACCTGAGGTCCCCTGCTTATACGTGGTATTTAGAATAGAGGTTCTCTTGATTCTTTGATTTCATGACAACTTTATACTTTTACAAATTATTGAGAAACCCACAGAGTTATAACATTTACTCTATCAAAAATTTAAAATCTACTGCTTACTATACTATAAATTCAAACAAAATTTTAATGTTAACAGGAAACACCAATACTTTTCAAAAAGTAATAAGAAAGACTGATTTACATTTTCCTAAATTTTCCTAATTTCTGGCATAATTGAAGACAGCTGGTTTCCCATATCTGCTTTTGCAGTCAACAGTATCTCTCATGATATGTTAATGGCATTAAAGAATACCCAGCCACATCCAGACATTTATATGGAAATGACAGGATTATGTAAATTACTTTTTTTAGATAATTATGAATATCTTTCTATGGTACTATGCCAACACTCTACAAGTGGTAGTTTCTTAACCATACACTATTCCATCAAAATCCATTGGTCTATCTTGTACTTTGGTGGTTTTACCCATGCATATGTAACCAGTCATTTGCAAAATACTGGTTCACTGTGGTAAGAATAAAATAACTACTGTTACAAATTGGTACCACTGTCTTGATTTGTGCTGAGAAATTTTATTCCCAATTGCTTTCACACCATCGAAAACACTGATCTAGGCAACCCAAGGAGTCCCATATGCCCCAGGAGAGATACAGAAACAGTGAAAGAAAACTTGCCTTTTAGGAGAGAAGGTAGGAAAAATCGGGGCCTCATGATTTGAGACTGTGGACTGCAAGTGTGTGTGCGCCAGTCTCATGTTCAAAAATCAGGTGGATCTAGTCATATTTTAATGGATACCAGTAAAAAAATTTCAGGGGTCAGACTACTTAAGAATAACCTCAGAATAAATCAGCATAAGAACTAGACATCTCTTCTTTATACCAACGTGGTATTTAAACTCACTAAAAATTTCAGTAGCTGTCAGACAAAAGGGAAGGAGAAGCTTGAAGGTAAGAATCAATAAATGCCTGAGCAGAAATTCATGATGGGCTGAGATAATGATAGCTGAAAGAGATGGCTGTAAGTCTAGAAGAAATAGAGTCATTTTCAATGAGCAACATAGGCTTTGATGTTTTTTTGGTTGGTTTGTTGTTTGTTTGTTTGCTGTTGTTTGTGTTCTCCTCAGGGTATAAATAGTGGTTGAAGAGCAGGGTGAAATGAGTTCTAAAAAGTAGAAACAAAGTGTGTTTTTTAAATATTTCTAATAAATGAGTGATTTAAGGTTTATAACAAATATAGCCAATCCTTCTTACATATATAACATAAGAAAATAAGAGATAGAAAAAGTATGATATATCCATGGACTGCCTTAGCTAAACTTTTGTTAAATAGGTTATGAACTGTTAAATATATAAAAATAGGCATCCCTGCCTACAGAAACTGCTCCAAAAAAGCCAAATCTGCAAAATGAAATGTTTTACAGGCTACACATAAAATACTTCTTCATATCTCTAAAAAAACAATGACCTTCCCCCACGCTTTCTCTGGCATTCGTGTTTCCACTTCGATAATTTATTAATTAGGGAACTAGGAAACCAGTGTGCTGATTAAGAGATTTGTTCATATAACTTTTTTTAATGAAAAGTTTTAAAATATAAAGAACAAATTATTTTATCTTCAAATAAAGCTTCTTTGTGATTTGCTTCTCAGTTATCTAGAATAAACATGTTTTCTATATTAAAAAAAAATTAAAAAACATGTATTCCCTGCTTAATCAGATTCCACTTAATGTGAGAAACTCCATTCTTTGCCAACACTAAAACCTGTCTAAAATGAATGTTTTGTGAATGCATGACCCTTTAAACACACACACACTTATCTCTATGTCTATTCCTATGTCGATATCTATTTAAGCTTAGGCTATAAGAAAAGCTCAAATTAAAACACTAATAAGTACTAACTCAATTTATTTTTACTGTGGGTCATTCAAACTTTTTTAATATTCCTAATATATACACTAGATATACAAAATAGAATGAAAAGTAACAGATCCAGTTATTATTTTAATTGATTTTGGAATCATCTTCAGAATACATATATAATTACTGTCTTTGAACATGAATGTTAAATTTTAATAAATTTACTTATTTAAATGAAGCCTTATTAAAATTCCAGTAAATGATCTGGAATTCAGTAAACTCTTTGTCCAAAGGGTAACAGGTATCAGAAATGCTTAAGGCAGCTAGCTATTCAGAAGCCTCTACGAGAAAGTTAACTTTAAAAATACAAATCAGATAGATGAAAAAGTATGTAATATGCTGAGTATTATGAAACACTGATAAGACTGTAGAGTCTTGAAGAATCTCTAACTAGAAAGTAATACTGTCAGTGAATGACTTCTAAGAAGGTCAGAAAATCTGAGACTAGTTACAGAAAAGATGAGGTTAGAAGATACGTAGGATTTAAAATGTGAAGATTTGAATATACAATACCAAGAGGTAAATCATTTCAGACTTTGGAACAGCAGTGTACCATAAGCATTTGGGCTCAGAACCATTTTTAAGGCAGCATAGTGAAGGATGGACTGGAGTGAATGGAAGCTAAAGGAAGGGAAATAAGTTAGAAAGTTATCAATAAAATGCAGATAAGAAGCAAAGAAGCTCACACAAAGGTAGTGGGAACTAAAAGAAGAAGATATACTCAAGGGATACTTGGAAGAAGATTAATATGACTTTATGATTATCATATTCACCAATGTTAAGATGCACAAACTTACATTTTAAAATTTCTGAAATCTTACAATGGATGGTGTCTTATAATCACTGAGGCACAGGTGGGTATCATGACTTGATTATGTGAAGGTATAATCTTAAAACGTTGGAATGTCATGACTTACATGCAAGTTTAAAATAAATACATGTCTAAGATTTATTTAATTAATTAGCTAATGAAGAAATCAAAACAAAATACAAAACCAGTTCTGAGAAGTTTGTGAAGACAAAAACATATATATGTAAGCAATCTAGAATGCTGAAATAAATTTGCTAATAGGTGCAAAATTGGTTTGCTTTAAAAGACTTTAAAGCAATAAAATATAATGAGTAAGCTCATCTTTTCAACTAGGTAGAAATTTTATCTCTATTGGACAAAATGCATTTTTATTTATATGGATACAAATCACTTGCTTTTTATTCTTTTTAAACTACTAAACATCTACCCCAGAAGAGTTGTATAATAGCCTAAATAACAGAAAGAAAAACACAGAGTGCATCTCCATATAATCAGATAATCTATAGAGAATCTACTAGATGATTCTCAGTACTGCACTAGCAAGAATACTTAGTCCACTCTGTTGGCATTTGCAAGCCTGTACAGTTTTTAAACAGTTGTCATTGCCTGATCATAATCAACTATAAAAATTACCAAATGAAATCTGTAATGAATAGGTGTCAGAGTCTTGAAATGAGATCCCAGAGACCACCTCACACCAGTGAGAATGGGGAAAATTAACAAGGCAGGAAACCACAAATGTTGGAGAGGATGCGGAGAAAAGGGAACCCTCTTGCACTGTTGGTGGGAATGTGAACTGGTGCAGCCACTCTGGAAAACTGTGTGGAGGATCCTCAAAGAATTAAAAATAGACCTGCCCTATGACCCAGCAATTGCACTGTTGGGGATTTACCCCAAAGATACAGATGCAATGAAACGCCGGGACACCTGCACCCCGATGTTTCTAGCAGCCATGTCCACAATAGCCAAACTGTGGAAGGAGCCTCGGTGTCCATCGAAAGATGAATCGATAAAGATGTGGTTTTTGTACACAATGGAATATTACTCAGCCATTAGAAATGACAAATACCCACCATTTGCTTCAACGTGGATGGAACTAGAAGGTATTATGCTGAGTGAAGTAAGTCAATCAGAGAAGGACAATCATTATATGGTCTCATTCATTTGGGGAATATAAATAATAGTGAAAGGGAATAGAAGGGAAGGGAGAAGAAATGGGTGGGAAATATCAGAAAGGGAGACAGAACATAAAGACTCCTAATTCTGGGAAACGAAGTAGGGGTGGTGGAAGGGGAGGAGGGCGGGGGTGGGGGTGAATGGGTGACGGGCACTGAGGGGGGCACTTGACGGGATGAGCACCGGGTGTCATTCTGTATGTTGGGAAATTGAACACCAATAAAAAATAAATTTATTATAAAAAAAAGAGAGAGAGAGAGATCCCAGAGACCAAAGAACTCATGTAAACCCTAGGAATCAAATGGTTGCGTGGTAAGTTGGTAGATCCGGTATGTTAGGACTATTTCTGAGCTTCAGTTCATAACTGAATAGCTGGTTCAAGAACTCCACAGCACCACCAATTAACAGCATATAATTGACATCAGTAGACTACTTCATCAACAATAGCACATGACACAGTCTTCTGAAGCTCACTTGGGACATTCCCCAAGATAGACCACAATGTGGGCCATAAAATGCACCTTACCTTTAAAAGCATAGAAGTTACATGATGTATGCTCTCAACCACAATGGAATAAAACTAGAAATCAATAAGAAAAAAACAGCTGGAAAATTCCTAAATGCTTAGAGATCAATAAGAAACCTTCAAAATACCATATAGATCAAAAGAGAAATCTCAAGAGAAATTAACAAATACTCTGAACTAAAGGAAAAAAAATTATCAAAATTTATAAGATTCAGCAAAGCAGTTCATAAAGAGAAATCCATGATATTAAATGCACATATTAGAAAAGAAGAGAGATCTAACATCACCAAGAAGATATAAAGATGGTAAATAAACATGCAAATATTCTCAGCATCAAATGTCATCAAGGAATTGCAAGTTAAAACAGTAATAAGATTCCACTACTCATCCAGTGGAATTCTAGTCTGAAATCCAAAACAGTAGAACACCACATGCTGCCAAGGATGTAGAACAATAGAAACTCTCATTCATTGCTGGTAGAAATGCAAAATGGTACAGCTACTTTGTAAGACAGTTTGACAGTGTCTTATAAAACTAAACATACACTTGCCAGACCATCCACCAATCACACTCTTTGGTATTTGCCTCAAGAGTTAAAATGAATGAGTTGAAAAGTTATGTTCACACAAAAACCTGCATGCATATTTTATAGCAGCTTTATTCATAATTGTCAAAACGTGAAAGTAACCAAGGTGTCCTCCAGGAGGTGAATGGATAGATAAACTGTGAAACATCCAGACAATAGAATACTATTCAGGGCTAAAAAGAAATGGAGCTATCAATGCATGAGAACACATAAAGGAAACTAAAATGCATGTTATTAACTGAAAGAAGCCAATTTGAAAAGGCTACATAAGTATGATTCCAGCTATATGACATTTTGCAAAAGGCAATAATGAAGACAGTAAAAGATCAGTGAGTGCCACAAGTTAGTAGGGAGACAAGAATAATAGGTAGAGCACAGCGAATTTTTAGGGCAGTGAAAATACTCTGTACGTTACTATAATGATGGGGAATATGTAGCTAATTTGTCAATATCCATAGAAAGTACAACACCATTATCAAACCCTAATGTTAACTATGAACTTTGGAGAATCATGATATGTCAATATAGGTTCACAGATGGTAATAAATGTACCACTGTGGTGTGGAATATCAACAGTCAGAGAGCTTGTGTATGTGTGGGGCCTGGGAACCCTCTGAACTCTCCATTTCAGTTTCCTGTGAATATAAAACTTCTCTAAAAAATAAAGTTTATTATTTTTTTAAAAGCTGGCTTAAAAGCTCAGCACCAATGACCCAACTGAGTGTTAAAACACAGACATTAACAATTCTTGGTTCCAAAGCAGATCAAAAAAAAGTAGTACTTTGAAGGTTAAATAGCTTTAAAAGTATCTTGAACAAATTAGTTTCTTCACATTTTAAGTGCAAAATGAATTGATAAAATCCATACCTATGTAAGTATGAAAAAAATAAGTATAAAAGTATTCTAAGTAAGAAGAAAACATTGCATTATTGCTAATTGTATGGTTTTTTTGTTCAATATAAAATTAAAAAAAAAACACATCGTTACTTACTAGCATCTTAGAATCATATGGAATATGGTAGAGTAAGAAATAGTCGTTGCTGGATGGGGATTTGGCTACTTATGGTGTCATCAACTAGTTTTATGACTATAGAGAAAGGAATTTATGGGAAAAGTAAATGAATTCCATTGGTTCATGGACTTCAAGAGAAGTAAGTGGCTACAGATAAATTTGGGAGACAACAGTGTGTATGTAGATAAGATTGTTTAGAAAAAGAAGGTAATGAGAAATGAATAGAACCAAGGGTGAGATTTTTATTAACTGAGACATAGAAAATTAAGAAAAAGAGAACTATCTAGCACTTAATTGATTAGCAGCTAGGATTGTCATGTTGTATCCACATCCCAAACAAAACCAGTCTTTGTGAACGTTAGATCAGCAGGCAATGAAATAATCCACTTGGGTGTTGGATTTAGCTGATTTTTTTTCAAACCATAGTGATATATTAATCAAACTCACCATGCCCAATTAATATCTCAGTCAAAAAAGTGAAAACACACTGTAACATTTGATTCTGTTATTCATTCTTTTTACTGTATACCCAGAATATATAATTTATACATTTTTTATGCATAATGCCTTGTTTTGAAATCATTCTGATTGTGCCCCTAACACAAAGCATGTGTTTCCATATCAACCCTTATCATGACACAGTCTTATTTCCTGCTTGTCAGTTTTTTCCCCTTAGAATCCTTGATTCTCAGTGGTTCTAACTTCCTTACTTCCACCATCAGAAATGTAGCACAGTGTCTGGCATATAGCAAGTGCTCAATAAATCCTTTTAACAAAGTTAACTGAACCATTTCTTAGGACTACGCTTAGATAGATAAGGGCCAATTGCATAGGTTAGAGGAAAGACTGAGAACTTTGACACTACTTACAAGTTGTGTGATCTACAGAAAGTCACATATTCTTTCCCAATTTCCCCATCAATAAAATAGAGATGATAATATCACTTGTCTGGCAAGGTCATTGAAAAGGATTGATTAGGTTTTATATGGAAATAGAGTGCCTAGCCCTGGCACATAGTTACTCAATAGATGGTAACTATTATTATTGTTATAATTAATATGTCCCTTTTGCAAGGACCAAATTTTAACCACAGGGCTCTCTGTGGATTCCATGTCCTCTTTTTATTTGACATTAAGTAACACTCCTAAAGAGATGGTGATGTGAAAAACAGTGCGATCTCTGTCTGCAAAGGACTTCACTGATTAAAAAGTCCTTCATCACTCTCAGGCATGGTCTACCTCCTCAGCAGTAATAATGGAGAAGAAATCATTTGGTAATAAAAATGCTGTCATTCTCTTGCAACTCCTCATTCTTATTCCACATTCTCAAACAATAATCATTCTGTTCCTGCATAAATCCTAAACTACAGGTAGAACTTTTATCCAATATGGGTACAAAGCTCTGAGTTTCTCTCTTCCTTCAGGAAACACTTCTAGCTGATTCCCAAACCTGAACTCCAGATAGTCCACTACATTTTTGCTTCAGTCTTGCTTACTGTTTAATGTTTGAATTCTAATCCTGAAGCTTCCAAATTCACGTAGTAAATTGGACAAGAAATCTCCCTTTGTCTATGTCCCTACATGACCTCTAGAGGATTCCCAGAGACAAAGAAAAGTTTGTGCTCACTTAGCACCTATATTGACATCAACCAATGCATTCTATTGGTACAAAGATGGAGGTGTGAGGTCAAAAATAGGAAGGAAATGAAAGCTGTGTGACTAGTAGTGCATGGGAAAAATACTGTCCTATATCATTGGGCATAACTATATCAAGTGCTGAGACAGTACTATAAGAGATAAATGATTCAAGCAGAGTTAGGTGTAGAATTAGAGATAGAAAGTTCAGATCAAAACTCCAAGAAAGACTGGAAAATAATACATGATCTTCTGAAGTAATACTGAGTATCTGAAAACTATTTTTATTATTATTTTAAATGAATAATATTCAGCCACAATAAAAATGCAGTGCTTATTTTTCATAATGGTGCTAAATTAGTTAATTCTGAAAAAATATTGAGAAATCTTTAGGTAAATAATAAGTAAAATATGCAAGGTCAGATTTATCAATTTTAACTTAAAAATTCACCTAGAATGATTTTTTTTAAAGATTTTATTTATTTATTCACGAGAGACACAACACAGAGAGGCAGAGACACAGGCAGAGGGAGAAGCAGGCTCCATGCTGGGAGCCTGACATGGGACTTGATCCCAGGTCTCCAGGATCATGCTGTGGGCCAAAGGCAGGTGCTAAACCGCTGAGTCACCCAGGCTGCCCTAGAATGATCTTCCCATAAGTTTGACATTTATTCATAGTCATTAACACTAGACACCAATATGAAGCAGAGTTCACATGAGAATTTTAATTCTACAGAAAAGGGTTATTTTCAAGTTTTTACCTCTTTGGACATAATTGAAAGTGTTGGTCTATCCCAACTATCTATAAAGTAAAAGGAACCTGATACTTTGCCCTTGATACTCCCTTTGCTCTGCAACTGATGTTTCTTTCTTTTATTTACTCAGTGATGTCTTAGAGGAAGAGTTCCATCTGCTTAACCTTATTTATCTACAAAGATCTAAAAATATGTAAGAGTGAAGCCAGAAAAAGACCACAGATCAAAAATTCAATAAAAGACCAAAATTTACAAAACCCCAAAAATAATGAAACTAAACTGGAAATCAGAGGTCTGGTGAAAGGCAAAGCATATAGACGAAAATGAAAAGGTCCCATAGTGAGCTGCATCTCACCAATTTCGTTAATTCCCATCCAAGGAGCAAAGGAAGATACTGTGCCCATTACTTGAAGTTGAGGGAGCAAGATCTCTAAGAAAAAATGCCCTCCTTTAATAAAGCAAGATTACTGAGAAATCCACTGATGTCTACTTCGTTGCTAATTCAGAACAGTAATAACATGTTAGTAACAAAGTCATGGACGTTGCCTCAGCTTTTCAAGGGAAGACTAACTTAGCTCCAAGAACTTCAAAAACTGTCATTGAACTACGGCTGTTCTGCATTCCTCCAGAATGATAATCAGTCTCCAAGGCATTCTTAATGGAAAAGTCTCGAATATGATACACATTTCTCTCTCACAAGACAGAAGAGACTCTTTTGCTGGCACAGCAGCCTCACTGTTGCATCTTCATCTGTATACTGGGAATAGTAATACTTGTCACATAGGATTAATGGGTATAATATTCATAAAACAATTTGACTTCTTAGATAGTGGACCCTATAAATATGACATATTAGCATTACTATGATAATATGTAAAGATACAGTTACTATATACCTAAAAATTGATCTTTTTCACTGATCCGTGGATTGCAGTTATATTTAATTACTATAAAATGGATAGACTGTCTTATTGAAATAAAAGCTGAAAAGACATTTTGTGTGTGCAGGTGTCAGTGGAATATTTTTTATTCCAAGCCAAGAATAAAAAATTATAGAAAAAAAAAAGTAAAAATGGGTTGAGCTTCACGGGCTTACCACTCATTAGGTATTAACATAGGGGATAGGTTTGTAAGAACCTAAAAACTCCTCTTTCAAAAATTTCTTTTTTTTTTAATAAAAAGATAGCCCAGTGGCTCTCCTTGACTTTTTTCTGTCAAGAACTATTTTCCCTTTTGCATTTATACTTTGAAGTGTTTCATCTACTAGATGAATTGATTACATAATAATGTCATATTTTTATTAATATGTGCTGACGGGTTCCTTATTAGTCAGAGCTAAATAACATGCTTTTAAGTGGAAATGTATTACAACAATAACAACAACTTCAGAAGCAAAAGAAACTTAATATCCTTGTCAGTGCATCCCATGGTGAGTCAGTATGCTTTTTACCTCACTCATAGAAAAATGGAAAGAGGGGCACCTGGGTGGCTCAGTCAGTTAATTGTCTGCCTTCAGCTCAAGTCATGTTCCAGTGGTCCTGGGATAGAGCCCCTGTCTGGCAGCCTGCTCAGTGGGGAGCCTGAAACTCTGCCCTTCCTCCTGCTTGTGCTCTCTCTCATTGTGTCTCTCTCATAAATGGATGAGTGAATGAATGAATGAATGAATGAAGTCTTTTTGAAAAATGGAAATATTTTTTATTAGCCTGGATGACCCCAGTGTTGAAATTAATGTATTTGAAGTCAAGACAACAGTTCTCATAAGGAGTTCTTTTCTTGAGACTGTGTGTAGGACAGATAGGGCTTTATTTTTTTTTTAATTTTTATTTACTTATGATAGTCACAGAGAGAGAGAGAGAGGCAGAGACACAGGCAGAGGGAGAAGCAGGCTCCATGCACTGGGAGCCGGATGTGGGATTCGATCCTGGGTCTCCAGGATCGCGCCCTAGGCCAAAGGCAGGCGCCAAACCGCTGCGCCACCCAGGGATCCCAGGGCTTTATTTTAAGTGAATTAAACGTTATCAATGATTCTTTTAATCTTCACAAAAGTCCCTGAGATAAACTGTGATTATTCTTGTTTTCACAGATGAGGAAACTGGGACACCCAAAGGTGAACTCATCCAAGTCACCAAATTAGAAAGAAAAAGAGCCAAACTTACTCGTATTCAAAAAGAATCCTTGAAAACAGGCCACACAGTATGCACTATTAAGCACTGTGCATGCAGCCCTCAGAAACATGTGCAAAACTGAGGTAATATCTAGCTAAATATAAATTTAATTAGTGGTTGTCTCAAGGTTACAATTTCACATATGTAATAGGTATTCTGATATAAGTCAGAAACTTGGATCTACATAAACATGGAAGAGCATTAAAGAAAGGATAAATAAAACACTTTCTGCATGATATTTTAAAAAGCAATTCAGGTTTTTTAAAGTGAATGACCCCAACATATAGATATCTAATAGTATTCATTAAACATTCAAGTTGACTTAGCTTCCATGTTCTCTTCATGTGTATCCAAGTGAAGAGGAAGATGCATAAACTCTTCTTGAGGAATTTCAATGCCTCCCTTCAATGCCTCACTCCCCAACTTTTTCTCCATCTATTCCCAGTAATTATCAATAATAATTCAACCACTTCCCTCTTCCACCTACAAAAACTGCACTGTCAGTAGTGGAAAACTCACCTTGAGGAGATGTCAAGATCAGTCAAAAAGAATATTTATTATTCTGATTGAGTGAAGGCCATCCTTTTAGAAAGTACTGGAAGTATGATGCTTTTGGAAAAGTGTATTCTTTATACTTTCACCTATATATAAGTTACTGGTACATGGCAGCCACAGTAGAAAGAGCTGTAAGAGGTGGTGGGAAGGAGATAAATAGGATACATTCCTCAGCTCAAGTATTCATGAGCAGTAACAAAAAGTATAAAAAGAATGTATAAATATGCATGTATATATACACATAAGTATAAATATGTATATGTATACATACATATAAAATAAATATATATATGTTTTGTTTTGTTTTTTTTACTTCAACTTGTCCTTAGGTCAAGTTCCAGTCCAATGACTCACCCACAACAGCAACAAATAGCTCACCATTAAGGTTAGTTGAATTATCTGTGCTCAATGAATCATAACTTAAAGCAGTTATTTAAAAATATTTTAATTAATTTATTTATTTGACAGAGATAAAGCGCACATCAGCTTGGGGAGGGGCAGAGAGAAATGGAGACAAGCTGACTCCCCCCTGACTGGGGAGTCCGCCTTGGGGCTGGATCCCAGAATTCTAAGATCATGACCTGAACTGAAACCACAAGTCCAATACTTCACCAACTGAGCCACCCTAGTGCCTCTAAAAGTATTTTAATAGAGACTCAACTTTTCAGTTCTAGGTATCAGAATGTCTGGGGAGGGCGTCAGATTTGGAAAGTTTCATGGTTTTCTTTCCTTCCCTAGCTCCCTCTTTTTTTCCTTCTTTCTTTCCTGTCTTCTTTCCCCCTACTCCCTCTGTCCCTTTCTCCCTCTTTCCCTTCCTCAATCCCCCCTATCCTTTCTTTTATTTTTTTTATTTATTGGAAAAGATTAGATTCACCACAGGAAATGTCTGAAAATTACTGTTTTTTAACAAAATAAAATAATTCTATATATTGCAAATGCCATATCTCCTAAGTTCAAGTAACAGAATTTTTTTCTCTTTTGTAATATATAGGTAAGAAAAAGTAAGAAACATTGGTTATTTTTCAAAATAAAAGGGAAGTGTAAATTAAATATGAAAATCTAGAAACATTTTCCTTTTAATCTCTTGAACATCTGGTCGAAATCATCAAGGGAAACAATTCATTGCCTTTTATAGAAACACCCAAACTCCTACAACCCTGTTAAAAACACATATTAACTAATTGTTAGAAAATATATTTGAGTCTTGGAATTTACTACGTAATATTTTATATGTATTGAAATAATTTTAGAAATAAAATCCTACAAGATTTTGACTAAGTTAATAGTACACAGATTGCAATGTTACTGGACATACAATGGCCTTATGAAAAAGAATAATAAACATCCTAGCATGAAGTACATGCGTAACCCTATTTTGCCATTAATTACTTGCTGAACTCACTGTATTATAAGACAAGTCTCATGACTATCTTTCATAAATGTGGAAAAGCAATTTGTTATTCCCTCCTACATTCTCTGGGTTTTTATAGGCCGGTTCATTTTGTCTCCACTGTGAAATATCTTAAAAGGTACCATGGTATTCTGACTCTGGTAGTAATTTATTATTCCCGTTAATCTTGTAAAATTGCCCTTTGCATGTAATAATTTGTTATTCTTTTATTAGACCTTCTTCTGCATACTGTGTTTATCATAAAGATGTCACCATTGTGATGCCTAGCAACCATTACAATGTTCTGGATGTGTTTGCATATATTTTCCTGGGGGAGAGATCTGCGTGGTCCCTGCATGGGAGAGCTGTCAGTGGATTCTGATGTATGAGGATAAAAGGAGCCCCTGCTGCAGACTCCAATAAGCTCAAGTCACGGCCTGAAAGCAGTGACTTGGGCATCACTATACCGTGTTAGAAAATGTGTCAATTATCACATGGACCGCCTAAGGGTATTGCCTGGGTCTAGGTCATAAAACCATCAAGACTGAAGGGGGAAAAAATTGATGAAGAAGTAAGTTGAGTTAATTGATAACAAGGAAGCCTGGATATGGAATGTTCATTGTAACTTGAGACCCAAATTTTTGTCTGAGAAGCTTTCCTGTGGATGATCCCAGGAGTAAAACTAAACCTGTCTATCTTCTCCGACATAAAGTATGTATAACTGGCATTTTAGGCATTTCCTAAAAGCCAGCAGGTAGTTGTCAAACTAGTCAAGAAGCCATAAAAATAAAAATAAGATCATGCTAATAATGTTATAGTTGTTTTGCTATTATTGTGATTCTTAATATATGGTGCCACTGTTTATATGTGAATACAGTGGGGACCACTTAAATATGTAGCCTAGGGCTGAAGTCATGAAAGCTTTATGCACCATTTATGTAGGTTTCTGTGCAGTTTACTCAGGGAAAGGGGAAAATACATATTTTTCATACATTTACAGTGATTCCTAAGCTGCTTCAATTACCCTCTTTTTAAACTTCCTTCCGTTCCCTGGAATTACTGATAATATTTAAGGCATTTGTGTCAGATGAGTTCCTTCAAGAAATCACTATTCACTAGGCATGGGAATAATCACGAAAGAAAAAGAAACCAGTTCTCTACATAAGGTGGCTACGCTAGCAGAGGATGAGGCAGTTCTGTTAAAAACTTAAATTTTAATGAAAAACAGCAAAAAAATCATTATTAAAATAATACCGAGTAGGCTCTCTGCTAAAAATATTTAAGCATCCAGCCACATGTAGATCCTGAGGTACCAGGATGACTGCCTCAGACTTTTCAAAAGCACATGATTTTCAAAATACATTGTTAGGACACAGGCCAGAAAATTATCCCTCGTTTTATTGGTGTTCTACAAAAAGATTCTTCTACACTAAATTTTCAGTTTTATAAAAAAACATATAAAAAGACATGGCCTCTCTCACTTAAAATCTAATAGGTGAAACATTTTTTTGTGGTCATAATGTTAACAGTGCTGACAATTATAAGCAATATTTCCCAGTATAGATTTATCTTCTGGCACTGGATGTTTTCTTTGAAGGTAAAGCCAAATTTTGAATTAGAAGAAGCCATATTGGAAAAAAAACAAAAACGAAAACGAGCTTCATTAAAACATTTAACTAAAACCTTTCATCTCTTCAATAAGAAGCATGTTTTTACTACCAGCCTGTATTCCAGTGAAGCAGACAGACGTTTTATTAACCCTTGTCTCTCATCTATTTTATTTTTGCATGAATTGGCACAATTTTTTTATGTGTGTACGGACAGCAATGCAATCTTCCAAGTAGATATTTTAAATATTTTTTATTTATGAACTATATGGCAAGTAGGAAGATGATAGGCTCTGGAATCTGTAGCCTTACCTTTGCTATATGCTTTCTGTACAATTGCTAAAGTTATAGAAGCCTTAGGTCACATAGCTAAAAAAAAAAAAAAAGGAAAAAAAAATGTCTAATATGGTAATACCTGTTCACCCTGCTGCATAAAACTATGAAAACCAAATGAAATAATTGCTGTTAAAGTGTTTCAGAAAATTAAGTGCCACAAACTATTAGTTCTAATTATTCACATTAAGCTTAAATTATTTTAGCACATCAGTATTATCAATTATTACTATTTTCAAAATACACTCAATTATTAATTGTCTCAGATATTACCACTATTTTCAAAATACATTCAATTATTAATTGTCTCAGACTTTTGCAATAGGCCACAACTTTCTTTTGATAACTTAAAAAAAAAAAAAAGAAAGAAAGAAAGAAAAGAAGGGCTATTCCAGATAGATATCAGGCCATCAATTTGCAGTTTTTTCTTCCTTTCTTTATAATAGCTATAGGAATTTGTTCTGAAATGGGATGGATTGAAAGGCAGTTCCTTAATAAAAATTCCAGGTTTTGGCCTGAAACTATAGAACATGAATTTGGAGACTATTCAGTTTCAGTATCTTCAGAGGGATTCCACATAAAGGCAGTAAAGGCAGAGTGGAGTAGAGAGGATAGCAATTTAAACAGAAACTTTTTCAAAGATAATATTATACTGCATTCTATTAGAAAATAATAGCAGGAATGGTCCCTGAGGACTAAAATTTAATTGGACCTGCTGTAATAATGTGGGGGTGTAGAAAATATACTTTAAAACTGACCTGAGTTGTTTGCTGTGGTTTTCAATGAAGAGTTTCCTTTATCTTATTGCAACAAATTTATCTTCTAGGGATATCACAGGAAAGAAATAGGCAACTCTTCAAACAAGATAAATGGAAACTTTGTAATGAAAACTCCTGTATCTCAGGTTTATAACAATACCCACTCATTTGTACATGTGACATAATAGCTCATGAAGAAGGACTGCCTGTAGAAGAACCATGTTCTCTTAGATAATAAAGAATGTACTGATATCCAGACTGGAAGCAACCGTCTTGACCACAGCAGAATTGCTTCTGAACTAGTTCTATACTAATTGACAGAATGCAAATAATTCAGTTAGTAGGGATTACAACCCGGTAATTAATTAGAATTACATTTAGCTCAGGGCACCTGGGTAGCTCTGTGGGTGAGCATCTACCTTTAGCTCAGGTGGTGATCCTGGGGTTCTGGGATCATGTTCCACATGAGGCTCCCTGCAGGGAGCCTGCCTCTCCCTCTGCCTGTGTCTCTGCCTCTCTGTGTGTGTCTCTCATGAATAAATAAATAAAATGTTTAAAAAAAAGTTACACTTAGCTCAAATGATGGAAATCCAAAATTGAAGTTGATAAAATAAAGCCACTGTTTCACTCTTTCACATAAACAAAATGAACAAAGTCTGAGCATAAGCAGTTCAGGGCTCTTATGTGTTCCAAGAGTAAAAGGAATCTGGATATTATGTCATCAACATGCAGCTTTTATCTCATTGTCCAAGGTGACTTTTCAAGCTCCAACCTTCCAAGTTCACATTCTAACTGGAAGGAAGATTTAATAAGAAAATGTGCATGATTTAGGATAAAAATCTAAGCCACTGTTATATCCCAAATACACAAGAATAAGGATTTGGGTTTCCCTCACATACATCATTCCAAGTTAGTTTAGCTGGCTGTTCTTCAATTCTGTAGTCGCTAAAGGACACAGATTCCTTCTATGTTTTTCCTCATCATTCGTAGTCTTAGGTTATACAGCTCCACCTGGAACATAGAGATGTCCACCTTGAAGCTCACACAAAGGGGAAACAGTAGAACACATGAGCAATTTTTCAAGTACTAGACCTAGAAATGACACATATTAGTCATTTCACTCATCTTTTATTGGCAAGAATATCATTACATGGGTACATTTGGAAGTGATTAAGGCTGGGCAAGGCAGTGTCTGCCTGGGGCATCTCCCTCCTGGCTACAAATGTATTACTATGGAAAAATAAAAAACAAATTTTCGTTTTTATTTAGAAGTCTGCTCCACAAATGGTCTATACATTTCTTTTAAAGTCACATATGACAGACACACACAACACTTTCATTCACTGGCACGTAGTCATCTGGCCCTGTCTACTTACAAGGGAGACTGGGATTTACAGCCTTTCTGGCAGACAGCAGTGGGCCCCATGAAATAAAATAACATATTCTAGTAACAATAAGGAGTAGGAAAATTGAATCTCTTTTACTTCATGCACTCAGAGTAAATATACTAAGCAAAGGACATCATCAAATTTTAATTTAGAGCATAATATATAAGGACAAACTTTTTGAATGGAGCCAAGAGGTAAATGAGTATGAAACAAAGAGTGAGTGTGCCTGCGAACACAAACATGTACAAACTGAAACAGATGAGATAAATTTTAATAACAACTCAAATTGTCTTAATAGTTAAAATCATGATCCTTTAACGTAATATTAACTACTTTTCTAGTAAATTCTTTAAAAAAAAGATTTTATTTATTTATTTGAGAGAGATGAGAGAGAGAGCAAGCAGGGAGAGAGGCAGAGGGAGAAGCAGACTCCCTACTGAGTAGGGAGCCTGATGTGGGACTTCTGGAATCATGACCTGAGCCAAAGACAGATAATTACCCCACAAAGTCACCCAGGCACCCTTGTTAATACATTCTTAACATGCCAGTTCCTTTGCCTATCCAAGTTTGTTGGCTCCTCCAGAGAATTTACCATCCTAACTATACTTTGGTATATCTCCATAGAAATAATAGCTAGTAGGTTTGGGGGAACCTGGGTGTGTCAGTGGGTTAATTGCCCAACTCTTGATTTTGGCTCAGGTCATGATCTCAGCATCATGAGATCCAGCTCTACATTGGGCTCCGTACTGGGCATGGAGCCTGCTTGTGATTCTCTCTCTCCCTCTCCTTCTGCCCCTCCCTCAACCCCACTCCCACTTTCACTCTCTCTCAAATAATAATAATAATAATAATAATAATAATAATAATAATAATAAAACTAGTAGGTTTGGGACTATTCTCAGAACTATTTTATCTTTAATTTAACCACCTAATATTTATTGATACTTAATTAGTGTTAAACACAGCTTGGACATCCAGAGTTCAATAATAGAAAAGGTAAAAAGTCATAGTCCTAGAATTTGTGTCATAATAGGGAAAGAGGACTATAAAGAAATACTAAGGAGCACATTATTTGAAATTAGGGCTTATAAAAAAAGAACATAGAGTGATGGGATGAAGTAGTCATCACTATGGTTAGTGCATGAGGAAAAACGACTTTGAGATCCAAAGAAATGATGTAGAGGAGGGTAAAGTGAGTTATGGCAGAGTCAGAGATGTCACATGGGACAAAATTGTGAGGATCTTTTAGGAGGGACTGAGGATGTCACATTTTATTCTGAGATGAGAAGCCCTAAGATGACACTGAGCATAAAAGTCACTGATTTTTCTTTTATTGCAATAGGATTATTCTGGCTGCAAAGTGACTAGTTAGGAGGATATTACAATAGTCCAGATGAAGAATGATGATGTTAGCCTTGAGATGTGGTCAGAACAAAGTTTGCTGATGATTTGGATGAGGTGGGCAAAAGAGTAAGAAAAATCTAGATTTATCCAAGTACTTTGAAGCAATTGGCAGAATGGATGGACGTGCCGTGTACTGGGAGGGCAACTGGCAAAGAATAAGTAGTGGAGAGAAGAAATCAGGAGTTATATTTGGGGCATGTTAAATTCGAGTTATATATTTCTAACTGTGTAAATCTGAGCAAATAACTACATCCCAGATTTCCTACCTATGATTTGAAAATAATAATATCGCTAACTTCATGAAGTTATTATGAGGATTAAGTTAGTTAAGACATTCTTATCTAAACTTTAGAACAGGGACAAAAACATAATGATGGTGCAACAGTTACATGACAGGGAAATATAAATGCCAAAGAGAAACAATTAAGAAGGAAGTTGAGTATATGATTCTAGGTTTGGAGGGGGGGGGGTGGCTGGGGCTAGGGGTAGAAACATATGGGCTTTTGCATCTGGGTAATAATTAAAGCTGTAGGAGTAAGGGAGATGACCTGGGGATTGATTGCAGATAGAAAACTAAAGAGCTCAGATGCTTATCATCTGAGAAATCCAGTGTTTGGAGGTGAGGAAAAATGAGGAAGATCTGGATAAGGAAACTGAAAAGAAGTAACCAGTGAGGGAAGAGGCGATCCCAGTGAAGGAAAAGTAAAACTTCCTGTTTCCTCCTTGACACCCAATGGGCCAAAAAAGAGCAGGATTAAATTAATTAATGGAGAAAAATGGTATTTTCTTATTGTAGCACTCAAAGGAATTGAGATTGCACAGACATAATTGGCTCTAACTGAACCCTTATTGACAAAATGTGATTCTCACCACTTATTTCACATCATCTCAGAAGAATTTATTTAAAAATGTACTTTAAAATTTTGTCAGAGATCTATGTCAAGATCTCCAAAAGTCATCATGACGTATGTTCATATTCAGTACTCTAGCACTGTCATATTCTATATCATGTCAAAGATCACCAGTGGTATTTCTCCATGACATATTCTACTATACTTCATTATCTTTATTTTATTGTATTCAACATTATTCGGAGCTCATTCCAATAATGGAGAAGGTAGAAGCAAGAAATTATATATATATTTGTTTGGTCTTCTTACATAGCGATTCTTACAATCATTCTAGCATTCGAATTACTTGGATATTTAGTTCATGGGAAAGATGAAAGCTGTTATTTTTCAAAATAAAAAATAGTTTTGCTTTTGATTGCAGGTGGAGTGTGCATGTTAAGTGGTATTCTATCAAACTGGTTTTCTAAGTATTGAACATTGTGTTTTAGAGGTGACAGCCTCTAAAAAACAATTTTCCATTTTCCTGACAAAACATTTATGTCTGATCATGGTAGCTCAAAGGGCCAGAGTCCAAAATGGAATGGACCAGAATTAACTATTAACTTAGCAATGACTGGAAAATGTTATTTTACTCCAGAAGGGCAAGAATTCAATTTAATTTTCTAGGAAAGGTAATTTAGAAGTAATACTGTTGTCTCTATGTTCATGTACATGTAAGCAAACCAAACATATGTGTGATCATGTGTGTGCACACACACATACACACACACATTTAACATATTTCTAAAGGGTGAACTAGGACAGGAAAGGACACTGTCAGAAACAGTACGATCAGACTGGCAATAGTTAGTACCCAAAAGAAGATAAGGAAGAATATTTAAGTTAAATATAATGTTATAGACCAAGAACTCTGTTTCTCTAATCAACAACAACTAGTTCAGAGATCTGCCAGTTGCTCAACCTCATGACCTAAGGTGATAGAAGACTCATAGCAAACTAAAACCAGCTGGATATATGTGTAGAGTACACACTAACTGACTCTGAGTCCTGGAGTGGATGTACAAACACAAATACGTGTGTGCACGCTGTGCGTCTGCTTCCTCTCAACTGCCCTCATTAGGTGGGATAAAGGCTCAGGCACACATTTAATGTAATTGCTAGTAAATATGGTAACTATTTTCTTCTACTAAAGTTACAAAAATTCTTTGAATTTTATATCAGGGACTAAATTTGTAATGGAAAATGATGTTCGATGGTGTTTAAATGCAGAGTATGTCACTTTATAAAGCATAGGACTCTTTTAAGTTATTTTTTTTTAACTTCTTGACATGTGTCACAATTTGGAATTCTGCTCTCATGGGATAAATGCCAGATTACATGGTGTAGTATTTTTATCCTCTGTACTTTCGCTGTAGAAGCATACAACATCAAAGGAGAAGCAGATCACTCACATCAGCAGAAAATGGAATAGGACTATAATATGCTGGCTTTGATCTTGCCTTCTCATAATTATCTTGGCTGCATGCATGCATTGAGAGTAAGATTTGAATTAATAAGGCCAAGAAATCCTAGAAAATGTAAGAGGTATCCCTTAATATAAGCCTCACCTATCTTCAACATGATAGATTGCAATGCAGTCTACCAAGTTGTGAGTTGTTAATTTAAAGCATTAATCCTGAAATGTCATTCTCTCTTAAACTCGTCACTGCTATATTTTAAGACAGCAGTGTTGGCAATTAAGACATCATCACTTTTTAGTTCAACTCTCCTCTGGTAAAGAGTGTTTACCGAACATTTATCTGGTTTCATGTAGGTTTTCACATAACAGACCTCAGGTAAAAATCATTAAATTTCTTTTTTTTTTTTTTAAGTCATCATCTTAGCTCAGTCCACTCATTAAAGACTCAAATACTGTTTTAGGAATGATACTGCTTTTGATATGGGAAGTAAATCAAGCCATCAACATCTATATAGGATTTATACACAGAGTGTGGGGCTATTATATTCTGAGCCAATCTTTTCATTTTCCTATCTGCTTGTTTACCAGTGTTGATTACTATATTGGCTGAAAGGATCCTATTTTCCCCTACCTGAGTAAAAATTACCCTGTCTATTGGAGGTTAATAGGTCACTATGTTTCAGGAGTATCAAGGGCCAGTAGACTCTAGAGATTAGGAAGTTTTCTGCAGCAAAATATTTCTGCAATGTATGAGGATTCAATTCACTTTGTAATAACTGATTACCCACCACATAAGAGAGCCGTAGCACTCAGTAGACACCAAATAGAGGTGTTCTGCTTATATAAAAGTGTCTCACGAGACATCGTGTACATCCTAATTGAAGACTGCTTCACCTAACAGTAGGATCAAGACTGCTCTTTTATAAACTTGTTAACTAATTTGTACCTGAAATAAATTAGAACCAATGTGTTCCATTTTTATCTGCTAAATGCAAGTTAAATGCACATGAATAGAGCCATCAGACTGAATAATAGGGAAGCGAACCTCTGTTTTCTTCAAAACATCATACAAAAAGAGAAAAAAAAAGATGTTTTAAATCTTACAAAGCAGGGTTAGAAGTCATTTGTGTAGCAAACAGACAAAAGAACAAACTTCTTTTAAGAAATGTTTCCTCTCGGGATTTAAAATAATTCCTGGTTCTCTCTAACGATCCAAACTCATTTTGTAATAAATTAAGGTTGAGAAATAAAGAATTTCCTTCCAAAGAAAACAGCAGCCACAGCTTTCATATTTTTTCACTGTTGTGAATTTTAGTTTGTGGTGTAAATAATTATGAGAGTACTTACTTTACTAAAAGTGGTGTTCAATTCTATCTAGTGACTTTTCAAGAGAGCTAAATACACAGGATACTCTTTAACCGGTGCTTATATATACTCAGCCAGGAAAGCTGAAAATAACGAGCATTCCAGAGTTGTGATAGGGAACGCTACGTATCCTTGCCTCCTATTGCAGACCTCCCATATCCAGATTTGTGCTGGGATGTGGTGTGCTTGCCTCTATTTGGTTATCTGTAGAGTGGGCCAGAAGCCAAACAAGAATTCAATTCCAGTGAAAGGGAAAGCTTTGTTTGCACCCCACCCGCTAAAGTGCTGACAAGCAAGAAACCAATCATTCTCCTAAGTATGTGCTAGCTTCCCATGGAGGTTTTATTTTTCACTACGGGTAAAATGAGAAATGTTGGAAGTTTACAGACCAACAATTAGCTAACCAAAAGTAAGCATCCAGTCTTCAGTAACACGAAGGCATCTTAAAGGGGAGTTAGGTCTTGTCTCTACTGGAGTTGAAGTGCTGGAGGAACTTGTTAATTTAGGGGAGAAAAAGGCATGTGAACAGGTGTACCACCGTGATCAGAAATATCCTTTTTTAAAAAAAAAAAAGTATCATCATGTAGGCTCTCTATGCAGAAACAAGGAGTAAGCCTCAGCAATCAGAGTTGGCCTCTTGTTGCAAAATTCATATGGTCTCAGTAGCTTGCAGCCCTGCCAACCAAAATTCTAAAAACTGTTTTTCCCCCCTCTCCCACATCGCTCAAGTTCCTTGCAGTCTTAAGTGTTGGAGAAAAGGTCACTGGAGTTAAAGCAGCGGCTGGGAGGACTTCCCATATAAGCAAAGCCCATCCCCAGTGGCTGTTACATGTTCGTTTTTGCAGCTGAATGGAATCCAACAGGGGCAGACTTGGATTCAGGCTCACATCAGCCCAGTCCCTTCAGCAAAGCCTGGATATTAAAAGTAGGGGTGATTTAGGGAGCTGTGTGTGTTGGCACCCATCAGCCAAGAAGTGCAACATACTACTCAGATCTGGGAAGTCCTTCAGCTGGCTGTGTGCTCTCACCACCGCCTAAGAGTGTTCGAGCACAAGATGTCTTTCCTTGTGCGTTGAATGACTGTGGTGCACTCTTCGAACAGAAGGAAATATAAGACATCCAGAGTGGTTTAGGAACACCAAAGCTTCCTTCTCTGGTTTTTACTTGAACATAAAATATATTTAAAAAGCCTAAAGTTATTTTATACCAGAAATGTACAGATTCCAACATCAGCACCAGATATAAAAGTAAATTATTTCAGTAATAGAAACTTGTGGTGCAAAAGCCCCTCCACAAACAACAGCTCCTTCACAATCGCTAAGCCTATCAATTACATTTTATTATTTCTCTGAATTGTGGCATTGCAAAAATTTTAGTGTTAGGTTGTTTATAGCACTTGCATATTTCTTCAGAATGCCTAAAACAAAGAGACTTTCCTGCAAATGACAGACTGTAATTTCCATATTTCAACAAATCTCTTTCATTTTCTAAATAAACAACAGAAATTTCTATCTGAGGTCTCTGTGACCTGATGACTCAGCCAGTAATTCAAACTTCTAGTGCCTGATGCAAGCAACATTTTGGAGAACTGTGGATTTAAGGGTCGTGCCGGAGGAAATAGCCATTTCGGAAAGACAGTGGGTGAATTTCCATTCCCACTAATCGTGTGCTATATTGGCTGATATTTAACTCACTTGTTTTATGTTAATAATTTGGGGAGAGACAGAACTTACTAGAAGCTGCAAGTCCATATTTATGCCTCTGCCTTTGCCCATACATTTCACTTAAAATACAGACACTAAGGACATTCTATTCCGGGCTATCTAAGGGTAAGGGTGTGCTACTGTTTTCTTGTGGCTGCCAACCACACGCATAATTTCATAGATATAATTATTACCCTGATCTAGGGCTTCACTATTGAATTAAATACTGCAGATCTTTGTTCCCACACTGGCTAAGTTGACTCTTGTGTGTGTGTGTGTGTGTGTGTGTGTGTGTGTGTGTAATTTTACCAATAATACACTCTATCAAAATAATTAAGTATAAGATAAAAAGAGAGAGTGGTTTTTAAATTTTTGAATCCTGACCTGAAATGAAAAAATGTTAATAACTACAAAATACTTGTGACCTCTCCAACTATCAGGATAATGCTACTAAAAGAGACATGATAGTGATAATAAAATCTCAAAATATTTGTGACTTTCTAAAAAACATAGAACTCAAAAGTTTGCGATCAGGGATGTATATGCAGGAAAAACCTACACATAAGTATTGGATGATTCTTAAATGAAAACAGGAAAGAGTTGGGACGCCTGGGTGGTTCAGTGGTTGAGTGTCTGCCTTTGGCTCAAGTCCTGATCCCAGGATCCTGGGATCGAGTCCCATATCAGGCTTCCCATGGGGAGCCTGTTTCTCCCTCTGCCTATGTCTCTGCCTCTCTCTGTATGTGTCTCTCATGAATAAATAAATAAATAATATATAAAAAAAAAGAGAAAAGAAAACAGGAAAGAGTTAACTAAAGAGAAGGGCTATGAGGAGTTAGGCACTTTGAAATGTTTATAATTAATTGCTTTATTTGCTAAGCACTGGAAGTTTTTCAGGATTATTTTTTCTACAGAACTTAAACAGAAATCCTTGTAAATCCAATCCTTTAGGTGTGTTTTCTGGCAGATAATGGACATCATGCCCAAATGCTTCATTTACTTTATAACCTGGGATACAGATAGGTTTGTATCCTGCCTCTTCGGTCCTAATGCAGTTTGAGAAGCACCAAGTAACTAAAATGTTTGATGTGAAATAAAAGCTTTTGGTGACCACTAGTTAACCTATACAACTAAATAGGTATTTCTCAAACACCCTCAAGAGAGCACTAGCTTTACCTGTGATACTCTCTTGCAAAAACAGTTCTGGGCTCTCTACCAGATTGCTAGCTCATTCTATCTGAAGGAAATAAGTCCAAAAGCAAGTTTCATTTTTTATGTCTTCTCTGCCTAAGACCTTGGGTCTAGTATAGTTGCTACTTAATAAGTAAAATATATAGTTAGAAAGAATACAGAAGGATCACTTTACATAAACAACATAAATGTGTTGAACAAAAACAGAAGAAAAATTTGTTCAACTAGTCTGTGCAGTCAATAAACACAGTCAAGCAGTCAAAAATAATAATACACAGGGGATTCCTGGGTGCCTCAGTGGTTTAGCATCACCTTCGGCCCAGGGCGTCATCCTGGAGACCCAGGATTGAGTCCTACATGGGGCTCCCTGCATGGAGCCTGCTTCTCCCTCTGTCTATGTCTCTGCCTCTTTCTGTGTCTCTCATGAATAAATAAATAAAATCTTAAAATAATAATAATAATAATAATAATAATAATAATAATACACATTTTCCACCTCCCTTGTACCTCGTAGAAACTAATAGGGACGTATTTGTGATGGTTAGCCATACTTGAAAATATCTTCATTCCATGCTTCTGAATTCTTACGCAGCCTATAGGTATGCTGGATTCTCATCATCTACAGACACTAAGAATATTTTCTTTAGAAAACCCTTAACTTGGCCTGAATTCATGTCAAGCTGCGGTAAACTTATGGAAACAAATGCTGTCTTCTTAATCTGAGCACTCTTTACTTTCTCTGCAAATAAGCCAGTAAGTAATTCCTTTTTTTTTTTTAAGATTTTATCTATTTATTCCTGAGAGACACAGAGAGAGAGAGAGAGAGAGAGAGAGGAAGAGACATAGTCAGAAGGAAAGGCAGGCTCCCCACAAGGAACCTGATGCGGTACTCGATTCCGGATCCTGGGATCAGGACCTGAGCCAAAGGCAGATGCTCAACCGCTGAGCCATCCAGGTGTCCAGAACCAGTAAGTAATTCCAAAGGAATCAGGAATTTTGGTAGCATTTGCCTTGATTCTGTAATGTCTTTTGTTTTTTGTTTATTTTGGGAGAAAATTCTAAATGACCTTAGTTTTTTTCAGATCACATGTGTATCATTCCTGGTTGTCTTTGTAAAGCAAATCATATGTTCTTGTGCATCATTTCAGATTTCACTTGCTTGTCTACGTATGCTCTTAGATCTATAATCTTACCAATTCTATTGCTGTTCAGCTCATAAAATATTTATGTTTCAGATAGTAACACTTGGCCTCTAAGAAGAGTCAGTGAAAAAAAATGGATGTTGTACTTGACCTTATAGTGCTTGGTGTCCAGTGAGAAACATAGACAAGTAAGCAAAAAAAAAAAAAAAATCAGAACACACTGTGATAAAGTCTATGTTAGGGATAATATAGGATTTCAAGGAAGCATGTTACCTAATCCAAATCTGGAGGTTCGGCAATGTCTTCTTAAAGAAAGTAGAAGTCTAAATTGAAATCTGAAGGATCAAATGAAACCTGAGGTAAGCGTGAAAGTGGATTGGCTCATGAGAGGGTGAAGTGGCTGTTTTATCAGGTAAAGAACTGGGTAGATGATATGGAGGGTGCTCTAGGCAAAAGATTCCACACAAAGGTCCTATGGCAGGAGGAAACAACCGCAAGGGTCAGTATGTAAGAGATGAGACATCTGGAATCAAGCAATGCAGAGTCTTGAAAGTGAAGTTGAAGTATTTAGACTTCAGTCTAAGAGCAAAGGGGGCTGTTGGAGAGGATTTTAGGAGAGTGGTGACAGGATAAGATTTCTGTTTTAGGAAAATCACTTTGACAGGGTTGTGTGTATAACAATGGGAAGAAGATAAGACAGAGAGACAGCAAAGTAACCCTGTTCTTGCTGAAGATGGAAGAGCAGGGAAGCTAGAAGACTTAGCTTTACACAGAAAGCACGGCATCCTGTCCTTTGGCCCTGGACGGCAGAGACAAGGATGTAGGCAGAGAGATGGACATTTTCCAGTCAAAATCTAAGTGCTTTTATTTTCTAAATAAATAAATAAATAAATAAATAAATAAATAAATAAATAAACAATCTGCTGTTACTTACTAACAGAGTTAAGTGTTAGAGTTAAAAGAGAGAAGGTTAGGAAATGTGAATTTGTAGGGAGGCAATCTTCAGAGCTATGGTGTTCTTCCAACAGCTCACTCAGTAGCAGAGATATGTAAGATGAAAAGGGTGCCTTGGTACTTGATCTAGAACAGTGTTTTACAAGTGCAGTTCAGAAGAGGAGATCCTGTAGACGTGGGGGAATGATAGGTACACGGTTCCATTAGTTTGCACCAGGGACAAACTCAAACATGTGTTGGAGCTGGAAATAAGAGCAAAGAAGTTGCATAAAGTGTGTTAGGCTTTTATGGTGATCAATGACGACCTCTGCCTCATTATACTACCTTCTGGCACACTTTGCATAGACCAAGAAAAGGGTAGTTTATAATCCCTATACCCCTGAGCACCACCGTCTAACCTTGGAGAGATGTGAGAACGAGAGGTTGCTGATGAGTGGGTTGTGGTGTGTAGAGAAATTGTGGGGAGGAAAAATGGGAAACAGAGATGGTTAATGGCACTATGTAAGTGAGAACATAAGAAAGTCAGAATGATTTTGATGATGAGCAGCTTTGAATAAAGATTAAGGGATTAGAGTTCAAGTTTTTTGATCTGATGGCATCTCTTCATGACAAATCCCTGATATACCCGTGGAAATGGAAAGCTGAACTGAGTGTGTAATCCCAGTATTTGTGAGTGCATGGGTGGATGGGTGGGTGGGTGGGGATAGCAGGGGAGATCAAAAGTTAAGAGCCATGACTACAGATAGCTGGATGGATAACCTGCATGAAGAATATTGTCATAGAGCATGGTGCCTGGGTATTGAAAAAGGCCATGTAAATTCTTAACAGGATTTCGCAGCAGTTAGCAGGAAAATAGAAGATGGTAGCCGGGAGGGAAGGCAGGTAAACTGCTGGGAAGGTAGGCACCTGCGACTGCACATGTGCCTGAAACTGGCAATTGGGAAGTGAAAGAATGCCTCTCCAACCTTTGGATCCTGTGATAAATACCTAGTTCTGGATGAGTCTAGGACTATTTTGTATTGTATAAAGCTCCTTGTGAAGGTTGGAGAGGGAGGAAAGCAGAAGCAGGGGGAAACGAAGCAAAGAAACAGCGGGCATGGGAAAGAAAACAGCAGGCAGGAACTGGAGGGCTAGAAGTTTAGGTAGTGCCCAAGGATTATAGGAACATGAGATGGGGTGTAATTAGATTAAATGCAATTAGAAAATAATGTTTGAAGTTAGCGGAACAAAGGAATTCAGGGAGTTTTGCCAAAAAGAATGTCCCACTTGGTAACCAACTGCTCTGGGAGCATGTGAACAGGCCAGAGAAACTTGAAAGACCTTTCTCAAAACAGAGAGTAGAGTCTGACATTGTTTTCACATGACTAAAAAACCAGAAATTCAATTGAACTGGACTCATTATGAAACCTCCCTGAATTCCACTATCAATTAGGAAAGACCCCTTACTGGTATAACCAGACGATAATTTTCCTGACTTCCTCATTTGTTCCTGCTTTTTCTGGCCATGGAGAAGCCAGAAAAATATTCAGGAATGTTCAGATCGTAAAGAGTAAGGGAGTCCTGCAGTTCTGGTTCTGACTTGACTCTACTCCAGCCGCCCATCCTTTGCTCTTCCCTGTCTCTCTAAATAAGCAGAATAAAGCTTATTCTTAAGAAAGGTAAGTCTTCTTAACTCCCTCCATTCTCCTTATTCAGTAATTCTGAACTAGAAGGATCTAAAATTCAGCACATAACCTGCTCATGTGGTTGAGCATCTGCCTTGTCTCAGGTCATGATCACAGCCAGGGTCCTAGGATCGAGTCCCTCCAGGGAGCCTGCTTCTTCCTCTGCCTATGTCTCTGCCTCTCTGTCTGTGTCTCCCATGAATAAATAAATTAAAATCCTTAAAAACAAACAAACAACAACAATGACAACAACAAAACATTATGTTAACCAGAATTTAGTCCTGAGCATCTAGCACCACTAGCTAAAAAGATGCTGGAGGGCAATGATAGATTCAGCTTATGTTCATTAACTATCTCGAGAAATATAATTTTTGCTAAACTTTGAATTAGCCTGAAATAGGTTTTATAGTAACTATGTACGTATACGGGTATATTTGCGGGTACAGAAGAGTTGATGGTGGTTTTGCAAGTCAAATTTTTATGATACTGTCACAAAGCAGTGACTACAATTTTCCATTAAACTAAAACACTGAGTTTTATTATATAGAAGAGAAATGTCTATCTGTGGTCTATTATTTGTTTTGTTAATCATTTTGTGTAAACTGATCTTTATGCAGTGAGAAAATCAATGGCATATGATTTTACCTTTCGATGCCAGAAGCTTTTGTCCAGTGATGGAGCAATTATAATGATAGGCTTTTAAGAGTTAAAATGTATTTTAAGCTGCAATGGAGTATGATATTTAGGGAACTTTTAACGTGTGAGTAGGTGCTGAACTATGCATTTGAATTTACTCCATTTTATCTGATGACTTTTATATGTAGAGTTTAATAAGTATTTCTTAAACTCTTCAAGTAGAGGAGGTCTCCTTTATTTAATTTCCTCTTCTGGGATTCATAAAAGACTATACAAGTAATTCTACACTATTACTAAAATTCTGAGACTAAGAAATTTAACAAGTTCTAAGGATAACACACTTCAGTGTTTAACAACACATGTATTGAGAGTTTTCACTGCTTTCTTTAGTCAGCATTTTTAACTAAATCCTTATCTTGTTGCTTGTGTCACTATGGATATTATGATTAACAAGACAATCATGCAAAACTAGTCCTTCCTTTCCTTTCTTCTCTAAACTTCACACTTTTGTGTCATTAAATCTTTTGTAATGATTCTTTGTAATTTGAGATTGCCTTCCCTAAAGAGGGAAGACAATATATATATAATATATAATCTTAAATTACATATATTACTATATATATAATTTAAGTAAAAGAAATGGAATGAAATGGCACACATAGATAAGAAACTTATGTATAACTAATTTGTCTTTTTTTTTTTTAAGATTTTATTTGCTTATTCATGAGAAACACACAGAGAGAGAGAGGCAGAGACACAAGCAGGCTCCATGTAGGGAGCCTGACGTGGGACTCCATCTGGGACCCTGGGATCACACCCTGAGCCAAAGGCAGATGCTCAACCACTGAGCCACCCAGGCAGGCATCCCTAATTTGCCTTTCTTCATCAAACATTGGGCCTCAGAAGTTCAAAGAGGTATAAACTTGCAAAATGAATAGATTGGCCATAATTTCATATTCAAATTTGTTTTCTTACATAGACTTTATAAAGAAGGTCTTTAAGGTTTATTCTGTTATCATGGATTTACATGAAGTGTATGAAAAAGTTTCCCTACCTTCTTGTGTATAAAATAAAAATGTAATGGGATCTTTACTGAAAACTTAATTAAACAGGGCACCTTGGTGGCTCAGTCGGTTAAGTGTCTGTCTTCAGCTTAGGGCATGATCCCAGAATCCTTGCTTGGGGCGGGGGGGGGGGGGTCTGCTTCTCCCTCTGCCCCTCCTCCGCTCATGCTCTCTCCCTCTCTCTCTCTCCCTCTCTCTCTCTCTCTCTCACACACACACACATGCATCCTCTCTCTCTTTCAAATAAATAAATAAAACCGTTTTTAAAAAAGAAAACTTAAAGAAAGAAAACTAAACAAAATGTAATAATTAGATCTTTTCTGTAAGTTTTTAGAATAAAATGATTAATTATTGTCCTTCACTATCAATTCTTTATTATTTGGTACAATGAGTTGCAGTTTAGAAATACTGAGGCCAACAACCACCTTTCATAAACTGTACTTACTGTAAGAGTCAAGTGGACACATAATGCTGTCAGAAGACTTGCAATAGTAATAGTCTTAGACCGGTTCCAATCTCTATAGGATAACAAGGTAGCTCCTGAAACCAGTCATGTTTTCGTTCTTTTCCCCATAAACTGGAATTTTACAAGGGGACCAGGCAGCTCTGTGTAACTGGGGGGCCAGGGGTGGAAATTGAAGAAAACCACAAAAGAAAAAAAACTGAGGGACAGTCCAGTCCTACACTCCATCACCTTCCTACCGCCCTTTCCCCAGGGGCCACCAGGCTCACTCTACAAGTCAGCAGACAGAGGAGCCAGAACAATGCTATTTTAACTGTTGATGTGATCTAAGACCCCAAATTATTCTATCTTTAGAAAAGTCAACATATTTATATTTGCCTTGTCATTTCAGAAGTGGAAAAGTAATCTTCATAGGAATGTTTTAATATTTTTTTTTCTCAGTGGAAGAGGATATGTGAGTAGAAGCGATATGGAAGTTCAAATATTCAATGTAATGGACTACAATCTGTCTAATCAATGGGCAAGGATTTCCTCCAGTGACTGGCCCATGTGTCATAAGATAAGTTACATCAACCTCCTACACCCAAGTGTCCCCATCTGTTAAATGAGGATATTCATAGTTCATAGAATTGCTTGAAGGACAGTTGCGTAATTTTTAAAAGTCCATTCATGAATTCAGAACAATATTGGGTGTGCAGTAAGAACTCTGTAAGCACTAGTTATTACTATTATGATGTATTTTTTAAGATCCACATTCCTGCGTGTCTCCTTAAATTGTGATTTTGTGATGTAATCATTATAAGAAGTTCAGGCCTTCCCAGGCAATAAAATGTTTCCTCTTTTAACAACTCAGCTTCCTCTTTTAATATTCACTTTAAGTTCTCCTTGTATATAAAACCTTGTTTTCTGTTCCCTATCTGTGGTGTGCTTAGCCACACAATGGCCATCTTGGAGTCACAGTGGTTAGGTCCATGGTTAGCGCTATATTTATGCTATTTGAACTTTCTATATTTATGTTCTGCCCAAGCAAGGATTTTATTTGTTGATAACAGTAAAGCGATCTACTTTGGAATACAACCTAAGAATAAACTCATTTCAACTAGAGGCTAGCTCACTCTGGCTTAATGAACTTGCCCTTCATTGAAGAAATCAAAATTCCCAAATGCGTTGGTTGATTAGAAGAAAACTGTAATCTGTGTTTTGTTTAGTCCAAGCAACCTCTTTCTCACTGTCCCCTACCCCAACTCTAGCCTTCCACTTCTGCTTCCTTCAAGCATATAAGCACACCACCTGGTGTGATTGACTGTTCCCACCCATGGTGCCAGTCAAGGCATGTTTAAAATGAATTAGTTTATATGAGAGGAGAAGTTCACTATTCACCTACCTATATATTGTCATCGTCTCTGATAGATTTGGGGAACTTCTACCACTAAAGGCAAGAATGAACTAATACACTTATATACTTCTTGCAGATCATCCGATCACAGCAATTTCTTCAGAATTCTGAATGGAAATGAGCAGAGACCACCTTCATGGTCTTTTATAGCCATTTAACAATCTCTAATTTCATTGGAATCTTCCCGTGTGTGGAGGGTGTACTGCCCAATGACTTCCTCTGTGTTTATTAGTTTATTAATTTGTTCACTATATTTTATTTTGGAGCTCCCTTTAAAAATGTGTAACAACATGATACATTTGGCCCGCTCTGTTTAAAGTTAAATACTGCCTTTTTAATTTTCACTTCCAATAGAAGATATGTGACAAATGACATAGTAATTTTCCTATTTCTTCATGTTCATAAAACATTGATAATATGATTTTTACCTTCCCTTTGTTCTCAATTAAATGAAATGCTCCAATACAATTAATGTGCTCTTGCAATTTAGGTTTTCTTTAGAGGTTTCTCTTGTCTCTGATTAACAGCATTTTCCATCCATTCTGAGAACCCCCAACTGCTATTCAGAATGTTCCATTATGCCTGCCAGCTATAAATACAATTGTGAACCAATATCATTTTAATTGTTTCACTAATAACTTGTTTTAAATGATTCAACAGTCATCAGGAAAGATAAGTGCTCTTGTACCCTGCAGGCTTATGGGCACGAGGGTATGAGGCAATGTAGAGTGCTGTATCAGAATAATGAAACCGTATGCAGAAGATAATGACAAAGCACTCACATTGCTGTAAAGATAAATGAAAACAGTAGATCTTCTTTCCTCAGTAATATAACATCCATTTCTAGCTCCCATTTCAATCATTAGACCTTCCAAACAGATTAATGCACAAATACACATATGCAACATGTCCCATCCTAATAGCCATATGCTCCCATTTTTCCAGGCGGACTGTGAATGATGGAGTTAACGAGCTTTACAAATGCTCTTGTTAATTAACAAAAATTGTTACTTTCTCATTTGAGGGGGGCTTTATAAATTAGACTTAATTACACCAGATAATTGCAACTGCCAGGCACCGAGCAACTCCTTCTCATTCTGTTCTTTCAGTGGCAAATCAACAATTGCAACCCTTGCCTATTTGTGTAGATGAATTTAATAAGCAAACAGCCCTTTTATGTTAATGGTTTACTGGCATTCATGGGCCTGGCAGGAGAAATGTGCTGGGGGAGGGTTTGCTAATGGCAGCACATAATCACATTAATTAAAATATAACTGCCATTTAAAGATTTGTAGTGTGGAATTAGAGCATGTTGGGAACTGAGAAAATCAAGCTAGAGTGCATATTAGCACCATTACTCTGTGCTCCCTGCACAGCAGTCAGCAACCTCATGTGTCATAAATGTAATTTATGAGTGCTATTTGCTTTGAAATATATGTTTTTAGTTCACTCATTAGAATGTAAAAATTTGCAGTGTCTGCTTCAGGAGGTTCAAAATAAATTCACTACAAGCTGAGACCCATGATCTGCTTTTAACACATCCCTCAACAATGGATTTTTTAATTATGATTTTTATAATTTCCTACAGCAAAACCAACTGTCTCCTTTTCTGAAGACAGATTTGAGTCTCAATGCTACCATAAATTGTGTATTTTTTAGTTACACTTGTATAATGTAGTGTAATTTTTATTGGGCCTTTAATAAATACAGCCCTTAATTTTGTCACTTTGTTCTAAAGAAGGTTGGTGGAAACCGCTAAATGCTTTAAAGTTGAGCACACGCAGAGAGGACAGTTGAGAAAATTTTTTGTAAAGCTTTTCATTAGTCTGTCCCTGAGATCCACTCATTAGTTTTAAAACTATCCTTGATCTAAATCAGACCCATTTATACTGCACCTACAAAGAGACTCTGACTGTACAAACCCTGGATAAATTGCCAAGGGGCCAAGGCAATACCTAGGGGAACAATGCTTAATTGATTCTTAATAACGTCAAAAGGATTCTAGTTTCAGGAGCCAGCTGACTGTGACCAAATCCCACTTTACCAAAGCCTTAAACCTTTAACAATGTAAAAATCGGCAAAGAATTTTTATTTCCTTTGTTCAACCGACCCATAAAGTCCCCAAATTCTGTGACTACTATTTTAGACTGCTAAGTAAAGGGAATTGACTGAAATACAGTATGTATGACTCTTGCAGGCTACGTGTTGCTATTTTTGTAAACTGCTTGGACAGCTTTCCAACACCAGTAACTTGAGTATGGTATAGCTAAAGAGATTAATGCTGTGCCAGCCCCAGAAAAACCAACAGCCCAGCCACACTAATGAGGGATCTTTTTATGTGGAGTCCAATGCCATAGCTAATGTTGTTTCTCAAGCTAACCCTTTGTTTTCACCGAGGAAGCAGAGCTTCTTGGAGCCAAGGATGGCTGCTCCAGAATCTTCACCTCCATAAGCTTTCAATAGGCTCATTGGGTAGAAAGGTAGAACATAGGACCATTCTGAACACTTCGCATGTAGAGTAAGATGTTAAAACGAAGACAGCAGACCCAAAATGGAGTCACTTGTGCTCAACCCCAGGACAGCAGGACAAGACTTAATACTTAACCTAACTCCAGTTGCACACCCCTCACCCCCAGGAATATAACCTTTAACCAGTCAATATGGAATTATTTGGTCAGCACAAGTGAGGTAACCTCCCCACCCCCCCCACCCCCAGGTCTCCTTAGGAGGGCGACCTTGCCTGAAACAATGCTTTCAATTCTTTGCTTATAGTTTCCTTTTTCCACCCCTTTTCTGACTTTAAAAAATGTTTCTCTTTCTACAGTTCAGTGGAGCTCCTTTCTATTTGCTAGATGGGATGCTACTTGATTCATGAATCATTGAATAGAGCCAATTTGATCTTTAAATTTGCTCAGTTGAATTTTTGTAATTTAACAGAGATAAGACATTAAAAATGCAATAAGACTATGATATAGCCCCAATGTTTAGGATTTGCTTTCTAGCTAGGGTGCTGGGTTGCAATTTTCTACCCACATTTTCTTACTTAGTTCTTTCTACCTAGTGACATGTCATTTTAGGGTAAATAATTGAGTCAGGGGAACACTTCTGGTCTGTAAAACAGAATTTTTATTATGTTTCACTTTGTCTGGATGTGTAGATCTTATATTGATTCATATATGTAGCCTCTAAATAATAATAGCTCCTGAAGGGTCATTTCTGGTGTGCAGGGTAGTTAGAACAGTAGCCATAGAATTCATGCCTGAAAGAACATCTAAGGATGATCCATTGCAAATATGTGACTAATTAGGGAATTGAGATTCACCTCAGATAATTAAGTGGTTGGTCAGAGATCACATAACAAGTGAATGCAAAGATGTGGTAAACCCAGATCTTTTGAATTCTCACCAAATTTACTTGTCAAAGCAGTTTTTAATGTTCTACCAGAAAAACTAGGAATAGCTTTTTTTCTGTTTTTCTTAGGTTCATTGGTTACTTTTGCTGTCAGCTTGTTTTAATTCTGTTTAATGGACATTTCTTGTTAGGCCTTTGACAAGGCGCTGAAGATTCAAATATGAAAAAGACATGGCCTCAAGTTTGCTGGGAGAGAGAACCCCCAACAAAAATAGGTCTATTTATTCCCACGTGGGAAGTGCTAAGATAGGGATGTGCCCTGGGTGTATTAGAAATATACGGAGGTCCTTAAACATCTCAGGAGAAAGGAACCGCATCTCAGGATAAAGGAAGAAAAAAGACATACCGAAGAGAATGATGTGTGCAGAAAGTATATATGTTTTTGTACCACCAAGGACTCTGGGAGGAGGAAGGAGCATGGCAGGAGATGAAGCATTCAGGCTAAATCCCATGCCATTTGCAGGACACTGGATCAGATGATGGAAGGCCATTTATAAGTTCTCTACATAAGGGTGACATGGTCAGATTAGTATATTAGATTGATCATTATGTGATAATTCACAGGATAGGTTAGGGGACCAAATCTGAGGCAGAGAAACAAGTCGGGAAGCTGTTGTAATAGGACAGCATAGTCAAAATAAAGAGGAAAGACACTTGAAAAAAGATTTATATGTGAAAAAATGAGGAGAGAATAATCTATGTCTCCTTAGCCTCTGATGTAGAAGAGGCCGGCATTGTGGTGTTTATAATTGATCTTTTCCCTTACTTGCTTTGACTTACGGTTTACTTTGGAGATGCAGGAACTTCAGTTTTAATCTAGTGCTTGGGAGGCAGTAGAGAAGTGAAAACAAATGACACTGGAGTAAAACAGACCTGAATTGAGGCTGTGGCTCTATCACTTTACTTACTATGGTATTATTTTACTCACTGGCTGGGTTACTTTGGACAAGGCATTAGCTTCTCCCAGACTCGGATTCTGAATGTGTTAAATTGTATTTTTTTTAAAGGTAATAATGTGATCAATGCCCTCGTTTTAGAAGATGCTTAGCATCGTGCCTGGAACATGGAAAGTGATAAAAAAAAATGGCATGTTATTATTATTGCTCAATAAGACGTTAGGCTAAGGGAGACTTCAGATAAAATTGAAGATTTCAATGTTAACATCTCTAGTCTTGGGATCACAAATGACACTTCTCTTGTCTCCCTTAGCAAATGGCATCATGTTGGCATAAAACAGGTACTTAAGGAAATTTGCCCAATATATGCAAAAAAATAAATGAATATCTCTATCCATCCTCATACAGATAAAAAGGACTCCCATTTGCTGCTACAGTCATGTATTTAAACTGAAAGAAAATTCCACCTGCAACATCGCATGCTTCACTAAATGTTAAATGACAAGGCAGAGATTCCAGTAATGAGATTGGGGAATGCCATCACTCCGCAGGCACTGAGACCAGGTTCATTGCAATTCAACACTATAGCATGGGGACTTGGGATGCTTAATTTAGTGCTATCATTATTGTTTTTATATGAAAAGAGACTTAGAATTGGAAATAGCCACTCACCAGTTTTCCTGGAGTGCCCCTGTTCCAGGTATGAGTAAGTGGTTTCTTTGGGCCCTCCCTGACATGTAGGTCTGTACATACCAACTTTCCCTAGTACAGGCACCTGGCAGTTGATTATAGCTGTCAGACTGGTAAAGGTGAGGATTATTTCCCTCTTCTAAGTACATAGATGAAGCTGAGTCACTACTAAAGTTTATTTTCTATTTAGAAAAGAAATCTAGGGGAAAAAAAGGAGTTTCTGGGGATCCAATTTCTGCCTTACTTCTGGCCTTTACAGTATCTCTCAGAAGTGTTCTCAAATGCACAGACAAGTCAGCAATATTTTTTAATGAATCACTATGAATTAATTGGGCAGCCTCTCTGTGTATAACATGATAATATGGTAGGAAGCACGACAGTCCAGTAGATATCACATCACCTGCTATATAAGACTGAGATAATGCCAGCACAACAAAGCATAACATAGGACCTGCTGGAAAAGGAAAATGATCCGGAAACTTTGCAGAATGCTCAGGGACAATGAAAGTGTAAGTGACTTATGGTTTTAAGATGTCTGGTTCTTTAGCAGATAAACCGAACACCAAGGTCTTCACTTAATGTCTTGAATGACCATCTGAAAATATGAGAATGCCACATGGCAGCAGGTTTCACTGCCATAGCTAAAAGAGAATCTATATCTCTGACTCTGACAGCTTCAAGTTATGGCAACTTTCCAAACTTGGCAGTGCTTCCAGAATTCTGATTCAACTGGAAATAAAATGATTTGGATGAACACTTGACCCATGACCAAGTGTCAAGAGGTAAAAAGTAATGTCTAGGGAAGGTACTGAGCCTAACATTTCATACTGCTCACATGCAGACATTCATCCATGCCTTTTGCTATTCCTTGTTCTGTGATTCCATATTATTTTATTAATTCTCTCTTATTGAAATATTAATAATATATATAAATCTGCATCTCTATTGCTCTACCTATATCTCTGATATTTTTCAATTTCCTCAATCATTAGACCATGGAAAGAGTGTCTGGCATATAATAGGAACTCCATAAAGACCACTGTACGTTTTATGGAGAGGTAGAGGTCTGGTGGGTAAACTAACATACTCCATGAGCAAAAAAATCCACCCCAAAATTTCCATTTTAAGACAGACTTGAGTACGTGCTGCTAGTCTTCCAGGTCTGTTCTAGATCCCTAGAAATCATTGATAAAATCAATATCACTTTACAAGCTGTGCAGAAAAACAAGAAAAGTACCTTTTAGTTGACCAGAAAATATGAAGATATCAACTAGGAAAGTAGAAGACAAGATCATATTGAAACTTCTGACGAGTAAAATATGAAAATCAGTCTCTGTTTCAACTAGGCACACAAGAAGAAAATAATATAATTGTCAAGAATATTTACATTTTTAAGTGTGATGTTAAGCCTGACATGGACATGGTAACAAATTATAAAACGTGTTCTTATCTCTGCTGCTCATCAATATCATGCAGTGACAAGGGTGGAAGAAATTTCTAGAGCAGAATCCCTTGGAGATAGTGGTTGCGGTGCCTTTGTGAGAGAGCACATGTTTTGCAAGGAAGATCACGGTGCACACCAAAGGGTATCTCCAAAGTATTCAGAAAGAGTCAATTTATGATCTTTGGAACTCGGAATGTGTGGACCAGTACTCATTAGTAACTACTGCTTTTTAATATGAACTTATCCATTTAATTTCATTTAATAAATTTTGCTTCAAATTTTAACATTTTAAACAACATTTTTGGCACCCCCTACTGGTTTATTTTTCTCAAGAAGAAAATTTTCTAAATTTGTCTCAGATGAAGGAGGATGTTGTCTTAGGATTCTCCAGAGAAATAGAACCAATATATGTCCCTTCCCTCTAAATTGAACTAAAGGTGGAAACATCTTCACAATCATACACAGAAATGATGTTTGATCAACTATCTGGGCATCCCAGACAAGGTGACACATAAAATTCACCATCACACACACCTTGTAAGGATACGTGTGCATGGAAATCCAAGCTGAGAATCCTTTAGATCAGACATTCACAAAGTTTTTCAGGAAGAGGGGCACAAAAAGCTCTTTTTTTTTGTTCAATATTTAAGGTTGTGCAGACACAAGTAAAAATTGAAAATATTTAGGTACTTACATAACAGGGAAAACAAATTTCCACAAAATGTAAAATTTAACAATTCTGGAATACAACTGTTTGTAACACTAGTTGGCTAATGAGAAGATTGGAATTGTTTTCTGAAGGGGTAGCATTTCATTTAGTTGAGATTCAGAGTTAGTGTCACTCTGCAAATCAATTGCAAATGACAAATATTTATCTGTTAATAATGGTCTGTTTTGAGATTTTGTATATTTAATCTTTGAATATTTGGTGTCCTATCACACACCATGGCTTAAAATACTGTGAGTTTTTACTGCATCGCATCTATTTGTAGTACATCAGTGCACAGGGGTGTAATCACCACATACAAATATTCCAAAATATTCAACTCTGCTATCGTACCATAAAGACAATCTTTCACAGTCCATAAAGAAATGTGTGTGCCTATGTTCTAATAACTTTATTTATGGACACTGAAATTGAAAATTCATATAATTCATTTTTATGACTAAATATTATTCTTATTTAGACTTTTAAATCACTTAAAATTGCAAAAACAATTCTTTCTTTGTAGGTAATACAAAAATAGGAAGATGGCTGTTTTTGGCTCATGGGCTATTGTTTACTGATCTCTCTCTATTGGAAAGAGAGGAATTTCTAATGAATGTGTATTTTTCAATCTCTCATGGGTCATTTGCTATTTTTTCATGGTGCCCCTGCTGTTCTCTGATTTTCATTTCCTGTTACTATCTACTTTCCAGCCTTCTTATCCCCTCCTCAAAATATCTTTTCTCTTCCCCACAACTTCTTTATTAATTTTTCAATTTTTGCCCCTTCATGTCACACACACAGGACAGTTTTCATTTTGACGATGTCAAATGACTTTTCTTCCCAGAATCTAATTAGCTTCAGTTGCCGCCCTCTATTGCCCCCATTAACTCATTTTTTTTTCTAGTTCCATATACCAGGAGAGAGAATTTGATTGACCTCATGCATAATTTTACCATGCTCGTGTCATACATAGGGCACAGGTTTACCTAAGAATTGACTGTCCTTGAATTAAAGGTGCACATTGGCTTAACCAGCAACGGGGAAGTGGTGGTGAGTTCATGCAGTTCCAAATCTGGCCACCTCTTTAAGAAGGGCTGTGTGGTGAACATGGCTACTTAGGAGAAAATTCAAAGTGAGACAGTCATTTTGAGGCTTGGCTTGTCTGTGAGTCTTTTTACTTGTTTACACTTGCATGTTAAATATCAGTATGTCCTTTCATTTCAAATCCTCTAAATTACTTTGATTTCAGGTGTGTTTTTTCAAATATTAGGTAGTTTCATTCATCTTAGTATCTTTACCTTTTAATACATTTTCTATTACTCTTCTGGATGAATTTGACAATAATCTTGCTAATTCTCATGAAATATCATACTGTGATTTTAATTGGAATTTTCTTTAATGTCTTTAGATTAATTTGGAGAGAAGTGAAACTTTAACCAAATTTTATCTTCTGATCCAGAAACAGTTGAACATTTTATTAAAGACTTTATTCACATGTATTTCACCAAAGCTTTGTATTTTTCTTCACATTGGGCATAATTCTGTAGTCTGTTGGTATTGTTATTTCTTTTTTTTCTTTTTATAATAATGAATTTATTTTTTATTGGTGTTCAATTTGCCAACATACAGAATAATACTATTTTAAATATAACATTTTAACTATATTTTTAAGTTAATAAATATATATATGAATTGCTATATAGATGTATATATGCATATTTTTCTAGTCTTATCTCAATTGTCTAGAACTTACAGAGTAATATGTAATAATAGTAGTGTATATTCTTCTTATCTTTTTTCCATTTTAATGGGAATATTTTTGACGTTTCATCTTTTTTTTTAGTCAGAAAAGACTTTTGAATATTTATTGTATACTGAAAAATGGCCTAGGCTCTTGGGATATATCAGTGCACAATATAGACAAAGAGCTTTGAACTTTTGAGACTACACTTTAGCAAGGGAAACCGTGAACAATAAGCATAATAAATAAGTAAGAAATATGGTATGTAAGAAGTTGATAAAAGTAATGGATAAAAAGTAGGATAACGTTTAAGAGATTGAGAAAGAGGGAGTGAGAAAGTGGGCTACAATTTTAAATATGGTGGTCAGGGTAGATCTCATGGAGGAGGAGACGTTTTCGTATAAGCATAATGTATGATTTCTAACACGTTTGCTATTATTATGGGTTTCTTCTGGTTTCTCAGTTTGACCTAATTTCATGTGATAATATGTATCTGAAAAATTTTCATATGATATTGTGTTTCAAATTTATTGATACAGACTATAATTAGTAGTCACATGATTTTTCAATCTCTTCTCTATCTTAAACCTATATGTTATTTTTAAAAATTAGTTAACATGGAATCTGTCTCTTTAAAGTACTGTGTTTAGTTTTGTTCATTTTGTTTTTATTTTGTTATTACTATTTTGTTATTAATTCCTTTAAACATTTTTCATGGCTTTCTTGATCTTTTTCTAGTTACTTGAATGAATCATTCAGCTAATTAATTAATTTATTTTTGTTCCTAAAATATTCATTGAAATTTAGAGTAGGAGTGCTTAATGACCAAGACTGGAACAAAATTAATTGTAATAATATGATGATATTGGATTTTATCCTGCAGGATAAAATACATTTCCATGAGTCAATACTAATATAAATTTTCAGATAAGAAATTCATTCAAGCTATATATTTTCCAAGATGTATCATTTGGCTACATGTCTTGGGTTTTATAAAGATCTCTTATTGTTCTTTAGTTTCTTAAAGGAATTCTTCACTTAAATCATGTAATACTTTTTGGAAAATTGTCTTAAACGAATATATAATTGTTTTTGTAATTAAAAAAAAGTATGTGATAACAAATAATGAATAAAATACTGACTCTGAGTCTTCATATTTAGACTGAAATGCACATTTGAGGTTTCTATCCAAAATGCTTTATGCTGGAGCACCTGGGTAGCTCAGTGGTTAAGCATCTGCCTTTGGCCTAGGTCATGATCCCCCGGGACCTGGGATCGAGTCCCATATCAGACTTTCACAGGGAGCCTGCTTCTCCTTCTCCTTCTGCCTATGTCTCTGCCTCTCTCTGTCTCTCATGAATAAATAAATAAAATCTTAAAAAAAAAAAAAAGATGCATTACTTTTAGGACTGGTCAACTCATGTATTCCCCCCCACCTCTTTGAAGACTTATAAACTGGTATCACACTCAAACTCAGTGCTGGACTAGATTCAGATGCTGCATTTATTGATAACTACTCTTCTTATTTCTGGCCTTCATATGAAAACTCTCTTTTCATCTTCTTCAAGCCCATACCACTCTACAAACTTTTTACTGAAATATTAAGTCCATTTTGCAAAAAATTTTCTGTTGTGATTTGTTTTTCAACTCCACATGAAAAAGAATAAAAGAGTGGGAGCCAGGAACAGCAGCTAGAGCATTCATGAGCGATACAGCAGGATTCCAGAAAAATAATTTCTCAGTTATCCCAAAGATTCCACGTTGAAATATGTTGCTGCTGATCCCTCTTATAGGAGGACACCTGACATAGGTAATGTTCCCATATCTATAAGTATCCTTTGATAATCTCTGAGAAATTTTGCCATTTAGTGAAGCTGGAAATTATTTGTGACTATTGGTATGTTTCCATTAACAAAGCACTGTTATATTATGACACAGCATAGCGTGTGCTATGCTGATGACCTCTGACCCTGGTCTTCTGTGGAGTGAGACAGACAGCTCCTTTCATAAAGGTCTCCTTTGCCTCTGACTGCCTAGTGCTGGTAGGTAGGCTCTTTTCTTTTTGTTTTGTTTTAACTCCAATTCCTTAATCTTGCAGCTAGGAAAAATTCCTGTATTTTGCGAATACTTTCAATCAGGAGGACAGTGTTTTTGAAAATCCAGTGTACTACAATATCACTACTCTATAATAAGGATGCTTCGTATATGAATTTTTAGTTTTTGTGAATCACTCATACATATTTTAAAAGAAAAATAGAAGAAGGCATCACAAGAGTTAGTGAACTAAGGCTATTTTAACCTTATCTCAGTCTGAAATATTCACTAGTTCTTGTTCTTTTTTCTATTGCTCTTCTTAGCTAATTATTATACTAGAATATTTCAAGTGCTAATAAATGCATTGCATAACTCTGATTTATTGTTTGAATGAAATAATTTTCTTAAAAGAGAATAGGCATAATTTGTATATTTTTATTGACAGATTTGAACCTCATTATGAAAAAAAATAAGCTTGACTCTACATTTTGTTTACACTAGTTTCAAAAGATAATTTATATAAACAAGAGAATAAACATAAATGTTTGATTTATTGATGGTACTTTAAAATTAAGAATGCTGAGTTTTAAGATATTTTGATTTGCATGTTATGAACTCAAGAAAAGATACTAGTTTTTTGATATCTATTTTACTTTTACTTTTTTGGGAAGAATAATAAAAGTAAGTAGAATTCCATATCATTAAAGGAAGAAGATGTTAAGCAAGCAAGTTTATGTATTAAAAATCTATTTTTGAAACTGATACTCTTAAAATATTTTTATATTTATTTGGCTAAAATATTATTCTTTAGCTATTTTCATTTTGGCTTAACTAAAAGTTTGTCTTTTTAGAGTTCTTTTCACCTATAATCAGGCTACATTCTCAGCCTCTTATAAGTCTTTGGGAAAATTCCAGATCTTTTCTGACTCACTTAATATAAGGTATATTCCCCAATTCATAATCATTTTTTATAGTTCCAATCTTCTGTTGCAGTCAGTGACCTAAGTTTTAACTGATGTTTCCCTAAATTTTTCCATCTTCTATTGGCTCTAAATAGAGACATATAATGCATAAAAGAAAAAAGGAAGGAAAGTAGATGGAATCCCAGGCATAGAAAATATTACAATATGCATGTACCCACACAATAAATTTAGTCACAATAACAATTTAGCCTGTTTTCTTTGCATTTGTTGTTCATACATTCGCTTGTGAACAAAGTAAAAGACTGGTCATTCCTGCTGTATCACATTTAATCACAGCAGAATTAAAGATAAAGATAATCCTGTAACAAGGCAGTGGTTGAACCAGTAGTGGAAAGCACACAGATACTTTAACCACCACGGATAAACTATAAATAAATATAATGTCTGAGGCATGGTGGACAGAACATATTTGTCAAAAATAAAAAGCGGAAAAGACCGACAATTATTTTTTCAATGCTTACAAATTATTTTTGTTAACTCTGAAGCCCAGGTAGCCAGCAAATTCAGTAAACATAACTGCAAATCAACTGGAATTCAAATGTGTCATTAGGATTGTGTGAGCAGTAGATAGATTAGTTAAGTGGCTCTGTGAGACATACTGTAAGTGTGCGAGACAATCTGTAAATTTAGTCTTGATTTTCTCACTGATCTTCAATAAACATTTCATCATTGTTAAATCAGGGCAAACAACAAAATCAGCAAGTAAGGAAAGGAGGCATTATATATTTTTTAAAGATTTATTTATTTATGTTAGACATAGAGAGAGAGAGAGGCAGAGACACAGGAGGAGGGAGTAGCAGGCTCCATGCCGGGAGCCCGACGCGGGACTCGATTCCAGGACTCCAGGATCACACCCTGGGCCAAAGGCAGGCACTAAACCGCTGAGCCACCCAGGGATCCCCAAGAAGGCATTATATTAAGTAGAATAAGTCAGAGAAAGACAAATACTACATGATCTCACTTACATGTAGAATCTGAAGAAACCAAACTCATGAACAAAGAGATCAAATTCACGGTTGCCAGAGGCAGGGGTAAGAGGTGAGAAAAACGGGTAAAGGTGCTCAAACTTCCAGTTATAAGATACATAAGTTCTGGGGACGTAATGCATAGCATGGTAACTCCAATTAATAACACTTTTGTATTTTTGAATGTTGCCAAGAGACCAATCATAAAAGTTCTCATTATAAGTAATAAAAATTTTAACTGTGTTTAGATAATATATGTTAAGTAAATTTATTGTGGCAATCATTTCCTAATTTATACATATATCAAATAATTATGTTATATACTTTAAACTTACAGAATGTTATATGTTATATCTCAATAAAACTAGAAACAAAAAAAAGGAGAGGAAATACAAGCTATCATACCATCCCCTGCAAAAATTAATGGTAAGACCAAAGAAGGGTAAGAGTGCTCAGTCACTCCATTCTCTTTTTGCATCTTTTTTCTTTAAGTTACATGGAGGAAAGGTAAGATAAGGTAAGATACCCACTTGAGAGAGCTGGGTGTGAAACAGAAGATGACCCTTGTCCAATAGATGGATGTTAAATATGCCAAAGACCAATGGAAATTCTCAGATTAAAAAAAAAAAAAAACTTCTCATGATCAATTTTCTTTCAAAAATACAACTAATTTTTTAGAATTATACATTGTTAAGGAGAGTAATGGCTTTGCATTTGAACAACCTAAGGGGCAAATTCATGCATTTTAATTGTTAGGCCAAATAAAATGTATATTTTTCATATACCCATTTCAGAGTAGAAATTAACAATAGCAATTAAAAAAAACTATTTTAAACAAACTTTAAAATAACTAGAGAACTATAATTATTTTTAAACAATAATATAATTAATGTGAAAATAGTACTAAAGAAGAGTCCTTGCAACTGCTTTTGGTAGGTTTACTGTAATCACTGAAACAATTCATGTCCAAGTGTCTTTGGGGCACTTCTAGAGTGTAGATGTCCATCCATGCAAGTTTACTTCCATTCCTTTTTTTCTTTTTTTAAGGATCGATTATTTATTTGAGAGAGCACACGTGAGTGGAGGGAGGGGGAAAGGGAGAGGGAAAGAACCTCAAGCAGAATCCCCACTGAGCATGGAGCCCAAGGATACAGGACTGGATCCCACAACCCCAAGATCACGACCTAGTCCCAAATCAAGAATCTAATACTTACACGACTGAGCCACCCAGGCACCCCCTTCCATCCCTATTGGTGCAAATATTTGAGAACTTTTTACAAAAATACGATAGATTTAAAAGACGTTAGGCAAACAGGAAAACACTATGGCAAACCTCTACTCCCAATTTTTAATTTAATGAAGTGGTAGAAGGAGAAAGGGGCAATGGTCTGTAGATTAATATGTAACTCCATAGAGATGGAGAACAGGAAGTGAAAAGGAATAAAAAATGTAATACATGAAATGTTTCAAGGAGAATGTAGAATACTGTGGCACATTTTGAGATGCAAAACAATCTCTGGGTATACATCCACCTTTCTTCAACACCCACGTCTTAGCTCCCTGCCTCAGGATCCCCTGTTGGTGCCTTCACCCTACAATTGTCTCCCTTTCCGGGGCTCCTCCACCGTGTTTCTCCTCGCTTCCATGGAGTTGTCATGGGGTAAGGGACTGAAACCGGAACTATTCCACATGCAGCCAGCTGAAGAAGGTGACAACATTCATCTCCTTGCTCAGGAGAACAGAAAGCCAATAGCTCAGTACTATCTGGGTTTGCCTAGGTCTGTGGTCACTTATCTGACTAAGCAAAAAACAATCTGATGGGTTCATCACTAATTGTCCTAACAATTTGCATATTCATAATCAAGTAAATCTAAAAATCAATCCCCACTGCTAAATCCTCTTGCATAATAAATATTAACCACCACTTGATGGTGCTTTACAGTTTTCAAAACACATTTCTTTATTATGTGGGTCATAGTTATTTTTTTAAGATTGTATTTATTTACTCATGAGAGACAGAAAGAGAAAAGCACACACACACATAGACATAAGCAGAGGGAAAAGCAGGCTTCCTGCTGGGAGCCTGATGTGGGACTCAATCCCAGAACCCCAGGATCAAGACCTGAGCCAAAGGCAAATGCGCAACCATTGAGGCACCCAGGTGCCTCATGGGTCATAGTTATTAACCTACTTAAAGATGCCGCAAAAGTTCAGGTGTAGGCAGCAAATCATCATTTACCTGAGAAATAAGCATTCGACCCTTATTCCCTCACTCCTGCTCAGATTTGTAACCTGTTTTATCACATGACAGTTCTGTAGCACATGCAAGGGGTTTGGGATGGTAAAAAGCCAGCCCCTCTCCTTGAAGAGTTTACAGTCCACCAGAGGGAAAAACAAAAGACACTGAGAGTGCTTTTGAATACTGTGTCATATGAAACCTCACCTGACAGAGGGAGACTGTAGGCACTCCTCTCAGAGGACAGATGTTGCAGATGGGGGTGGGGGTGGGGGGCTATGTGTGGCTTTGGGGATGGAGTCCTTCATGAGGAGGTGATGCTTGACTTGAACCTTAAAAAAGGATGAGGAATTAATAGGTGAGTGGGAAGAGAATGACAGGACAAGGAGATGGCAAATCGATAGCCCCCAAAGAAAAGAAAGAAAAGAACAAAAATAGTGTGTGTTCTACAACACGCAATTCCTTACCACAAGAGCATAAAAAGCAATGGTGGGTTCAGAATGAAGTTGGAGAGGGAAGAGAGATAAGATCATGGAAGTTTCTATCATTGCTAACAAGGATTTGGGGTTTTAATCAACATGAACCAATTACTTAGTTTAGATAGACTCCTTATAATTTAAGGACATATCCTCGTGAAAGAGGAATCCTCATTATCCCATAATAAAAGTTAGTATTAAAGATATTACGAGGGATCCCTGGGTGGCGCAGCAGTTTAGCGCCTGCCTCTGGCCCAGGGCGCGGTCCTGGAGACCCGGGATCGAATCCCACGTCGGGCTCCCGGTGCATGGAGCCTGCTTCTCCCTCTGCCTGTGTCTTTGCCTCTCTGTGTGACTATCATAAATAAACTTAAAAAAATATATATATATAAAAGTGAAAAATTTTATATTAAAAAATTTTTTAAAAGATATTACGAGAGATAAGATGGATCCCTGAGCCTCAGTTTATATTTGATTTTTAAAAAGTATGTTTATTCATGCAAACACACAAGCTAGTTGAGATCAGAAGTAGTGATATATCTTTTAAGTGCTATTACACTTGTCTGAAATGATTAAAGAAAGCTTCCTAGAGGAGTTCAGATATAAAAGACTTCTAGGATTGTCGCTGAAGAAAAGAGGAGAAAGAACACTTTAGAGAAAAGAATGGAATATGAAAAAGCAGAGAGTGGGAAACAGAAAATAGATTGTTGTGTTTGGAACAATGAGAAAATCAGAATAGCTGAAAAGTGAGACGACAGACATTTGCACACCCTGCTTGGTTGTTATTGCCAACAGGACTCAAATTTCTTACTAACAGGAACTGGAATGTTGGCCTGTCTGTGAGAAAGGCATAGGTCTCTTTAATGTTTCATGCAAACATTATTGATGATATTTTTACCAATGATCATTACAGTCAAAATTTAATTCAAAGAGAAAGAAAAATAAGGAAACAGATTAAAAGTAATGAGCCATTTTTGCTTGATAATGGATGTGATGTACCAAGTGGGGACTACAGGAGTTAATTGATATTGTAAACTCTAAGACAGTGCAGGATGTATGGGGAATGATGGGAAATAGATACAGGCAAACGTTTGACAAAGATGTTTCTTCAAATCCTTTTTGCCTGCAAACCGATGATTTCTCCACTGCGAAGACATAGTCTACACTCAAAGCCAGATGTCATAACAAAGGTCTATTGTCTGTCCTGCAGTTATTCAAATGTTATATTCTTTCTCACTCCGAATATGAGTCAGTATCAATACCACTGGCTGAATATAAGAATAGAAATGTGACTGATGCTTTGATTGAAAGGTTTTGAGCTTGGTTTCCCTTGAGGAATTCTCTTCCTATAAGTCTTTGTTTTCCTGGCATTTTACTCATTATACCATAATGCTCATCAGAGTATTCATATCAGATCTAAACACTAGCATTTGACTGTAAAGTTTTATACTTAAAGGATGCTGTTTGACTGTTTATAACATATAAATGCCAGTTTATTTCTCTGGGAAGGGTCACAGAGAATAAACCAGTAATTCTCTCTCACTGACATCAGTGGAAACTGCTTCCTGTTAGATCAATGCATAAAAATTCAACTTTAATGCCTTTTCAGTACCTTAGCATTGACATCTGGATGTTTAGAAATGGGTGTTGAAAACCTTCAGCATTTTATAAATGAAAAGAAAAAAATTATTTAATTATAAATAGTGTATACAATATTATGATTATTATTGCTAGTGATAATAACACCAAGAGATGATCCAGGGACAAATAAATACATATTTTTCTAATTTATATGTTGATAAAGTCACTTAAGTAAATTAAAACCCGGTATTCTCTACAGAGCAGCACATTATTCTCTATACACTCAAATAATTATGAAAGGATAAGGCTTTTGTAGGAATTTATTATGTATAGTATTGTACCTTGCATCTATCATGCAATGAAGCATTAAAAGGCAACTTATGGAGAAGGGAATATTTTAAATTATTGAGTTATAAATACTTTGCAAACCATTTCTTCTGATAAACTTATTTCCTGATCAGAGCAATGTTGTATAAATTTTGATCATTCTATATATTTTCCATCTGTACTTCTTTCAAGTTCAAGTCTGGATATCTTGAGTTTGTTGCTTGTCCCTCCCGCCCCCCCCCCCCACTAAATTGCCTGAACCCTACCTCAAAGCCTGAACCATGCTTATGTTACATAACACCCAGGGGGAAATTTGTTTCCTGCAGGGACTCAGTTAAAAAGATGCCTTTTCCACATAAAGATCTTTAATATTTCTGAAATCACATTTTCCCTGAATGTTAAAATCTGCTTTCCATTACACCATAATGGTAAATGTTTTCGCTTGGGCATCTGTGATCCAAAGGTTTCCTCAGCAGGGTCACTTAACAGTCTCTTAAAGTAAACCCATGGAGCACCCCTCGGGAGGCGTGGTTCACTGAGCTCAACCCAGCCAGGGCAGCCGCAGGCCTGCTGCTCACGGTGGAATCAGATCCATCGACTGGCACGTGAGCTCTCATAGGGCTGGGCCGCCTCTCAGCTAATTGTTCATAATCAAGTCCACCTTTCCAAAAACAACAAAGTTAAGAATTTAGATCTTTAGGAGATGAAAAGTGAAGAAAGAAAGCAAATACATAAGGTACCTAGAGTAGTCGAACTTGCAGAGAGAGAAAGTGGACAGCGTTCACCAGGAGTTGGAGTTGCAAGGGAGGGATAGAGGGATGGAGAGATGGAGGGATGGAGGGTTGGGGAATTACTGCTTCAGGGGCACAGGATGGGATGATAAAAGTGTCCTAGAGATGGACAGTGGTGATCATTGCACAACAATGTGAATGTACCTAATTGTGTTGAACTGTATACTTAAAAATGGTAAATTTTATGTATATTTTGCCACAATAAAAAAAACTCTTATTTTTTTAACAAAAGCAAATAATGGGTAGCCATAATGACCCCACTCAATCAACTGCTAAATTTTCATTGCATAAAAATAAAAAAATGTTATTCTTTTTTTTTTTCATAATTGTTCAGGTTGATCACTCTCTATAGGTTGATCACCCTACTTAGCCAAAATAATTTGCTGATGCTTTCTGTCTCATAGACTTCTATCTTTTCTGATTTTATGAAAACCACGTATAAGGCCCTAAAGTGGATGCACAAGATTCTGACACTGTGATGCTTTAGGCCCTTGACAGATGCAGTCTCTACCAGTTTGCCAGTCTTGAAAGTGTCATTTCTTTTCTTTCTTTCTTTTTTTTTTTTTTTTTTTGGAAAGTGTCATTTCTTGTTAAAGTTCAGGAAATAGGTAACTTGGAGAACTAACCACCATCATGGCTTTCTCTGGTTGAGTGTTTGGCACCTTAATTTCCTATGATGATGGTTTCCAACGATGAGTCACGGACCTACAGTTTATAAAAGCTGACTGCCTGGACTATGGCATATGGCGGGCAAGTGTTGCTCTACAGCACAGAAAGGTGGAGCCACTCCTTCCTGAGAAACTTTAGAAGTGGATAACACAGATGGGACCATTAAAAAAATGGATATTATTTGAACTTATTAATATTGTGCTAAGAAGTTTGTTGCTAGGCAATTATGATTAAAAAGAGTGAATCTTCAGCCTCATGAAAACTGCTTAATGACACTTCCAAGTGAAATTTGGCTTTTCCATTTATCACCAAATATCAAAATCAGATCTTCTTATAAGAGGCAATAACTTCAGTCCAAAGAAAATCAGCCATAATACAGTTACACATATGTAAATGTTAAGCATATATATAAACCAGAAAGACACTTCATGTTTGATTTAAGCCAGAATAGATTAGCAATCTTCTATCATCTTTTTTTTGAAAAAATGATTATCCAAATAATAAATTCACAAGTTCTAATTTTAGTACCTCTTCATCATCAAGAGGAAAAGTGATGAAATATTTAGCACTCACAGCTCTCTTTGGAGTAGTTATTATCATTCCCATTATAAGATGAGGAAAAAACACTAAGAAAGATTAAATAAATTGCCTTAGGACACATAGCTAGACAGTGCAAACAGGATTCATACTTGTATCTGACTAAAAATGTGTGCTTTTACTTCCTTACGTTTTCTTCCAATTAATAATTATTAAAATTGTTTCTTACAAAGGATGCTGGGAAGATCCTATGGAAGCTACAAATAAACATAAGGTCCCTGCTTCCTATGGATTAACAGCAAATTTGCTAATATGATGATATAATCTTCAAACATGTAGAAGAGTTGCTGATCAAGATTTGAACTTTCCAGCAAAGTCTTCAAGTGAAGCTACTAAAGGAGCAGGCAAGAAACTCCTAGCTAGAGGAAGAGCACACTCACAACAGAGGAGGATGGAAAGCTTTTGCCTTCCTTTGAATCTTTACAGACACATGAAAAAAGCTCTTATATATAGTGGATGATAAATAGCTGTTGAATTAACAAGTATTAATAAAACAATTTGGCCGAAGGGAAGGTTTTACACAGAAAAAGATAAAATTGACCAGAGACATAAAGGGAGCTTGTAGAATGATTTCACTGTGAGACTATGGATTTTTCAACCTCACCCCCTCAAAATGGGGAGGTGACATAAGCAGGTAATAAAAGACAGAGTGGATATGTTGTCTAGAAGGGATTGGAAGGGAAAGATTGGTCAGTGACATTAGCCCAGGTATGAGATAATGAGTATCTGGGCCTGGATTGGCAGAGTGAAATGAAAATAATAATTTTTCCTGTTACATACTGAAAACCTATTTCAAGAATAAGTATGACAAATATATTCCAATAAAATGAATGTATCCCTATTAACAGATTTTTCTTACAATTCAAGATGAAGAAAAAAATACTGGTAGTAAGATGAATTTATTTAGATTTTACTAAATAAATTTTAAAGTAGCTGTACTGTTTGATTAACATTTATCAGTCATTTTGTTACCTGTCCATATGCTTTTACATATACGCTAACATGATCTGCTGACAAAATCTTAAGAGTCTACACTGAAAAAGGGCATTTGACTTCAATTAAGTTAACAAAGCACTTCCTCTTCCCATTTGAAGAAAAAAAATGCTAATAAAACTTTAGGCCAACAAGATTATCTTTTACCTCAGTATTTTGTGAAATTATAAGTTAAAAAAAATAAGGAAGATCTATTGACTTTATCCAACTTCTTTTTGCCTTGAAGGAAACAAATAAGGAAATCCGAGAATTGTAAAATCAACTGTTATTTAGACTGAATATAATTCAATCTCTAAGTGAGTATTTTGTTTTTAACCCTGGCCTCCTACTGGACTCAAAATAAGGCATATTGGTTACCTGCCAGTAGTCAAGTCTGACACCACAGTACAAGTGGCCTCTCACAGGCAACTATGGTAAATGAACACCCAAAAGTCATCCAGAGGTGCCCTTCCAAATCACTTGCAGCAATGCGTTATTTAATCTCCACGCAATGCTTTTGTGACATAGGTCAAGATCTCTTTGTAAGCAACCAGGTGGCTGAGTCAAGTGACACAAAAGTCAGGATTTTAGGGCTTCATTCAGCTACTCCATTTTCATCTCTGTTTATTAGACCAAAGCAGTAAGATAACCCAACTATGTTTTCAAAATGAATGATCATAAAAGATAGATTCTTGGCAGCAATAAAATTTTCAAACCAAAAATAAATAAAAAGATGTTTCATACAGCTGTAGAGTTTGAGTTTATAGAAAAGTATTTATTAACACAGTAACAACCTTAGCATTAAGGGCTTATATTTCTTAAAAGCTCCTCAGAGCTTGGAATACTCACCAATACACTATGGCAGATGGCATATAAATGGGCTTACTTACTACTTTGTTCATCTTCGGTTTTAAATTTATTTATTAATCCACAAAGGAAGTGAAGTGTTTTCCATGAGAAAAGTATAAAGACGGAGTTTAGAAATATAAAAAATGAAATAACACTAAACAAATTGTTGTCAAAAGCAAGGAAAAAAATGAGAAAACAGTGGATATTTCCACTTTTGATGTGGAAAAAGAGGAAATGCTGCTCATCTTCATCTATTAACCCCTGACTTACCTTTCCCCTTGTAGGTCAATTCTGAGTTTTAATATAAACGTCTATTGATGTAGTAGAGATAATGAGATTATCTATTTATCGGTATATATGGATTTGCATTACATTCAAAACATACTATCATTGGATATATTCATTTTTTAAAAATATCAATGTTTTATTTTAGAGACAGAGAAACACAAAAAAATTAACGAATAAAAATAGGGGCTCAGAAACAATGTCACACAATAATAGTGACACAGAAGACCCCAGGGAGCCATGTAGAATCTTTATCTATCTAAAGGCTACAGCTTAGTTAAGATAAATACTTGTCTTTGCTTCTTCCGAGCGCATACCTGAAGCAATAGACTGGGAAGCATCACAATATTGTGTGTGTGTGTTTTGTTTTGTTTTTTTTTGCAGTTTGTGTGTGTATGTGTGTTTTGTTTGGTTGGTTGGTTTCTCTTCTTCTTCTTCTTCTTCTTCTTCTTCTTCTTCTTCTTCTTCTTTTTGCTGTTTAATACCAGTGTGCCATCTGCACGGTCACTGAACTTTCTCATGCCTCAGGTTAGCCATATGGAAAATCAACATATTATATTATAAACTTTTAGTTTTCTACTATATCTAAGAATCAGAAAACATAGACTGAATTTAAAGAGACTTTTAGTTTCTCAAGTTGAATTCAGAGATTTTTCTCCTAGCTAATAAACTTTCAAGAAAAAAAATGCCAAATTCCAACATCAAAAGCAGTATCTAATCTTGTATGCATTGCTAAGTATCTCCCAGGAGAAATGTGAATGTATGTTTGGGGGAGTGTGTGTACATCTGTGGTATTTGTCTATATCTACTTTCACACAGGTATAAACTAATGGGACAGCATATTGAATACGATATGAGTATAAAATCTATACCTTATATAAATATTAAACATTATAATTCTATGGGATATCCTATTGGATTTGCAAAATGTATTAAGATATAAATCTCAGAACTCATCAAGATACAGCAGATCTAATTTGAAGGTGGTTAAAGTTATACATGCAAAATTGGCCTGGTCTTACTCTATAATAGATGGATTAAGTAAAGACAGGCTTATAACTGAAGAGTGTAGCCATCCTCATTGTGAATAGTATCTTTTTAAAGTTGAGTATCCGTGACTTGATGTATGTTGCATTTAAAGAAAGGTAAGCTATAGAGGCGCCTACCCATCATCTACTCTGAGTTTTATAGAGTTAGAGAATCTCAAGTGGTGCCAGGGCTTGGCCAGCAATCACAATAATTCCAGAATTAATTACTTGGGTTGGAAAGCCCAGAAATTCTATTAAGCCAGGAGTGAGACCGGCATGGGTCTTCTTGGCCACAACAGTATTCAAGGCAATACATTATATTATTTAAGAGAGAAGGTTGTGAGCCAGCTTGCCTTAGATTCAACACCAGCTCTGACACTTCCTACCCAAACAAACCGGACAAGTCATTTAATGTCTCTGTACCTTGATGTCCTCACTTCTGGAAAAAAAAAGGGGGGGAGGGTGACTATGGTCTTTGCCTCCTAGGGTTAAGATACTCAATATGCTTAGAAAAAGATATCCATAACACATAATCATATGTGATGGATCTCTGATGTCAATCTTTCCATTCAGCAGCCTCAAAAGACTCTGGACATACCTGAGAGCACATGATTAAAGCTTCTCTTTTTGGTGTTTCTTGTGCCTTTATCCACTTTCTACCTCTTTAAATCTATAGTTTTCTCTGCCAAGTTGAGACCTGATAACATTTCTAGGTTTTTATTTTTCTTCACTCACCATGAAGAGAATCACTTATTCAATATTGAATAAACACTGTGTGCCTGATACTCTTCTAGACACTCTGGACACATGAGTATTATATCAGATGGAGATACATGTTATGGAGAAAAATCATGCTGGGGAGTGTCAGTTCTTCAATCAGGTGACATTTGAGCAAAGACCTACGGGAAGAGAGTGAATACTCCAGGAGGATATTTAACCTGAGTATTTGAGGGGAGACTGACAGTAAGCACAAATACCCTGCAGCAGGATCATGCTTGCTGGATGGATAATCATAGAAGTCTATGTATCTGAGGCAAATTGAGGGAAGAAAAGAGATGAGATCATGCAACTCTGTTTAAGAAATGTGGCTTTCACTCTCAGGGCAGTATGAAACCTTTGAAGGGTTGGAGTAAAGAAGGGGCATAATCAAAACATAGTTTACCAAAAAAAAATGTGTGTTGCAAATAGATTGAAAGAGAGCAAGAGCCAACGTAATTAGAAAGCTCTTGCAAAAATTCAGGCAAGAAATGATCATGATGAAGAAAGAATTTGCATTCTGGATGTCTAGGCTTTGGGAACAGAGCCAATAGTGCTTGTTCACAGACTGGAAGTGGGTATGAGTGATGGAAGTTGTAGACAACTTCAATGGTTTTTGTGTATCTGGGAAGAAGGGGTTGACTTTTAATGAGCTGGTAAAATTATGGAATGGGTAGAGTTTAGGGAATCCGGGGTCATGCTAATTCGTTTAATTGTGAAGGGACTATTAGATATTTGGGTAGTAGGAGCAAGGAAGCAGTGAGGTAAATTGTCAAGGTGTGGTTACTCTGGGAGTGAGAGCACAGGGGTGGACTCACCATTACTGTGATATTTTGGATGTGCCCATTACTTCCATCATTAACAATGTATTGTTAGTCATTTCTCTCAATAAGTACATCTGTGCATGTTAGTATGACCATAAGTAATAAAAATACCTTCATTTCCACTCCACCCAGTGAGGTATTGGTAGAGCTGTAAGAGATCATCTCCATAAGCATGGTGAACAGCTGCACCAATTCTTAGGTACCATTTTTTTGCCACCTCTCTACAGTTAGACATTGTTTGCCTATGTGATCTCTTCGAATCCACAGCCTGTTGAACTCCAGTCTCAATACACAACAAGATGTGCAGGGTGATTACTGACTTCAAGATGAAGGAAAAAAGTGAAACAAAATAATTTACTACTTTGGACTATCCAGCTGAATCACAATAGTGATCCGCACATCTGAAGATAAGCATTTCAAATCATTTTAATTCCATGAGTCTGAATGAATGTTCCTCCCACTACTAGTTCTCACTTTTTTCCTCTAACCTACCCTTACTTTTAATGTTTTTTTTCTGGTCTGCTATAAGTAGATTTAACTACATGGAAATGGAATTTTACTTTCTCCTGAGAATTCTGATGATTTGTTAGCTGAGATGGTTTCATACTCTGTATTAATGTGCTTGTCATTACAGACTATAGGATAAAAGCATGTTTTCTTTTTTATTTAAAAGTTCTTTCTCAATGTAGACACAGATTCTCAGGCAATGCCTGCAAGGATTACAATTGCTTGTATATTTTCCCTTTTTGCAGTACCTGTTCTTTCTCTCATTTCATTCTATGCCACTTAGTTTTAATTAAGTATAATCACTTCTCACCAGGATGCTTCCTTTTATTCTAGAAAGCTGCCTCTAAATTCTTCAAATATTCAAAAGCCACTAAACATTTACTAATACAGTGGGATTCATTCTTTGGAATGTCTCTAAAACAATGCATGTTCTATGCAACAAATCAAAATATGCATACCACTGTCTCTGTATTTCCAAAGCTGTTTCTGATTACTGATAGAAATTCCCCTGTTCTTCATTAAAGGCTGAGATTCTTTTAAAATGCTTATTTACGGCTGCCTGGTCCACAGGGGCAGACTGTGGATTTAATCGCCTACAGCACCAAATCTCTTTTAACATTTGGCCAACTGAGCATTAGGTAACTTGTTGGCTGGGGGTGCCACATTCCTACTCAGTGCATAGATAAGGTAGCCACAATCCAGTATGCTTCATTTACTTTCAAGTGTTATTAACACTAATGAGCATTACATCCACACATGAAGAAAAGATACAGAATGAAGTGAGTCCTTCTCAGACTCATTAAGCTCGGCATTGTTTTATTTGGGGGACAAGTCTCTAATTTTAGAATGTTCTTTAAAGACAGATGAAAAAATACGCTGTAATTAATAGAAAGTATTGCTTCCTTTGTTTAATAGACAGCATGTATTCAGAGACAGCTGTAAGTTTTAAAATATATTTCCTGTACTATAATAGATAGCAAAAGGAGAAGATAATTAACTGTACTAAAATAGAAAGTAATTCATTAAATTACAATGAATTTTATTTTATCCCAAAATAAGTAAAACAGGCAGGTGTCCATATTAATTTCATATCTTCTTTTGTGACTGTGATCTACTTCAGAAGGTTCTCATTTAAGTTTAATTTTTATCACATGATTAATATGGTTATTTACTGTATGTGTTTATATGCTTTTAGCTCTGCATTCACACTATGAAATTTTTTTTGAAAAGTCTTTCCTCCTGGAAATGTCAGTTTCTTTTCTTTTTCTTTCTTTTTTTTTTTTTTTTTACCTTAAATCTAGAGTATGTTTTCAAGGTCTCTTCTAAAATGATAACCTTCATATGAGTCACAGGAGTTTAAGAACATCTCTGGATTAGTCTGGCTTCAGTGAGGTTAAAGGCAGCAACAGTATGCCCACAAAAAGATACGATAAGCAGTTATAATGGGTATCACTCAACACAACACCAAATATAAATCAAAACTAACAAATGCCCTCCCCCACAAATCCTCTCAAGTTAAGTTCCTCGAATTTAATTATTATAGCAAATGGTAATATAACAAGAGTGTCTACTGTCAGGGAAAAAATTTTTGAGACAGATGTGAACCATACAAAGCGTATGTAAAACACGTGTGATCCAGAGCAAGGTCATAGGACCCACTGAAAGAACACATGTGGAATACATGAACCACATGTGGACACATGTTGCAAAATCATATGTTTCTGTTTATTACCAAGGCTCATATCATATTCTAAAGAAATCAGGGGCTCTTAAATAAACTTTGTACTTCTTAAAGTAAATGGATACCTTTTTGTTTAAAATCCACTGGTGGAGGCAGACAAGGGCCCTCAAATCTAATACTGGGCTTGAAAGTACTCAAAACCCTGTTTCACTCCTGTTTTCCTATCCCAGGGTGATTCAGTTGATTATTCTAAGGGAATAAAGATTTCTCCCTTGCCCACAGCTAATTCCTTGAGGATGCCATAGCTTATCATGAAACCTAAGCAAACAGAGCTTTAGTGTGTGAATTAGGAGAAACTGTGGCTTCAATGGGCTTTTTATTTCCTAAAACTCAAATTAGCAAGACACTGATGCCTTATCTTGTGTATCTGGAATAAAATTAAAATCTCCCATACTTATAGAAAATCACTGAAATGTAAAAATCTAATGAGAATATTTACTTTATATTTTCTGGCAATAAGATATTTATAGAACTTTAAATGCTTAATAAAGATGTATATACATGGAAATAGGCACAAATATGTTACAGTCCTTTGCCCTTATTTTCCAGGACTTAGTGACAGTGACAGTGCCTTATACATAGGTATTAATTTAATTATAATTTAAACCCTTTAGAAATGCAGTACACCTAGAATTAGGGAAGGCAACTACATGTTATTTATAGAAAGAAGCAAAGGTATAATAAAAAAATGAAGGAAGTAAAAATTTGGCTCTCCTAGCTGTGAAACTTGTGACTTCAAACAAATAATACATGTTCCTTGAGTCTTCGGTTTTTGCATAAAGAAACCTTCCCAACTTAATAGGTTTGTAAATTTCATGAACTATTATATGTGAAATCCTATTGTAAACAGAAATGCATTACGTGTACATGTGTTAGTTCTTTCCATTCACAATTTACACATGAGAAACACTGAGATTCAGAAAGGTAAGTCAATTGTCACATGACCAATAATTAGTAAGACTAAAATGAGAAGATAGATATTTTTGCTTAAGGTTCCTCCATCATCTACCAAAAGGTGAAATGAACAGAGTTTGTTTCTCCTTAATGGGACATTCTTTCTGACCCTAACTCAACAGACACATATTGATGACACATATAATCATTGTTATAATAATCGCACATTCACATTTATAGGATTTTACATTTTCCAATGTAAAGCATGATCCAAGAAGCATTTGTGTCTCCCACTTTTTATGGCAGGTAAGCAGGTAAATTGCCTCCTTTCTATAGATTAGTAAACTAAGGTTGTGAGGACATGATGAATAGTTTGCTTAAATTCATATATTAAGAAGCCAAACTAATAATCTAATTGGACAGATGAAAGTCTAAGTCCAGTAATTATTTGCTACTAAATTAAAATACTTCAATATATGACTTCACGCTCTCAATATCATGTATCTGAATACCCATATCCAGAAAAATATTTCTAATAATGCCGTTCTTCAAAATGAGGGTATGATGGAAGAAAAGCACGACATTAGGGGTAAAAACCTTAGCACTGAAAGGAATGGGAAGACTTTCCTTTGTTACTGTTCTCGACAAAGTGCAGTAAGACTATCCAGCACTTCCTGGGAAGATAGAGTCCAAGCTACTTACTATGAATGTATGTCTCATCTATTATTTCTTGTTCCTTTTGAAAGTATCCTTCTGTTATATCTCAAGATTTTAAAACTATTTTTCTTAGAGATACACTTTTTTGACCAAAATTTCTTTGTTAGTATGACTTCCCCCTTTTAACACTGCTCACTGCCATTCATACTCCAAGACAAAATTGTAATATCGCTTTTGTAAATCCTTCTTGGACTGTCCTAGACAGAGTTAATTCCATCATTTCCTTATACTTGTCACATTCTGTTACTATTTATCTATTAGCAAGTTTGTCTTTTATCTCTACTAATCGGAAAATACCTCGAGCAGAATCATTATTTTTATGACTTTGTACCCATTATGCTTCCTAAATTACTTAAAATGGTAATCATGGGACCCCTGGTTGGTCCAGTTTGTAGAGCATGATACTCTTGATCTCAGAGGCAAGAGTTTGAGCCCCACGTTGGAGGTAGAGTTTACTTAAAATAAACAAATAAATAAAGTGATAATTAGGAGGAAGTATACAATGAAGAATGATTGAACAAATCTTATGTTGTTACTTTTCCTTTTTGGTATTAGTTGACTTAGAAGCCCACAAGCTCAGTTCAGGTGCTAGGTAGGGACTAGCCCCATAGAGTACTAAACAACTTCCACCCTAAAAGAAAATAATTCAAATAACCAAGCTGCTAGATATTTGTTCATTCCTCTTAGGTTATCTACTTATGAAACATCTCTTTAAATGAGTAGTTAGAAAAGTTGTCTGACTCTTCTTTTAGATGATTATATGTTACACATGATATAATCTTCATGAGGCACTCTCCCTGCCCGCCACCATGATACTGGAAAGAATACTGATGCCAGGCTAATGTAGAGAACTATAGACAATATCACTGCATTGGGTCTGGAATTATTTTTCTGGACTTTGACAAAAGATTATGTACACACTTTCATCATACCCTGCATCTCCGTTGGAAATACACAAAAAGAGTAATATTTTGTTGTTTCAATTTGCCACAACCCATTGACATTCCTCTATTAGAGATGTGGAGCTGGAAATGTGAGTCTCACCCCTTTCGTCTCATCTTAATGAGCCATGAGGAATGAGAACCACTCAGCATTTTGGCTGTATGCTTCCTACCATGTGTAAGGCAGACACTGTGTCAGCCAGTCTTCCAAAGGGTACGCTGATCTTGCATGCTTTCACATTTGATCAATGCAATTTTGACAGTCTGCTACTCAGTTTCTTCCAAAGTTGGGTCTTACACCTTCAAATAGAAATAAAGTTTCCACCTCAATTTGAACTGATTGTTCGATTCCACTTCTCCCACCTAAACATCTCCCTGTAATAATCCATGTACCTCCGCATGACCACAAATATGACAAATATATTTTAAAACCCCCTTTTGTGCACAAGAGGAAGTATAAGCTACTTTTGCATACAGGTATGTTTTATTCAGTTTAGACCCACCCTACCTCCTTACACTTACCTTTAGCTATTTTTTTTCCTATCCCCTCTTACTCACTGTTATTTTACAACCACATGAAGTTCTTACGGTTTTTGAAATATGATTTCTACTTGATTATCTTGGCTTGTCCTATCTCTACCTCTGCCTGTAATAATCCTCACTGATCCTTCAATACTTAACTGAAATATCATCTATTTTAAGAATCTCTTTCTTTTTGTGTACTACTTCTTTGGGAGAAACTGTCACATTGTAGAACAATTATTTGCTTATGTATCCTATTTGGCATTAGACTGGAGAATTTCTCAAGGTAAGGAATTATTTCATATGCAAATTTCATATACTTTTTTCTGTACCCAGTCATTAAATAGTATATGGTAAGAGCTTGAAAGATTAAAGGAAGCCATGCAGGGAAGGAATGGTCGATCCTCTATGAAAAGGAACAGTTATTGCACCCATCCCAAAATATGCTTTGCATGACAATTAGCAATTTGTCATTCTTAATCCCCCAAAATTCATTTTTAGTTAAGGATGCCCCTGAAGATAAAGGCTATATCATGGATTCTAAATAAATCAATTTAGATTTTTTTAGAGCATTGTGTTTGGGGAAGAGGGGATTCAGGTACAGAATGATCCTTAACTTTTGTTTCTTTATAATATGATCACCTCCCAATGCTGGACCAACTATTAAAAGCAAGTGATACTTGCACTTACCTTTTTTCTTTGTGTATATCATTATCAAAGACAATTTGCCACTGAATTTTGGTTTCCATTAATAAGCAAGGGCCCATGAACCCATCTTGGGATGATATCAGCCAAACATACCATAATTGGCATCACATCTAATAAAATATGAAACTGTATCACATATCCAATAAAATACATAAAAACTGTCTACAATCTACAAGGTGCCCTGAAAAATAGTGACTCACTGAAAAGCTGTGAGATCCTAATTAGTAAGGGAAAATCCTGAAGAGCATTCATGTATAATCAGAGCTTTATTTTTGTTATAGTTTTCTGATGATCTTAATGCTAAGAAGAGTGTGCATGTTAAGAAGTTTTGATCTCTGAGCAACTTTCAAAGGTAGGACTGTTTTCCAAAACAGATAGGATAGGGCAGTACAGTCTCCATACTCTGTGTTATTCCTTAAGAGAACTTTCCACTGTGCCCCTAGTGTACACACACACACACACACACACACACACACACACACACGCTCCTTAAGACATTCCTCTTATTCTGAAAGTCACTCAGAGGTTTTAATCTAAGCCAAATAGTGTAAGTGCATTTTTTAAAATCTCAAAGGCCCAGGGAAGAAGTGACATTTAGCCTCTGAAAGAATGAATGAATTTATGTTCCAGAGACAGTTTTGCTAGGAGAAGGGCCAAGAAAGTGCGTTATAGAGAAGAGGAAAGGGCAAGTGAGAAGTAACCCTATGCACTTCTGTGTAGATCAAGTAACACTTCGCCTTTGTCAGTTTTGCCATTGGCAGAAGCAGACTCTCCTCTGTCTAAAACTATCAAACCTCAGAATTAATGAGAGCACGGACAACATCACAGTCAAAAGGCTTTTTTTCCTAAATCTTCCCAGCAGGAAGCTAGGAGGTAATAATTTTAATACTAGTCCCCCAGGTGTCACAGAATTGAAGCTTCCTTCAATGTGTGATTCTTCCTCCTCTGGTGACTAACTGCTCCTTTCTTGGACTCACAACAAATTCTATATGGGCCTTCCATTACTAACAAACTGAGGCATTTTTTAATGATAAAAAATCCCGTTTAAATATTTGTCTGTTGAACCCCATACCATGCCCCAGTACGATAGCATTTCCATTTTAAGTCAAGCAAGTATTGCTGGCATGTGAGAAAAGTTGTATTTTCATGATGACCTATAAAACAATTTACTGTGAGTCATCATGGGATACAGGGCAAAGATCATGGAAGAATTATTTATTATAGGGGCAATATATTGGTTTTAATTTTTGTTCTGATTGTGGTTCTCTGATAGGACACTTCACTGAAGCACATCTAAGAATGCCTATGCTAAGGTTTTCATTTAGTATCTTTTCATTAGGAGAGTATAAGTATAAATAAGTATTTACCTATTAACAATTTTACAAAGATAAGTGAACATGGGAACACACTGTTTTAAAACAATTTGTGGCAGAAAAAGTTGTGCTTACTCTGTTCAAGGAGCTTAGTCCATTTGGTCTATCTATCTCAAAAGAAAATGTATGTTTTAGGGTATTTTGAAACTGTGTCCAGACATTCCCTGGTGTGTTTTTTTTTATATTTTCTTTCAAAACTATATATAAAAATCATTGTATGTCTTAATTTCTTTAGAACTTTTTTGTGATAAAATACCAAAGACTTTTAAAACAACTCTGAACTCCTTTTTTCTTTCACTCTCTCTCTCTCTCACACACACACACACAATTGATAGTATAAACTTATTGATTTTGAAATCTAGTCTATTATAAATCAAAGCGCACTGAACTGTGTAGAAAAAGCTGCATGTGCACCTAACCATTCCTCAAATAGGAGACATTCTTTTTCCCAAAGCTTTCTGCATTATATTGTGAGATAAATAAACAAAACATTTAAGTCACTTAGACCATATTTTGTCTCCTATCTATATTTTGCATATATTCTTTCAACTTGTATTCCTAAAACTAGGAAGTACTCGATTATGAAGGTGCTGCTTAATTTAGTGGCATTGCCTTTTAATAATCGGTAGTCTTTTCAAAAGGATTTTCATTGGCTCAAAAATTAAAATTGAGGCTTGTTCTCTCAGAACATACTGGAGTATCTCTGATGCTTGTGTGCATACCTGAACCTTTATAATGTCAAGAGGATGTGCACATAAGCAATAGCCAAGAACCTTTATCTTGATGCTACTATGGCTTTGTTTGAAAGCATTCTCATGTGAGAGATTGTAAGAATTATTTCCAGCACAGTGCATGGGAATTAGGCACATAATTCTGACTACAATAGTGGGAGTGGCGAGTTTACTTCCACCCACACATCCTTATTAGCTGAAAGCATCATTTCCAAACTGCAAGACTTCAAAATCCTGGTTCCAGCAGCAATGCTGTCTGCCAGCATCCCATAAAGCTTTATTTCCCCAAGGTTTCCACAATATGACATATTTGGATCATGTTCAGTTCCTACCTTCCCCTGTGTGCATTCATTTCGTGTATTTTTATTGTTCTCTTAATTATCTGCACATAGATATTAATTCCAGAATGTACAAATAGGCTCCATTGTGATTTCTCCACCACACTTTATATGATAACATCACTTATGAATGCTATTTACAAGTTTCCAGGCAGACGTGTGGTTGATCTAAATTTGCGGGACAGCAGCATTCAGATATCTGCTTTCAATTTATGTGCATGTTTTCCCCTGTTATTTTCCCTTTTTTTATGGCTGTATTAATTGTTACCAGAAGTCTCTATGAAATGAATGAGCAAACCAACAATGGAATGTAGCAGATTAGAAATTATTGTTTTGCCCCATCTGTGAAACGTGTCAATGCAGCCTAATCCTTATGTCTTAGGAACATTCATGGAATGTTACACCACTTGATTCTCAGCATGTGGGCACTAGCTGACCAACAAGACATGAACTGTCCTAAAGTTGATGCTTTTATCGACCCATTTGACACTTATGATACTTGCAGAAATGATGAAGCGAAAACGAACCCATCACTAAGGGAAACAGGACATGTGGGAATTGGTATGTTGCAGCTCACTAAGTCTTAAGGCATTAAGGCTAAGGATTAATCCAAAGAGTCTGTGGCTGGCATCAAAGCTATAGACTAGCAGCATGCCTCAGTGAGTTAAGCAGCAGAATGGGGAGCAAAGGGCCCTGTGGTCTAATCCCCAAGTATCGACTTACTATTTGGTCAGGTTTATTTCTGTAAATGTCTTTTGATACAATGCAATATATTCTTCCTTTTAAAAAGAAGGCTTTAAAAAAGTATAAATAAAATTAATAATTACTTAAACATTGTTTAAAAGGATATGAATAAAACCATAATTTGTAAACATGTAACTCTTGTGAATCTAGGCCAGAAGACTCTAGCCAAATTACAGTGGGATGGACACTGAGGATTTGAATAATCCATTAAAGAATATGTCATGGGTCTTTAGATTGAGATTAAAGTGTAACGTGATCTAGTCAATCAACAAAGAACAGGACAAGAAAATGCCGCCAACCCCTTCCCAGTGCAATATTATTGCTGCCGTCACCTCTGTAAACAGTTCAGATGGACACATAACTTCCATTGACCTAGAAAATAGAAGTAATAACCAGTCCTTTCTCTCTCCCTCTTTCTCTCTCTGTCTCTTTTTTATACTTTACCAGTTGTTCTCATAGACTCCACACAATCCAATTTAGTCAGAGTCTTCAGAGGTGTGGTCCAGCCATAAGTATTTCTAAAAACGCCCCAAGTGGGACACTTGGGAGGCTCAGTCAGTTAAGCGTCTGCCTTCGGCTTAGGTCATGATTCCAGAGTCCTGGGATAGATTCCCGCATTGAGATCCCTCATCAGTAGGGAGTTTGTTTCTCCCTCTACCCCTCCCCTCTACTCATGATCTCTCTCTCTCTCTCTTGCTCTCTCTTTCTTTCAAAAATAAAATAAAATATTGTTTAAAATAAAAATAAATAATTAAAAACACCCCAAGTGACACAAATGAGTATCCAATATTGAGAGCATTTTAGAAGCACTAATCAACTACTTAGTGTAAATAGCAGTACAAAGTATGGTGTGAGTGTATATGTATCTATGACCGATTCCCAGAGTAGGTTACTAGCTCCCAAATAATAACTTATCCCATAGTAATATTAAACAGTCACTGTCAACTCCTTAGTAAGAATGCTATGCTTGACTTGCTTTGTTTTTTATTTTTTGGTTTTGGCCTTCTTTCCTTCTTTCTCCTTTTCTTTCTAGACCAAATCAGAGATAGAACCCTTTATACGTTTAAAAAAAAAAATTTAAAAAGCCAGCTTGATTGACAATGCTATGTTGACATGTACATTTATTTGACAGGGAAATGTTTCTGCATCATGTTACTAAGTGACAAAGGGTTGTCAGCATGGGACAACCTCCTTTTGTCCCTTCATGGGATACAACCCTCAATACCCATCTATATCAACTGCTGTTTTCATTCACTCTTAAAAGGAAGAGTCCTTTCTTTCCTGCCTCTGTCCATACAGGTTAGTAGAGGGTTGCATTCACTCAGAACACAAAATAAACGTATGTAACACAACAAGCAGAAATAAATGATGGCTGCTAGTCTTTATCCTCATGCACATTCCAACAAGCATTCACTTAAGAAATATTTAAGAAATATTTCCTAAGTGCACATTATGTGCATAAGACAAGATCATGCTGAATTCCTTTAAGTGGCTCCATAACTTTATACTTAGTTATTCTGGGTCCATGGAAAGTAGATGGCAAGACAGGATTAGACTTGCAGGATATTAATTAGTGGAAGGAGCATGAAAAGGTAAGGGGAACCTTCAGAGCATGATTCGAATCTGATACCCATAGAAAGAGAGAAATGGAAGGAAGATTGCATAGAAAAGTCTCAGACTACATCACAGTTCCAAGAAAAGTTTGTCGAGGCCAATGGGCCAACCTTCAGCCAAAGTCACCTGTTGGAGCAAAAATTCCATTTCACAGGAATGGCTTGCTCTGCTGTCCGCAGCAGGCTCTGTCTTGGGCTGAGAGCAACCTGCAGAAAGTGAGGCAGTAGCTGGAGCCACCAGCCAATTTCACTCTTTCTAGTAGGAGATCTGATATCATGTTTTCAAAGCTACCCCACTCCATCCTTTGTGATACACACATTTACTTCTGCATGATATTTAGGGGATATTAGGGGAACAGTTCTTCCATAGAGAACCTTCAAAGTGAAAAATCAGGGGTGCCTGGGTGGCTCTGTCAGGAAAGCATCCAATTTTTAGTTTCAAATTAGGTCATGATCTCAGGGTCCTGAGATCGAGCCCCACATTGGGCTTGGCGCTCAGCATAGAGTCTGCTTGTCCCTTTCCCTCTGCTCCTTCCCTCACTCTCTCTCTTTCACACATAAATAAATAAAAATAAATTAATAATTTCAAAAACTGGGAGGTTATGAGGTAAACAACAGCCCCTCTCTCTACAAATGGTCTCAGAGCCACAGCTGGTACTTGTCCTTGCCCATCTCTAGTATCAATTCTAAATACTCCCGACCTGGTAAGATGGGCCAGATGTTACCTGAATGCACTGAAGTTGTGCTGCTGGAAAGGAACTTGGAAATTATAAGACTTGGAGATAACACAGTGTGGCTGGCATATTTGTTGGTTCACCCCTTTGGGTGATGGGAGGAAGAGAGGGAGAGAGATAAGAAACTTGCACTTTGCTGTATAAACAATCCTGTCTATGCTACTCTGGACTGTAATCAAATGGCTCTGGGGGAGAGAAGAAAGGGGCCTCCAGAATTATTAGATTAAAATGTAAGCAAATGGTGTTTGAGCAATGCACAATCTCTAAATTCCAAGGCATACCTGCCATCCAATTACCCTTTACATAGATTTCTAGTAGTATTTACTCAGAAAGCTCTGACTTTGCAAAAAGATGAAAATACTCATGGAGGCTTGTTTCCCACTATCACTTCAAAAGGTCTAGGCAGTGTGACTCAAACACTCATTCTAGAGGTTCTGAGTTCTTGTCAATTATACAGGTGTCAGGACATTTCTCCTAAGCATGTTTGTTCACTATTAACAATGGGGCCAGGGAGTATATCATCTCAAGTATATCCTCTGGGTTTCACACTGGTTCCTTCTTGATTGCATTTTGTAGAAACAGTCCTAATTGTTCCTGCTGATCAAGATTGATTATCTCTACCATGACAGTGACTTCTCTTCACACCTGTTGGTCATCCCCTGGCATTACTGGGGACATGTCTCATATAAAGTATACACTCTGATTTAATGTCTATACTACATCATGGAGGATAGTATCCTGATCTTTCAGAGGTTGCCTCCAAGCTAGTGATTTGTTAGTGCCTTTAAAAGGCTACTCAACTACTCTCTGAAGCCAGATACATCTGGCTAGTGTACTATGTGATGTGACCAGTGGGTTCGAGTCATGGATCCAATCTGTACCTCCTTCACTGTCAAGGGAGTCTTCTGGGCAGATGGTATGTTGTATGGTGTTGACATTGAATAATTATGCTGGGTAGTTGTGCTGGGACTCTGAGGGCAGGAAAGTAAAATTCATACTTAAAGTACCTATCGCTGTGAGAATGGACAGCTGGCCCTCTGGGGATGTGAGGGATTGTTTGCAGTCAACAGCAGCCTGTTGCACTTTTATAGGAACAGAGCTATATCAAAGGTTTAGCATCGGCCATCATTCTTTCCATGCCTTTAGAAGCTTCTCTGGCAGTAAATATCAAGCACCACTAAAGTCCAATTCTAGAGTGTTTTTTTTTTCCTTAACTCTTACTGGTACCTTCTAGCTAATTTTTGAAATCTCTCCAGTATATAATCTCTTTTCATTTTTATCAGACCCTGCATATCCCCAAGCAAGTTAACTGTAATTGGCACCTTTGAGTCGGGAAACAAAAAAGAGGAAGCTACTGAAATGCCAAATGTTGCCCTGTGGAGTAGAGGTGTTTGCAGCATCTTCCAGAACCAGGACAAGTGCTAGTTCTTGAGGAAAAAAAAATGAGATCTTTTTATAAATTTAGAGGGTTCAGGAATCTGCAGAGCCACTTCAGAGGCATACCTCCAGAAGTTACCATCCCTACTTTCAGGTTCAAAGGTGTTCAGGTCTTCCCTGGGGAGATTCAAATGTCTCCTGATTTCCTCTATCTCAGATCTTTGGTCTATTGCCCGGCTTTTACTGTGAGAGATAAATATATTTTTTGTAGATTGCTGAAATAGTCTTTTACTCCTTGCTAATTGCCCTTGGTTTCTCCTTACTCCTCTGTAAGTAGTCAATACAGATTAGCAGCAACCAGCAAGCAACTCTGCTCTATTTATAAGTATAGCTCCCATCATATATTACAAATTCCTAAATCAATCACAATTTCAAGGATATGTCCCTCCAATCGGATATTTTCCCAGGTCTTAAACAGGAAAATCTGCAGTTAACTAGGTGGCCATCTTGTGTTAAAAATGGTCTATGGCCCAGTTACCACTCAGCATGATGTACTTTTCACCAGCATGGTAGAGAGTGAATTGATCTCAGATACTCACTGCCACCAGTTGTCTTGAACTACTCTAGTTACCATTCATAATGGCTTGGGTTCTCCAAGATACAAGACGAAATGGAATTAGTGATGAAAGTGAGTGGGGGGGGGTTGGGTGGTTGTTGGCGGAGAAGCAAGAGAAAGGAAAGAGATTCTTGGGTTTATTATATAAATACAGATCTTGCATAAGAAAAGAATGATGGAATGAAGATTATTGCAGAGGAATGAAATAAGTATAGTGTGGAGGGGGGAGAGAAAGAAAGAAGAAAGAAGAAAAGAAAGAAAGAAAGAAAAAAAAGAAAGAAAGAAAGAAAGAAAGAAAGAAAGAAAGAAAGAAAGAAAAGAAAGAAAGAAAGAAGAAAGAAAGAGAAAGAAAGAAAGAAGAAAGAAAGAAAGAAAGAAAGAAAGAAAGAAAGAAAGAAAGGCACTGTTTAGCATCAATAATTTAATCTCATGAATCCTAATAAATTAAAAGTTGAGATGGAGAGAGTAGTTTGAAAATACAAAAATAACATTATAGTTTGTTTAAGATTATTTTTTTTGGTCCTATAAATTGTTTATGTATAAAACTCTAGAATAAACTGTCTTTTTAGATCCTTTACTGCAGGAATCAGGCTATATCTTTTGATAAATATATTTTCAGAGTAAAAAAATATGGAAGCATTACCTTTAAATTTCTGATCTTAACAATAACATTTTGAGCAGCTATAAGTAGAATATATCCAATACTTCTGCTTTAAGGCAGAAAACGTGTGCCAATACTTTCATTACTCCAAATAACATAAATAAATTTAGATCACCACAGTGTAATGTGAATTAATTACCTGTGATCCAGAGAAGAGTATGGAAGTCTTTGAAAAACTAGTAATACCAGAAAATTCTCTTTATAAAAAACACACACACGCATATGTGTATATATGATGTTGTTAAGTAAAATTTCTATTTAAAATAAGAGCATTGATTCACGAAAACCTTGCAAAATATATATATGTAAAGTTTTTATGAAAGGAAAGCCACAAAACCTTTTCAGTCCTAGAAAAAGACAGAACAGATGCAAAATTCAAAAGTTTCAGGTATGTAAATGAAAACAGCCAAGCTAAAAGGGGAAAAAAAAAGGAAACCAGTTAAAAGTATCTTCTCAAACATTCTAGGGTGCCCTAGGATGAACCATTTAGAAATCCAAGATCAGAGCAGATCTCTGAATGTAGATCAAGTTTTATCAAAGCTGACTACTTGGTCTGCAAGTGGAACAAAAGACATAGTTTAACAAATGCAGAAATAATGAGGGTTTCACATTTCTAACCGAGGCACCAAAAGATATACTTGAGTCTAAAATTTCAAAGCATGGGAGTTCACAACTGAAATGGTACCATTGCCACATAGAATTTCTGCATACCACAGGCAGGACCTGTAAAAGCAAAAATTTCTGTCACATCCTTTTTGCATTTCTATAATAAGAAGAGGGTGCATGTTAAATCTAACCTATGAGAAATTTGCAAATTTCAGTCTTTATGTTGATTGACCAAAGAAGCCTGTTTATTCTGTAGAAAATTAAGCACATTACTCTCCTGCAGATTCTCAAGATGCTGAAGCTCCAAATACTGGCACCAGTCATCAGAGGACCATATTTCAAAGTTGCAAATTTGAACTTGTGTCTTGGGTGATGCTAACCCTTCACAAAATATGAAAATGTAAATAATGAATTAAATAAATAAAATATGCAATGTTTTTTTTCTTTATGAGATCCTAAAAGTAACTTCATTCTCTTCCTTGTTTATTCTCATTAGGAGCATGGCAAATGGAATGATATCTAGATCATCATGAATTTGTATCCTTGATCTTCCATTTGTTAGCAAGGTGACCTGATCCATGTAAATCTCAGTTTACACACATTAAAACTAAGAATACTAATATTACCTCCCTTGCAGTGCTACTGTGAAATTAAAAGGCGATAATACGACTAATCTGTAATGGCTTACTGGATGCTTAAAAAAACGTAATCTTTGTTATATTGTTGTCAATGTCTTTACACTGAGAATGTAGTATTTAAAAATACACCTGAAACTAGTGTGACTGCATATGTTAAATATACTTCAATTTTAAGATTATTTATTTATTTATTTGACAGAGCCAAGGAAAGCCAGAGAGCACAAGTGGGAGCAGGAGTGCTAGAGGGAGGGGGAGAAGCAGGTTTCCAGCAGAGCAGAGAGCTCTGGGGTGGCGGGGGGGGGGGGGGGGTTCCACCCCAGGACCTCCGGATCGCAGTCTAAGCTGAAGGCAGATGCTCAACCGACTGAGCCACCCAGGCACCTCTATGCTTCAATTTTAAAAGGGAGAGCATGAACATAGCAATGTGAATGTTCAGAGGATCACAGAATAAATTCTGCATTAAATGAATATACATTGTCAAAGATATTCCTTATATGCAGTTATCTCTTAATTGCTGAAATGACTGGGTTTTTCCAAAGATTTAAAGCAATAATTGTTCAATACTAATGCAAATAAGAGCTAGTAAAACATGGATTTGAGGTCTGACTGGATGGAGGAGGTGAGTGCTAAAGGGACTTGGAATAACTAAGATAAGGTAGGCAGATTTCTTCTGACAGGGGAAGAAAACTTGATTTTCCTGACAAGAGATGTCCATTGGACTATGGAAAGGAGGGGATGGAAATATTCCAACTGATTAAAATTCACTAAAAACCTTTAACCACAAAACTGTAGATGTTGATCTTGAAATTGTACTGTCATTCAAAATATGCAGGATTAAATTTTAGGTGTGTCTCATGAATATATTTGCCCTGTGGCTAGAAAACTTCAAAAATTTTTATGGGGCCAAACATAAAAGTTCTCTACTTCTTTAAGCGTGCTTGCAACTGACATTGTCGGCTTGGATTTACTTGCAATTTTCCTTCTGGAAACTCCTTAGTGCAGTCAGCAGCAGCTCGCTTACACCCCAGTTCTCATTCCCACCCGTAATATTTTATTGCTTTTGCTGCTCGGTCTCCCAGACAGTATTCCATGGGCACTTTACAGTAGCAGATAATTGAAGTTAAGTGTATTGTCACTGCGTCACATGGCCTATCAGCGTATCATTCTCCACTGCCAATGATGTCATCCCTGATTTTAAATATAAACACGCTGGATAATAAATCCCAGAATTCTATCTTTATAATTGACTTCATGGAACCACTTATGATAATAAAATTCTCAGTCTGTGTTTGGTGAGGATGACAGTAACCATTGTAGATATTTCAAGTGGAAGGAGATTGAATACAGAAGAGATTTTTTTTTAAGCAAAATCAATGACATTTCAAGATTCTAGAAAACTGCTGAGAGCTCGCAGATTTGCCACTAACGTTTGGGGAGCTGTGAGGTCACATGAACCACAAGAAACTTTTGGCAATGGACACATCTGGCTCCAGACATGAGGCAGAAGGTTTGCAAGAAAACTACTGGAGATTGCAACAATAATTTTGTGCCTGATAAAGCTCATGTTTTGCTCACTGCTACTGGAGGAATTCTAATAAGGCTTCGGTCACCTTCCTCCTAATTTTTACATTAGTGTCTCTAATTTTCAGACTCTAAACCTGACCCTCTTCTTACAGATTATAGGAAAAAAAGTTCCTGGACTTCCAGCTGAGAGAGCATAAAAAGCGGGAAGGTAGTGCTGAGAAGCCTCCGACAACCTCATCTTCAATTGTAGTGTATAATTTCTAGTGTGATGTAGTTACTCATGGGGTGGATGAAGACTTGCTTGCTTATGACAGATCTGTATGACATTAAGAAAAATTAGGATCTTCTCCCAGCCTTAGGTTTCCAAGTAGCACTTAATGTATCTAAACAACAAAAATTCAGTTTTTTCTTTTTTTAGGAAGATACTTAGAATTACAGAATGGGGGATGCCTGGGTGGCTCACTGGTTGAGCATCTGCCTCTGGCTCAAGGCATGATCCTGAGAGTCCCACATCCAGCTCCCTGCAAGGAGCCTGCTTCTCCATCTGCCTATGTGTCTGCCTCTGTCTGTCTCTCATGAATAAATATATAAATCTTTAAAAAAAAGAATTACAGAATGAAAATATACTGGAAAGGTAAGATAGTGGAAGCACACAGATTGCTGAAAAGACTATTTTCTAGATTCTGGGGGGGCGGGGGGAGATGATGAAGGTTAAATTAAATGAAATGACAACAGAGTTCAAAAGAAGGAATAGATAGAAGAGGCATTTTAACATAACACTAACTTGAATTGGTGAGTAACTGAATGAGGGGAACCTTGGTTCCTCTCCTTTCCTATACCACCTTCTCCTTTTCCAAACCAACCCTCCATTTAATTGATTACTGTTTGGCTAAATTGTCTTCCTGTTTCTCAAACACATTCCATATATATTTCCATACAGCCACTGTCAATGTAGACTCTCTCATCATTTCCCACAAGGATAACTGAGACAGGTCCTAACAAAACAAACAAGCAAACAAATTACTCTTCTAAACAAAATCCTTCAACAATTCCACACGGTCTAAAGGAAAAATTCCAAACTCCTTCATAGAATCAGATACATACTTGATACGTTTATCAGAGCAGGAGCCTGGCCTCCTTAAGTTGTGGGTATCATTTTTCCCCCTTTTTTAGAGCAAACTTCTCCTAAATTCCATATAATTGTGGTAAATATTGCCAATTATGGTGTGGTAGGGGAAGTTTGCTATGTAAGAAATGGAGCCAATCATATCACTTCCCTCAGAGATATATCTAGATATTGGCATATGGCCCACCTAGAGCCAATCAATGACCCTACCTAATGTTTTTTTAGTTGGAATTTCTGGGGAACATTCTGAGATTCAGGGATGGAATAGAGTGAACACCTGTGGTCTTGATCTTGACCGTATGGTAAAGCCATTCTGCATTTTGAAAAGATAAAGCAAAAATACAAGAAACACTAGATAAGAAAGATGAAAATTCTGCCTGTAGTTCAAACTGAATCTGTGTCCTTGTCTTTTTCAAGATTTGGACTAGAACAAAGTCTCATTATTTAAGATTGAATTAAAATTCTACATCATACTACCAAAAAGAATGAACAAATGAAACAAAGAAGGAAAGAAAGAAGGAAAGAGAAAGAAAACACATGCTTAATACTATTATGCAAAAGAACATTGGTGATGATACACCTGTGTGGCTCAGTGGTTGAGAATCTGCTTTTGCCTCAGGGCATGATCCCAGGGTCCTAGGATCTAGTCCCGTGTCAGGCTCCCCACAGGCCTGCTTCTCCCTCTGCCATTATCTCTGCCTCTCTCTGTGTGTTCTCATAAGTGAATAAATAAAATCTTAAAAAAAAAGAACCTTAGTGACCTGGATATGCAGTTTCATGTTTTTTTCCTGACTTCATGTATGTTGCCCCCTTTATCTGGACTGTTCTTTCTGTTCCCCTTATCCCTGTATCTGGATTCCTTCTACATTCCTATCACAACTGTGTTCAAATCTCACCTTCCCACTTATTTTCTCTGACCTTTGTTTCTAAACAGATTTCCTATGTATATTTCCATCACAATCTTTACCATATATATTATAACTTACACACATTTACATATGAATTCTCCATACCACTGGGAACCCTTTGAATGGAAGACTCATTTTTTTTTCCATATCTTCAAGGAGACTATTTCAGCAAAGTTATTGCTCAAAACATGTTTGTTGAATAAATAAATGAATGACAGGAAGTAGAGTACTCCATGTCCATGGAAAAATATTATTTTTTCTCATTTATCCTAAGACAAAAATGTTGTTATTTTCATGCGTAAGTAGATATCTATTACATAATTCTTAATTTAACAAAACATAAAATACTGAGTCAAAAAAAATAAACTAACATGAATGTGTGGCAGTGCATTTTCCAAGGTATGTAGACCACACTGTTTCTTCACTTCTGCCTCAATTTTTTTTGCATATTGATATTAATAGAAAAAATCCTATAAGTGACTGACAATAAGAAATAATTACCAATGTGAATGGCAAAATTAAAGACCAAAAACTAATTCATAGCACCAACTAATAAGATTTGATTAATTCCATTTAGTTCAATTAAATGTTGGTCACATCACCCCAATAGCATGTACTGAAAATCTACTATAAGAAATACAATTTGTTAGGCACCATCACAGATACAAATATAAGAAGTTATCCATAAACAGATATTAATTTTAGTGAAGTGTGGAGAAATAATACACTTCCCAATCTACCTCAAAGTTCAGTTTCAGTCACGAAACACTTGACACTCCTAGATTAACATCGTGTTAAACAGATCATTAATAAACCCAACCAATAGTTGATCATGACTTCATGAGCTTTGAAATTATGCCTTCCATATTGCAATGCAGCCTATAAACAAATACAAAGTCTATACATATAAACATGGTGTTACAATTAATCTACAGACAAATCCATTTTATATCAGATTTGTGGCAAAGCAAATTGAGCAGTGACTTTTACACTAGTGTGTACTCATTCTGTAGCTGCCTCCCACTATTTTGGCAAGACTTTCAAATGTTTTCTTGCTCCATCATGTTCCAGCAAGAAAGCCAACAGCTGTGGCCAAGGCAGCAATTTTGGCAGTGGTAGTGCCCAGATGACAACCTCTGGAGTATTTCTCTCCAGCAGTAGCAGTGACATCTGGACCACTTTCCACACTTGAGTGTATCTTGGCTCAATTCCATTTTCTGTATACAGCTGTAGAGCCATGTCTAGTGCTATCTTCAAGTAGGGAAACAGTACTGTGAGACAAAGTTATCTTCTTACCCTCTGATTATAAGATTATTCACATTATGTGTGTGCGGATGTGTAGTTGCTGTGTGTATGGGTATTTTGTGAGTAGGTTAAAATCAGTCTGTTTAAAAAGGGAGGGCATTAAATACACTCCATGGCTTCAATGCACTATACCAAGTTATTTCTGTATATTTGGGGGTAATGTATGGACATGTTCATACACACAAGCACGATTTGAATCAGTTACTCAGAGAATTCAGCATTTAAGAGACCTTGCCTATTGTAAGATGTGACTGCTTCCTTTATGAATCATTTGGTGCATAGGTAGTGTGTTCATCACTAAACCCTACATGCTTAGAGGAAGTAACATGTAAAAATGCAAATTATTTAAACATAGCATAATCACAAATGAGGAGTAATCTTACCATTGGAGAAAGGCATAAGAAATTCAAAAGAACTAGTAAATAAAACAGCACTTTAACACATCCGTTATCTGAGAGCCTTGAAATACATCATCTGTACTTCATTATGATGCCAGTTACTACTATCTATTAAGAACTGTGCGATCCACTTATTTAATTCTCACAACCCTGTGAAGTAGATATTATTCCCAATTTTATGGATAAGATAGATGAAGCTCAGGCAAATCAAAGGTCCCATAACTCATAAATGGTGAAGCTGGATTTCAAACCCTCATCTCTCTGTCTTCAAAAGTCACTATCTTTACCTCTGTTCCTCTCCTAGAGCATCTAGGATAGTAGCTTGCCAGTCATTGCATTTTTCTGAAACAAGTCCTATCATAAACAATCAACTGTGTGGAAACACAAAAGTAAGAGTTACATAAGGAATTCAAATAAGGACAGAATAAAAAAGATGCAAAAAAGATGGAGACAGGACATTTCAGGTAAGAAAATTTGCCACTGATAGACAAATAAGTGGATGATGACAAGGCAGGTTAGCAAATTGATTGGCTTGTCTGCAACCACATGGTGAAAGTAGAAATTTTGATACCTACAGTGGTTGAGTGACACCCTCTGGATTACTCTCTTCTGGTAGCAATATGCAATTTTGCATATTTGCAATTCCTGACTACTATTGTTATCAAATTTAACATTTCTTGTTTTCTATTTCTCCAACTATTTCCAGCAAAAATGTGAATACTGTGCGCAAGCTCCAATACAGTCATATGTGACATTGTTTCCCGTCTCTTTTTAAGTCATTATTTATTCTGTTTCTATTCCTTATAGAAATCATTTATTATTTGTTGGAGTTAGTAACTTAGAACTCTGAGGAAAATTAATGACATAGATTATTAGATGGCTTTATTACCCAACTAATGGAAATTATTCCTTGATTTTAAAAAAGTTTACTTTTTTTAAATAAAAGCTTTGGATAAGCTAGATTTTTAAGATGATATAGTGTTGAGGCAGCTCTTTTCACCCATGAATCCTGTGGCCATGCTTTAATAAAACCACCTAAAAAAAAGAAAAAAAGCTAACTAAAAAGATGATACAGTGTTGGGCCAATTCAGGTCAAGCAAAGAGAGTAATATATGAACTTAATAAATATTATTTTTAAAAATTTTTTTAAAGATTTTATTTATTTATTCATGAGAGATACACAGAGAGGCAGAGACACAGGCAGAGGGAGAAGCAGGCTCCATGCAGGGAGCCTGATGTGGGACTCGATCCTGGGACTCCAGGATCACGCCCTGGGCTGAAGGCAGGTGCTCAACCACTGAGCCACCCGGGGATACCCCTGAACTTAATAAAGATTAACCAAAAAACTGTCTCAACATTTCATTGAAAGTTAAGGCAATTTATAAGAATATGCCTTTTTTATTGTCTGTGTTCTCAAGCCCTCACATTCAACCATGTACAAGGAGCTCACTAAGGCCCTTCCCAGTCTTTCCTGAGTGTGCACATAGACTTGGATATGCCACAACCTTCCAGTCCAGGTTTTATCAAGGCTTGGTTTGCTTGTCTTAATTCCCGATTTCCTGTTAATTTCTAGTTAGTCCACTAGTCTATTGCTTATCCCAACTAGTATTGAAGTCATAGGCTAGTTGAGATGCTGGCCTTTCCTGACTGTTTGCCACTGGCATCTCTACTTATTTAGACAACATTGCAGATAATGGCACTGCCAGCATTCTTCTCCAGATGCAGTCAGCCCCTCCCATTACTTTGGCCTCACTGCTGTGCCACAGAGTTGGAGGAAGGAGAGGTGCCTAAAATACCACAGGCCCCACTGTTCTTACTGAGGTTCAGTACAATGTCTTGAAAAAAATATTTCATAGTTTTCTATATGACTTTGGTCAATTTTGGATGCTTTAAGTGACTGGATTTTTGTAATTTTATCTGACTTACCATTTTGATGTTTTTTTAAGATTTTATTTATTCACTCATGAGAGACACAGAAAGACAAGCAGAGACATTGGGCAGAGGGAGAAGTAGGCTCCCTGCAGGGAGCCCAATGCAGGACTCATTCCCAGGACCCCAGGATCACGATCTGAGCCAAAGGCAGATGCTCAACCACTGAGCCACCCAGGTACCTCAACATTTCATTTTAAAGAAAGGATTTGTTGGGGTCCTTAGTCCACTATTCTGGAAGTCTTACTCTCTGTTTCCTTTGTTTTTCATTTCCTCATTATTCCTTCTTACCTTCTTTTGGGTTATTTGAACCTTTTAAGTGTACTTAATGTCTTCTTAAATATATCTGCATATTTGTGTTAATGGTTGTTCTTGGGATCACAATATAATTTTAACTTTTTAGTCTGTTTAGAATCATTCTTTAGCACCTCAACTGAAATATATAAAACTTAACCACTATAGAGTTCTCTTTACCCACCTATTACAATTTACTTACATTTTTTATTACATTTGCGTACATTGGATTACATTGAAATTTTAGGTTTTTTGCTCTCAACTGTAACACAAGTAATAAAGCACCATAAAAGGAAACAACAGTCAATTATATTAATCTGTACATTTACCATCTCAGTTGCTCTTCTTTCTATTCTTGATGTTCCAAATTTACTTTGGTTGATTTCCTTTCTGTCTGTAAAACTTACTTTCACAATTATTTGAGACCATATCTCCTAACAACAAATTCTCTAAGATTTTCTTCATTTGAGAATATCTTTGTTTTTAATTCCTGAAACATATTGCCTCTGGATATAGGATTATGGGTTGATAGTTACTTTAACACTTTACAAATGGCAGTCCACTTATTCCTGGACTTTATGGTTTCCAATGCGAAATCCACAGTCATTCCTATCATTTCCCCTTATAAACAATGTGCTATTTTTCTCTGGCTTCTTTCGAAGTATTTTTCTTGTCTTCAGTTGTCAGCAGTTTGCCTATGATATAACCAGGCATGGGTGTTTATCTTTTCTGGACTCACTGACTTCTTGAATCTGTAGATTTATATCTTTTACTGAATTTTGGAATTCCCCAGCCTCTTTTTTTTTTTTGTTTTTTGTTTTTCATTGCATACTTCTTTCTTTCTGAGATTGTGATGACATGATTCTCAGGACCTTTGGTACTGTCTTAAAGGTCTTTGAGGCCCTTATCATTTTTGATTGTTTTTCCTCTATTTTGTTCAGGTTAGATAATTTCTAAATACATTTTTCAGTTCACTGACTCTTTCTTTGGGCATTTCCATTTGGCTGTTGAGCCCAACCAGGGATTTTTTTATTCCAATTACTATCTAGTTCAATGTAAATATTTCCATAGGCTTCCTGTGCCTTGTATGTCTTTGATAATATTTCTACCTTTCATTCATTCTATGAGGTTCTCCTTACCTTTTAGAGTCTTTTTATAATAGCTGCTTTAATGTCTATGCCAAATAATTTCAATATCTTTGTCATCTCACTTTTGGTAGCTGTTGAATGTCTTTTCTCAAGTGAGATGAGGTTTTCCTTATTCATAGTTTGCTGAATAAATTGCATTTTACCCCAGATATTTTGAATATTATACTATGAAACACTGGATCCTACTTAAATTCTGTAGAGAATGTTGATATATTTGTTTTAGCAAGCAATTAACCCTATTAGGTTCAGACCACAATTTCAGCTACTTTTTGTAGGATGAAGTCTGTGTCCACAATGTTCTTCAGACCAGTCACACATATGTAGTACCCAGTGTGCAGTCTGTGACCTAGGCAGTGGTCTTTCTTAAGTTCAGTTCTCAACATCCATGATATGTTGTTTAGGATAAGGTCCATGAATAGGAGGAAGTACAAAAGCTCATAGACAGGGATGCCTGGTGGCTCAGCGGTTTAGTGCCTACTTTCAGCCCAGGCTGTGATCCTGGAGTCCCTGGATCGAGTTGAGTCCCATGTTGGGCTCCCTGCATGGGGCCTGCTTCTCCCTCTGCCTGTGTCTCTGCCTCTCTCTCTGGGTCTCTCATAAAAAAAATAAAATCTTAAAAAACAACAACAATAAAAGCTCACTTTCCCAAACTATTCCCTCTCCACAATCTCCCTGATATTTTCTTGTACCCTGGGCTCCTCTTTTGGCTATTTTCTCTGGGGAGAAAGCTGCAGATTTTTCTAATCTTGCATTGCTGTATACTTCTCACAACTGTAGGATAAACAGCAAGTAGTCAGAGAGGAAGGGAGAAAGACCAAAAAAGAAAACATAGCTATGCACCATACCCTTAGGAGCACAGTTCTTTAAAGGAGAAGGAAGTTTTCTCTCTTTCACAGTTAAAGGCTCTGACAGATCCCTGTGATACCAACACCATGGAAATGCTTGGTAGCTGAGACAAAAAGAATAGAAAAAAAAAAAAAAGAAAGAAAAACAATGATGACCTTCCCATACTCTTTTTGAATGTTAGGAGACCCCCTTCCAAATTCTCACAGCAGAACTATAGGAGGGCTGTTGGAGCTTTGTCTCCAGGGTTAATTCTCACTTCTGGGTTTCCAGCCATGTTCAAACTAGGCTTGAGAATACAGGAAGAAAAAATAGTAAATCCACCACCAGTTTGATATGATTTTGAATTTTACTCTCCTGCAATCTTCTGGCTATTATTTGCTTTTCAGAGTTCTCAAATAGTTTTTCCAACTATTCTTTTCAGGTTTTATAGGGGCATTTAGTGGGAAAGGCAGAGTATTCTTACTTTATCTTACCCAATATATTTTTGGTACTCCACCCATGTCTTCACCCATAACTCTAGTTGAGAATCATATCTGGTGCTGCTTCTGTTTCAGCAAGTTGTCACCATTGGTATTTAAACTCTTGTCTCTCTCCCTCTCTCCCTCTCTCTTTCTCTCTTTCACACACACACATACACACACACACACCCTTCCCAGAAATAAATTGATATTATTTAACAAGACTTTGCACAGGCCTCCCTTATTCTTTTCTGCAAGAGTTTAATCTGAGGACAGTTCTGTTAATCCACTGGGGGAAGATTTCTGAACCTACATAAGCTCCTTTGGTTATGTGGGAGGCTGGCAAGTGATTTTTCACTGTTTTTTTTTTTTTTTTTTTTGTCAGCATGCATGCCAATTGTTTTCCTGGAATTGGTACCAATTTACTCATGAAAGGATAACCGTAAGAATCCCTCCCCATTCCCTGTAGTAGAATGCATTGGCTCTAAGTCACAACACTTCTGCCAGGAAATATACTTTAATGAGCTATGGTTGTTTGCAAAATATATGATTATAGCCTACAACTTGAAGACCTCCATGTCACTTCATTCTGTCCAGGTATTTGACAATCAATGTAGATAATTTGAGTGAATGAATAGCCAGGATGATGAGTCTTCTAGGGGTTAGGCAACTCAGAAAACCCTGGGACGTTCTTCAGAAATGAAAATTCCTAAAATAGTTGATCCCATTATTTTTAAAAAAACTTTAAAGGCAATGACATTATCAATAAGAAAGTACCTTAAAAGTGGGTCTCCTTTCAATACAAAATATTTATTTTTAACCATTTGCTTTCAAATGATAGGACATATACAAAATCTCTTTTGGGACACCTGGGTGGCTCAGTGGTTGAGCATCTCCCTTTGGCTCAGGGTGTGATCCTGGGGTTCCAGGATTGAATCGTGCATAGAGCTCCCCAGAGGGAGCCTGCTTCTTCCACTGCCTGTGTCTCTGTCTCTCTCTCTCTGTGTCTCTCATGAATAAATAAACAAATAAAATCTTTAAAAATCTCTTTCTTATTGGTATCTTCAAATTTCATTACCAAGTTATAGTATGTGCAAGACATTTGGAAAGATTTATAACAGAATATTTTTGTTTCTCTAAATGGACATAAAAGTAATAGCTAAAACAAAAACATACTTGTTGGCGCAAAAAACAGTCATGTTTCATGTAGCTTTTTCTTTCTTAATTGAAAGAGAAAAATATAGAAATTGCAGGGTGGTGTGCATCCATCTTCATAAAGGGTGTTGAATGAATAATATTGGAAAATCAAGTTTAACTTTCTTGATATTTGACTTTGCTTGCACACATGCATATGTTCATGATCATAGACTACTGACAATTTACCAATAGTAGAAAATGTTGATTTTATTTACTTAATCTAAAGAAACAGAGGAAGTATGATCTTGGAAGAAGCTCAGACTATGACATATTTTAGAATAATAAAAATTTTGGATTTATAGTTTAATTTGTGGCTTATTTTCAATCAAATTTAAATTTTACTTGTAATGCATTTCTTACTTCTTGAGATATTTATGATTTAAGGCTTATGCTGAATCTTGTCTGAGAAATTGAAATATGGCAGAGATTGCTAGTTGCTCGCCCTATATCCACTCTTGGTTGTTCCTTTTATTAGGGATTCCTGAAATTTTTAGGTGATGGCAATGGGCCCAGCAAAAAAATTTCTAGCATTGGATAAGACTTCTCTGAAAGCTCTTAAATGTGTCTCTAATAGCAAATTCCTTCTTATGCTTACTAATTTCTCCTTTACCCTGTATAGATTGCATATACAACTATTGGAGCTCCTGCAATCATCTTAGCACAAAGAGAGCTTGTATATGGAAACCACACAATAAGGATGACAAAAGAGAGAGACAAAGGAGCCTAAGTCCATGAGATCACCGAGAAATGACAATGTAATACTAGGATATAATTTTGTAATAAAGAAGAGGCAGAAAATCCAATTTTTTGAAGTTATTATTATATTATGTCTTTGTTGTTAACAGCCAAAGTAATTTCCTAGCAGATGCAAGATACATGGTGTGTACCATTGGTTGTCTTTCTGTAATACCACTTTCATTTTTGTGGAAAAATTTTCCCCTATTTCAGCTATATAATTCCAATAATAACTGTCATCTTTCTATAAAGCTTTGCCTTTCTTTCCATTACTAACTGATTAATTGATTCACCACTTGAACAAAGCTGTACAAAACAACACACTTAATCCTTACTCCCATCCCCAATTATTATTGATTGATCTTGCAATGCTCATGTGTCTGAAGTTGTATATGTTCAAAGGTTTCAAGGATCTTTGAACTTAGCATTGGAGAGAAAGGGAAAAAATATTAATTCCCAAGTGGTGATATAATCAAAGATGCAACCTGGGCTCTTTGGTGGTCCTATTTCCTACCCTACAGAGAAGGTGGCCAGAGAAAAAGGAAACAACCTGCAAAGGTTTTAACGACTGGAGGAAAGAAAATACTTCTGGTCATTTTCAAGTCTTTGCTCCCAGTCATCCTTAAAACTGCGTTACATTTTTGTTCATTCCAGAGATATACTATAAAATTTATTCCACTTTCTACCTAAACTTCTTAGAATGATGGAAGTGCTTGACATCTGCTATCAAACTATAATGAGCAATTAGATTAACTTGGGTCATTTTATTGTTTACACAATACAAAGACTTGTTCATTTGTTTCTGCATAACTGGAATTATGTTAGTTACTAAAGTTGAGCAAAAAGTGATTCATTCAGGAAAGCCTGGGTGGCTCAGCTGTTGAGTGTCTGCCTTCTTCTCAGGGAGTGATCCTGGGTCTGGGGATTAAGTCCTGCATCAGGATCCCTTCATGGAGCCTGATTCTCCCTCTGCCTCTCCCTCTCTGCCTCTCATGAATAAATAAATAGAATCTTTTTTAAAAAAAAAGGGTGATTCATTCAAATTAGTTCCTGCTAGAGAAACTTACTCACTAAGACATTTAAGACAGCATTAATTCTCACTCACATTCGGAAGTTAATATTTAGCCCAAGTCTTATACTTTGTCTTGAAGTTTTCATTCTTTCTCAATCTCCTAATTCTTTGTTATTATCCTTTTTTTCTCCTTCACTTATGTTTGCTTTCTGAAAATGAACCTGCTTGACTCAGCTTAAAGGAGGGAAATGGTCATTATTCTACATATATTTACCTAATTAATAGTTCTTTTATATTATGACATATTGTTAAATTATTTTATTAAGATAAGCATTGTCACTGATTCACTTCCAGTTACACTATCATAGCATCTGCACACAGAGAAAAATTTATTTGTCTTATTTTTGTGCTTTTAATAGTTTTATGTCATCTAAGTGCATTGGCTCATACCTTCAGTATATTGTTAAGTAGTAGTTAAGATCATGGGAATCCTTGCCTTTTTCCTAGACTTAATGGAATGTTTCCAGGGCTTACCCACTGAATAGCTATTATTAACATACTGTCTTTAGGACTGAGATACATCCACAAAGGAACACATTCAACACTTCAAGCCAGCAATGATGGGCCAAATCCTTCTCATGTTTCAATTCTGTCTTACTATCTCTTCTGACATATATCTCTCCTTTCTGCCACTTTTCTCCTTTGCTCATAAATGCTCATGTCATTACATGGGTTCCAGTTGGGTAATCCAAGATAATCTCCCTAATTTAAGTTCAGGCAATAAGTAACCATAATTACAAATGCAATGTCTCTTTTGACATGTAAGGTAACAGAAGGTGACAGTGATGAGAGCAAAAATTCCACCTAATACCGAACCCTCTTTCTTGTTTTATCAAAATTTGAGTTTCTATTAGAAATGGCCAATAAATATTGTCAGTGATGTTCAGGACCTATGGAAAAAAATCATAGTGATCTTTCTGTTTAGACTTATTAATAAAATTAACTAAATTAATAGATTTCCAAGTATTGCCTTATTCTTGCATTCCTCTTGTAAAATCCACCTGCTTATCGTTTATTATTTTCATAATGTGATGGTGAAGTCACCCATTAATTTGTCAAGTATTTTGGCACTGATATTCATAAGAGATACTCATATGTAATGTTCCTTCGGGAAGCTGTCAAGTTTAGGTATCAACGTTACACTTGCTCTAAAAAAATTATTTGGAAATTTACCTTTATTTTCTGTGCTTGGAAAGAATTTATGTATCAGAGGATCTATGTGATCTCTAATGATTTAGTGGAACTCCCAAGTTAAATAATATGGACATGATGACTTATCTTTCAGAACTTTCACTACATCTATGAAAATTGGTTCTTATTAGAACCAATATAAGAATAAGGAACCTTATAAGAATAAGGTTCTTGGGATCCCTGGGTGGCGCAGCGGTTTAGCGCTTGCCTTTGGCCCAGGGTGCGATCCTGGAGACCCGGGATCAAGTCCCACGTCGGGCTCCCAGTGAATGGAGCCTGCTTCTCCCTCTGCCTTTGTCTCTGCCTCTCTCTCTCTCTGTGTGTGTGACTATCATAAATAAATAAAAATTAAAAAAAAGAAGAATAAGGTTCTTATAAGGAAACGTATACCTTATACATTATAAGAAACCTTATAAGATAAGGTTCTTATTAATATTGAAGTGAATTTTGGTAAATTCTCTTATTCCCAATAAATCAACCATTTATTGTATGCTTCAAATTTATTTTACATATATGTGTGCAAATTGTCTACTATCACTTTTTAACTTTTAATAGTTAATTCCTATTTATTTGCTTTCTTCCTTTTTAAAATTTAATTATTTTTCTTCTTTTAAGGATATCTTCAGAAATAGAATTCTACTACTTTTTTCTGTTTTCTACCTTGTTAATTTCTACTTTTTACAATTTCCTTCTTATGCTCCATTTTTATGTACTCATTCACGACCTGTTTGTTGGGAATCTCATGTTTGTCAGTGTTGTCCAGAGAAAAAGAATCAACTAATCAACCAACAGAATCATTTCTTAAAAATAAAGAGTTGTATTATAAGGAATTGGCTCACATGACTATGGAGGCTGATTAAATCCCAAGATTTGCAATTAGCAAACAGGAGATCCAATGGTGTAAGTTCCAGTCAAACAGCCAGCAGATTCCAGATCCAAGAAGAGCCAATCAGTTCAGATCTAAAGGCAAGAAAAAAAAAAAAAACCAACATTCCAGATCAAGATTTCGGCAGTTTTCTCTAACTTGCAGGAAGGTTATGATTTTCTTCCGTTCAGGTCTTCAACTGATTGATTGAGGGCCAGCCAAATTAGGACAATCTGCTTTATTCAGTCTATCAACTCAAATGCTAATCTCATAAAAAAAAATACTCTCACAGACACCCAGAATAATGTTTGACCAAATATTGGAGCACGGCATGGAATAGTCAAAATGACATAAAAAGATAACCATCATGGGAATTTAAGTCATTTATTTTAATTCTTTCATTTTTCATTGATGCAGATATTTGGGGCTACAGATTTTCCTCAGATCACTGTTTCAAATCTATTTAGATTTTTAAAAAATTATAATTGAAGTATAGCTGACATTAGTTTCAGGTGTACAACATAGTGTCATGACAATTACATACATTACAATGTTTTCACCATAATAAGTATAGTTACCATCTGTCATCACACAAAATTTGTACATTAATATTGAATATATCCCCTATACTGTATTTTTATCCCCATGACTTATTTTTAATACATTTATTTTTTAATTAAAGATTCTGAAATGTGTTATTAATTTTTTTTTCAGAAATTTTCTAATCTCTATTTTATCTTTCACTGAAGGGTTGTTGATAGAATTTTTCACATTTCCAAGTGAAATGGTACTTGGAGTGGCAAGTATCTCTTGCATCTTTTATTTTATTCTTTATGTCATTTTCACTTTCATTTGTTTCCTGGTTTTCTTTAATAGTGTTTAAATAAATTTTCATTTGAATCTATCAGTTATTTCATATTATCCAATTATTAAATAAAAATTACTATTTTATTGTTTTATAATAGCTTAGCATATGTAAAACAAAAATAAGTAAATTTTCTATTTGGAAAATGTAAATATTAAGTATTATTGTAAATAAATCAAGCCAGAGATATTTTTTTTTCAGTGTATGGCTTGTCTTTTGTGTGTGGATATATATATATACATAGATATCTATATTAATTCCTATTCATCTCTGAAGTTGCATATTCAGATTGGCGTTGATCATTCCATTTCATGTGTGTATATTTGAAAAATATGCCATTAAAGTTAAGGAGGATTTCTCTAGTATCACTTTTAAGAGATATTTTTATTCAATTGGGCATAGACTGAATTTCCTTTGTACTCCCTATCATTTTAGTGATGTTCATTCTACTTTTTGTTCTAATATTTTCCAGAATTGGGATCCCTGGGTGGCGCAGCGGTTTAGCGCCTGACTTTAGCCCAGGGCGCGATCCTGGAGACCCGGGATCGAATCCCACGTCCGGCTCCTGGTGCATGGAGCCTGCTTCTCCCTCTGCCTGTGTCTCTGCCTCTCTCTCTCTCTCTCTGTGTGTGTGTGTGTGACTATCATAAATAAATAAATAAAAATTTAAAAAAAAATATTTTCCAGAATTGTAATCACTTCAGTTTATATATTTTTTCTGATTTCTTCTAGTTAACTTAAATCCTCTGTTCTTACAATCACCTATATTAGCTCTACTTTATTAATATTCCCTATTATTATTAGAAATAATAATTTCTAATATTATTTTATTAGAAAGCATATATTGTTAATAAAATTGTTTTCTTAGGAAATTCCTCTTTTATCCTTTCTCAGTTTTTTTTTCCTTTCTCAGTTTTTTACTTAACTTTCTTTCTCCTTTTGTTTTGCACTATCTATAGATCTATGTGTATTTCTCAGGATTATTATTCATTTGTGACTTGGTCCACTCTTTTTAAATAATAGTGTGTAATGAGGGCTCACATTGTGGCTAAAACTATTTCAATAAATATATTATTCCCTTGGCCTCAGGAACACATGATCTCCCTCCTTTGGAGAGTTCTAAAGGTTCCCCGTATTAAAGGCTTTCAGTGTGTTTTGATCAGGTGCATTTTTGTTTCACCACACTCTTCCCCCTTAAACTCCAGGAGGGATTTTAAGCTAGGAATCTGAGTTATAGATATGAAAAATAGTATGTGAGATTTTTCCTTGTCTTTTAGTAACATCACTTGATATTTAACAATATCAATCTGGATTGTAAAGAGAAAATTTAAAAAAAATTATATCACTCATCCACACTTCTAAATCTCATTTTATTAATGAAATCATCATTAGGTAGACTATTTGGAGCTATGGAACTTATTTTAGGAGAACCTATATTTAAATTGTATTTGAGGAAAGAACTTCTTTACATAATTTAAGTTCAAACAAATATCCAGTGATTGGAAGGAATAATTAATAGCTGCTTATCCTTATATGGTTTAAGGATACATGAAGGTAAATATATATGATATGTAATTTCTTATATATTTACTATTTGTATGTTATATACAACAATACTACATATTATTATATACATTGACTTGATTAAGTTCTCTTTTTAATTCGTATATTTTTATTAGTTTCAAAGGAGAAAAATTAAATTATATATACACATATATTTATATAATATATATATGTGGTATTTTTTACTTTGCCTTTACTTTTTAAGCATAGTGATTTTTTAATTAATGTAAAATAATTACAAAGTCTTAAATCCATTAATTTCTCTGCATTCTTAAAATGTGGAATTCATATCTTGTTAAACAAGGCTTTTCTTCAGTCACAACTTACTTTCTGAACTCAACTCTTGAACTCATCTTTACTAATTTACATTAGACTCTTTGATACACCATTAATAATAACAAAAATATATCTGTATCTATATCATCTACATATATGATTATGCTCCTTTAGTCTACTATGCTGCAATACTTTTTCTTTAGTTTCTTCTATCAAATTCAACCCCTTAAACATGCTTTCCTTTACATATTTCCTTTCTAATTATTAAACCCAGCTATTTAGGTACTAAAACCAAAGTAATTCCTTCTCCCATTTAAAAATTGATGAATTAAAAATGTCTGATCTAGAAAATCTTCCTTGTTCAACTTTAATATTGTCAGACATTGCATAGTCACACTAAGAAGCTATACATTTAAAACTCAATTTTGAAAAACAATTAATAGAGTGAAAATTCTACCCAGCACTTCAAATAACATTTATTAATTAAACATATTATAATGTTTGCAATGCAATTCATAAGTGGGGATGTGCAGCATTCTACTTCAGTCATAATATGTAGCAGCTATGGCTTTGTGAAATGAGTTGATACCTTCGATAGTATAAAATATAGAACAATACAGATGACAAATTTGAATTAACATGGTTTCACATGGCATGTCACAGTGGGAATCTTAATGATTTTCTACCTGGATTGTTTGTCTAAGACTCCTATTTTCTATTCTGTTATGTGTGGATGTGAACTATGCTCAAGATAATTTGTGACTAATTACTATCCTTGTCAATGGCAATTCTCCTACAATGGTAAACCATATTGTCTTTATTTTTTTAAGATTTTTTTTATTTATTTATGAGAGAGAGACAGACAGACAGACAGACAGAGCAGAGGGAGAAGCAGACTCCATGGAGGGAGCCCGACGTGGAACTCGATCCCGGGTCTCCAGGATCAGCTCCTGGGCTGACGGCGGCGCTAAACCCTTGAGCCATCCGAGCTGCTCCCATATTTTCTTTTCTTTTTTTTTTTTTTTTTCTCCCATATTTTCTTTAAAAAAATTTTCTTGGATAATGACAATGAAAATAAGGAGATTTCAGATGATTTCCTGGTTTCTTTGTTGCCAATATGTTGATCTTCCCCTTGAAACACCAAGAATCACTTAATTATAAATAAAAGCTTAGATTTTACTTGCACTGAAAACACATGGTAAGGTCAAAAACAGAAGGCTAATGTGGCAACTGGCATAAGAGAAGTATTCAGGCCTAATCATTATTCTATTTTATTAAAGGGATTTAAAGCAATGCAGAGGCAAATGTAGTGGGCACTAAATGACTTCTGTAAATATTTGCTATTGTGTTACTTGCTTTTTCTTATATCAGTTGCAGCCATTTTGAAGAGTAACATGCTTGATAACCTCATAAGTGCAAGCTTTAAACTTTGTCGTTTATTTTTGAAATATTTCTGAAAGTAAAATCTCCCCAGTGGAAATACAAATAAAATAAAATGGAATTGACTAATTCACAGCAAATGCAAGATTTTCACATTATTTTAGTAATTCTCTTTATGAAATCACTAATATCTATACTTTTATTTACACTTTATGGAATTTTTAATATTCTCAGTTAAAATAATCTTCTTAAATTTTAACATCCATTTGGCAATTGGTTTCCAAGGCACAGTATTGTATTAAATATGTATAGCCATTAAAATTAATGCTATGTCATAAAAGAACATAACATACTTTGTGGCATATATATATATATATATATATATATATATATATATATTCCCTATTTTATTAAAATAAATATATTTACCTGAACCACACTTTATCTCCAGGCAATCATATAATCAAATTTTCCAAATATGCCACAGAAAGAAAGTTGGTCTCCTGAAGGACAGATTAATTTTAATTAATTAATCAATCTTTAATAAAATAGGGAATATATACATTTTTAAATAAAATAGGGAATATATATTTAATAAAATAGGGAATATATTTTTAATAAAATAGGGAACATATATATATGCCACAAAGTATGTTATGATCTTTTATGACATAGCATTAAGCCCACTGAAAGCCACTGGTACATAAATAGTTGGGTTTAGTAATTAGAAAAATCAGCCTCTTTGATATAGTATTGAGATTAAACAGTTTATTCCACAATCAATGACCTTGTTACCAGCATGAGTATAGTAAAGGAAGAACACAGACAGAACAATTGAAGCATATGTACTATAAAATGTAACCTTTATGGAATACAAGAATTTGGTATATAGCTCATCAGCAAAATATGACAATATTCTTGGGTAGAAAAATTATAGCCTAGAACCCAGAGGCAATTTCCAGAATCTCATGTAAACTGATAAATTAGAAATGCTGCAGTACTTTTTCTTTAGTTTCTTTTATCAGATTCAACCCCTTAAACCTGCTTTCCACAAACTCACCCCATGACAGGCAAAAGTATAGGATTAAAAAAAGTCATTTTAAACAACTTCTTTAAAAAAAAAAAAGGTGCAGCATTTTATTCTCCTTATTACAACAAAGCATGGACTCCATCTAAAACTACTGTGGTCTTGTCGAAAGTATTCAAGAAACAAATTTGAATAGGTTGTTAATATACAAAATTGAGATATTTTAAGAATCTTCAAAACTGAATTCACAAAACATCAAATATGTTTAGATTCATGAATTTACTATTAGCATTATGAAACAACAGTGACAAAAGCCTGATTGGTCACTTTTGGAAGAAAATAGATAACCAAATCATTACTTTGAACATTATTTTGTTGTTGTTGTTGTTGTTTTTATGAAAAAAAAAAAAAGGAGGAGGAAAGCAAGGAGGGAAAATGGAGATCAAGCATTTTCTGGATTTTTGTAAAAAAAAAAAAAAAGAACCTCCATACTTCAGATTAACTTAAAAGTTGATGATAGGAGTCATAAAAATACTACCAAATGTATCAAACCTAAATCTGATTATGCCTCTATATCTAGTTACCGATTTACATGAAATATAGTGACAATAAAATGTGTCAGATGACATCATGGTGATGCAGTTGGCAAAATCTAGAGTATGGGAAACAGGACAAATATTCTGGGTATTTTTCAAGTATATCAGCAACATAAAAGCAAGAGGAAGGGAGAGTGACAAAAATTTAAACAGAGATATCAACAAATAAACCAATTACAAAATATAGAACTTAATTTGCACTTTGAATAAAACTCTATTTATGAATTATAAGACAATTGGTACAATGTGAATACAACATGGATATTTGAAGATGTTAAGAAATCATCACAGGGGCACCTGGGTTGCTCAGTCAGTTAAAAGTCTGCCTTCAGCTCAGGTCATGATCCCCAGGTCCTGGGATCAAGCCCAGCACAGGGCTCCCTGCTCAATGGGGAGCCTGCTTATTCCTCTCTCTCTGCCCCTACCCTTTGCTCCTGTGCTCTCTCTCTCTCTCTTTTTCAAATAAATAAATCATCTTTTCATTTTCTTAAAGATACTATTTATTCATTTGAGAGAAAGAGTGACAGAGAGAGCACAAGCAAAGTGAGAGGCAGAGAGAGAAGGAAAAGCAGATGTCCCACTGATTGGGGAGGGCAACATGGGGCTTGATCCCAGATCATTATCTGAGCCAAAGGCAGAAACTCAACCATCTGGGCCACCAGGCACCCCTATATAATCTTTTAAAAAATCATTATGAATAGTTAGGTGTAAGATGATATTTTTGATGTGTTTTGAAAAATTTTTAAGTTCTTATCTTTTAGTTATATCAGGTTTACAGATAAATTGGTAGGTTATTTGTGATTTGATTCAATGTTATTTTGGAGAGGTGGGCAGGGCTGTAGGTCAAAATGAGACCAGTTGGAAAATTGATCATTTTTGTATATTGATGATGTGTATATAGAAATTCATCATGTTATCTTTTTCTCTTTATTTTTTATAGGTTTGAAGTGGTCTATAATAAAATTTTGAGAAACAAAGGGAACACTTGGATCTTTAGATAAAGAGAGGTCTGAGAACAATGTGATCTGTGGAGAATGAAACCCCTTCTTTTCTGCAAGCAATTGTAGTCTTTAGGATAGTGGAACCTTAGGAAGGGACAAAAGACAAGGCCTCAAGTAACAGTAAAGTGTTGAAATGAGGACCCCACAAAAACTATACCTTTAACAAAAAAAGATAAACTGGAAAAAGTACATTCACTGAGAAAAAGTGACAGCAACAAAATGAAATTTCTCTGTTTCGCCCTAATTATGAGAGGGAATAGAGGGACAAGCTAAAAGACAGGGGGAAAAAACCCAAAAAACAAAAAACCTCACAGACAAGCCCCAAGGTATGCTATATTCTACAGGATTAGTCAGTGGATTAAAAAAAATAAAGAAAAAGAGAGAAAGAAAAGAATGAGAGATTATTACATATTAAACAAGATTCAAGAGACAAGATAAATTGTGCACTGAGTTCTCAAGTTGGTTTGTACAAATTAAGCAAAAAAAGAAACAATCAAGATAATTGGGGAAACATGATTATGGGCTGGAAATTAGATGATGCTAAGGAATTATCGCTAATTTTTAAGTAGGCCAATATATGTTTTTGTAAAAAAAAAACTCATATTTTTAGAAATGCATATTGAAGAAGGTACTGCTAAAAAAAAAGTGTGATATTTGAAGTATGCTTTACAAATGCATTACAGGGTATGTCCCTAGACCTGCCACACTGGCCTCACCTGAGACATTTTGGAAATGTAGCTTCTCAGTGACCATCACAGACTTACTGAATCAGAATTTGCATTTTAGGAAGATTCCCAAGTGATTTCTATGAGCACTAAAATGATAGAAACTCTGATTTTTAAAACTCCAACAAAGAAAATAAAGACAAAGAGGATAAATGAAGACCAAGTGGCAGAATTTTAATAACTGCTAAATTTGGGATAGAATACAAAATTCATTATATCATTATTCTTACTTTTGTATTCCTTGGATATTTTCATAATTAAATCTGAAAATAAGAAAGAGTATAAAACTCAAAGTCTAACAGCAAATTTGCATAATTTCTTCTATCGCTATTCTTACTCTGTTTCTGAAACTATATCATTTTAAAATTCAATTCTACTATATTCATGTTAAAAAGAAATATGTTGCTATGCTACTTAAACTAAATAATGTACTGGAAGACAGAAAATTCTGATAAATAGGGTTAATTTTCCCCGAAACTTATGATAACTGGAAAATTATGTCATGAAATTACTAGAATGTTCAGCATTAATGTATAAACACAAGTTGTGGTTTATGATAATATAATTATTTTTAAAACATAACTATAAAATGGAATTTTTATTATACATCTTTCCAAGAATCAATATTAAATTATACTGCATATGATGATTATAGAATCAAAGAAGTAGTAATCATTGAAACAGGAATAGCTAACATTGAATTAGAGGATTCTTAAAATGCTCAAAAAGTAATGATCAAATTGTATTTTTGTGTATACAAATAGCTGAGGGAAATTATTTCTTTATATTATTCTAGAATAGAAACTATGTATGTATATATATATACATACATATATGCCACATAGAAGCTCAAAAACCATAGAGTTATAGCACAAAGTTAAAGTGAAAGCCAAAAAAATCACAACTTCCAAACACATAGTATATAAATAATCCATTCTGAAGATATAAAATTTCAGCATCCTCAGTCCAGTCCATATGCAAACTATTAGGAAAAACATTATTCTTGTGCTTATTCAAATTCTCAAGAAAATTAGAAAAAAAAAGAAGACAGAATCATTTTGCATTGTACATCTATAACTGCACTTTCTGGTTGATATTCCAAACTTATTCTCATGTCTCTTTTTACAGGAAAATACCATTTTTCAGTTTTTTAAAAAAATGATTATGAAAAAGTAAATATTTCTGCAGGAAAACTACCTGTCCTTTCTAGTAACATGTTGGACATATTTACAGAAAGTTAACACTAAACTCTAAATTCATGGAATTAATGGACCAAATCAGAGCCAACAATATTAATAAATCTTCTAGATTAATACTTTGCTTTCATTTTTTTTAATTCCAGTACAGTTAACACACAGGGCTATACTAGTCCCAGCTGTGCAATATAATGATTCTATAATTCTATACAGTACTCAGTGGTCATCATGATAAGTGTACTCTTAATCTTCACCTATTTCACCCATCCTCCCACCACCTTCCCTCTGGCAACCATCAGTTCCCTATAGTTAAGAGTGTGTTTTTTGGTTTATCTCTTTGTTTTCCACAGTTCTTTGGTTTCTTTCTTAAATTTCACATAAGTGAAATCATATGGTATTTGTCTTTCTCTGACTTATTTTGCTTAGCATTATACTCTCTATCTCCATTCATGTTGTTGCAAATAGCAAGATTCCACTCTTTTTTATGGCTAATATTCCATTATATATGTCACATTTTCTTTTTCCTTCATCTATCACTGGACATTTAGGTTGCTTCCATAATCTGACTATTGCAAATAATGCTGCAATAAACAAAGATTTGACTATATCTCTTCAAATTAGTGTTTTTATATTCTTTGGGTAAATACCAAATAGTGGAATTACTGGGTCATATAGTAGTCCTATTATTAATTTTTGAGGCGCCTCTATGCTATTTTCCACAGTGGCTGTACCAGTTTGCATTCCTACCACCAGTACTTGAGAATGCCTTTTGCTCCACAACCTTGTCAACACTTGTTTCTTGTGTTTTTTATTTTAGCCATTCTGACAGGTGTGAAGCGATATCACATTGTGGTTTTGATTTACATTTCCCTGATGATGAGTGATGTTGAGCATCTTTCATGGGTCTTTTGTCCATCTATATGTCTTCTTTGGAAAACTGTCTATTCAAGTCTTCTGTCCATTTTTTAATTGGATTATTTGGGGGGGTTGGTGTTGAGTTGTATAAGTTCTTTATATATTTTGGATACTAAACCTTTATTGAATATGTCATTTGTAAATATCTTCTCTCATTCAATCAGTCATTTCTTTCCTTTGTTGATTGTTTCCATTATTGTGCAGAAGCATTTTATGTTCATGTAGTCCCAGTATTTTCTTTTTGTTTTCATTTACCTTGCCTCAGGAGACAGATTAAGAAAAATATTGCTATAGCTGATATCAGAGAAATTACTACCTGTATTCTCTACTAGGATTTTTATGATTCAAGGTCTCACATTTAGAACTTTAATCCATTTTGAGTTTAGTGTTGTGTATGATGTAAGAAAGTGGCCCGGTTTTGTTCTTTTGCATGTGCTGTCCAGTTTTACCAACATCATTTGTTGGAGAGACTGTGTTTTTCCCATTTCATATTCTTGCCACCTTTTCTGAAGACTAATTGACCATATAATCATGGGTTTATTTATGGTCTCTCAATTCTGTTCCGTGGTTTTATGTGTCTATTTTTGTGCTAGTACCATACTGTTTTGATTACTATAGCTTTGTATTATATCTTGAAATCTGGGATTGTGATACATACAGTTTTGTTATTTTCCAAGAATAATTTGGCTATTTGGGTTTTTTTTTTTTGTGATTCCATGGAAATGTTAGGGTTATTTGTTCTTGTTCTGCGAAAAATGCTCTTGGTTTTTTTTGAAAAGGATTGCATTAAATCTGTAGATTGCTTTGAGTAGTATGGACATTTTAACAATATCTGTTTTCCCAATCCATAAAGATGGAATATCTTTCTGTTTGTGTCATCTTCAATTTCTTTCATCAATGTTTTATAGTTTGCAGAGTACAAGTCTTTCACTTCCTTGGTTAAGTTTATTCCTAGGTATTTTATTATTTATGGTGTAATTGTAAATGGGGTTGTTTTCTTAATTTTTTCTGCTACTTTATTCATCTATAGATATGCAACAGATTTCTGTATATTGATTGTGTCTTCTGCAACCTTACTGAATTTATTTATCAATTCTAACAGTTTTTTGGTAGAGTCGTTTAGAGTTTTCTATATAGTATTTCAAGTCATCTTCAAATAGCAAAGATTTTACTGTTCCTTACCAATTTGGATGTCTTTATTCCTTATTCTTGTCTGATTGCTGTGGCTAGGACTTCCAATACTTTGTTGAATTTAAGTGGTGAGAATGGACATCCCTGTCTTGTTTCTGACCCTAGGGGTAAAGCTCATAGTTTACCACCATTGCGTATGATGTTAGCTGTGGGTTTTTCATATGTGAAAAACCATATATGGCATCTGTTATGTTGATGTATGTTCCCTCTAAATCTACTTTGTTGAAAGTTTTTATCATGACATTGTACTTCATCAAATAATTGTTCTGTATCTACTGAAATGGCTGTATGGTTTTTATCCCTTTTTTTTGTTAATGCAATGTATCGCATTGATTGATTTGTGAATATTGAACCACTCTTGAATCTTGGAAATAAATCTCAGTTGCTCTTGGTGAATGACTTTTTAAATGTAATTTGGATTTGGTTTGCTAATATTTTGTTGAGAATTTTTTCATCTATGTTCATCAGAGATATTGGCCTGTAGTTCTCTTTTTTGGTAGTGTTTTTATTTGATTTTGGTCAGGGTAATTCTGGCCGCATAGAATGAATTTGGAAGCTTTCCTTCCTTTTCTATTTTTTGGAATCATTTGAGAATATTAAGTATTAACTCTTCTTTAAATATTTCATAGAATTCACCTCTAAAACTATCTGATCCTGCACTTTGTTTGTTGGCAGTTTTTTGATTACTGATTCAATTTCATTGCTGGTAATGGATCTCTTCAAATATTCTATTTCTTTCTGCTTCAGTTTTGGAAAGTTGTATGCTTCTAGGAATTTATCCACTTCTTCTAGGTTGTCCAATTTGTTGGCATATAATTTTTCATAATATTCTCTTATAATTCTTCTTATTTCTGTGGTGTCAGTTGTTTTTTTCTCCTCTTTGGTTTCTGATTTGAGCCCTCTCTTTTTTTTTCTTTTCTTTTCTCTTTTCAATTTCTTTCTTTCTTTCTTTCTTTCTTTCTTTCTTCTTTCTTTCTTTCTTTCTTTTGAGTCTAACTGAAGGTTTTTGTTGATTTTTTTTTCAAAGAGGCAGCTCCTGATTTCATTGAAATCTCTATTGTTTTTTTAGTTTCTATTTTATTTATTTCTGCTCTAATATTTATTATTTCTTTTTTATATATATTTATTATTTCTTTCCTTCTACTGGTTTGTGGTTTTGTTTGTTCTTTTTATAGCTCCTTTAGATGTAAGGTTAGATTCTTTGAGATTTTTCCTGCTTCTTGGGGTAAGTCTTTATTACTATAAGATTCCCTCTTGTAACAGCTTTTGCTACATCCTAAAGATTTTAGACCAATGTGTTTTCATTTTCATTTGTTCTATGTATTTTTGATGCTTCTTTGTTTCTTGTTTGACCCATTCATTGTTTAGTTAATGAATGGTATAAACCCATTCATTGTTTATAATCTCCAAGTATTTTTTCTCTCAGATTTTTTTTTTCTCGTGTTTTAATTCTAGTTTCATGATGTTGGTGGTCAGAAAAGATGCATGCCATGGCTTTGATCTTTTTTAATTTGTCAAGATTTGTTTTGTGGCCTAATGTGATCTCTTCTGGAGAATATTCTATGTGTACTAGAGAAGACTGTGTATTCCGATATTTTAGAATGGAATGTTCTCAATATTTCTGTTAGATCCATCTGGTTCAATGTGTCATTTAAAGCCACCATTTCCTTGTTTATTTTCTGTTTGGATGATCTATCCATTGATGTAACTGGAGTGTTGAATTCCACTACTACTATTGTTTTACTATTGATTACTTCCTTTACATTTCTTATTAGCTGCTTTATGGACTTGGTTACTCCAATGTTGGGTGCAAAAATATTTACAATTGTTTTATATTTGTGTTGATTACTCCCTTTATTATTATATAGATTCCTTCTTTGTCTCTTGCTACAGTCTTTGTTTTAAGTCTATTTTTCCAATAATAAATATTGCTACTCCAGCTTTCTTTTTACTGTCATTGCATGATAAATCCTTTTCTATCCCTTCACTTTCAATCTGCATGTGTCTTTAGATCTGAAATGAGTCTTTTTAGGCAGCATAGGCATGAGTCTTGCTTTTTTATCTGTTCTGTCACCTTATATCTTTTAATTGGAATGTTTAGTCCATTTAGATTCAAAGTTACTATTGATAAGTGTGCACTTATTGCTATTTTGTAACTTGTTTTATGGTTGTTTTTATAGTTCTCTGTTTCTTTCTCCTCTTGCTCTCTTCTTTCATAGTTTGCTGACTTTCTTTAACATTTTACTTGGATTCCTTTCTCTTTATTTCTTACATATTTACTTCTGTTTTTTTTATTTCTGGTTACAATTAGGTTTATATATAGCATTTTTTGCATACTGCAATCTATATTAAGTTGATGGTCACTTAAATTTGAACCCATTATTTATTCTTTTCTCCATTACATTTTAGGTATATAGTGCCATATTTTACATCCTTTTATTTTGTGAATACCTTTACTAATTTTTACAGATATACATATTTGTATTGCATTTGTGCTGCCTACTTTTCTGACTCCTACTTATGGTCTTTCCACTTAAAGAGTTTCTATTAATATTTCTTGTAGGGATAGTTTAGTAGTCATGTGTTTCTTTAACTTTTGTCTGTCTGGGAAAGTCTTTATCTCTCCTTCTATTATAAAAGACAGTCTTACTAGATAAAGTATTCTTGGATGTAGGGGGTTCTTTTGTTTTTGTTTTCTAGCAGCACTAAATATGTCATGCCACTCTCTTCTGGCCTCTAAAGTTTCTGCTGAAAAATCAGCTGATAGTTTAATGCAGTTTCCTTTACATCCAACTATTTTATTTTATTTTGCTGCTTTGAAAAACTTCACTTTATCACTACTTTTTGCCATTTTAAGTACTATGTGTCTTGGTGTAGACCTCCTTGGGTTGTCTTTGATGGAGGCTCTCTGTGCTTCCTAGATCTGGACTTCTGTTTCCTTATCCAGATTAGGGGAGTTTTAAGCTATTATTTCTCCAAATAAGTTTTCTATGCCCTTTTCTCTCTTCTACTTCTGGAATCCCTATAGTGTGAATGTCATTACACTTAATGGTATCACTGAGTTGCTGAATTTATTTTCATTTCTTTTTCTCTCTCTCTCTTGTTCACCTTGATTACTTTCCATTACTCTGTCCTCTAGGTCAGTGATCCATTTTTCTGCTTCCTCTAGTCTACTGTTTACTCCATCTTGATCATTTTTAATTTCATTTATTGAATTCTTCATCTCTAATTGGTTCTTTTTAATGTTTTCTTTCTCTTTGTTAAGGCCTCACACAGGTCTTTCACTCTTTTCTCAAGTCCAGTGAGTATCTTTATGATCATTACTTTAAGTTTTCTATCAGGTATGTTATTTATCCCCCTTTTATTTAGGTCTTCTGCTATGATCTTTGTCCTATTCTTTCATTTAGGACACATTCCTCCATCTCTTCATTTTGTCTAATTCTGTGTCTGTTTCTATGTTTTAGGGAAGTCAGCTATGTCTCCTGCTTTTGAAAGTAATGCCTTTATAAGCAAAGAGGTCCTGTAATGCCCTGCAGTGCATACTCCCTGTTCACTAGAACTTGGCACTTCAGGGATGCCTCCTATGTATTTTGCATGTGCCCTGATATTATAACTGAGCCCCTTTTGCCTTTAATCATCTGCAGTGGCTCTTTTTGCCTATTGTGGCCTGGCCTTGATACCTGTGTTAGTCATGCCACTCTCTTCTGGCCTCCAAAGTTTCTGCTGAATAATCAGTTACTGGGCCATTCTGGGGCTACATTGGGCTTAAGTTGAGTCAGACTAGGTGTTTTCCAGACATGCACCAAACTACAGAAGAAGGGAGAGGTGGAACAATAGGTGCCAGAAAGGTCTGTGCAGGTGGGAAGGGACCTGAAGCTACCAGGAACCTAGGAAGGCCAGGTTGAAGCAACAGGATCCACAGAAACACACAGAAGCTGGACTTGGTGTAAGCAAGGTTTGCCAGGGTCTGTTGTGGGAAACAACCTGTTGCCTAAACCTGGCTGGAGGAGAATGTCCACAGGAGAATGTGGGAGCAAGGCATGGTGTTAACAAGTTAGGTAGCCAGTGCTGGTGCTGTGCAGGTTCCTATAGGTGTTCCTGTATTTGTGCTGGAGAGCAGGGAAAGAAATGATGCCCACCAGCTCCTTTGTTCCTGGAGAAATTTCCCAATGATCCCTACCCTCCTCCACATACTCTGAGATTAGTACACAAATCTCCATCCTGTATATCCCTAGCATTTTTCAAACTACTGCTTTTATACTAAAACTCCACAGGGCTGTTTGTTGTGCTGTCTCTTTAACAGTGGAGACTCAATTTCCTCTTGCTCTCCACAGCCTTTTGATTTTTAAAGTTCCTGGTTTTAAATCTTGGTAATTTTAAGAATCTGCAAAATTTGGCCCTTCTGGTTTTCAAAGTATTATGGGGTTTCATCTACCCTGTCTAAGTTCCCTGGTTTGAGAGTCTGTTCTCCTCCCCATGTCGTCCTTCCTGTGAACAGTCCTATGTGTCTGTTTAGCTCCCAATGATGCTTCTCCCTTTCCTAACCTCTTCAATGCAGCTTCCTCTCTATAGTTAGCTGTGAAGAGCCTGTTTTGTCAGTCTTCAGGTTTTCTGGGTTATTTACATAATGTGGCCATTATCCAGTTGTATCCAGGACAAGATAAGCTTAGGGTTCTCCTACTCCATCTTACTCAGAAGTCCCAGTTTTTTAACTGCAAGGACACTTCACACTTGTATTGAAAACCTCCAAAGATCTAGTTCTTGTGGGCTATATTTATCAATATTTCCCATATTAGAAGTTTACAATAGAATTTTTAATTGATTTTGAAATAACAATAAGTCCATTACATATGAGTATAAATTGTGCATTTTTATGAATAAAGCTATATTTTCAGGAAGAAAAATATCAATGAGAAAAGTGACATTATTTTACATTTTTACAGATATCTTAATATCTGGCTCAGTAGAAGACATCTAAGAGTCTCATATTTATTTCTGCATCCAGATGGTTTGGGATATCACAGGATGTGCACAATCTGAAAGGTTCTACTTATGAAACAGTGATGAAAAAAAACAATGACATCTTAGTGTTACTGGGAAAAATTATCTTGACCTTACAGACTCCCAGGAGTCCCTGAATTGCACATTGAAAATGTTGCTGTAATTTTATTCTGGATCATATATTGTCTTGAACTGAAGGATGAGGTTCATACATTTCCTAGATGGAATAAAAACTATGCATGTTGAAATAGCCAATTCTTCTTGTTCATTAGGGGAAATCTCTTAATAATTCACTTGATCATTGAGCAAATGCCTATTTAGTAATTACTTTTTAACAAGCTTTGGACAATGGATTGATGGATCAAAAATAAATGAATGTGCCCATAAATCCTTTCCTCAAATCCCTCAATGGATTTATAATCTGATAGTGAATAAACACCACTAGTGAGATACCCAGTCATGACCGGTGTTGTCATATTTATGTGCAGAAAGTGACAGAGTTATATCTAAGAAGAGCACACACTCTTTTTGGGGTGGAGCAGTATGCAAGAATGATAAGGAAGTCTCAGTGTAGTGAGAGCTGAGTTAGTAAGAATAATAACAATTTTTGAAGAATAGTTTTAAAAGATGAGGAAGGGTAGAGGTGCAAAGAGTAAAAGGAAAAGGTGAACCTACAAATGTACCTTAGTAAATACTACAGCTTAGTGACTTTGAAAGACGCAAGAAATTCAACATGGCCAGAGCACTTCATTCCAGGAATGTGGAATGATGAAATGGAAAAGGGAGGCAACAGGAGGTGCTCTAAAGAATTAAGACAAGACCAGAGCAGAGTAACTCCTACAAGTTGTATTCATAAGTTCAAACATTCTGGTGTTTCATTAGGGAATTTTATCTATTTATTAAAGAATAAGATAAAAACAGAAATGTGTACAGCCCTATGAATTGGGCTTCTGGGTACATTTTGATACATGTGTTTTAGTGAACATTTGAACATATTCTGTTGGAACTATACCTTGAAGAGTAAATTTTGAGTCATGGGCTTCGCATATGTTCAGTTTTAGCAGATGCTGACAGTTTTCTGAAGTAGTTACATATGTTGTTCTGTATCTTCAATAATACACACATTCCTTATTTTTCAGTCTTGTGTTTCTAAGTGATTTGCAGTGCTAATTCATTATAATCTTGATCTCCATTTCTTTAATGATTAATAGGTTAAGTAACTATTTCACAGACATTTGAAAACTCTATCTATTGAAGTGTGTCAATTTTTCTGCTTTGTTGTCTTTTGTGTGTGGGGGGGTAGCATTTGGTTGTCTTTTTCTTACACATCTGCAGGAGTAGTTTGTATATTCCTTTCCAGGATACATATTGTTGAAATAACGTCTACCACTGTTCATTCTCTTTTAATGGGCATTTGAGGAAGAATTGTTAATTCTAATGTAAATCCACTTATTGATTGTTTTTCTTCATGTATAGCACATATGTCCATTTTTAGAAATCTTTGCTTACTTGGAAGTCATGAAGATATGTTTCCAGTTCTCTACTAAACACTCCATTGTTTAAAATTCATATTTAAATATGCAATCTGTATGCAATTCACTTCTGTGTGGGTGGAGAAAGGAGTTTTACACATTTTTTTCCATATGGAAAACTATTGAAACAGTCTCATTTATTGAAATAATCACTTTTCCCACTGCATTGTAGACTAATAAATACAGTAAATATATAAATACAGTTCAGTGGTATTAAGAACATTCATATTGTTGTCTATGATTTTAACTACTTTAGGTACCTTATATCTTTGTCCTTTTGTCATAGGTTTATTTAACTTAGCATAATGTTCTCAAGGTTCTTCCATATAGCATGTGTCAGAATTTCCTTCCTTTGTAAGGCTGAATAATATTCCATTTTATGTATATGATACATTTTGCTTGTCCATTCATCTATTGATGGATACCTATATTGCTTTCACATTTTAGTTATTGTAAATAAGGTAGCTATTAACATGGTTGTACAAACATCTCATAGAGAACCTGCTCTCACTTCTTTGGAGCATATACTCAGGGTGCATTGCTGGACTATAGGATAATTCTATGTTTTATTTTTTGAGGAACTACCATACTGTTTTCCACAAAACTGTACATTTCCACCAACAGAGCACAATGATTTCAATTTATCCATATCTTATTTTCTGTTTTGTTTTGTTTTGGGTTTGTTTCATAGTAGCCATTCTAATAAGAATTATGAGATATCTCATAGTTTTGTTTGGATTCCCAAATAATTACTGCTGTTGTACATCTTTTCATGTATTTGCTGGTCATTCCTACATCTTCTTTGAAGAAATAACTATTTAAGCTATATGCCTATTTTTTAATTATTATTATTTTTAAAGATAGATTTATTTATTTATTTATTTATTTATTTATTTATTTATTTATGAGAGAGAGAGAGAGAGAAAGGCAGAGACACAGGAGGAGGGAGAAGCAGGCTCCATGCCAGGAGCCCGACGCGGGACTCGATCCTGGGACTCCAGGATCGTGCCCTGGGCCAAAGGCAGGTGCTAAACCGCTGAGCCACCCAGGGATCCCCTGCCTATTTTTTAATTGGGTTGTCTGTTGTTGGCTCCCACATAATGCATGCAAGTTGCTCAGGAGGACACATGCATGAGCCCTGTCACAGGATTCTGAAGTGGGAAATGGGTAACTTGTTGCTGAGCAAAGAGCTTAAATTGACTAAAATTAACTGCAATTTACAGTCTAAACCTTCCTCTAGAATTTGCAAGCCTTCATAGAAATTCGAGTTTGAAAATAATTACATTGGACAGATCTTGCCACTGCAATTGTTGTGTAAGTGAGGAGGTAGATTACTGATGCTTTCTACTCTGCTGTCTTCCCCAAGTGTATTTTTCCCTTGTATTCAAATGCTATTTTTACCTTCTATAGATGATCAATGTTTTTCATTCTTTAAGGTTTTATATTGTTGATGAGTCTGTAATTTTCCTTTCTTATATTCCCATCAGGTTTTATAATCTCCTGGCCTCAAGAGTTTGGATATGTTTCTAATATTTCTACTCTTTGGAAGTGTTTGCATAACATTTGCAAATATTTAGGATAATTCACAAGTAAAGCCACCTGGGCTTGGAATATTTGTTGTATGAAAAGTTTTATTAGTGCATTCAATTACTTTAGTAAATATCTCCTTACAGGTTTTCTATTTCATTTTCTGTCAGCTTTCTTAAGTTGTGTCTTTTTTTTTTTACATTTTTGTTCATTTCATTCAAAATGTCAGAATCAATGTCTCAAAAATTGTTCATAACTTCTTGTCATGTTTGATGTTTATAACATCTATACTGATGTCCTCTTTTTTATTCCTAATATTGGTAACTTAAATGTATGTGTCTTATTTTTCTCCCTCTTATTCTCCCTCTTTCTCTCTTTATCCTTTTATTTTCCATCTCTTTCCCACTTCTCCAGCTATTTCAGACTGAAACTAACCCCATCTGGTCTTCAGCAGCTCTTAAAACCCTTATGCACTCCAGTTAAAATTGGCAAAGATCCTCTTCCTCCCATGCTTCCTCAAAAGTAAGATTAGCCCTGTGTCTCCTTTCTCCTTCCAGGTGCTTGTTCCTTTTTGAAATGTATATTACTTCTCTGGTTCAAGAAGAGTTATTATTTTGTACTTAATTGGTTTTTTCCTCACTGTTTAGCCTGGGAACAACATGTTTAAAACTTTCTTTATCCTAAGCTGGAGAACTCTCTAATAGTGTATATTTTAAATCTTTATTTTTTTAGAATAAATTTGAGAAAAATTGAAGACCCCATTGATGGAACAAACCAGAATGAAAGAATCATTGATCTAGAAATATGCAGCTACAAAAGTTTCATGTATTCATATAACTTTTTGCTAAATAATCTCTATTTTCAATCAGAAAGGCACACTAAATATATTAAGGTTTTTATATATATAAAGTTGCTATCTTATTGGCTTTCTATATATTTCTCGTTGAATAATTTGTATGTGACAAAAGGTCAGATTGTCAACCAACATATCAATCCTGTCTCAATAGTTCATTAATTCATTCAAGAACAAATAATTCACGAGTGAGTCTTTCATGTGTGGCAATGTTCTAGGCCCTAGAGAGAGACAAAATCCCTACTTTCACAGAGTTTCTAGTTTTGCTTTGGTTGTTAGAAAACAAAAAAATATACACATAGAAGAGCAAGATAATTTCAAACAGAAATAAGTACTATGAAATAATATATTAGTCAGTGACGTAATGGACAAGATTGGAATGAAGTTCTAATTTCGATGTGGTGAGTGGTAACAGAATATCTTAATAGAAGTTTTTTTTTTTAATTAGAAACCTCAATGCCCTGAAGGAACCATCTTTATAAAAATCTGTGGGAGAAAGACAACTGAGAAAGCACAGAACAGAAGTCACAGTGGCTAGAAAGTGATGATTTAGATACTTTCTTTGGTCTATACTAGAAACTATTGTTCAAGGGGGTTATTTTAGTAGATTATTTTCCCTTTGTAAAACTTTCCAAGTGGCAGCCTGAGTAGAAGAAAGCATTATACAAGAAGAAGAAAACTTATGCTCAGTAATATTACAGCTGAGAGCATTCACATCAATTGGAATATCTGGATCTCATCACTGTTTAGGATACAATTTCTTTGTAGTAAGACAGTGGTGACAATGTAATCAATGTAATCAAAGGATGAATAATGTCTGTTCTCATGCATACCTCTCCATGCACCCAGTTGCCTTAATTTTTGCAAGCTTAATTTGATGGTGGTTGTCAGGCAATCACAATGTTAGATAAAACATATACAATTTACACCCTTTTCAAGAGTATAATGAAAACCAGTGCATTTCTTGCCTGAATCTCCTTTTAAAAAACCCAAAGACATATCACTTCAACAGCCCATTTAGAGAACTGTACCAGATGGAATCTACCTTCATATTTTCTTTATAAGAATATAGAAAGTGACAGTGAGAATGTCATTTTCTCCCCTTGGGGGAAAAACATCAATAATACTAATAATTTTATGTTTCAATGGCATTTCAAACTGATTATGCAATTAATCATAAACTATTTCTATAACATTTGTTTATAAAACCATAAATAATGACCTATTTTAATAATGTATACACTTGCCTGATTGTTCACAAGTGATATATGTCTTACCATAAGGTGAGAACCACAGATATTTTGTCTGAGACAAGTCCATCCAGCCTTAACAGATTCAGTTTGATATTTCTATCTAATAAGTGAGGAATAAAATAATTTATAATAAATTAATTATTTCCTTTTCTAAAATTACTGATAACCCAAGTCCATTCAAAAGATGGTTCAAGCTTTTAGCACATTTCTCTCATCTTGCATATTTTTAGATAAATGGAATGATAATAATAATAATTTGTCAACGACTACTGAAGCAGCTATATGGAAAACATGACTTCATTATATGCAAAATAGTATTTTAGGGGATATAGATATATATTTAGATGTAGATATAGATACATAGCATAGATACACAATATATAGAATTCAGGATATATAGGAGAGCACCAGAATGGTGCACCTTATTGTTCTTTAGCTGCTCTGAAAGGCGGTTATTTATTATGAGTTCACTTGGCACAAGGGCTTTATTTTCTGAACTGAGTTTCAAAGAAAGGATTTGCTAACACTTTCTCCCATAGCCATTAAAAATCTTGGCATATCATCCTTCAACAAGTATTTTGAAAATCTTGTAATTTTCTGCAGGGGATGTTGTCAGTGACCAAAAAAAAAAAAGAGAGAGAGAGAGAGAGACTGATAATGTGTTAAAATTAATCATTCTTTATGTTAATTTGCCTTTTAAATTCCTGTTTCTTGGGGATCCCTGGGTGGCTCAGTGGTTTGGCACCTGCCTTTAACCCAGGGCGTGATCCTGGAGTCCCGGGATGGAGTCCTGCGTCAGGCTCCCTGCATGGAGCCTGCTTCTCCCTCTGCCTCTCTCTCTCTCTCTGTCTATCATGAATAAATAAATAAAATCTTTAAGAAAAATTCCTGTTACTTGGAAGAGGAAATATGTTAATCCTTATATCATTGTTTTCTTCTGTATAAATCAACTATATTGATAATATAAAATTTGTATGTTTACTAATTTATATATAAAATGAAATCATTTTATTTTTCTTCACTATATCTCTCCATAACTAGTGTTGTACCTTGACATTTTCTTTTCATTCTACCAGTGATACACATTTTTATTTGAGTATTTAGATTTTAAATATTTTCATTATGCAAGACAATTCATACCATTGAGAGGTACTTAATTTTTATAACATTGAAGAAAATTTTCATAATTTCAGACTCCATATTTAAAAACAGCAATAATTTCTTTTCCGGGGAGGCTAATCTTACTTCTGCATTGTCTCATCTCTTTCAGTCCTATTCAGCTTCTTTTTCATCTGAGAAACTGTGTTTTTCATCACTAGATGTGCAGTTTGTTTTATTTTTATATCCTCCATGTCACTTTAAAATGTGCTTTCGTTTAGCTTTATGAACCCATGAAAATTAGTTGTTAGTAACTGTTTGAATGTCTTTATTTACTAATTATATCATCCACAACATTTTTCAGGCTGTTTCTATTTACTGATTTTTCTTATTGTAGGTTATATTCCTTCTTTGCATCTCTGGTAATTATAGATTGCATGTCAGATATTGTGATTTTACTTTATCAGTTGTTGAGTATTTTTGTATTATTTTAAGGATTTTTGAGCTTTGGTCTAGAATGTAACTAAGAAATAGTTTGATCATTTTGAGGCTTGCTTATATGTTTCATTAGGGGGGGATCCCTGGGTGGCTCAGGGGTTTAGCGGCTGGCTTCAGCTCAGGGCGTGATCCTGGAGACCCAGAATCGAGTCCCCCATTGGGCTCCCTGCGTGGAGCCTGCTTCTCCAGCTCTGCCTGTGTCTCTGCCAATCTCTCTCTCTCTCTGTATCTCTCATGAATAAATAAATAAAATATTTTTAAAAATAAGTTTCATTAGGGTGCAACTGAGACAGAATTTAGTCTATGGCTAATTTGGCACCATTACTAAGACAGTATCTAGTGAATACTGTATGGGTATTGAATACTTTGGTGGATGTTGCATATATTAAATTATACCAAATTATATTTGCAAAACTCTTATAGCAATAAATGAAAAATTTATAAAAGTATGTTTTCTTCTGATAATTATAATATTTTAACATATTTGAATATTTCATTCTATATGAATCTCATTTGTTAGCAAATGTGAAAACAATCTAGCTTTATTTTATACAGATGACCATAGGCTGTTCAAACACCAACATTTTACTATACTCTACAAAATATTATGCCACTTGTTTTTAGAGATTATTAATATAATTAATAGCCTTATATAGATTATTACTATAATTAATAGCCTTACACAATCCATTGCCCTGTGCTGCTTGTTGTTCAATGTTTATATGTTTTATAATAAATTTATTTTTTATTGGTGTTCAATTTGCCAACATACAGAATAACACCCAGTGCTCATCCCGTCAAGTGTCCCCCTCAGTGCCCGTCACCCCACCCCCCGCCCTCCTCCCTTTCCACTACCCCTAGTTCGTTTCCCAGTTAGGAGTCTTTATGTTCTGTCTCCCTTTCTGATATTTCCCACACATTTCTTCTCCCTTCCCTTATATTCCCTTTCACTATTATTTATATTCCCCAAATGAATGAGAACATATAATGTTTGTCCTTCTCCGATTGACTTACTTCACTCAGCATAATACCCTCAAGTTCCATCCACGTCGAAGCAAGTGGTGGGTATTTGTCGTTTCTAATGGCTGAGGAATATTCCATTGTATACATAGACCACATCTTCTTTATCCATTCATCTTTAGATGGACACCGAGGCTCCTTCCACAGTTTGGCTATTGTGGACATTGCTGCTAGAAACATCGGGGTGCAGGTGTCCCGGCGTTTCACTGCATCTGTGTCTTTGGGGTAAATCCCCAACAGTGCAATTGCTGGGTCGAAGGGCGGGTCTATTTTTAACTCTTTGAGGAACCTCCACACAGTTTTCCAGAGTGGCTGCACCAGTTCACATTTGCACCAACAGTGTAAGAGGGTTCCCTTTTCTCCGCATCCTCTCCAACATTTGTGGTTTCCTGCCTTGTTAATGTTCCCCATTCTCACTGGTGTGAGGTGGTATCTCATTGTGGTTTTGATTTGTATTTCCCTGATGGCAAGTGATGCAGAGCATTTTCTCATGTGCTTGTTGGCCAAGTCTATGTCTTCCTCTGTGAGATTTCTCTTCATGTCTTTTGCCCATTTCAGGATTGGATTGTTTGTTTCTTTGCTGTTGAGTTTCATAAGTTCTTTATAGATCTTGGATACTAGCCCTTTATCTGATACGTCATTTGCAAGTATCTTCTCCCATTCTGTAGGTTGTCTTTTAGTTTTGTTGACTGTATCCGTTGCTGTGCAAAAGCTTCTTATCTTGATGAAGTCCCAATAGTTCATTTTTGCTTTTGTTTCTTTTGCCTTCGTGGATGTATCTTGCAAGAAGTTACTGTGGCTGAGTTCAAAAAGAGTGTTGCCTGTGTTCTCCTCTAGGATTTTGATGGAATCTTGTCTCACATTTAGATCTTTCATCCATTTTGAGTTTATATTTGTGTATGGTGCAAGAGAGTGGTCCAGTTTCATTCTTCTGCATGTGGATGTCCAATTTTCCCAGCACCATTTATTGAAGAGACTGTCTTTCTTCCAGTGGATCGTCCTTCCTCCTTTACCGAATATTAGTTGACCTTAAAGTTGAGGGTCCACTTCTGGGTTCTCTATTCTGTTCCATTGATCTATGTGTCTGTTTTTGTGCCAGTACCACACTGTCTTGATGAACACAGCTTTGTAGTACAACCTGAAATCTGGCATTGTGATGCCCCCAGATATGGTTTTCTTTTTTAAAATTCCCCTGGCTGTTCGGGGTCTTTTCTGATTCCACACAAATCTTAAAATAATTCAAAGAAGAAGTCAAACTCTCCCTCTTCGCCAATGACATGATACTCTACATAGAAAACACAAAAGCCTCCACCCCAAAATTGCTAGAACTCATACAGCAATTTGGTAGCATGGCAGGATACAATTCAATGCCCAGAAATCAGTGGCATTTCTATACACTAACAATGAGACTGAAGAAAGAGAAATTAAGGAGTCAATCCCATTTACAATTGCACCCAAAAGCATAAGATACCTAGGAATAAACCTAACCAAAGAGGGAAAGGATCTATACCCTAAAAACTATAGAACACTTCTGAAAGAAATTGAGGAAGACACAAAGAGATGGAAAAATATTCCATGCTCATGGATTGGCAGAATTAATATTGTGAAAATGTCCATGTTACTCAGGGCAATTTACACGCTTAATGCAATCCCTATCAAAATACCATAGACTTTCTTCAGAGAGTTAGAAAAATGTTTAAAAATAATTGTTTAATAATTTTATTCTTTTTTGATTGTTTAGGCCAACAGAGTAAATCCAGTTCCTATCACTCCATTTTGGCTAGAAGCATAGTCTTATGCAAAATTTTATACAAAAGAAACAGTCCTAAACTTTGTTAGCAGATCCAACACTGGTTTTTAGCATAACTTCCCACACCTGAGTAATCTAGATATCCTTATTCATTATTAAAGCTTTATAATAAGCAAAACTTCTACCACAGTGATTTCCTTAGCAAGTGAGCATATTTCTAATTTACTAACTATAAATATTCTTTAATTTTCCACTATATTGCCCTTTTTTCATTAGATATTGATTTTCACATTTTTTATAATAGTTGACAGAAATTTCTCAGTCACAACAATAGAAATGATAATAAAAATTACTTTGAAAGATCAAATTTATATCACATTAATAACTTTTTATTTTGCTCCATGAAAGCTACAAGATACAAACACTATCATCAGCATCATTAGAATGAAAACAAGGCATTTTAATATAAAAATATTTTATTTCACTTAATAAATTTGACAATATGACAGAATTTTTCACAGAACCATCCTTAATATCTTTAGTGTAGACTAATATTTAGGGATTCTTGCTTATAGCTATTTGAAACTAAGGGCAATGTTATTCATTTCTGCAAACCAGTATGGCAAAAGGTAGATTTTCAAAAAAAAAATGCTGAACAAATGATAGAATTCATGTGATTAGTTCTTCGGTTCTTAAAGCTTAAATATTCTTTAATTCTAAGGTAAAGTCATAAAATTTTTAGAGAGATTTCCAAATCATGCTAAAGTGCCTGCCTTCATTTTCCAATCTGAGGGAAATAGGATAGAAATAGATGGCTCTAAATTCTTTCCAAGCACTGTAAGCTTCTGTGTCTTTTACAGGTACATGATCTTAATCTTTATCATTTTCAAGATTTGCTGAACTATATAAGGTCATCTTATTAAAATAACATTTTATATTGTATGCTAAATATATCAACAAACAACTTATGACAGATGATAATATTCATAACATAAATTTAATCTTATTTTCATGAAATGAGCATATCTTTGAGAATATTAATTCATCTAATAAGGTTTATGATATTTAGACAATATTTCCTAAAACATTTTTTTGATGCTTTAAGACAGTTTTCCTAGGATATAGTACTTTGGAAGACAATAGAAAAAGCGAATCCTTAAAAAGAAGCAATTCCAAACTAAAGAGAGATTCCTCATATAGGGTATTTGGGAAAACGAATTTGCCATTTAGAGATTCAGATAAATAACCACATACATGAGATATCTTTAATGTACCCCAAAGTATAAGAAATAGGTTTTCGGCATAGAAACAACTGCTCTACATTTTGCCTATAGAAAAATATAAAATCTGAGTTCACTGAAAATTTGTCTTATTGCCCTCTGATAGTTTGTGCCTGCCCAATCCATAGGGCCCCAGTTAAGAACTATTCTATCATCTATACATCAGAGAGGAAAGTGCCTGTGTGCTATGTTGATAGTCACTCTAAACAAATATTTATACAGTTGAGATCAGAGATATAAAATGTCAGTTCCAAATCCACCCATGATGGCACATATACCAGACAGATGACAAAGTCTGGCTCAGGTTATAAAGGCTTGTGAAATACTTGAATCATATTTTGCAACCCTTGAAAGAATTCAAGTTGGAGATTAGCAGAAACCAGGCTCAGTTCTGTTCGTAATCCCCTTTATCTGTCTTCTAGCCAACAAAATGAAAACCTTAAAGCCAAACTGACAAATAGAGTGTGAAGGACCTTCTACAGCATTTAAAAAAAAAAAGTCAGACTGCTATAGGTAGAAATTATCTCGTATGTTACTATTACTGTTGTTATTTATAGAAATAATGGGAGGAAAACCTCTAAATGACACTATTCTACTGTATTCTTTGTCAAATATAACATTTAATAAATTAATTTCCTTTGTTACACTGGGCATCTAACATGAAATTATGTGCAAAGAATATAAATCATATCTATAAAAACAAATGCCACTATAAAGTAGAAATCTATTATTTTAAGTTCAGGCAATTGGGTCCATTAAGGTATAAAAGTATTTCAGGATAGTCCTTCTGTTAGATACAAAAACTTAGAAGCAAATTTGAAATAGGGAGAGATGATGCTAATTAGAGATAAAGTATAAGATTATTCTATGCTCTTGTGATAGGCTGGAATTCTGCATGAAGTTGCATACAAGAAAAGTAGGCTAGCAACAAATCGAGTTATGTTCTCATGAAGCATAGATATTTCAAGAAAGGCAAAGAGTATATTGAATGTAAGTCATAGTATTCAAGTTAATTGTAAAAGATAAGAAAAAGAAAAGAAAGAAAGAGAGATGACTTCAGTCATTGGATAGGCTACACTGATGTTGGAAATCCTTCCTGCCAAACTAAACACAGATATATGTATGTTTGTTTTTATGTGTTCCTTTTTTATATGGCAACTGATAAAATGCAAATAAACAAATAATAAACAAACAAACTTACAAAACAAGATGTGAGGCAGAAATCCCCAGTCTCAAGATCTAAGGGGAAAAAATTTTCAACATTAGAGCAGTGAGTAGAAGATAAAGCCAAGAAATTCAAGGGAGGGGACTAGAAACAATACACTTTGTTTTTAAAAGCTAAGTTTAAATATTTGTTGTTCTCTCAAAAAGGAAATAGATGTTGAAAGATAATAGAATAATATCTCCAAAGTCCTGAAGACTTATAACTATCTGAATTAAAACTGTATATCTAGTTCTAAAAAAATCACTCGAAAACAGGAAGTAAAAAATGTCTTCATTCATCAAGGAGAAAGAATTATCACAAGCAAACTATAACTTCCCAAAAGGACTAAAGCAATGATGGCAGCTTCTGGAATCATCTGGAGGAGAAATAAGAAGTATTCTGATACCTGAATGTGTATCTCAAGATTTGTTCATTTAATTGATCCAGGGACGTGCCTGAATACTGAGAGTTTTAAAAACTTCTCACATGATTTTCATGTGTTTTAGCCAAGAATGGAGACCATTTTACAGAAATGTTCTTCAGTAAGGAAGAAAATAAATGCAAACAGAAGTAGGGTAAATTTAATAGTGAGAAGTAAAGAAATTAGTAATTTGAGGATAAACTTAAATAACCATTGAGTGTAAAAAGTAATAATAGTAAATAGGGAATAGGTACGAAGTAAGACTAAAATACTAGGTAATACACTGAAAGATTAGAATCAGAAGCAAAAATTGGGGCACCCATGAACTGCTTAGGAAGAAGCTGAGATGATTAGTTTTGGGCTATATGAAGTTAGGAATGCATTTGAAATTTTTTGAAAATATAAAAAATGAATACTGCATATATGATTCATAAAAAGGTAGACCCATTAAGAGAGTGAAAAAATCTAACTGAACAAAGATAATACAGGAAAGGGTGAAACATGGAAAAATAAAGGAGAAATAAGTCAACATATATCAATAATCACAATACATTTGATTACACAAACAATAAAAATAGATTTAAAGCTTCCAGTTGCATGCTACTTACAGAAGGTATGTATAAACCATCTTAAAGATGCAATGCCATACTTCAGTCAAAGAATTAATTAAGTATATGAAATAAACGTTTTTCAGAATTACAATTTTGGCATGATGACATGTATAAAATCTTCAAAAACTCAAAACAATCATATGTTGCTGATGGATTCATTTGAATATAGTAAAAATATTATAGCATGAACTGGAAGTATTCATACCAAATTAGGAGTGAAATGGAGTGGACAGGAGAGAAAAAGAAGTCTTCAAATTCATCTATGTTGCTTTATTTCGTGCATGTACATATGTGCACACACATACAATATTCATGTGTGCCTGTCTCACAGCATCACTCACTGTACTCCACCATAATATTAAAAAGATTTCAAACAATATGGGCATTTGTGCAGAAATTATAATTGACTCATGGTTATGTGTATTGTACAATGAGCTCACCTTACTATTTCCATTCATTCTTCAATTAGAATATAGAAATGAGAATGGGCTGTTATAGTTTAGTTAATGAGCCAATTATTTTTTCAGAGTATGCTAGCTAGTTGTGCACAGCTTCTCTTTTGCTTAATTATGTTTTAAAATAGCAGGCATTCATCTTATGTCTTTAATTATTGGTTACCACTCAACTTAGTTTGAAAATTCTTATCAATATTTTTGAAATATATTTGTTTGAATCATTAGAATAATCTTTTTAAACTCATCTCAAAGTATAATATATTTCATAAGTTTCCACTGAAAATGGCATTTCTGTTTAGCCTTCCTAAAGATAATATCCAAGACACAAACTAAAATATTAAAATTACTCCTAATATGAAAACATTCAATATGTCTAGAAACAAATTTTCTCATAAAAATTTAGCTCAGAATAGGAGAAATATAACAGCAGAAATTTAACAAGAGGCAAATGTGAAGATCAAAAATTAAACTCCAAATTTTATAGTAAAAGAAGAAAGGTTAGTATAGAAAGAAGAGCAAATAAAATTCAAGCTACAGTAAAACATATTTTGCTCAGGTGCAAATAATGTGCACTATTTTATATCTATTTTAACTAAAATTCATTGCAAATACATAAACAAGTCACCTGCTGTTCATTGGAAAGCATCTAGAGTAGTTGGGGTGAAATAATGTATTATTCAGAAATAATGTATTTCAGAAAATGTATTAATATGGGGCTACAAAAGTTTGTACAAAAGCATAAACTTAGTTCTTAAAATTGAAAATTTCCAAATCAGTTGTGGTAATACACATTATTTCCAAATTTTAAATGGATGATAATTATATATATATATTATAGATATAGATGATATAGATATAGATATCTTGTCATACTGACCATTTAATGATTTTTTTTCTTTTGGTAAGACAAGTAAAATCTCATGCTGCTGCTGCAGCTGCTGCAGCTTCTTCTTCTCTCCTTCTTCTTTTTTGCTTTTGAGGAGACTGTGTAGCTTTTCACTCTCCTGACCTTTGTTGTTTCCTAAGGATATTTCTCTAACATCTAAGAACAAATATTTTTAGGAAGCCAAGAGATTCCAAAGAAAAATGACAAATAATATAATTGTTTTTTTTAATTTTTGAGTGCTTGGAAAAATACATAAAAATATGCTTATTTAAATTTTTCAATTACATATTAATGTTAGCTTTTTTCATCCAAAATTTTAAATCAGTCTTCAATATTACTACTATAGAAATACTAATAATTGACTTTATTCACAAACTGATAAAAGTGGATCAGCACCATAGGCCTATTTATTGAAAACAAAGTAGGTAGAAAAATCAAGGTCATTGATAGTTCTTTATCAAACAAGGTAAACAGAAGTTTTATTATGTAGAGGTCAATCTTAGGCCAGCGGTTATTTAATATTTTCGTCATTGACTTAGATGATGGAAAAGTCTGCAAACTTAGTAATTTACAGTTCTCTGTAGTTGTAAAGACTGATTAACGCTCTGAATGTCAAGATCAAAATTCATCATGACCATAATATGACCTTGACAAACTGGAGAAGTGGTTTAAAACAATGCAATCCAATAAGACAACAGGTCAGTTATAGACTTCAAAGAAATTGGGAAGGAAATAGAAATTATAATAATGTAGGTGATACCATGCTAGTGAGAATGTGTGTGTTACGCAATATATAATAAATAATATTGAGTATGACCTGAGTGAAGAATGTAACCATGGCTTTTAATTTTTTTTTACCTTGGCATAGTGTTTACTCATTTATAAATGTTTTTGATACATATCATCACAGTTTACTCAAGTTAAATCCTATACCTCTCCTGATTAAATTAAATGTGATTCTAAAATATATAAATGAGAAGAAAGGTATAAAAGTATATATATAAATAAGTAAATATTAATTAAATGACTTTGTAAGTGTATCATCATTACAAATACTCTTTATCTAGTCACTAACACATTTATTCCTTCATTTTTTCCTTAATTATTAAATATGTATAAAGCTTCTACTATGTCCCAGGTACCATATTAGATTCTGGTAATACGAGGCTGGCAAAAACAAGTATTGTCCATATTTTCTAAAGTGTACAGTCTAATGAGTACTTATTAATTTTAGTAAATATTGGCAGGATACTATAAGCCATGTATCAGGGAGTCTTGTTCTCATCTAGAAAGATGAGGAAAGGCATCCCTGGTGAAATGTCTTCTTAACTGATGTATGACATAGGTAGGTTAAGGGGGCAAGAGCGTTAAAGAAATAAATGCTTCTTGCAAAGGACAGCGATATTCAGAATCTGAGCTTCAAAAAGGTAATGTTTGCTGTTGATATAACAGTAACAATAAATGCAATTAAATTTGTTTGTTAATACATTGTAAAAAAAAGTGGGGAAGTGTATTTCTGCCAAAATTAGAAGATCTATTTAGTATTAAAATTGTGTTGTATGATACCAGGGACGTTGACACTGTGATGGCACTGGGAGAAAATGTGAACAAATATGTCCTTTAGAGAAATAGCACTGCTGTATGGCCAGGTCCCTGCTGAACTGCTTACCCAGCTATCAATATCAAGATGGTGTTGAATGAGGAACAGTGATTTCAAATATGAGTTCCAAACTAAAACTGAAAGAAAGACAATCACTTTGACATGATTTAAATTTCAGCTGCTTTTCATATGCAATTTACACCTCAGGATAAACGGAAGCTGGGATTGCTTTCCCTAATGAGGTCAATGATCCATTTTACTGTTAACTTTGGTTTAATATTTTCATTTTACAAATATCTGACCTCAAAAACTCTCTAAGAGAGAATAAGGAGAAAGGGAGATAACTATCCTGTTTAGTTCCATTACCTTTAATTTTAAATTCAAACCAAGTTGTGCTATCTCCACCAATGCTTAAGTACAAGCATGCACAGTGAGTAGTGGTAATGGAAGAGACTGGTTCATTTTAATTGACATAACCGATGGATCTCAAAGAAATTCAGGGAAACAAGTCTTTGCATAGTTTATAGTCAAGTATTTATACTTAAGGGAAAATGAATGCCAAAGCCTAGAAAATTTTAAATGGTGAATAATCTGCAACATTCACATTTTTCTTAGAGGTTTCCCTGGATTATACAACCATGCTAAACACGTTTGGGTTTTCAAAAACATGTTTTGGAAGTCTACTGGTGATATTCTAAGAAATACCTTCATGTTAACATAATTTCCAAATATTTTAGTAACAACTGGTATCTCCATAAATAATTCATGTCTTAATTAATTATGATAATTATTCCTAATTGATACTTAAATATTTCAGGAAGAGATAATATATTAACATATTAAGAATGTCACATAAGAGCTTTGGAGATATCTCTATATGGAATGTATTGCATTTTGCTACAACACTTTTGTCTTCTCTTCCAGATTAGATAATTCTTTAAAAAATAGATTGTGCAGAGATATAAAATTGTTGCCTAAAACTGCAGCCCTGGAAACTACATTTGAAATGTCAAGAGCTATTTTAGGGCACCTGGGTCGCTCAGTTAGTTAAGCATCTGCATTTGACTCAGGTCATGATTCCAAGGTCCTTGGATCCAGTCCCACATCAGGCTCCCTGCTCAACAGGGAGCTTGCTTCTCCCCCTGCCTGCTGCTCCCTATGTTTGTGCTCTCTTTCTCTCTTTCTGTGTCAAACAAATAAATGAAATATTTAGAAAAAAGAGTTATTTTAGAAAACATTATAGGCAGAACTCCACCATATATTCTAGTATTATTTAATCATCTTAAAAACTGGTTAACACAAACTTTAAGATACTTCTTCAACATATCTGAAAAATGATCATCAGCTGGTACTTGTGTCTTCACTGAGAAGGAAACTGCCATCTCAAAAGCAAGCTTACTGTATTTTTTAGGAAGCTGTAATTGAAAAAAATCTTACAATTAAAATAAATTAAAATCTCTAGGCTGCAACTTGTGTCCATTTTCCTGTCTTTTTCTTAATTAAGAGCAACTGATAGGGACGTCTGGGTGGCTCAGTGGTTGAGCCTTTGGCTCAGGGCGTGATCCCAGAGTCCTGGGATTGAGTCCCACATCAGACTGTCTGCATGGAGCCTGCTTCTCCTCTCTTTTCCTATGTATCTGCCTCTTTCTGTGTGTCTCTCATGAATAAATAAATAAAATCTTTAAAAAAAATTAGAGCAAATTATATATGTATATACTTTTTTATTTTACAGCTTTCACAAAGCTAAAGTTGGCTTTAATGCCACTTGCCCCTTATCCACCCGTTCACAATTTTTTTAATTAAAAGAAATGCAGCCTAGTATAATATATATAAAAATATGCCAACTTAAGTGTGCACACTAATGCATTTTCAGAAATGTGAACATCTGTGTAACTTTTATTACCATCAAGATAGACAATTTTCTTAACACTCAAAAGAGTTTTCTCTTTCCGCTTTGCAGCCACTCTCCACTCCATACCTGGTATAGGCAACCACTGATGTGTCACTGTAGGGTATTTTGACCTTTTCTAGAAATTCACAAAAACAGAAAGTGCATATTCTTTTGTGTCTGGCTTCTTTTTCTCAGCATAATGTTTCTGAGATTCATTTTTGTTGCATTTATCATTATTTTCAATCCTTTTACTGCTATGTGATATTCTGTTGTATGGATATACCACAACTTGTTCACCCATTTAAATTTTGTTGGACATTGGGATTATATAGAATCTTAACTTTATAAATAATGGTGCTACAAAACTTTGTGTACAAATCTGTATGGCATAAGTCTTCACTTCTTTGAGTAAATACCTTAGTATTTACTAAGGTAATTAGTAAATATTAGTATTTACTAATATATATATTTAACATGTATAAGGAACTATCAAACTGTTTTGTAAGGTGATTTTGCATTCTACATACCCAATAGCAATGTATAAGAATTCATGTTTCCCTAGATCCATGTCAAGAGTCGGAATTATCAGTCTTTTAAATTTTAGACGTTACAGTACTATGTAGTGGTATCCCATTATAATTGTAATTTGTACACCTTCAATAACTACTTATTTAGAGAAATTTCACATATGCTTATTAGCCATTTGTATATTTTCTCTTTTTTTTAAATGTCTGTCTATACTTTTTGCTACTTTCTCCTATTGGGTTGTCTTTTGATTTTCAAACTGTAGGAGTCTTTATTCCATATACAAATTCTTTGCCAGATATTTATATGGCAAACACTTTTCTAAGTGTATATCTTATCTGCTGATTTTCTTAATTTTGATTTTCACAGAATGGAAGCCTTTAATTTGGATAAATTCTGAATTATAATGTTTCTTTTTATGTCTCAAATTTTTTATATTATCAAAAATTATTTTCCTGTCTTAAGACCTCATATTTCCCTTCATTTTCTTTTAGATGTGTTAGAAGTTGGGTATTTACACTTAGATCTATGACCTAATTAGAATTATTTTTATAATGATTTCAGATACAGGTCATGGTGATTTTTTCCATACAAATATTCACTTATTCTGTTATTTCTCTAAAGCAGGGCTTTCCAATAGAAATATAACATTAAATGCATAGGATTTTTTTTATCTATAGCAGACACATTGAATAAAGTGATAAAAATAATTTTGCTATATAATTTATGTAACAATATATATTCAATAATATCATTTCAAAGAAAATAATAATATCATTTCAACATGTAATCAATATAAAATATTAGATTAAGAAAAAATCAATAAAACAAACTGCAGTGCCTATATAGTCAAAGTGTAAATTGTTTGTTAATTATGAGAGATAGCAGCTAAGAGTGAAGCAAAAGGCAAAGCTACCTATGAGATGTAGTGTCTAAGCTACTAGAGAATAACAATGGCTTTTAAAAAAGAAAATAGCATAAAGTACAGTCATAAGTTTTATGAATATCATATCAACCAGAACAGGAGAGGTATACATAGGATGAGACAACACCTAGAATTCTGAATTTTCTGCTGGGCTTACTAAGTTTTAGATATGTGTACAAATTCCACTTCACTTTCCCTAGGGATCACTGTCTTTAGGTACCTCTTGTGAACTTCTGAAAACAAATGATCAATATATTTCGCTCAGTTTTCTAGTTGTTAAAGAAGTCAGAAGTCTTGTAGCAGTTATTATTTCACAGACAGAATCAAGATAAGGAATTCAAGGTTAAGAGTTTCTTTTTCAGTGTTCTAAAGGTGCCATTTTAAGTCTTTTTTGGCTTACATTCATTGCATCTGACAGGTCTGCCATAATTCACATCTTTATTTTGTGTACATAATGCATCATTTTTCTCTGGCTGCTTTTAAAGATTTTCCTTGTCTCTGTTTTCAACAATTTGATTATGACCTACTAGTGGTGGTATGTGTTTCCTGAAATGCATTGAGATGTATTTATTAGTTTATTAGTTTTTAATCAAATTTGACATTTTTCCTCACCAAAGAAGATACACAGATGGTAAGTTAGCATATGAAAAGACGCCCAGAATTATATGTCTTTAAGGGATTGCAAATTAAAACAATAAGATATTACCACATACCTATTAGAATGGCCAAAATCCAGAACACTGACAATAGCAAATGCTGATGAGGATGTGAAGCAACAGGAACTCTCATTCACTTCTGGCCATAACACAAAATGGTGCAGTCACTTTGGAAGACAGGTGGACAGTTTATTACAAAACTAAATATAGTTTCACCTAAAAATCCAGCAATCATACTCCTTGATATTTACCCTAATGAATTGAAAAAGCATGTCTATACAGAAACCCACACTGATATTTATAGCAGCTTTATGATAATTCCCCAAACCTGGAAACAATGGAGATGCCCGTCAGTAGGTGAGTCGATAAAATAAAGTGTGGTACATTCAGACTGTGTGATATTTTTCAGTACTAATGAGAAATAATTTATGAGCCATGAAAAAACACGGAGGAATCTTAGACATGTATTATCAAGAAAAAAGAAGCCATTCTAAAAAGGCTACATGATTTCTGACTTATGATATTCTGGAAAAGGCAAAATTATGGAAACAGTAAAAAGATGAATGGTTATCAGAGGAATGGATCAATACGCAGCATACAAAGGATTTTAAGAGGAATGAAACTATTCTTGTGTCCTACTACAATGGTGGTTACATGTCATTATTGATTTGTCAAAACATATAGAATGTATAACATCAAGAGTAAACCCTAATATAAACTATGACTTTGGGTGATTATGATGTAGCAGTGTGGGTTCATCGTTCATAACAAATGTACCATTCTGGTGTGGGATATTACTCATGAGGCAGTTTGTGGGGACAGGGAGTAAATAGGAACCTTCTATTCTTTTCACTCAATTTTGCTGTGAGCATAAAACTTCTCTAAGAAATAAAGTTCATTAGTTCAATTTTTTGACATTATTTTCACCCACTTTATTTTCAGATTCCTTTTCTTTCCTTCCACTTCTCCTTTCTATCTGAGATTCAAAAACATGCATGATTTATCTCTTGATATTATCCCATAAATAAGTGAAACTCAGTTTATTATTTTTAGACCTTTTCTCTTTATTTCAGTGATTTGGTATGAAAAAGATGCAAAATATTTCATTAACAAGCTTTAGAAATCAATAAATTATCATGATTCTCATATTAGAGTGACTTATATACATCTATGTATAGTTGCATATTGAATAGACCCTTAAACAAAAAAAAATTTAAATGCTTCTTACTCAGTATTGCTTATGCTGAAAAACAGAATGTTGACTGGAGTTGTCAGTTGGGAATTCTTATATTTGAAAGGAATTTTTAACCACAGGGCTTGATGGAAAATATAAAATATCTATTGAGAATGATTTAATGAATATCATAAAAATAGCACTATATTCTATACTATAAGTTTTATTGCATGGGACAGGCTATAAATTATATACAGTGGCATTTGATAACAATTACTAAGACTTCCCTTATAAGACCTAGAGAGACAGTTTTGCCATATGTGTCATCTCTTTACTAGTCATGTCTTGATTTTTCTTGTGTTTATCCTCTGCCCATGTTCTCTTTTATGTTTATTGCAGTTTGTTCTATAGGAAAATAAAGATGTTTCTGCCTTATGTTAAAAAAATATTCAAAGTTAGGATCACAAATGACGGTTCCCATTAACTGATCTCTAGAAAGTTGCTATTTTCTCCAATAACTTCACAATGCCTACTAATATTTCCTCTTGCCCTTGATTTTTTTCTTAATATAATGTTTTTCTATCTCTCATTGAAATCTTTCTAACCACCATTTATCAATGTTCTTTCCAGTTGTTTATATATTCACTATGATAATCCCTGAGCTCTTTTGGGAAAATTTAATTTTGATGGTCCTAACACTTTTTCAAAAAATCAGCATTTAGGTTCTTTGCAAGCTGTAATGAAAATATGAATGCCATTCTTCTTATGCAAAAGTTTTAACATTTAAACCATTGTATATAATATTTATGGAGACTGTAACAGTGTAAGGTTATTCTTCCTTCAAATATTGCCTGAGATTCTTGAAAACACATTACTGTTAATAAATTACTTCTTATCTTGATGTAACTTCAACATTTCTGTTCTCAAAGGTGGAGAATATATTCACACGTATGGAAACAGAAATTTTTGCCTGTTGAAAGATTTAATCTCATATCATGTGCGTGTGTGTGTGTGTGTGTGTGTGTGTGTGTTGACTAAGAAAGTATGATGTTCTGCTCAGTTCAACTAAAGTTTAGACAGGTTTCTTCCTGACTGTAGTCCCCTTTTTTAGAGCATTTACTCTTCAAAACTGCGATTATGAATTCTTTCTCTTTCTAATGTAAATTTTTCAGCCTCTTGTCAGGTTTATAATCCAAGAATATCTTTCTCAAGCCATCGAGAGTCACCAGGAAAGATAAAGCCCCCATCTTCTCCTGTCTCCTTCTTTCTGCGGGATGGTAGGAGGCTAATTTAGATAAGTGATCATTAGCTAATACCAATGGCTGTTGACCAGCCTCTCAACATCCTCCTCTACTTTTCCACTAGCTCATTCCAGTGCTTAAAAATTCTCCTGCCTTTTTACTTCAGAGAAGTTGAGTTCAAACTCTCTCCCTTATTGCAACAGTCTTAACTCTATTGGAATAGTTTTTTGGTTTTTTTTTTATTACAATAGTTTTAAATAAAGACTTTGTCTATTTAATTTTGTCCAGAGAAATTTTTCTTTAACAGTATACCTGTGTATGTATGAGTGTATACAAATATTGATATACATACTATATATATACATATATATATTCACACATGTATACATATGCATATACACTCCACACATACATGCTCATGCACTGATATCTACTATACATATCACAGACACTGTAGTTCAATTTTAATTTATTTGTATCCTTGGTTTTCTATAAATCATGCATTTATTTTTCCTGAAGAATATTAAAAATATACAGAAAATTTTTCAGTAGCAAAAAATTAACAAAGAAACACTTTTTCTAACCAACCATTTGAAAACACAGTTGCCCCAAATCTGAGCATGTACAAGAAATCGAAGATTGTTGATCTCTAACCTTTTTTTTTATATTTGACCATACAGAAAGTAGATTCTTCATTTAGTACCCCAGTCTCTGAAGCAATAAAGAAAAAAAATTACTTATGTATAAAACGCATGTTGATTTATTTCTGTGACCTTTAAAGCATTTCTACAGTGATCTATAGCAAAATATATATTACACGGTAATCTAATATACACACATGCATGTATAAACAGATACATGTAGATATAATTTTAAATTTTTTCATGGTAGAGAGCTTATTTTACTTTGAGCAATGCAAGTTAATATTTATCAATTTGATGCTTATTACTACCAACCTATAAGGCTCACTTGTATTAGGTACAAGGCACTCTGATATTGTCCTCTCAATGCTCATGACTACTAACTAAATTGATAATCTAACTAATTAAATAATGGTCCACCTAGAATTTGAAAATCACCAACATGGTGGAATTTAGAACTTATTTTTGGCATGGCCATAAAATATTGGTAATAAAATACATATATAAATACATACTTTATTCCTAGACCAAACATTAAAAGGTTGCTTTTCCCAGAGATCTAGATTTATAGTGATTTCTGGGGGTTTTGCTAGTAGAGGTGGTTCTTTAAAAGTCTTGTAGATCAAATGCAGGTATACCCTTAAATTAAATGATAAGAGCAGTGTGAATTCTAATTTGCTAAAACACTTAAGTTGATTCTTGAAAATAAAAGGTTCATTTACAAGATGGCAGCTGATGAACTCAGAAGGAAACTATGTTGGCTTAAAAACAAAAGCCACATATGCCTGGGGAATTATTGTTTTCACTAAATTCTCTCTTCGTGTGTTAATTGTAGGGTAGGAAGTGATTCATATATCTCTTATTCTTTCTCTACTTTTTCCTGCCAAATTTCCTTAAGGTAGTTACAGAAATAAAAGAGATGTTTGTAAGGAAAGATATGGAAAGTGAAAGCAGAAAGGGCTTTGAATAACATAGTATTAGATGCAAACAAAATAATGGTTGAAAAGTCTTCATAAACTTAGGGTCATAGGATCATGACAAACAGTAACGTCAATGAGACTGATAAGAGAATCTTTATTACCTCTTTTTTCTCTTTCCAATAGTGATTTGAAAAATAGGAGAAATCACACTGAGATAAAAATGGATATTAACATAACTTTAAGTCTTTTGAATTTCAGGAGAAAATTATGTTAATGTTGATAACTGGTTCATATGCTTAAGCATTATAGGTGAAGAAAATAACAACACAAATCCATTATGGGAGCAAGAAATATTTCCACTAAGAATTTTATTATTATTATAGAAGATAATTTTAAAAGAATGTCACCTTCTTTTCTCACCAGTATATTGATGAAACCATTAGGAAATTGTTAATAGATGAATATTTTGCAATTATTTTGTCACACCATTTTCCCCTGTTAATCCAACTGTTTTCCCTCTTTAGGGATTGGAATGGAAAGAGAGGTATATTCTCTCAAGTAACTCTCTGGTTATAAATAATGTTTGCAAAGAAAATTAAATATAACAAAAAAGGGAAGCCTGCTTGGTTTCTCAAGTAGATTGAGTTTCTGCTTACAACATAGAGGAATGTGGCAGAAAAAGCAGGAGTTGCAGTAATAGAGAGACCTGAACTCAAATTACACTGCTACCCATTAGTAGCTGCTCGATCTAATCAAAGTAACTTGCTGTTTCTGTGCCTGCTTAATCAAATGTAAAATGAAGATGAATAATACCTTATTCAGTGGCTTCAAGTGAGTATTAAGGGAGATGCAAATTCCTGGAATATATTATATTATCAATAAATACAGTTCCTTTCTCTATAAAGAATCTAATACGTTACTACTTAATTACTTTACCGTCACACCTCCAGGATATGAAAGCCATCAGGATAGTAATCCAGAGAAGGTAGGAAAGAGAGAAGGAAATCAAGTTGTAGGGTTGAAACAGAGAGAGGCCAGTGATTCAGTTTGTCTACTATTTGCCCCATCGGAGGTAATCATCTATACATTTAACCCCACTTCTTGGACAAAACTGCCCATAAAAAACAAACAAACAAAAAACTGCCCATTAGAAAGAGCCTATTGGATCAGGGAGTGTACTGGGCACTTGATTGACATGCAGTCAATTTCCAGGCTGATAAACCTGGCCAAAGAAGATCTGAGCAATCTTATTTTCTTGGGTCTTTGGAACTAGGCCACTGAGAGATTAGACAGCACAGAATTTTACCAACTAGTTGAGTGGCAGTCCCAGACCAAAGAGGAGAGTTAGAGCTGGGAAGCCAGTAACTGAAGGAAGGCAGTGGTAAAGTGAATCTACACTTTTTTTTTAAATTATTGTCTTAAGCCCAAACTTGAATGTGAATTTGTTAGAGAGGAGGAAGAGAAGGATGGAGAGGAAGGAGATAAAGAGAAGGAGAAGAAAGAAGAAATAAGAAAAAGAAGAGGAAGAAGAAAGAAGAGGAGGAGGAGAAAGAACAAAGAAAATTGTCCCCTATAAATAAATTAACAGTTCATGCGGGTAAAGCACTATTTTTCTCAATGTGTGATTCATAAAGGAAAGTATTCTGAACTGTGCACACAGTAAAATGTGGTGAGCATTTTAGAAAAGCCCATACTTTGTGTGGAAATTAAATATAGGCACTGGGAAAGCCCTCACTGTGACACAAAGACTGCCTGCATGGTGAACATATGGAACTTATTCTATCTTCTGTAAACTACACATGACTTTCTTTCTGCTACATCCTTCATGCAGCCAGTCAGCAAAAGAGATGTGTAGCTGTCACCCTGCCTTTCAGCATATCTCCCAGTTTTACTGTGAAAATTGACAAAAGGCAACAACATGTCAATGAGCACAATGCAACTAAAAGACCTCCAGGACCCCTGGGAAATCTGGGTAAAAAAATGTTTGCTAGGAAAGGACTCATGTACAATGACTGCTGATGGAACCCATCTGAAATCCTCCCTCAGTCCCACCTCTAAGAGCCTCTGCAACTGGGAACCTCCCAGCCTCCACATCACATCTATAGCCTGGAGAATGTTCCCTGTTACAGTCACTTCATGAGAATGCCAGTTGAGATATTTTAGGCTTCTATTTGAAATATTTTGGGCACCTTATGTATAAAAATAAGCTAAATGATCTAGTTAAATAAATCTACTTAGAATTCCTAGTGAAATAATAAACACTCCTGAAAAAAAAATCCTATTATAAACAGAATTAAGATAAATGTTTAAAAGAATATTGTTGCCGTAGAGCTAACTACCTCACAAACATTACCTTTCATGTTCTTTTTAAATAAAGAAATATAAGTAACTTGGAAATAATAATGATACTAGGTAAAATTTTGACTCCTCAAATTAATATGAAACCAGTAATTACTAAAAGCTCTCCACTGAAGTAAACCCCACATCCCCTCCACAAATTAGTTCCCTTTTTCATTGATTCAGTAGCAGAGCCAAGAATTGCATAGATAAAATCCCTTTAGGCATTGCTAAGGTACATCATTTCAGAAGAACAGCATGTACTTATGCAACCTAAATCCATTTTTATAATAACATTCTGACCACGAAAACATTTTCGTCCACAGATATGTCAGTTCAGCGTTCTTTACCAAATTTACACTTGCAATAAAAGGAGAAAAACAGATATCTAACCCCGAGTTTATTAAAGACTTAGCCAAATATTAATAATAGTTAAGTAAAGCATAGAAGTATAAGCATAACATTGAAATCAAAAACTCTCCAGTCACAATGAACTAAACTCAATTTCTGGCCTTCGTATGGATATGTAACTTTAAACGACTTAACTAACTTCTTTATGTTTTCTTTGTCAACAGAATTAATAATCAGACCATCACGAGAGTTGTATGAGATAAAATATGCAACATTCATGCGTGCTTGGAATTGTGTTGGGCTATAGGGTAGACCCTGGACTCACATAGTTCTTAACCCAGTAAAAATGTGGCAGGTGTGAGTTGAGAGTGGCAGTGTTAAAAACACTAGTAGATTTCAAGGATGTAATACAAAAAGTGGACATCAAATATCTCACTACTATTTTATAGTGATGATGATAAATGGATTAAATTTCAGATTTATTGAATTAAAATGTTATTAAAATTAATTTTATATGTTTTTTCCTTTTTTAATTAACATGGATGCTACAAACTTAAAAATTACATAGCTGTTTGTCTTTAGAATTCTGTTTGTGCCAACAGGGAACTAAAAAGTGCTTAGTAAATCATAAAGAAATTAAAATATATGTTATTACTATAAATTTTGACTTGTATTATGTTTTTCAAAAGTCACACAAAATTAAGCTGTTGGAAAAGGAAAAATAAGGGTCGCTTGTGCTTTCTGTCTTAAATACTTAAGGGATCCCTGGGTGGCGCAGCGGTTTGGCGCCTGCCTTTGGCCCAGGGCGCGATCCTGGAGACCCGGGATCGAATCCCACGTCAGGCTCCCGGTGCATGGAGCCTGCTTCTCCCTCTGCCTGTGTCTCTGCCTCTCTCTCTCTCTGTATGACTATCGTAAATAAATAAAAAAAAAAATTTAAAAAGTTTAAATACTTAAGACATAATCAGGCAAAAAAAATAAAAGAAAATATTACTTTAAAAGTTGTCTTCAGCTTATATGAGTTCACAGAAGATAAAAAGCACAGTCTATTCTGAAACAACTTTCCTACCTTTCCGACAAAAACTAAAAGCAAACCATTCATTGGCCTGCACGATTTTGAAAAATAAATGTAGAGTCTAATTGAATAGGTTTAGACAAGAATTAAATCATTTTGCAGAGCAGTTTAACAGGTATAGTGCTTCTTCCCTAGGGAGGCTAGGAGAAGAGGATGCACAGGAGTTGTAGGAGGAGGAAAAGAATCTCTGGAAAGAGAGGGTGGAAAAGGCAAGCAGCCAGTACATAAAGAAGACACAAATAGCACAAACTTCATCAGGATAAAGGTCAATGACTGTTCTTTTTTAAGAATAGTAATGACTAAAAAAAAAAAAAGAATAGTAATGACTGATATTCAATTTTAGGCTTCTATCTAATGTATGCCTTAAAATTTTACTCCAAATCATCATCAGAAATCTGTTTAACAGAAGATCCTTGAATTACTGTTGCTTTATCAGATGATGCGATGGGGTGGAGTGGAGGGTATACCTTGAGTATGAAAATGTTTCCAACGATGCCTGGAGATATAGAAAGCAAGGAAACATCAAAGATCATGAATTCATCAGAGGCAGGAAATCAGAGTGAAAAATGCTCAGGATAAATATAACCTCTGAGAGAATATGTGGTACTTAATGGTTTACATCATACTAGGAATTAAATCTCAATCTGCTTGGTGAGATATTAAAGGAAAATTGACCTCAGGTTAGCAAAGGAGATGAAGTTTCCCTAGAACCAGCAATTAACATTTACTGATACATTTGGACCAGGAATTACAGGAATAATGTTAGCTAACATTTGTATACTGAATACTTCGCAGTTCACAAAGCTCTTTAAAAAGGGTAGAGATTATTATTTTCTACATTTTAAAGTTAATAAAACTGAAACTTAAAAAAGGCCATTTGACCAAGCCATGATCACTGATCTATTTAGTATTGGCAATAAGCACCCTGATCTTTAGAAGGTAGATTTCATGTTCTTTCACCTCAGTGTGTGTATGACTCTCTCATATTTATGATTCACTATTTTTCATGCTGCTGTATTTTTACTCCTCAGTATAAATCAATAGTAGTAATCTTATTAGATTGGGGTGATAATGATGAAATTATTGATAATGGTTATCAATTTCACCAACATCATCATCAAAATTATTTTTTTAAAAGCTTAGTTTAAATAATCAGCAATTTTGAGGTTCTAATACCCCTGATAAAATAGGTATTGACATTCTCAATGACAGAGATAGTAAGTGTAGGTGGACAACAAGGTACTAATGCAGCTTCTAGTACTATCATTACATTGTTGAATTTAAAGACATTGATCCAAGCAACAATTTTTTTTTTTGCAAATTCTAAGTGTTAAAAAGTCTATGCGCTAGAAATACTTTTATGCGCCTAGCAGAGAGGACAGAATTATGAATCTGAAAAAGCCTCAACTTATTCACAGTCTGGTTGGGGAAAGAAATATGAAAAGTAATTAATACGCAATTGAACAAATGCATACAAATATGAAAAAAGAGTATTAGGAAAGCTAGAGGATCATGATCATTACTGTCAGATATGAAGAAGGATTATTGTGGGTTGTTAACCCATGCCAATATTTATCTGAGGAATAATGTCTACTTTCACAAGAGATAAGATGTGGTGGCTGATATTTTTAAGTTAATTGGCAAATATTGTTCACGTATAAAGCTTCTGGCTTTCCTCTCTTTCCTTCTTTCCCTTCCTTCCTCTCTTTCTTTTCTTCTCTTTCTCCTTGAAATCTCCTTGGAAACATCAACATATCAGACATCAAGCTAGTCAATTCTGTGTTTACATTTGACATTTTATTTCTGTGGGCTGGATTTATTATTTCATTCCTTGAATTATGTAAGTAAAGAAATTCGTATCGTAAAGCTACTTATAAAAATAGGAGTAACAAGGACTTCCCAAACTGACGATATAAATATGTTGGAGTAATTGCTGTTAGGTATATTATAGAACAAAATGAAGGGAGAAAAGAATTTGGAATCAATCAGAACTAAATTTAAATTTTGGCCCTGCTACTAGGCACACAAACTTAGTCAAATTAGTGACATTCTAGAGGCTTGGTTTCCCTCTCAATAAAAATAACAATTTTCAACATGCTTTATTGAGACTTAAATGAGACCATGCTTATAAATACCACCAGCACACACTACAGAGCATATAATATATAGCATACAATAACAATATAACATTAACATTACTCTTATTTATCACAGAACAGTTCATCCATGCTGATATTTCCCCTAAAACTGCTAAGGGTCTCAAAACAACACTAAATGTACTTAAACGCATTTAAAATATAGAAATATTCTAATACTTGGAATAAACACTCTAGAAAAGTATTTCTTTGTTCCTTCTTGACTCCATCATTTTTCTTTATTTGACAGTGAGGCATGATCCTGTTTCATTGGGTTTTTTACTCAATCAAGTACTGTGTGTATCTCTTCTCCATGTATGGATAAAAACAACCTTTCTGCAACATGTGTAATTTGTAAGAATGCAATAAATGCCTCCAAAAAACACAATCTGAACCATTACCACAAAATAAAATCATTGTAGCTAACTATGCACAGAACCCACTAAACTAAAAGCAGCCTTTGCAAAACAAACCATTCTTTTCTTAAGCAATCAGTGCAAATTGCAAAAGCAACAAACATTTTAGCCACAGATGAAGGAGCCACAGACAGTCAGCAGAAGCCTCATGTGAAATTTGCCACATACTACAGAACTAGAAGAAACCATTTGGTGGTGGTAAGAGCTGACTGCACCAAGATATTCTAAGGGATACTTAGAACTCTCAAATGCATGAATACCCTTCAGCGCCAACTTCTTACTGGCACAAGAAGTGCTTTCCCATAGGGTAGGGGCATGAAATCATCTTTATTTAATTTTAAAATATAATATCAAGAAGTTGTGAATTTTAAGAAAATAAGAGAAGGTATATTATAAAATAAATGTAAAAGATATTGCCAAGAAATACAATTAGGTATTTAAGATATATTTGAAAATATATTTTCCAGACTCTGATGTGACAATAAATGCAGGGGACTCTAAACAATGACATTATCAATCTTTTACAATAGTCCTAGTGGATCAAATACAAATTCTCAGGAAATAATATAAAAAATTAAGAAATCCAATGAAAACATCTAAAGAAATGTGGATAAAAAAGCAATGAAAAATTGATATTTAGATTTAAAGCAATCATATTTTCTTTTAAAGACAGCAAAATATTTCAAGACAGAAATCCATGAGAATGTTCAAATTAGTGTAATTTAGTAATACACTATATTCGTGTAGTGTTAACATTTTGAAAAATAGCATGAGATTAAATTCTGAATCCAATCATCATATTTTCAATCCTTACTATATATGGAATTTTATTTTAATGTGAAACACATGGCCTGGTTTTCTTTGGTACTCATATATTGTCTTCACAAAATTGAGAATTTCTCTTACATTCATCTAGTTACTGTTCATTTCCCACCCTGGTTTCTTGAGGAAGTTAGTCATATCAAACTAAATATCTTTCTTGAAAGAGACAGACTGCGAGATTTACCTAGTGTTACCTGAAATTTAGGAATGACAAAGTAAGGAATGAAAAATACTACTAATGAGCACATTGACAGTGAGATGAATAAAGCCCCCATTCAGTATATTTTACTCTCTGTTGGAAACAGAAGTTAAATGAGCAAGTACTACAGTTCAAGTTAAGAGAAACACAGCAACACACACATGCACGCACATGCACACTTTCATTATATTACACTGACCTTAAAGATGTCAAAATTATTAGTATTAAAATGTTTTGTTTTTCCTCAGATGTGTCTCTTTCAATGTATTCTCAACTATGGTTGCTATAGTTCTTGGGGAAATGTTTTCTATGGATTGTATCTCTAGGGTAATGAAATACAATCTAATGCTATCTTCATAACATTAAAGGGCATAGCACATTTTACATTTATTGTTGATGTATCATTATATTTTATTAAATATTAAGTTGCTTAATAAAAGAATTTAAGTTTCAAGATTTCTGTCCTTTCCTAATGATCATACCTAGCGGAATTTTCAGAAAGTCTAGAAGTGTGTCTATTTAAAAATAACCCTTACCTGGACTGATGCTAGGCATTAAGTAATGAGAGTTCTAAGAAATGTTTAACTTTTAGGCAGCAGTATTTTTATAAGCTTCCATTGTATTTAGTGTTAGTAAATTTATTTAGTGTTAGAGACAACTGGAGGTTTTTCTTGGGCATGTGTATATTGCATGATGGATACGGATAAGTGGGTAAAGACAGAAAAGCAATTCTCAACTCTAAACTGATAAGCCAGAAGAATTCCAGGCTAGCTTCCTATATACCCATGTCTCAAGTACCCATTATGATGACTTCTTATAACTGACTCTGCAAAATACAAAACTTACTGTACAGGAGAGAAGTATTTGTTATCATGAGCACACACACAATTTATTACCAAAACCCCTGAAATACAGAAAAGGCCTTTGTCATACAATGAATCTTCAACATTCCCACTTTCTGAGTTTTATAGAAAGATAAAGGGGAAAAAAAGGAAAACTTGTTAGATGGGCCCAGGTTTCACAGCCCTCTGGAAGGTGCTTGTTGAGTAAAAAGTAAAATGACCAGAAAGGAGCAGAGATTCCCTGAATATTTTATTATACCTAAGTACACAGGACCAATTTCATCCCACTTTTTCTAAAATTTTTCAACACAAACAGAATAACAAGGTGTGACAAGGAACAGTAAACATGTTAACATTTTACTACAAGCAGCACCTTCATAACCTGTATATTACCCTGGCACAGCTATCAGTTAAAATAGCTGAAGGGGGAGGAAGGAGAACAACAAGGAAAGAGAATGAAGGGGAGAGAGTTGAAAAGCAGCAGCAGCAGCAGCAGCAGCTGTGGAAGTCAACATGTCCCAAACTCCAAGAACTAGGAAGTCTGACAAGTACATACCAAGAGTGAAACACTGTAATTTTCATAGCATACTTGACAAATTGAAGACAAAAGCACACAAATCACAAACAGAAAGAGCACAATCTTACCTGCAGAAGGCAGTCTACTTGGGTTTGATGGAGTCACTTAAATTAAATGAAAAATTCCCAATATGTAAAAATGTCATTTAAAAATAGTCATTGTTGGATCTAAGACTTTATGGTAACTGTTGTTTTCTTTTGCATGATTTAATAGATTTTCTTTGGTGTGTTGTGTGCTTATCAATATGCTGTTATTTATCTGAGCTGTTCCTTGTAGAGAACTTAAAGATATTTTCAATCCCTACAATGTGCAATGAACCATTCTAAAATAGATGCATCAAGATAAAACAAATTCTGGTCGATATTATGTGAATTATCTTGCTTTGAAATCTATCATGTATGTGTACTTGATATTTCTGTCTCTGTCTTTTGTCTTTCTTTCTTTCCCATCAGACTATGCTATAAGTCAGGAATGTAAGTGTTAGGAACAAATTTCAGGAGTAACTCAACAATTAGATCAGAAATATTAGTTTGTAAAGAATTGTTCAATCCCTTCATTTTTAAATGGTGATGTTCCCCAAAACAAATCCTACACCAGTTGTAAAGACAAGAATGTGGAAGAGAACCACTGCAATATATACCAAAAATAAATCTTAAATATGCATCTAATATAAAGCAATAGGGAAAAAAACAAAAATACAATAAATTGGACAAAAGAAATAGATATTTAGAGAAATTACACAAAATAATAATAAATGTGTGAAAATAGGTTCACTTTTGCTAAGGATCAAAACCAGAAGACCAGAAACTAAAGCCAAAATATTACTTTACTTGATTTAGGTCAGCAAAATTAGAATGATGGTGAGCGCACACATTATATTAACAGACTTAAATGAGTACAATATTTTGGAAGGGAAATTAGTATGACTACTTGACACAACAATTTTAATTTAGGAATTATCATGTAGAAATACTCTCATGGTAAAAAAAGAGAGAGAGATTTTCAAAGATGTATTGCTACTGCAGTATTGTTTATAAGAGGAAAAACATTAGGAGTAATCTAAATGTCCATCAGCAGAGGACTGATTACATAAATTATGGCACAATCACATAGTTCAGGATTAGAAAAATAAAGTTCATACTCTCTTTCTTATAAATATGGGCAAAAAAATAACTTGCTAAGTGAAAATAATGTGCAAAATATTTTGTAGGTCACAAGCCAATTTTTAAATAAAATACCAAATGCACACATTAAAAATGTATACATGTACAAATAAACAGCTATATGATCATAAAAAATATTTAAATGATGGAAACCACGTTCTTATTGGTGTCATTTCTGGAATATATATGTATATATATATTATAGAATTACATATATTTATAATTATGTATACATGTGTGTTCATCAATCATTAACTATTGCATTTTTTAATTTTTATAGAATTACATCTATTTATAATTATGTATACATGTGTGTTCATAAATCATTAAGTATTGCATTTTTAATTCAATGGACAGTATAAAGAAACATTTGATTAAGAATCTTGTATACACAGCATTTTTTATTTTGATGTTCTGGAGAATAAAAAAGAATAAAGGATGAAAGAGTACCTTTCAACCATGGTCTTTGTCTCAGTTTTTACTTTATAAAGACATGAATAAAGAAAGTAACTCAATAAAAACTCAAAACAAAAACTCATTGAAAGAAGAAAATTGCTTCAAGACTTCTAGTTACTTGTGGCCAGATATGGATTCACGCAAGTGAGAAAAGATAATAAAGTGACAAGAACATGAAATGATGTTTCATGGGAAAAAAGACATAGAAGAATAGAAAAAAGACAAGTTTTTAAAAATGTGAAATTAAGACATTTATTGTTGCTATGCTATGTGTTTCTTTTAAAATCACTTTTGCAGGGATCCCTGGGTGGCGCAGCGGTTTGGCGCCTGCCTTTGGCCCAGGGCGTGATCCTGGAGACCCAGGATCGAATCCCACATCGGGCTCCCGGTGCATGGAGCCTGCTTCTCCCTCTGCCTATGTCTCTGCGCCTCTCTCTCTCTCTCTCTCTCTCTCTGTGACTATCATAAATAAATAAAAATTAAAAAAAAATAAAAAATAAAATCACTTTTACAGAATTTATAAACTCTCTCTAATTTATGGGTCCTGTTGAAGAAATGGAGACTCTTTGGAGAAAACATTTGAACAACAACAACAAAGTGCTAAATGTGGATTAAGAATTAAGTCAAGTAAAACAAAGAGAAGGAATTAGGGGAAAGATGGGAAAAGGGTACAGAGAAGCATAATTATGCAAGGAAAGAAAACACTGGAAATTTCTGATTAGAAATCCAAAATGATCCAGTTAAAATTTCCCTTTTAGACTTTTTATAATATTGGCGAATATTTCACATTGACACATTGACACATAAGCAAATGTATACATATTGGAAATGGGTCCACCAGTAGATTAAAGTTAGGTTCATTAAGCTTTTAAAAATAATTTATGATTTACTTTTGCTTCTCTTTTGGCATGTTTAAAAATAATTTATGGTTTTTAAATTAATTTCTGATTATCTGACATGGCTTTACCTTGCTTGAAATGCTCCCTCACAGGCAGCCCAGGTGGCTCAGGGGTTTATCGCCACTTTCAGCCCAGGGCCTGATCCTGGGGACCCTGGATGAGTCCCATGTTGGGCTCCCTGCATGGAGCCTGCTTCTCCCTCTGCCTGTGTCTCTGTCCCTCTCTCTCTTCCCTCTGTGTCTCACTCTGTGTCTCATGAATAAATAAATAAATAATCTTAAAAAAAAAAAAAGAAAGAAAGAAATGCTCCCTCGGAAGAGCAGGGACAAGGACAGATCTTTCTGGATCATAAACACTTAGAAAGCAGGAGACAAGGTAGAATGGGGAGACAGAGAGAATACTATTTAACATGTTGATATAGGGCTGTTTAGATTTGAACCTATTGTCCATAAAGATATATATCATTTCTGTCAATCTGCAAATTAAATCATCCAACTATAAAATTACATATTTTTCAAAATACAATTTTATGATTTGCATAATTTAGAATTGCAGCTTGGGAAAATTAAGAACAGGGTGGTCACTCAGGAAAACCAAATTATCATGAAGGGATTACTGAAGTATTTCAGTCTGTTTATGGAACTATATCATTTAAAAATAGACAGTGGTTAAGGTTTTTGATCATTAAGTATGAAAGAATAATGAAAGGGAGTATTTAATAGAATTAGTAACACTTGTAGCCTATCAGGCTGCTCTCCTCAAGAAATGCAATTTAGCAAAATGAGTGTGGTTGGAAACTCAGGCCAGAATAACAACTACTTTCTTCAGATCCACCCAAGACTTATACAGTGGCCATTCCAATTAGCATAATAGTCCAATGTTCCTTGGGAAGTGAGGTCTTTTGTTTGGGATACTTCCTAATTAAAGAAGCCTGTTTGAAGTGGGATCTAATTTTAACTTTGTAATGCCAAAATATGACTTGAAGAGTCTGTTTTTATTTCAAGAAATATTGGCATCGCATTTTCGAGTTGAGATAGTTGTCATCAAATGTCCACAAAACTCATATTTAAAACAAGAAAATGGCATTGCAGGGTATAAAGTAAGTGGCTGAAAAATCCAGTTCTCTGATCAGGTTTTTATTGAGTTGATCAGTTGTTCTGTTAGCACTCTTCCCCTTTATAAATGAAGTGCTTTTTCTAATAGGAATTCACAAAGTCATTGTAAAAATACATGAAAATCAGGAAAGATGAATCAAGAATTTACTGCCAGGAAACTGTTATTACACAACTTAAAATATATCTGTGAACTTCAAGTGCAAGAGTTGTTTTTGTTGGCTTTTGTTGTTTTTGTTGTTTAAAATTTACTGGTATTAAGACCACTTAGATGATTTCAAAGCACTACTATATGGAACTCTCAAAAGATGTTTTTATAGTCTCACCATTTGTACACTAAAATTGTTGCCTCCTTTTTATAGATGAAAAAAGAGACAGCTATTTAGCAACTCTCTAAGTGAGAGTCAACAGTAAGTGCATGATGCATCCAGGATAAAAATAAACAAGTCCTTTCATTTCCAGTCCACATTATGAATCACAATGCCCCAGACAATCTTTAAAACGCCAAATGAGGGAGCCTCAGAAAATAATTAGAAAATAGACATCATAAAAAATACGTCATTAAAAAGTTTAACCATTTATATATATATATATATGTATGTATGTATATATATGCAGCATCCTATTTACTGTGTTTCCAAAGGCACAGCATGGTGAACAAAGTGCTTCTCAATCATGAGCCGGTGTGGTTGGTAACTTCTTCAATGACCCAAATGATCCTTGCCTTCTGGTGTTCATGCCCTTCTGCAATCTCCTACCTTGAGTGAAAGTTGGATTTTATGACTTGCTTCTAGTGAGAAGGTGGCAGAGGTGATGGAATGCCACATCTGTTATGCTGTGAGCTGCTCTCCAGAGACATCCACATGACAAGAAAGAGGACTTTAGCCAACATTCAGAAAGCATCTGAGACCCTCAGTGTAATAACCCAAAATGAACCACATCCTGACAACAACTACACTAGTTTGAAAGCTGATTTCCCTCAGTAAAGCTTTTAGATGAGATCTCTGACAACCTGACTACAACATTCCTAAGAAACCCTTACCCAGAGGTACCTAAGGTACCATGACAACTAAGTCATGCCCAGATAGTTGACCCAGGGAAACTACGAGATAGTAAATGTTTGCTGTTTTAAGCTGCTAAATGTGTAGTGATTTCTAACACAGCAATAGGTAATGGATACAGTGGATCTCCTTTAGCTCTTTCACCAGCCTTACTTGGGAAGGAAAAGTTAAAGCTAGAGGATGGAGAGATGAGATGTCTTGGGTCAAGTGTAGTGTAAGACACATTGAAGATGAAACAATGTCTTTAAGGGAGTTCATAGCACATCATACATAATGGCAAAATGAAGTCAGATGGGCACAATCAGAGGGTGAAGACTCAGCATAACAAAATAGGGGGAAAACACATTTTAATTCTTTTGATCAGAATATCCTAGATAATGAAGCTCCAGAAGGAAGGTTCTCATGATCACTTTATGACATCAGTCCTGTCCCTAAAAATATTCCATTCATTGATGGACTCAAGTGATTTAAAATTAGAACGCAAATTTAAAAATAGAGGAATGTTAAATAGAAAGATGTTTAATGTCATTTTAATACAATACTGTGCACTCCTCTTTGTAACAGTGAATCCAACATTATGTCCTATTATTAGTTTTAAATAATTAACAATAAAAAACATTCATTAATAAATGCAGTAAAAGCTTTTTATTTATTAAATGAGCCAATAAAACTTCCAGCAACTTGGAGATAAGAAATCTTACCACCCTAAATTTAACCGAAGGAAAATTAAAGTTCAAGGATAATAAGTGATTTGCCAAAGTCACCAACTGGAATCTTGCGGTCCCGCAATTTGAACTCGTTTGTTGTTAAAGTGCCCCTTCCTAACCACAACCCTGTTATCCCTTTCTATAGAGTAGAAGCTTATAACTAGTACCACTTTAGCCTTAGTTTTTTACAGATTAACAGCATGCCATTGTTACAATTGATTGATTGTTGTTAAGTTTAATAACTGCTATGCTAGATATTCTAATGAATGCAAGAGTAATGTAAAAATGTCTAAAAATTCTTCAATCTAATTTGGGAGATATGGAAACAGTAAAGGAAATTAAGTCCATATATTAGTAGTTGCTGAGTCATAATGATTTAATAGACTACCAGAATTTCAAACTGAAGGCAATCATGAAGAGGATGGTCTTGTCAGAAAAGGTTCCTGGTATACTGTGGAATTTGATCTAGTAAAAAGAAGGGTTATAAGTCCACTATGATTCAGAAAAGGAAATAAATATCACTAATATCATTTTCAGTTCCTTAGTTGTAGCCATAAGAATATAACTCCTGCTCTTCCTCCAAGTGGCCTGAGGTGACCTCCAGAGATGCTTTGCTACTCGCTGGACCCAAAAAACCCTACAAAATCATGCAAGTCGAGAGGTTCAAATCTTTGTGTTCATTTTAAGAACATGCGTGAAAATGCTCAGGCCACAAAGGTATACATATCCGAAAAGCCACGAAGTATCTGAAAGATGTCACTTTGCAGAAGCAGTGTGTGCCATTCCGTCACTACAATAGTGGAGTTGGTGGGTGTGCACAGGCCAAACGGTGGGGCTGGACACAGGGTCGGTGGCCCAAGAAGAGTGCTGAATTTTTACTGCACATGCTTAAAAATGTGGAGAGTAATGCTGAACTTAAGGGTTTAGATGTAGATTCTCTGGTCATTGAGCACATCCAAGTGAACAAAGCCCCCAAGATATGACGTAGAACCTACAGGGCTCATGGCCAGATTACCCCATACATGAGCTCTCCCTGCCACATCGAGATGATTCTTACTGAAAAAGAGCAGATTGTTCCTAAACCAGAAGAGGAGTTGCATAGAAGAAAAAGATATCCCAGAAGAATCCGAAGAAACAAAAACTTATGGCCCTGGAGTAAATTCTGCATAGAATAAATGCAAATTAAAAAAAAAGAATGTAACTCTTATCTTTCTAATGATGTAAATCAGATACTAAAGGCAAATTTTCCATAAATGACTTAATCGGGTATTGACCTCAAATCTGCAGAAAATATCAGAAACATGGGGTTGATGCTATTCTGGAATATCATCAAAGTTTAAGAAAACACTCAAAGATAACTTACTTAAATTAAGTTCAGCCTAGAAACTATGAGCAGTTACCTGAAGAACAATGTTCTTTTGTAGAAATTATTCTGAGAGTTTCATAAACTCTTCCAAGCTTGAAGATTATAGTTCTAATCTAGAAAATACCACCTTGGAATAACTGAATAACTGAGGCCAGAGAATAAATGAGAGTGATCCTATAGATCAAAACTTCGAGTGTATTTTTTAAAAACTTTTTATTGAAAGATTTTATTTATTCATGAGAGACTCCGAGAGAGAGCAAAGACATAGGCAGAGAGAGAAGAAGCAGGCTCCCCGTGAGGAACCCAATGTGGGACTCGATCCCAGAACCCTGGGATCACACCTGAGCCAAAGGCAGTCAACCACTGAGCCACCCAGGTGCCCCTGAACCCTTGAGTTTAGAGGAATAAACTTATTTGCTCATATTTTGGGAAGCAACCAAAATCGAACACAGCCTCCTCTACCATTACTGACGCTATCAGCACACCTATCATATAGATTGGATTCTTCAGAAACAGACCCAGAAAGTTACATTTGAAAGGTTTATTGGGAAATGCTACTGGCAGATACACTGGTTAGGAAATGAGGAAGACAGGAATGGAGAGGGAAGAAGCTGACCCTCAGTTTGGTACAGTGGAGGACTCAGTCAGTATTATGAAGATCTGAGATGGTGCTTCTGAATTATACCAACTTAGGGCAATGGGTCTATATTTTCTATCATCAGCCACTCGAGGGGCATAACCTTGAGCAATATAGTTCTCTGTCCCCCATGGCAAAGCCCAGTGAAGGATGCAGCTATGAGACATCAGCAATCAATTTACCCACCCTCTGGTGGAAGGCTGAGTCAGCCCTTAAAGATGGTATTTAGACAGAATCCTACAGGGCCTTCTACACTTCCTCTAAGGACTGATGGCAAATTCCTAGTGAAAAGAGAATTAAAGAGGTGGGATCAAAATGGAGGTAAAGTGAGAGAGAATTCTGTTTCCATAGCCTGGCTCCTCAGTTCTACAGCTACACATACAGCAGTGCTTTGCCCAGGGCTCTAGAAACACTATTACCTTCCAGTCTTTTTAACCTGGCTCCCACCATCAGTAATAATAATGGAAATTATTTGTCCTTCTTCTTTTTCCTTTCTTTCATGGCCTACTCTAAGAAATGAGTTTTTATCCAAACTGACTCTGATGTCAGGAGACATGAAGAAATCTCCTTTTCTTTGGTGCAGTGGAGATCCACCTTAGACAATGCATTAGAGCCCACTTTTACTTATTGAAATTATGACCTTGGATTTATTTGGCCTAGTCCACCTCAAATCAGGCAAAACTCTACTGTAGACAAAAAGCACAAGACTTGATAAGAGTTTTTAAATTTGAATCTGGCCTGTTCCTATAATGTACTATGTTACCTTAAAGGTGAAGCCAATAGCAATGAGAAAATAAAGGAGAGCTATACCCATATCTCACTCTGTGTTTATCCAGGACTATCCTTTGTCCTTTTTGCCAGTATGATTGAGTGGGTAAGCTCATGTGTCTCTGGGTAAATGGCAAGAAGGAGCCCATGACTTCCAATGAAATGGATACACAAAATAATGGAGAATATTTCTAGATTGCATTTTTTTTCTTTATAGGAAAATTATAGATGTTTATTAGATTGATTTTCCTAGTAACCTTTGTAACAGCGAAAGTGAACTGCATTCATTTTAACATATATTATGTAATTAGAGTTTCAAAACAATCCTGAAAAGCACTCCTAATTTAAATTTTTCAAACTGAGGCTTAGAGAAATACATTATTTTTATAAAATCATACACTATATAATGTAGGTCATAGATATAATTCCAAGTCCTGCCTTTCATAGAAAGCACACTCCTTACAGAGTCCTTCCTTTGCTTACATTGAGAGTCACAAACACTATGAAAGTTGTGAGAGAAATATAATGAGTCAATACTAGGGAGTTCAGCAAGCATGAAATACAAATAAAATTCACTTCACTTAGTTTTTTTAAATAGTATTATATTTATTTTTTAAAATGGAATGTAAAAAGGTCCAAAGTGTAAATTTCTCCCTCTATCCTCCTTTCTTGTTCATATCTCCTCTAAAATAATCATTGTTGTTAGTCTTTTGGCGTGTCCTGACACTATTTACAATGCATAGTAATCTCCTGTATATTGACCCCCAAAATAACACCTAATGCCACTCTTTGTGCCTTGCTCCTCTTTCTTTAATATTTCATGGAGAATTTTCCATATCAGTACATAAGAAGTTTTCACATGCTTTAATTTTTTTTAGTAGCATAGAATTCCATTGAATGAGTATAATTTTTTCAACCATCCTCATTGATGGACTTTCTTTTCTTTTGATTACAAATCATGCTTGTGTATATATCATGTTACCTTGAGTACAAAGAAATGTAGTTCATAAACTTGCTGATTACTGCATTAATGAGTAAATCATTAAGATCAATATCTGTTGAATGGATATGAAAAAGAAATTTTTCAATCTAACTCTTTTCTAAACTTCCAACTTTCATTAATCTGGAAAAAATAATTTCCTATGAAGTCTAATTTAATCTACCCAAGGAATGCTTTAGGATCTGATATTCAATAATTTGGACAATAATAAAGTGCTAGTTTACCTTGTTTAACTAAGAATACAGATCCAGATTCAGCGCAGAACCTGTGCAGAATCTCTACAATCTGTACAGGACAGAATCTGTATCTGACCAAATAAACACAATTATTAAATAAAACTTTAACAGAAACCTTTGTCAGTGTGGGGTTTTTTTTTTCCCCTTAAGCAAAGTGAACTTCTGCTTGGAAATAGACCCAATTGTTAGTCATATGTATCCTTTTTGACTGTCAACATGTTCATTGGCACTCATGAATTATTCCAGTTGCATAGATCTATATAGGAAATGTGGTTGGGATGTAAGAAATAAACTATCTTCTGATCCACTGACAGTTGGATATTCTTGAAATTCTTTAAGTTCTACGTGTTATAATTCAACCAAAATTGCAGCCTCCATTGTGGTAGATTCTCTAGTGCCACCCTTCATTTTATTTTCCAGCTATCTAGATAACTAGAACAGAGCAGAGTGAGAACTTTGTCACCCAGGAATCTCTAAATCCATTCTCCTCTCAGGGATGTTCAGAGAATGAATCAAGTTCAATATGACATTTTTCAGGAGGTAAGATGCTGCTTAGCTTTCCTGAAACTAACACTGAAGTGTATATATTTAGAAAGTGTTCGCTCAATCCATTCAATTAATAAGAGATTCCAGTAGTACAAGTGAAAATAGGCTATCAGAAAGTACTACTTCCAAATATTAAATAGATATTATTTACTTTATCCCTGCTGTATTTCTCAAAGGAAAATATGACGTTTTAATATTTATATTTACACGATTCATAAATGACAGAGTAGAGTCGAGCATAAAACCAAGGTTTCCCCTCTGGGACCAATGCTATGAGTGAATTGCCAACTTTCAACGTGATGGAAGAGTGTTGATCGACCTAGGGATAAGATCCAATCAAAAGGAATTCTCTGTTATCTGGATTCAATTTTAGAGAACTTTTGGCGATTTCCCCACAGCAAGTCAGCCAGCCAAATAAACAGATCCACCGAAAAGAACTTGTATAATATTTCCTGAAGTGGAGCAAATGATCTGCATGTCATCTACGTGTTATAACTGAGCAGAGTGTGCCTTCCAGAGTGGTGTGAGTGTTAATGTATAAATCTCTAAAGCGCTCAGATGTAACCCGTAAGGCACTCTACTATGCAAGAGCCCTAATCTCTGGATGAGTCCTGGCTGAAGAAACTGGAGTTAAATAAGAAACAAAACCAACAAACAATGCCAGATAGACCTTTGTAAGATTGAGACACACTTTAATAAATTTCCTGGTGGAAGGCAGCAGCTGCCCAGCCAAAAGGCCGGGGAGCGGTAACTCTATAAAGAGCCTTGAGAGTGTCAGCGAGACAGTCAGACCATTTCTAACTTTAAGAAGTGCAATTTATGCACTATGAAAGGACAAAAATCCTGACTGAAATTCATTCGAGATCTGATGACAGTTAAGATATTCCTAGAGCTGATCGGCAGCGACTTTCTTTCACTGGTCTTAGTTAAATTAAAAAAAAGGGGGTGATATAAGTTAGTCATATAGTCCTTTGTGCACAGGATTTTTTTTTTTTTAAGAAAAGAGTTACAATTGCAGATTTTAAACATGATGGCAATTTACCAGAAGTCAGAGATTAACTAGGAGGGTTAAACTGAACCAAGAAAACTGAGAACAGCCTTTCACCAGTGAGGAAGGCCAAGGATTAGGGAGTGGAAGTGGTTGGCTAAAGCTTCAGGATAATATCATTTAAATCCTCAACAGAAAGCAAATTAAACTGAGAGAAATCTTGATTGCCCGATTTATATGGACTAAAGGATACAAAGTAAATTCAAAACTGCTAAGAATTCCTATGTGTTGAGAATCAAAAAATGTCATCAGAGTAAATATTGAAATCTCTTAGAATAAGCAATTTCAGAGACTTTAGGGTGACAGATCCAAAACTAATTGAAAGAATTCCAGAAAAGAGGATCAGGCAATCTTAGGAGCCAGGGAGACAAGCAAAGCCGCAAAGGATAGAACATTTAAAGGGACAACATCACATTCAACCTAATATGTGGGGTTTTTTCTTATAATTTATAGCACATTTTATATTCAGATGAAAAGACACTCAATCTGCTCTATTTTTTTTTGTATCTGGATTAAAATAGGTTGATATACCGCTCTATATTTTCCACCTACATTTCTTAAGAGAAAACATAGTTTTGTTTATCTTTCATTTGTTCTTTCTCTTCCCATAGAGGATTTCTGGCATTGCATATCTTGGCCATCCAGTCTCTTGTCATAGCTCAGTCCAAGCAGACTACAAATATCATAAGTATTGCAAATGACGGTCATTATTTTAAAAGTATAGAATTATTAGTGACAGAAAACTGGGTGTTTTTTAAGAATGTGTAGAATATAGGATCTAATCATCACCATCTGACATTTGTAGGTAGGATATATTTGGTGACCAAAATACTTGACAGATTTTCTTTTAAGTGTGAAATAAAAGCCTGGTGTTCAAAAGAGCCACGAGGACTAATGGAAATCTGACTGATTTTTTTAGACTGGAACAAAAGAGATCTGTGAGGCTGTCACCTTTACCAGCACTTCAAGGGACACAGAAAAAGCCAGAACACTCTTAGGACAAGCTTCAGGACAAGCTAAACACATCACCTCAGGTTATCTGAATTTCAGTCAATGCTAAAAGTTCCCTTTAAGTTAAGGTGGAATGTGGTGTTACCATTCTAGGCAGGAATTGAGAGAGCTGTAGCTAACAGGGAAGTATACAGATGGCTGTAATGAATTAGGCCACAGTGGTTGGGATAGGCACATCCATTCCCTAGCAAAACATACAAATGGTTGGAGGTTACTCCTACCTTGATCCATTTGATTGCATCAAAAAAGACATTTGAAGTAGCCTGCAAATGGGTAGAAGGGAAAAGCATGGTGACCAGAAGGTAACAAAATGATCTCATGAACTCTTCTAATTTGAGATCTTCTTTGAAACTATGCAGTTTAATTAAACCAGGACAAATTGATGTGAAACTATGACTACACAAATGAGACCCTATGACGTTCTTGGCTGAGAAGAAATATACCGTTTTGTAGTATTTAAATTTCAAGCTGAAGATGCTCACAAGAAGCTGATTTATTATATATGATCTGGAAAAATCACCAAATGCAGCAAAATATCAGAACGTGAGCATGTGTGCAAACATATACACACTCATAGTATTGCTTAGATATGCACATTTGAGATGAGCAAAAGGCAAAAGAATATTTTAAAAACCACCAATTCCTTTCATTGTGTGTGTAAAACCAAGAGGCAGAAAGAAGAGAAAGTGTCCTGCAACTGGCACCCACACTGCCACTTACAGCTCCGAAATAGTAGCAATAGGAACAGTACACAACTCCTCCCACAAAATCCATTTTATATTAGGTTTAAACTCAGATCACAGAATGAACCAAGGCCCAGCAAGGGTTCAGTAACAATCTCAACTACTTGCCAAGGGAGCACCAGGTCCAGAGGATCCCCTAGAGGACGTAAAGAACAGAGCTACAGGTCCCAAGGGCTTATGCTGTAAGCCATGCTCTCTGGGACCTCATTAGAAAATCCCGCCATAATGGCAAGGGCATATTAGATCAAATTAAAATCCAAATTCTCTAGAGCTTTTGTTGTTTCATACAGAATTTACCAGTGATAATGCTCTATTTTACTTTCATTGTGTTCTTTAGGATTGTATCATCCCAGCTCTCTTTGCCCCTGGGGTATTTCTGTTGATTGCGGTGACATCTACTGGTAGAAACTTAGACGTTCCCAAGCAGGTTTCCCTGGCACGAATCAAACTGAACAAGCTTGATGTGGACATAAGGAAAGCTCTTTCCACCTCCTATTTTATCTCTTAGCTAATAGAATACATAGTATCACATTAGGGGAGACTCATAAAATCTCTTTATAAAGATCCAAGAATTGGTTAATTTTGCACCATTTTTTCTTGTCATTATAATCTTTGCCACAAGAATGGCTACATTCTGAGAAATGTTCTGTCCTCAGAGCAGTCATTGTCATATGAATGAGCTATCATTCAATCCTAATGCCGAAGATGTTTTATTCTTACTTCCATGACATTTGTATTACGGTGACAAAGGCTAAAGCAAGAAAAGGAAATGATACAAATCCCACTCAGGCTTTATCATTTTAAATTCTCATTTTGTGCTCCTTTCATCCTAGGTACTAAAAACTAGTTTTCTTTCTTAAGAAAAAAAAAGAAGAAAGAAAGAAAGAAAAAGAGGGAAGGAAGGAAGGAAAAGAAAAGGGAAAATAATGAGTTTATGAAACCAAACCTCTGGTGTGCACTTCTTTTAATGGTTTACCTTCACATTTAACACACCAAGATAAATTACTATGAAAGACATCAAAGCCAAGAAAGTGAGTCAGTCATTTCCCCTCACAAATCTATGGCAGGAACAATGCTTTATTAAAGTTACGGTGTGATGTAGGGCTTGAGTGGCACACCACTTCAGAATGCATTGCTGAACACATAGCATGCCTTTGTGTATCAAACACAATACAAAAACCTTAAATGACTCCTATTTTAACTATCTCCAACCCACCCCATTTCCATTTCTTCAATATTCTTCAACACACAACACCATATTTTAAATCACTGAAAATTCAAAATTTTCAATTATATTATCTTTCATTGCTCTCTTTCCAAAAGCAATTTTTATAGTTCTAGTAGAATAGAATGAGGAGAAAGCGAGATAGCAAAGCCTGAAAACATGAGGGTATTTTCTTAGATGAAACATGCTTTAAAAGAGCAAGATAGCAAAGCCTGAAAGCATGAGGGTATTTTTTAGATGACATACACTTTAAAAGAATTTTAAATAAAATTAAAGCTAAGTGATAAAACATATATTGCATATGTATCACCTCTATTTGCTGATTTAAATGTGTTGTAAATAGGCACTTTTTGTTAAAAATGAAATATTTCCATAAAAATTCATAAATGTTTTATCTTTAGAAATATATTCTATAGATACTTACATTATTACCATGCATCTATGGTATTTCGTTTCTGTGAATTTTTCTAACTTTTCACTTGAATACAGAAAAATACTGAATGAATTAATATGTAACATAAATAAAATGTTCCTTAAAGGAGAAAATCCATCTCTAAGAGTATTATTGAAGAAAATAAATATCTAAAGTAAGAGATATGTGAGAATTAATTTACGAAGGAAAAAGTGAACCAGAAAGGATTTACTAATCATTAAACCTCATATTCAGTATTTCTCTTACTAATAACTATTCCATGTGCAGAAGAACTTATATTTCCCAAAGTTATATTTAAGAATCAAAATTCCCCCATTACACAACCCTGCAATAAAGAAGGCTCTACATTTTTTAGTCACATGATTATTACTGATTTGTAGCTGAAAGATTTTGTAGCTTCAATAATTAGTTGAACAGTGAGGGGATAGATCATTAATTGTAAAAGTTATTTTCTTAAAACTGTCTTCTCAGAAACTGAACCATGATGCTCTAGTGTGAAACTAAATTGAATACAATATTGTTAACTATGATGACAATGAAACAGGACAAAAATATCCAAGTCAAAAATATTAGAAAACAAAATACAACACATGCATTTTACTGTATCTTTAATGTTAATACACACTGTGGGGTTGGATCATACAATGAATTACCGCCCAAATATCTCCATAAAGTTGTATATCCCTACCTCAACACAGTTTGAGCTTACCTTGCAGTTTCTTTTGGCTCTAGAAAACATAACATTTAGCAGGCAATTTTGTGGGTTTCTGCAGTACACACATCAAGGGGTAAATTATCATAGCATCTCAAATAAAACATTCCTATTTTCAATGTTGTATTTTGATGACTTTTCATTGCTTTTTCTTCCAAAACTATGGTTAGGAAATAATTGCTCTTCAATAATCAATCATTCTACTCAGTAACTGTCAAATATTATTCAGCTAGCCAAATGTAATGTGTTAAAAGAATAATACTAATAGATTTTGGTATATTTAGAGAGATGAGAAAAGCTTAAAGTAAGTGTCCTACTCTATGTTTTCTCAACAAAGAAACTTCTTTCATTTTGTTTTCTGTATCATCTATGATGAGAACTGAATTACTATCTTTTTTCTGGGTGAATGGAAAGGTAGCATTTTGTATAACTGCAGATTTCACTTTTAAAACTGATAGTTCGGGTGAATGGGTGACGGGCACGGAGGGGGACACTTGACGGGATGAGCACTGGGTGTTATTCTGTATGTTGGTAAATTGAACACCAATAAAAATTAATTTATAAATAAAAAAAAAATAAATAAATAAAACTGATAGTTCTCATTTTTTTAATTTTTTAATTTTCAGAAGTTATAAACCTTTAATATCATCATGCAGTCTCTGAAAGTAATAGTCATTTACCTAATCTATCTACTTTTGTAGAATAAACAGTATTTTTTAATGTTTAAAATTCTCTGTTGTTCATTATGCATGCCTTCTTTCAAATATCACTCTATGTTCTTCACCCTTAGTCTTCTCCCAGGGTGTGTTTGTAGGTATGTGTGTTTCTTAATGTCAAAATAAACTGCTTTAGTCCCACAAAATATATAGACAGTTAGGTAGATAAATCTAGATACAGAGAAATATAAACTTTTAAGGACATCTATCTATTTTAAATTCTCACCAAAAATGTTAGTAGTTGATTTCAATTTTTCACAATTAAAAATTAAAAGCAAAAAATTTTACAGCAAATATAACTAATATGTACTTTTTTATTTACCCCTTTTCACCCACATGGCTTCTCTTTTCTTGAGAGAGGGCAAGAAAATCTTTCCCATTTTTGTATGCCATATTATTTTTCCATTCATCTATTTATCTGTTTACATCAACAACTTACATTAACATAAAAGCGAGGTAGAACAAGACCAGTGATCAGCATAGCACAACTTAAGGATGGTGTTCTGTGATGCAGGGTAGCATTAAAGAAGTCAGTATTTCTGTCACAAGACTATAAAAGTAGTGTCTATACTTTCCAAACTATTACATGGCATGTCAGACATATAGTGTATTCAATATTGATAACCTCAAATATATGATGCTTAATATGTGAAGCTGCGGTAAACATACTACGATGTATTTGGGGTATCACACAATACAAAATGCCTGACTTCTTAATGAAGGCAGGGTGAATATACTGCTCTACTTTACAAAATTTGTTGTCCCTTTTCCATAAGTAACTGTTTCTTAGGTAATATTTCTCTGACAGGCATAAAGTAGCATCACATGCTGGAATAAGCTTAATAAATGTTCTTTCAAGAGGAGGGATCAGCATTATCGTTTCCCTTCACTCGTCCTGAGAAATTCAAAGCACCCACAAATAGAGAGTGAGTGGCTTCTGGTATGCATGCACAAAACATGTGGATTGGGTTAAGATTTCCCTGAATCGCAAAGACAAAAGCAAAAGGAAAAGAAAAAAAGTAAATCAATTCCATCAAAGAACAGTTCGAATTCAGTTTCTGAACCTTGTCACTAATATCATTTCTGTCTTCTAAGTAAAGAGTTAACTTTCTCCAGGTAGTTGTGGAAGGATGAGCAGCATATACAGTACCTATTATCATTTTAACACAATTAAATAAAGTGTGCATTTCTAAAGAAAACCAAAAAGAATACTTCTAATGCAACCATGATCATTCAACAGATAAAAACTTCAATGAAAAATGAATACTCTCATGTATTGAAATGATACTCAAAATTACTTTATTACATTGTTGCTAACTGGATGATGTGTACCAAAAAAATGAGAAGAAAAATTGAAGAATCAGAACAGTAAATGTGGAACACACCAGTGCAATCAAAAAGGGAAATAAAAGTTTACAACAGAGGAAGGCAGAGCTAGAACTAAATAGAGTCAGGAAAAAAATATGTATATATCCATAAGAGAAAATACACCAAAGAAGAATTTAGAGCAAAAAAAGACAGAGATGCCATCAGAGGAATAAGAAGAGAAATAAAAGTTAATTCAAATGAGAAAAGACCCAAGTGAAGAAGATAAAATCTGAGAAGCAAATATTAAAACCAAAAGAAAGTAGACATATGAAGCATACTCTAAGGAAAAAGGAGACAAAAGTCCATAGTGGCAGGGGTCTAAGAGTGCCTAGAGAAAATAAGAAACAAGAAAATATAATAGAAAACATGGAGAGAAACACAAAGAAAAGACAGACGAAAAGCAGAAGACAGGGAGATGGTTAAGAAGTGAGAAGCAGGGATGCCTGGGTGGATCAGCGGTTGAGTGTCTGCCTTTGGCTCAGGTCATGATCTTGGGGGCCCAGGATCATGTCCCACATTGGGCTCACTGCAGGGAGCCTGCTTCTCCCTCTACCTACGTCTCTGCCTCTTTCTCTGTGTCTCTCATGAATAAATAAATAAAATCTAAAAAATAAAAAAAGAATAAATGAGAGGCAGAAACAAAGCAAAGATTAAGAAAAAAAAGCCTACCAACTGTATTTATATAGTCTTATTACACACACATACACACACACACACAAAAAAAAAACCTCATTTGTATGTTCATGCTTTTTTGTATCATAGCAGCAAATGTTCTGATGTCTGTAAAACTATTTGGTAGTTTGTTCTGAGTTCAGGTTTGGAATATAAATATATGTCTTCTAAGGTTTTATTACATTGGTTTTATAAAGCATAATTGAAAAGGTTTATTCTTATTGAAATTGCAAGCTTTGTAATGCTATTTAAATTTGCCAAAATGCCATTAAATAATTTATGAAACATAATTTGGAGCCAAATGTAGATCATATTTTGGTTGTAGTTTTATTTGATACAATCATCTATAAGGAATTGGCCCTTTCACATACTAAAATAAATTCAGAACTATGAATTTTAATGAAATATCAATAAGTGAGCAAGTCTTATATTTTGGTTTTGACAAGCCTCTCCGAGGATTAAGCAAACCAAAACTATACTGTAGAAAATAATTTTCCTTTGCAAGGTTAGGTAAAAGTTGAATCATTTCAATATGTACAGAAGATATACAATGCATGTGTATATATAATGAATATGTATGCATATGTATACATACAGATATATTGTAAACAAATTTTTCATTTAAAAAATGTGTTAAGATTACTGTTGTCTATATAATCATTCAAATCTACTTTTTCTGATGGAAATTAAAGTTTCTTTTTATGCACTTATAAAGAAATGACTTTTGACCGAGGAACAGTTTTACTATTCTACTATGTCTGTAAAGATAAAATGGAGAAAAATGAATAGAATGATAATGGTCTGGGTGGATTTCTAGCTTCATCAAACAAAAGGTACTGACAGGTAGTATTCAGCCTAGAATGATTTTGTGTTTCCAGCAGGGAAGTATTAGAGGGGAATGATAAATGAAATATTTTAAGCAGTAATGTATGTATAATTGCAGAAAAGATATAATTAAATATAGCCAATATTTTATTTCTGGGGCCTTCATCATCTCTTATCCAAATCATTACTATAGCCTTTTAAATAGTTCCTCAATCATTAATTTCCCCCCATTCCACTATGTACCCCAAGCTGTGAAAACATCCTGAAAGTCTAAATGATGCTCCATAACCTTAAATGCTTTTAAACTTACTGTCTCTTATAGGCAAATATAAACTATTTATTTACTTATTTATTTAGTCGCTGAAGTCTCTTCAACTCTGGATCCATCTATCCTTCAATCTCTAGAGTAATAATCATGTACCCTAAGCCAACCTGTTCAAAAATGTCACACGTTTGGGGCAGCCAGGGTGGCTTAGCAATTTAGCGCCGCCTTCAGCCCAGGGCATGATCCTGGAGTCCCAGGATCGAGTCCTACGTCGGGCTCCCTGCATGGAGCTTGCTTCTCCCTCTGCCTGTGACTCTGCCTCTCTTTCTCTCTGTGTCTCTCATTAATAAATAAATAAAATCTTTTTAAAAAAAATCTTAAAAAAAATGTCACACGTTTCTCCATGTTCCATCCCTCTGACTGGCTTGCTCCTAACTTTATCCCACTTTACCTCACCATGAACTTTTGCTGATCACTTTAAACACTTTACTTAGGGTTTAGTCCAAGTTTTCTCAAACTCTCAAGGGCCAGATCAGTTGTTGCAGCCTCTGAGATATAAAGCAAACATCTATTGCATTGGCTTTGGCTGTTTACATATCTATCTCCCTACTTGCATGTGAGTTCCACATGGATGTGACTTTATCTTAGTTTTCATTGCAACTTGTATACCTAGTGTGGTTGACATGTAATAAGTGTTCAATTAAAAGATAAGTGAAATAAAATATACATAAAGACATTCTTTATCTTAATAGCTAATTGTACATATAAAGGATGGGAAAGAACAGTCTTCAGAGAAACTCATACTAAAAAAGGTAATAAAAATCATAAAAAAATAAAGATCATTCCTTGACCATGAGTTCAAAAGGTGCCAACAGTGTTTTAGCATATTTAAAAAGTGGCTTTACTTAAGGTCAACTTCACAGACATCCAATGGTCAGAATATGATAAATGATGTTAATTTTGTTTTACATCATACAAGTCAGTTCAGTCTAGAATATTGTGTTCAATGATTGACACTACATTGACATAGACAAACTAAAATCCCATCAGATGCAAGTTATCTGTGAGTGGCGAAGAAATGCTTTCCTATAGCATTTAAGGAATGTTTGAGGGATTTATGGAAGTTTAGTCAGAAGAAGAAAAGACTCTTTAAATATGTGAATATTTTGTATGTGAATAAGAAAAAACTTTATATATGGATAAAAGAATACTGTGTGACTCCAGGGAGCAGAACTAGGACAAGTGAATTGTTGCTATAAGTAAAATCTGCCAGGAAAATTAAAGAGAAAGGTAAATTTCATTCAGTGATAAGCCAGGAATTTTCAACTACTTGATATCATTGAATCTTTAAACTGCCCTGAGAGCAAATTATTATCTTCACTTTTAGGAAAATATGGTTTGATGAAGTTATCTTAAAAGGGAGTATTCATTTGTTTGTGCTTTCTGGCATAGAAAATTTCAAACTGAAAGCGATGGAGGAACTATCCTGGGAAATAAGACTTTTCTATAGCAAATAGAAAAGAAAAGGCATCTGTTTCTTTTTTAAAAAAAATAATGTAAGTAGGATTGTTCAGTAACTATGGCTGTGTCATGTTTGATATTCATTAAACATAAATTTAAAAATAGACAACACAAGTATACAAATAACTAAAAATGAAAAATTAAGTGTTCTCATAGTCTTATTCAAATGTTAAAAAGCTAGATTCTAAGGAACTGAGAGAGAGAAAGAGACAGAGAGAGAGAGATGAGAGATAAGTAAGCCCTAGGGTACAGCAAGCTGATCTGTTTGTTCACTGCTGTGTACCCAGAAACTACCAGAGTTCTCACACATTTTAGAAATTTAATCAGTATTTGTCAAATGGATATTGAAAAAGAGGCTGGATAACTATTTGTTAAAGGAATAATAAAGGAAAATCAAGCATTGTTTGGAACATTGGAAAAACTGAAAATGTCACTCAAGGTCCTAAAGTCTTAAGATATCTAGCCCGTTCGTTTGAAAAACAGAATTTATCAAATATGGTAAATGATTAAACCTACACAACAAATAGTTGCAAAATTACAGTGTATATATGTATACGTATTTCAAACCAGCTATCACAGAATCTATCTATCAAAACAAACCTGCAGAAGAAATAATGGGATTCATTTTCAAAAAGCACCATAGGGGAGAACAAAGGTATTAGTTTTCAGGTTAACATGTGAATTTAACTATATTTGGTTCCTGAGTCAGGTTGATTTAGCATGCATCAGTGTTTTCCATTTTACTTTCAATAATCCTCAAAATATAGAATAAAAGGAAGACAAAATATAATGTATTTTGAGATTTGTGAAGTTTCTTGAATAATTGGCTCCCTTAAAACAGAAATATCAAATAAAATGGCTCCAATGAAATTTATGTATATGTACATAAAGTTATTTCTTGTAAACTCATACTTTTTTGTCAGATGAATATCATTCCAAAGAAGCAGGGTTATCATAATCATAACCATAATGTCATAATCAGTTTTGGCTATCAAAACATTGATATTATAGCTTCTTAATACATAAAAAAATGAGTTTGAAAGACTCTTTATAAAAATGCTCAGTTTGAAATAATACCCATAATAAAATTCTAGTTTACTGAATATGACATGACATTGACAGTACTCCTCTAATTTCACAGCATTGACCAGTACTCCCTGTCTCAGTTCAGGGTACAGATCTTTAAGAAAGATAAAGAAGGCAAGAAGGAACCAGAAAAACTCACAGCCCAATGATAGCTTGTTTGTAGAATTTTAGATCATTAGAAACATAATTTATATGCAATATTTCAACTGTATCGGGCATAAAGGGTTTCCAGTTAAAGGTTAATATATAAGAAGGCAAATGGAGGTTAAGTTTATAGAAAAGAAAGTCATTATCAGTCATCAATGCCTGATTCCTTATACTATATAGAAACCTATTCTTTCTCATGTCTGCAGCATAAATTAATTGAAATTAACTTTCAAATATGTTCAGGTGCAGAAAGGCTTCTAGTGATACATGGGTGGCACATGCCTCATATAAAAAAAAATACAAACATTCTACAAGGACAACATAATTCAAGGTTCATTTTGGAACTAAATGAATTTACTACAATTTGAATCACAGCCTGGGTAATTTCTACTGTCAGATTAGAAGAATTGAAGTACACTGAACATTAGCATCATCGCTGAGTTCTTACAAAAGAATAGATATGGTCCATTGGAGGGAACAACAGTTAGTTGAGCATTATAATTGGACAAGAAACAACTTTGATTTCTGAAACTATAGTCACTGTCTACTAAAACTTCCACTACAGTCATATTTGAACACTAACAAGAAAAATCTTGAAAAAAAGAATGTAAAACTTTAAACTATATACCTTCATATCAAGTTATCTAAACTATCTCTATCAGTAGCACGTAGAAAACAAGAAAAACTGGTTCCTGTTAATTTCTAACTCTGTTTGAGCTAATGCAAGTCTCCTGTGGGTAAAGAAAATTAATTTCATGTGAAATTATTTTGACCTAAATTTTTTAAGCAGAAACAGACCTGAAATGCTTTAAAGTAAGTGGAAAGGAATTCAAAATGGCACCTCAAAGATAAGTATTGAAATTTCATGTGTCTTCTGAAATACTTAGACCCTCCAGGCTATATCTGCATTACATTAAAATCTAATAAGCCTTTAGTTTTCTTACCTCTGTGTCTGAATCAACATCTTTTTATTAAAAATGGCGAGACTAGTTGAAAGTGAGCCCTTTCACCCATTTGCTAATAAGGTACACCTACTTTGAAATATCCTAATTAATTTTCTGTCTTATACAAACACAAAATGTCTGCTATAAAGAAATCAAATATTATACAAGGTCATGAAATCAGATTTTCAGATATTTATAGGAAATAAAAACTATAGTACTCTCACCAAGGGTTCTGAAAAATGGTGCCCAATATTAGTACAAAGGGAAACTAAGGAATTATTTCTGACATTACCTGTAGAGTACCTCTATCGAGAAATTATTCTTTTTCAATTTCTATGACAAGTAAATCCACAGTGCAACACTGTCTTCTGTTCTTTTGGAACCAAAATATTCACATGTGCTTGTTAATTGCAATGCTCAGACCCATGGATTAGAAACTGCAGTTTACATAGAGATGAATAATTAAACCTTCTGTATATTAAAATATCCTGAACTGTTGTCTTCTCTTGCAAGGATTCCCTTTTATATCCTAAAAAAAATACCTTGGAGTATTTGACCAATTGAAATAATTCAATTTTAATCTTAGAAGAGATTTTCAGGACCTTGAATCCTACTTTTCCAGCTTAACTGCATAAGGGCAAAGAAGAAATATTTTATAGTTTAGTGGTGATCACTGTCCTCTCCCCCAATAACTCAATGTGTAATTATTTGTTGTAATCCAAAGCTTTCATAAAAACAGTCCATGTTTACAAATAGTTTGATATATTGACAAATCTCCCTCTATTTTAGTGATTCATAATTTTATAACAGAAACCAAGGAGGTTTTAAATGAAGCTCTCTCTTCTGTGAACATGTGACCCCACATTCAATGTTTTGCTCTAGATGAAAAGTGAATTCAGGAAGTCCTATTAACCAACAAGAGTTGGCTACCACTGTTCATCATTAACTGTCCCCTATTCATATTGGAAACCATCCCAAATTCCTATATTTCAATATTTTCTTATGGAGGAACTTCTTGATCCTCCTACAATTGATTGATTTTATACTGCCACATGTTCAACTTACTTATAAGTTGCTTTTATTCATTCAACATATGTTTATTGTCCACTGCACTAGGTGCCAAAGATAGAGAAACATATAAATCAGAGTCCCAGTGCAGAAGAATTCACAGTCTAGAGTTGTGCAACAGTAGCCACTAGCCTTGTGTGGTTATTTGAATTTAAAGTATTTAAAATAAACAACATTAAAAATGCAGTTCCTCAATCCTACTAGTCAAATTTCAAGTACTCACTTTAACAAGAGGTGTTATTATATTAGTGCACATTATAAAACATTTCCATCATGGCAAAAATTTTTATCGATTGACTTGGTCAAAAGAAAGAGTCTTGCAGAATGAAACTAGACCACTCTCTTTCATCATACACAAAGATAAACTCAAAATGGATGAAAGATCTAAATGTGAGACAAGATTCCATCAAAATCCTAGAGGAGAACACAGGCAACACCCTTTTTGAACTTGGCCACAGTAACTTCTTGCAAGATACATCCACGAAGGCAAGAGAAACAAAAGCAAAAATGAACTATTGGGACTTCATCAAGATAAGAAGCTTTTGCACAGCAAAGGATACAGTCAACAAAACTCAAAGACAACATACAGAATGGGAGAAGATAGTTGAAAATGACGTATCAGATAAAGGGCTAGTATCCAAGATCTATAAAGAACTTATTAAACTCAACAGCAAAGAAACAATCCAATCATGAAATGGGCAAAAGACATGAACAGAAATCTCACAGAGAAAGACATGGACATGGCCAACAAGCACGTGAGAAAATGCTCTGCATCACTTGCCATCAGGGAAATACAAATCAAAACCACAATGAGATACCACCTCACACCAGTGAGAATGGGGAACATTAACAAGGCAGGAAACCACAAATGTTGGAGAGGATGCGGAGAAAAGGGAACCCTCTTACACTGTTGGTGGGAATGTGAACTGGTGCAGCCACTCTGGAAAACTGTGTGGAGGTTCCTCAAAGAGTTAAAAATAGACCTGCCCTACGACCCAGCAATTGCACTGTTAGGGATTTACCCCAAAGATACAGATGCAATGAAACGCCGGGACACCTGCACCCCGATGTTTTTAGCAGCAATGTCCACAATAGCCAAACTGTGGAAGGAGCCTCGGTGTCCATCGAAAGATGAATGGATAAAGAAGAGGTGGTCTATGTATACAATGGAATATTACTCAGCCATTAGAAACGACAAATACCCACCATTTGCTTCGATGTGGATGGAACTGGAGGGTATTCTGTTGAGTGAAGTAAGTCAATCGGAGAAGGACAAACATTATATGGTCTCATTCACTTGGGGAATATAAAAAAAAAAGTGAAAGGAAATAAAGGGGAAAGGAGAAAAAATGAGTGGGGAATATCAGAAAGGGAGACAGAACATGAGAGACTCCTAACTCCGGAAACGAACTAGGGGGGGTGGAAGAGGAGGTGGGCGGAGGGTGGGGATGAATGGGTGACGGGCACTGAGGGGGGCACTTGACGGGATGAGTGCTGGGTGTTATTCTATATGTTGGCAAAGTGAACACCAATAAAAAATAAATTTATATTTAAAAAAAAGAAAGTGTCTTGCAAGCATAATAAAAGTGCACCCTGATAAACATTGCCCCAGAGGTATGTACGAAGTATTAGGGGAAGTAATAGAGTTCCAAACAGTTCACTACATGGTCTCTGACTAAAACTGTTTGGGCAGTACTGAACATAACAATGCCTATATCCTAACATAGCATAACATCATATTAAGTTAGTATGTACATTTGGAGAATGACTCCTAGATGCCTTATAGAGAACCTTTTTGTAATGCCAGAAATTAAGAGAGGTGAGGATGATGTCTTTTATGTTTAGCCACTTCATCAAGATGTATATAAGGTACATGGAAACAGGATCTTGAAATCTTGAAATCATAGTTTTTAAAAATCTGACTTATTTTTGGTAACTCAAAAGTTCTATTTGATGTGGGAAAATGTGAATAAGAGTGACTGAATGAGAATTTACAAAAGTTAGTGTGGTGGGACACAGATTTCAGACACAAGAGCTAAAAAGGCTTGAATGTCTATGGAAGTTTGGCCACTTGTTACCTGTATCTTCCATTTCTCTATATAACAAGCCTAGAAAGTTCATCTCTCTTCTCTTCAACTGATGAAATCAGTTCTGAGCTAGCTGTCATAAACTCAAATACCTACACAAGTCAAGCAGAGGACACTAGAAGGAAGTGGGTCCAGTATAAGATAAGCAGAAGTACAGATGTGGTGATGATAAGCAGAAACCAACACTGAAATATATAATGTGGGCATTGGACATAGTAGCTGCAGAGAGAACATGTTCTTCATAAAAAGCAGTTATCTGTTACTTCTAGCTGATGGTTGCTTTATTGGGGAAGCACATTCTATGTTGAGGAAGGTGTTTGTTTGCTTGCTTGTTTTTAGAAGCTGGGAATTTTGTTTTCCATGTAAATCTTTTATAGGTTGACCCCTATTTCAATATTTTAAATAATCTGTCTAAGACACCACAATGAATACCAATGATAAATAGTTTCTTTCAGTTTGAAAGCTCATATATAGAGCTTCAGGTTATTCTTTACCAGAGAAACCTCTCCAGGGTTGGGACTAATTTTTGCTAAAAATAAAACAAGAAAAAAAAGTGATTTAAATATCAAGATCCTATTCTAAAACCTACCCAATTTCCAATTCTGGAAAATATGCTTAATTTCACTGAGATTGGGGTTGGGAATGTGCAAAATCTGCCTGGGGTTTCTCTTGGAAAAGGAAGGCTCAAAGAGAAAACCATGATGGAAAGTTGTGGGAGGGACTATGCAGTAAGGCAGTACTTTGCTATGCAGGGTGTAAAGCAGCCACAGGCGTGTTCTAGATTTCTGATTTGGTTCCATCACCAGGGACACATTATGTATTAATGTTAATGTTGTTTCTTGTACTGTAAACATTAGTATACAATACTATATTAGGTACAAATACCCCAAATTTAAACAGATTTCATTCCTTCATCCTAAATGATATTTAATTTTACATTAATTTAGGATGTTCAATAATTATATGAATTATATTAACTTGTCATTTAATGGATATGTCCAATCTTTTCAAGAAATGTAGAGAATCTCAGTTAAAACATTTGATTGAAAATGTGAAGCCTAGAGGAGAAAAGAACTAACCTAAGTAACTTTAGAAAATGTGAAGCCAAAAAAAAAAAAAAAAAAAGAGGGAGAGAAAGAGAAAAAAAAATAAAATGTGAAATCAAATTATGCATTGAATTACAAAATTGCACTAAGTAAAATCATGGTACTCTCCATATTGCTTATTGCCTTGAAGATTGTAGCACTTGAACTTCTAAACAATGAGCATGATATTTTTAACATGAGTTTAACATTCTAGCCATGATTTATTTCTGTGTGGTTTGGGTGTATGATCAATATATTGCATTTCATGCTTAAAAATTCTATTTCTATTTTCTGTTGCCATGACTTGTCTCCTATTGTTAATATTTATCATTTTTATAGTGGTGATTTCCTTAATAAAAAGTACCATATTTACTTGATGCCCCTGCTATTTACCCCCTCAGGAAACACAAAAAGGGAGAAGTTAAAATGATTTAATTTTCTTAGAATCCCAGGAAAGGTAACTTAAACATGTTTTTTTCTGTTTAGAGCAGGGAGGAGTTACAGAAAATGAGATAACTGAAATATTTTGCTAGTGACTTTATATGCATCATATGCACAAGACTTTATACACAAACTCTCACCCCTGGAGTTCTAATGAGAAACCTCAGTCACATCCTAGAGACATGTGAGAGTAGCAATGGACTAAAATGTGCTGGCCTAATGATAAGCATGTGATAGAGTCACAGGTTAAATGTGTTCACGAGTCTAACAAGGAAAGTGAGGAAAGAGTATGTCTGAAGAGAGAGAGAAAAAGAGTTTCCTGAGCTAATTTTCTAGCCATTGGTCAGCTTATTGTTCCTACTAAAGGAGATTGAAAGAGAGAGTGAGAGGGAGAGTTATTATAATAAATATAACGTAGCTTTAGCCACGGGAAATTACACTTGGAAGGTCAAGGGGGAGACTCAGAGAGAGGGATGATGAAGGGGGATGGGTGAGCAGAAAGATGCAGGGTCAGGACTTTGAAGGAAAAAGGAACATCACCCTTGTCCGTAAGTGCAATAAATGTGTTACATGGTACGTTAAAATATGCAGTTTTCTGAAGGATAATTTGATTTATATTTTACTTTTGATTTCACATTCCAAATAGACGTGTGTTAAATGTGTGTGCGCCTTGATCTAGTGTCAATCGATCAATAGTAGCTATGTGCTTCATGAGGAAAGTTTTCCTTTTTTAAAGTATATTTCCTTTGGATGTGAACTAAGTTGACACGGAAGAGCAGAGTCAGCACTACCAGACTAGTTCACTAGGTACCTTTACCTGCCACAATCCCGTGATGTGTCTATCAAGCAAATACATATAAATGAATTGTATTTGCCAAAGTCATTGTTTTTATGCTTTATATTGATTGTCTACAGAGCATGCAACATCTTTGAATGGGAGCACCAGGACCCTTCTGTTAATGAACTTATCATATTCATCAAGTGCTTAAGACTAGGTCTCAGAAGCAAGAATACTCTGGCAGGATCTGCCATTAAGGTAGCAAATTAAAAATGAAATAAAATATTTCCTGAATAAGTGGGAGCTTAGTGATGTTAACTGAGGAAGACAGAATATGTAGAGATTCAGAAAGAGCAAATGTCTCCACACAAAGATAAAATGTGTGTGTGGGGGGAAGTTCTTATACAAAAAAAGGACCTGAAAAGATGATGACTTATTTAAAATCTAGTGCAAATTACCTGACCACCATCTTTCCTCTTTTTTCACCTTTTTCAATTTCTAAAGCTCTAGAAGGGTGGAGAAGCATCTGAAATTTAACCCAACTTCCATATTTATTTAAAATCAATCTTTCTTATGAATTTAGCAAAAAGCAATTAAATCAATAACAATAGTCCAATGCACCAGGTGGAATCATTAACCAACCTTTAAAAAAGAAGAAAACAATATGAATTGTGTGTTCTCTAAATTTTGCTTCTCAGATTTGTCCGCTTCGCTTTTATTTCAACTGGACCAGCTGACTTACCTCCCCTTTGATAGAGTATATACCTTAATATGGGTTATCTTCCCAATTTATGTTGTAAAAAATATATGATTTCAAGTCCATGCTGAATAATAAACAATTCTCAGAAATTTGTACTGACTCTAACAGATTTATATTTCATATTTGCCAACACACATGTGCATTTGTAAATGTAGTTATTCCTGTCTTGCACCATCTTCTGAGACTGATGCAAAATTCATACCTGTATGAATTCAGATGTTGTCTTCTATCCAAATGCCCAAATCTAATATGTCTACCATATTTTATACAACTGGTTTTTATAACCACTGTGTATTTAGTGGATGTTTATATTAAAATACTATTTTAGATCCCAGGAAAATTAGCAGCCCTTCTATTTCATAAAAAATTTCACATATTTATGCATACAAATATAAGTTATTTATATCATATGTATACAAATATATATATAATTCTGCAAATACATGCATTTAATACAAATTTTACTTGCCTAAGTAATATGGATCAAAATAGTAACACAAAACAATCAATACTTCAGATAAAGAGGGAAATATATAATGATCAGGAAACATTTGTTTCATGTGGATTCACTTGACGATTTTAAAGTATGGATACGTCTGCGAGAAACCCAAATTAATTTCAATCACACAAGTGTTTAGTGAGCATGAATTATGTTCCAGGCACTGTGTGAGATACTAATATGATGGTGATTAATAGCATTCTGTCTTAAAAAAGGATAATCCTACATAATCATATATGATTCTAAAGTGTATTAATAATAATTCATGAATACTCAGAAAGCATTCTATGCTTTCAAGAAATTAAAGAACCAACAGGAATCCATCCCATATAGCAACAAATATTTCTAAAAGCACCCCTTAAATTTTCCTTCCTAGGAATCTTCAGTATGACATAACTACTGATTGGATAAATTTTAACTTTTCATCCCAGCTTTCTGTCAAAAGTCTCAACAGGCAAAACAAAACTATTTTTTTCATGCTTCAGATTACAATCACCACTTCTTTAGGAGCCGTGTCTCAGTTTAATGCTTCCTTTCTTTATTCTTCTTTATTCTCTTTGGCCCCACTCCAGAATCTTTATTTCTATCTGCTTTAAATGCTTTGTATCTGAATTTAAAGCTCTTTACTATAATACCTTGCCAGTACTTGGCAGATGGATCCTAGATACTTGCTGAATGAATGGTTTGTATCCTGAAATCATTGTTAATAAATTGCTGTCCAACAATGATTGTCTCTTCTCTGAATGTCAAAAAGACTTGAGCATACCATATGATATAGTACGTAATTTCTTATTGCTTTCAGATCCTCTCTGTCTGTACAGTTTATCTCTCTTCCCAACTCCATTAAATATGTCTCAAGGTTAGCAATTTGCTTTCTAGTTTTTGTAATCTCATTAGAGCTGGGCATATATAGAGAGTTAGTGTTCAATAAATCCATGTATATTGGTTTACTGATCCTGGATTCAAAGAAAATTTTAAATAAAAAATATTTTCCAGAGTAGTAGAAGCAGACACACCAGATTTGAATTCAAATCCTAAATCTATTTTTCAATAATTTGGAAAGTGTTTTAAGTATTGTAAGCCTTTTATTTATGTAACATAGGAGTAATACAAACTTCCATTGATGATATGTATCATACTATATAATACATATAAAATACTGACCAGGGCAACTAACATATAGTAAGGGCTCAGTAAATAGTAACTACCTAGTAAATACATATATTTTTTCCATTCAATATTTATTTCAGTTACCATGCTAGTATTTTTCAAATGTACTAAGTATTGAACACCAGAACCTCCAAAGACACGCTAATTAAATTGGCATATTGTAAAAGAAAAAAAAACTAAAAAGAAATATAAATAATTTTCAGGTACATAGGAAATTTTAACTCCATTTCTCTGGTTCACAGTTGGAAAAAAAAAAAAAGCAAACCAACTATAGTATGTAAAACATAGCTTGACTATGAAGGGAAATGCTGACATTGAAATACGGCTGTAAAGTTTCATTTCCTGGAAGTTGTTAAGTACTAAATACAATCTATATGTCTGCAACAGATACAGGTGAACCCTTATCAGAAAACAGTAGCATAGAGAAAATAGCCTCTTGGAGAACATTTCAAACACGCAGATCCCAAAAGACCTTTATTCTAACAAATGAGATTCCTTTTTTTCATAAACATAATTCCTTCTCTAAAAGGTGTGCCAACTCTAAATTAATACACATCAATATATGTTTGCATAGTTCATGAGATTTGTTTTTCCCTCCTATCCTTCGGACCAAAGTTTATCAGATCTTCGTTGTCAAATTCATAACACAGTAAGAAATTAATTAGGTAGGCTAGAGGTTGTTTGTGAAATAGTCAAAACCTTGAAGTAGGAAAATTACCAAATGTGAATCTTCTATCAATCTAACTGAAATAACCAGTTCCAGACTCGGGTCTTTTTGATGACCTATTTCCCCCTAAAAGTGTTGTGGTGGTGGTAGCCAATAGCTCTGTTCTTCATTATGATTGTCTCAGCTTACTGCCCTGAAGAGATGAAGGATACAAGAGGTGCTAATCCATGAAGCAAAAATTCCCAATGATTTACACCAGAACTAAAGGAATAGCTTTTCTAACCTCCCCCTACTTGATTCTCTGTAAGTAATTTCCTTGATAAAGTACAGCCTATATGTAGACAGGGAAATATGCTAGCAGATACAAGGGTAATCCTACAAATGTTCTCTTAGCATGGTTTGGATAATACAAATGAGGCGAAGGGAAATCTGCTTCTATTTGTTTGTTTGTTCACTGTGTAAAAAGATCAATAGTTTGGATGATGCCATGGAGGAAAAATGAATAAGTGAGACAGCCAAACTTACTCAAACGTAATTATTAACCATCACACGGTAACACCAATAGGAAAGCATATAGTTTACCTTCATGGAGTTTTATACTTAAATAATGTCTGGCTGCAAAGGAAAAGTTGTGAGAAACAGTTTTGCCACTTCCTGAGAAATATCTCCTACTATTGAAATATTTAATAGGCCTTTATACCTTAATTTGAAAAGTGTTGACCAACATTCTTTCCTAGCCACCCAATCTTTCACTCACACCCTTTCCCTTCCTACCAAAAGTAAAAATTTAGTATCTTTTGTCTATCTTCAAAGAAACTCCACACAAAATCCAGGACATTGGCCCTGGCTTTGAGGGGAAAAGAAAATATGTTCAAATGCCAGTCTTTCTGTCTTGATCTCTTTCTGTAGTTAGTGAAAACAGAGTAACAGTATTTATGAGGTTCCTCACAGCATGCAGCAATTCTGCAGCAGGGCACACAAACACTTTGTTTTTCTGTACAACAGTGCAACCTAGTGGATGAAGAAAAGAGCCTTGTCTTTAAGGGCCAACGAAGGTGGGCATTGAGAGCTCTTTTGACAGATTTTGTTATTTCAAAGTCCCTTCCAAACTCACCTGATGTATTTTATTTCTTACAATGATATAAAGAGATAAAACAAATCCTCATGGTTTGTTTTTTTGTTTGTTTGTTTTGCTTTGTTTTATTTTTTTGCATTAAGATGAAAATGCAGCTGATCCCATGAACTCTTTGGAAAATACAGCTACTCCTTTAAGGGTAATAGCTTAATGCTTAAGTGAATGTTTTAGAGGTGCATTTTCTGATATCTTAATTAAAACAATACTGAACAAACTATTCACAATTAAAAAATAAGCACAATTCATATATCACTGTACACCAGTACTAGAAGTCATACTCTGCTGCATACTCTGCTTCATACATATAGAGAAATAGGCATCACATATATATAGGCATATATTACACAAACACACAAACACAGTAATATAATTTGTTCATTAAATAGCAATTTAGAACAGAAAGCTTATTTTAGTGCCTACATATATTAAAATCAATGTCCCTGAATAAGAAGGCAAGATCTTCATGTAGTTTACTTATTTTTTTTAAAAAACAACTCAGTATTCTATTTCAGGATAATTCTTTTAAAAAGCTAAATACTTAATAGTTCTTTCATGTTGATTTGCTTGCTTTTATTGCCTCTGTTAAGCCATTAAACAAGCTCATTTAATCACTAAGTTTTTTAATCTACTAAGTTTTAAATGGGTTTTAAAATACATATTTAAAATTAAAACATGTAAATGTGGAAGTCTCAGAAAGGGAAAATGACCTTCTGAGAAGCCGTGCATAAGAATTTAACAATTTTCTTTTGGTAGAACATAGTAGAAGAAACATCATTCACTTTTCTTGTTTATAGGATATGCTAGGGTAAGAATTAAATGTAATTTAGTGAGACAATAAAATCTTCTCAACTACTGTGCTGTTGTGTTAGGGATGGATTTGGGGATGATTAAATGAGTAAATCACACAGATCTGAAACATTTTTTTCTTCTTTCTTTCTCCCCCCCCCCTTTTTTTTACACCTCCTTAGATGGCATCTTGATCGTGCATGCACTGTGAACACAAAAGGCCTATAGGTCAGACCTGAAATTATAGCTAAACCTCAACTCCTGAGGTACACAGGCTGTTTATATCGATGAAAATTTATGATCTCTATACCCTAAATCCCCGGCCTCTCTTTTACATTGACTTCTTTACTATTTGCTGCTTTATTTTATGGTGATCCCTTGCCCTCTATAAATATATCACGGTTACTTAACCCCAGATCCCACCCCCAGCCTTCAGGACTTCAGAAAGGATCTATTTGTTACTTATTCTGCTACTGGGTGTTTCATAATCCTCCACATTAGCAGCTATTATTTTATAGCAGTTAACATTTTCCAAATTTTCATCATCTCCTGACTGTTAGCCCTCTAACTGCTTAATAACTCCAGTCTTAGAACTGCTGTTTAGAGATTATGCTGAAGTAGGAATTTTTTCTTCCGTTTATACAATGATTGAAGTATTTTCTATTAAATATTTATCTGTAGAAAAATAAATTTAGCTGTAAAAAATTACATTTAGTCAAGCTTAATTGCCTTGTATTACTTTATATAAAATTTATTAAAAACCTGACCTAATCTTAAAAACATGCCACTGAGTAATTAAAGTTTTCTATAGTTAGATTCTAATAATTATCTTGTTTTGACTGAACTCTTTATTAGACTCCAAAACATAAAGCTGGAAAATAATAAGGGATTATAGATTTGCAAAAGCTATTGTCTGATGTTAAAATTGTTAAGAAAATATGAGTCAGTATTATGCAAATTCTGACCTAATCCCAGCAGCATTCTGGTAGGTAATTGTATTTTTTCTTTAAAGGAGGACAGACCCTACAATAATTATGCCTTGTTAGTGTCCACATTGCTACATTTTTGATTTATGTATTTTTCTGGGAGTTGACAGATAAGCAAGAAAAATTGACATATTATAAACTAATAAAAATAAATAATATCAGAATCTGCCTAGCAGCAGTCTGCATTGGGAAGTTAAATCAATGCATTAATCACACAAATTTTTTGAACACAGCATAGTTTGTACAAAAATTTTTTAAATGACATATATCAAATAAAATATAGTATTTAAATTGCTGTGTGTATGTGCATGTGTGTGACTTCTAAGGTAAATCATTATATACAGTATATCAAAGCCATTTTTGTTTTATTTCCTTCTGTAATTTTCTTAGAAAGTCAAGACATTTGTAATCTCTTCCTACAGATTGCTTTATGTAATATTCCCGCAAGACTTAGCATTTCCAGTTTTTCTCCGAAGAATATTCTTTAATGGAAAATCTGATTAGTACACTCTTCTGTGTCTCATTAAAATTCTTATCACTTAAAAGACTTCTGTTTGAATACTTTATATTATTTCCTATTAAATACCAGAAAAAAATTCAGGGTATGACAACAGCTAGTGATAAGAGTCATGATCCACTACACAAGAGGCTGGACAAATTGACCAAAAAAAAAAAAAAAATACAGCTTCCATGAGCTCAGGGTTTGATAAAATTCAGCAATTGATACTGTATAGTATGAATGGCAAAAATGATGAATTGTAAATGTTGTTCTTTTCTATGTACTTTATAACCTCATGTTTTTTTGGTATATCCATAGTTTCCTTTAAATATAACCTGAGCTTGCAAACAAATGCTTCAGGACCTATCAATCTAACAGCATTGATCGCTGCTATTTCTCTATTATTCTAACTAAAACTAAGCACGTTTTGTTTGATGTTAAAATTTCAATATTTCTCTACTGCTAGATTCAGCTAGATTTTATAATCAAGTTGGATAATCAATTTTTAGAAATATTGTGAAGGAAAGACCATTTTTCCCCACAATTTGTATGGATATGATCAACATTACTTCCTATACCCAGAAAACATTACTTCCTTCAGCCAGGGATGAAAAATGTCCATGCAATATTACCTAATTCTTTGCTTTTTAAACTGGAAAACAAATCTTCTCAAACATGTATAAATCCTAAAATTTAACAAGCCCAACCCATGGTTAACAGATTCTATAAACAATTAAGTCTAGTTGATGACGCCCTATAGATTCCTTTCCTCTTAACAATTTTACACAGTCATGCTTGAAGCAACAACTCAGGATCTAGCAACCCCTGTTAGACCACAGTAAAAACCTCCTAAAATAACCTCTAATTAAATGCTGTGCATACATATAATCAAAGTCCTCAAAAAATTGCCTTTTTTTATATTTTTTTCTGTGTGTACTAAAATCTTTTCTGAAATATGTAACTAAGAAATGGTCTACAAAATCATCCAGGCACACTAGACCATTAAAGCAGTAATTATGATGAAAATCATATACTAATTAGCACCAGTTTTATAGCAGTCAGATACAAATAATTTAAATGGAGCCTTAGAAGTCTACTACTCATCTCCTATCTCAAGAAAATAACACCCATGGCTATACTAAACCAAGTGAAATACATGACCTAGAAAATCTACTATGAACATTTAGAGTCTATGAAGTGTGCCACTTTTGCAACAACTCCAGAAAATTCTGAAATTGACAAAGTGATGGGAAATCTCAATACTTACTAAACACACATACATATACATATATATTTATATGCATATATATGCACACATATTAAGTTACATATAATCATATGCCTATATGTATATGCATGTATATGGTGAGTTTGGGCGTGTACGTGTGTGTGTGTTTATAGTAGGTAATGCATATATGTCTGTATGTGTATGATAGGTCTGAATATATAAATATATATTTAAGGTCCTGTAGTGGGTTTGCATATAGGAAAAATACTGCAAAATATATATAATATATACATATAAATGGACTAATGGATCTCAAATACTGTTTTTATTATCAACAACTAGCTCTGGCTGAATGATTTTTGTTGTTCATTTACACATTCACTACTAGACACTACAAGCATATGATTCTAACATTTGATTTTTTTTAAAGAGGTATATTATTCCCTAAGCTTGGAACTATCTTCCTTCAGGGATTGAAAAGTGATTGTATACATTATGGGTTTGAGAGTATAGGTATTTCTGTGTTCATGTATGTAATGATGTAGAGAATATACACACAGAACTTATATTGGTAGTAATTTCAATATGTATATTCAACATCACTTCTGAGCACCTGCTTTGAATCAAGCACTTTATATCTTTATTTCATTTAATAATCTTAAATAACTTCTAAGTAGGTATTAATATTCTCATTTTATAGAAGACAAAAGTTTGTCCAGGACTGAAGGCAAGAATTTCAACCATTTCTGTTAACTTGATTAGTACAACAATTAGGGTTCTTTAGATTGAAACCACTAGAGATTGTCTCTAACTAAATTAGGCAAAATTGATTTAGTTTAGTTTAGTTTTATTTTATTGGGGGGAGGGGCAGAGGGAGAGAGAGAAAATCTTATATGGAGTCCTATCTCACAACCCTGACATCATAACCCAAGCTGAAATCAAGAGTCAGACACTTGACTAACTGGGCCACCCAGGTGCTCCAAAAGTGATTTTAAAAAGAAAATCAAATGATCACATAATTGACTAAAACTTGAAGCACTGGGGAAAAAAGGTCTTAGAAGCAGGAACTGGCACAGAAGTTTCATGGATGGAACAGTAGAAATCATGTGCCACTGCTTGGAAAGAGTCAGACTTCAAACATGTTCAGTTTCTCACTGTCTCTGATTAAGTTTTGAGTTTAGGAGGGAGCATCAAATTGACATACTTCATCTTTCATGCGCTCTCCTTAACAATGCCCCTAATCAGACTGACCATAAGACATTGAAATGAGATGAGGTAGTTCCAATAATAGGAAAATCGACAAAGGAGTAGAAAAGGAGCACAGGCACCCCCAAAAAAAAAAAGAAAAGAAAAAAATAAAAACACTAACCAAAGCAACAAAAAGACAAGGAAAAGAATTATCTGTAGTCTATGAGATCAGACTTGTATTCAGGAAGATGGCTCCACTTCATGCAATCCAACCATTCTGACTGCTGACTGTAAGCAACTTTCAAACAAACTACAGAAAGAATTTCATTCAAAATAAAACAAAGATATAAGAATTTCCACCATTTTATTGTTGTTGTTGTTTTTAAATATTTGTTGAAAGAATAATGAGTAGAGCAACAACAATAATAATGAAAAAGAAGCTATGAAAAGAATATGTAATAGTTAAAATATAGGAAGATCTAAGGATTCTAAGAGTTTACCTCCTCTACCTGCATAAGATATCTCTCATTTGCCTTTCCAGATCCACTCTCCACCACTTCCAACTTGCTCCTTTGTTCCCAAATTCATCTTGTCAGGTTATTTTGCATCTTCCTTACATTCCTAAAATACTCTATTTAAAATTTACAGCCTTAGTCTTCTATTAGAGTTTATTTTCCCTAACGAATTAGTTGTATCTGTCATTCATATTCTATACTAAGTTCTTAGAAAACATAAAATGTATTATTTTCCTCAAAACATATTCTGTGTTCAGTACAAGTGTAGTATAGAATAAGCCTTTTACAAATGTTCAAACTTATTGTTTAAATGGAATTTCAAGGAGAATCTACAATGTCACAAAGACTTCCTGGGGTTAGACATTTGTTTTTGATGATAAAATTCTCTTAATACACCTGCCCAAGTCCCTGTGCTGAATGCTAGTCCATTTTCTCTTATTCGATTTTTACTATGGAGTGAAAATGATTTTTCACCATATTTCATAATCAGCTTTTGAGTCTTCACTTAAAAATGAAAAGAACCACTTAAATAAGAAATTTTAAACAACCAAAATATTGGAACAACTAAATCAAGCAAAGCCTTAGTGAACTTAGCCAAGTTTCACATTGTAATTTGAAAAATCACAAATCATAGAAAAAATATATGCATGAATCACATTACACTTCAAATGGACAGCACCAATCTAAATGAATGTCTAGCATATATTAAGTGCTTAAAATAGCTTAATATTAATAACTTTGGTAGTTAAGCCAGATTTCGCTGTCTTTAATTTCATGCTTTTACTCCGAGTTCTGTGAATTATTCTGGAGATCAGTGAAGATGCACTACAGAGAAATTTTGTTCTGTTTAAGAACTTTAGAAACAAAGGAGCTTTGACTGGCAGAATTATTGGCACATGAGTCAAAGAACTCTAATTTGACAATTTTTAAGGGAGAAAAGAAAAAAAGATTAAAATTAAGACATAAGGCATCTATGAAACTTAAAATCAAGGATATATTTGAAATTTATGTATTATATTTATTTTGCAAATTATTATTAGAGTAACCTGAATTAGAAAACTCTGATAACCTCTGAAATAAGTGTAACAATACTTATGGAGTATATCCTTGCATGTTCTCAAACAAACAACATATTAGACATTAAAGAAATACATATACTATTGGGTAAGAACATAGGTAAAAGTGACTCTGAGTTCAAGTCATAATTATTGGTGAAATGCATTAACTCAAACATGAAAGATGTTCATCTGTCTTTATTGTAGATATACAATAAACACACTATTCTTTTTGTTTATTATTTCCTATAAGACTGCAGAAGCGCTTTATCTATATGCTTGTTATATCCCTTACTATTTTTAGCCTGGTGCTTTAGCAAGCTACATCACGTTATAGCATTCCTCTTATCTCCAACTTGTTTCAGGTAAGGACTGATATTTATTGCATCTTGTATCTGCTTACTGAACTTAGAACCACAGGAATTAGAGTTGCTCACACAAAATGTGTTAGATGAGTGCCTGAATTATTTTATTCTAACCCAAAATAATCTTTCCCTCACTGAATCTTATAATTTATTAATCTTGAGTGTGATAATGGCCTGAAATTTTACAAATGCAATGTAATTCTAAACACTCATGATTTATCAACGTCACCCAAATACAAAATTTGAAATAGCTCTAGTTTACTTGATGTCGAAACCAAGAGCTAAAAATAGAATTATCATTCAAGATTTGGTTATGTGTTGTTTTCCTTTCCTATCCCCTCAACTTCCAAAGAAGTTGACCTATGTATCATTTAGGGTTGTAAGATCTTTTGCTATTTTAACTCAACTGGGTTTTACATTTCCAGGATATCCTTATATATTGCCTAATATTCAAAAGAGATTTCATTAGGTTATATTTTTGATATGCATTGTGCAAGCACAGTATTTGTACTGTAGTATTCATTCTAAAATACATATTCACGTGACAACCCATAATATCCTTGAAACAGCCATTACAGTCTGTCAAATAAATAATGCGCATTTTAAAGATGGTCTTTATGTGGGATGACTCTCCTGCATTTTCATGAGGCAGATTTTCTTTTATTCTTTAAGAAAGAAAAATACACAAAGGAAATGAACATGCAGAAAAATATGTTAAGGTAAAAATGACACAAACCAGAAAATTCAAGCATCTTTTAGTTTCTTGTACTTTCTACTGCTCCACCATTTTCCCCATAACATTCTATAAAAAAGACTTATGGAGCTTACATCACCTAGTGTAATCTTCCATATGTGGACATTTGGAAATCAAAGTCTTATTTTGTGAATTTTTTTGCAAAGCTAATCATGGTTTGAGCTTAAAAGGTGACTGTTTTTCTTCAAAATCCTAATTTATTTGGCAAAGTACCTATTAAAGGAACCGACATATCAGTAGAGTAAGTGTATTCTTGTTATTCTAAAATGGCAGGTTCTTCCTTCTCTTAATTATGGCAAGTATATATCTATGTTTCCTGATTTTCCAAGGTAGTTACCTCAACTCGCAGGGGGAAAAAGTGTTTAACTCTCTTTAATGCCTTGATCTCCTAATGGTGCCAATAATGGCTCCTGGGAAAATAAGAAAAATGGAAAATAGCATTTATTGTATGCCTACTATGTGCAAGGCACCACATTACACATGTTTTATATAGTTTCCAATTTAATCCTCATGATAGCTCTGCAAAGTGAGTACAGTTATTATTAACACATGGGGAATTATATAAGTAACTTAGAAAGTACTGACAGGTAGCGTTTGACTCCATAGCCCAAGCTCTAATAAAACAAACTAAAAATATAATGTTTACTTCAGCCCAATTAGTGTCAATTGTGTCATTATAATTTTCGTATATGAGATGGGGCATTACTTCCTACTATAGAATGACATTTTCTTATAAAATGCTTTCACTTCACTATATTTATCCTTTGCTGTTCAAAAATCTTCAGTGACTCAGATAGCAGTTCTTATATAGGAAAACCATGGATTAAACCAAGAAAGATTTATTTGGGCTTCTATATGACAGTTATAGATCTTTTAGATTTATGAACTAGCTTCCTTCCTACAATTCAACATCTTCTCCCCAATCAACACAAAAGAAATCACAATAATTATCCATTAAGTGGCTGAGTTTTCACATTACTTTTTCAAATATCAGAGAATTATATCTGGGAGGAAATTTATTGGATATCATATCTTGCCTTGATGAGAAATGTGTAATAGTGGAATGCTATGTAGAACCCAAATATACTATGACTTTAGCAGGGTAAAAGCTAAAGATTCAGATTAAAATCTAGATTGTTGACATCCAGAATAGTGTGACAGCTGGAAGCTCTGTAAATTAACACTACTAAATCTGTTAGAAATTGTGATCTTCCACAATCAACAAGAAAAACTCCAAATTAGTAGCCAATAGCCACATACCAGAATTTACACTTAAAGTTGCTAAAAATTAAATAAAACTTTCAGATTAGTTCCTCAGCCACATTGGCCACCTTTCAAGTATGTAAAAGCTACATATGTTTAGTGGCTACCATATTGAATAGCACAGATTATTGAACATTTCCATCATCACAGAAAGTTCTAGTTATTTAACACTAGTTATTTACCAAGGCCAATGATAATTTCATTAGATTTCCATAAGTGAGTCCACAAGTTTTAATACACTATTTTGTTTTATTTAAAAGCATATATTAAGTTCCCATTATGTGAAAGGGACTAAACTACACATTTGAAATTTGACAACTTATTTTTTAAACTTGAATTTTAGGATACATAAGGCATTCTATAATTTATTTATCTGCTTTGATATCCATGATTGATGGTGTTAAAGAGAAATTTTTAATGATACTTTCAGTCGAAATTGATTTCATCCTTTACCTATTGCTTACCATCTTTGTGTAACCATGTGAACTACTGTATTTTCATTTATAAAAGCTAAATAAAAATGATAGAGTCAGATTAAAGAATATCAACCAATAAAATTTTAAGAAATTACATTTCCTTCCAACATGTTTTTCCTAAGTTTGTATTAGTATTTGTAAGATTAGAAAATGCTGATGTTCATTTAAGGCAGTAAATGTTATTGCCTTATCCCAGTTTCAGCTGAAGCAACTGGACTTAGTAATCATTTTCAGAAGATTGAAATGGTAGTTTTAATAAATAAATGTGATATTCACAATATATTTAGGTAATAGTAATTGACAGGCTCATTAGACAATGAGTCACTTGAGGCAAGATACCACATATTAATTCATTGATTGATTCATTCATTCATCCAGTTATTTATTAAGTCAGAAACATTTTGAATATCAAAAATGTACCAGCCATAGATACTCTAAGCAATGCAAACAGAGCAGTAAACAAGATGCAATGGCTTTCCCTTATGGATTTCACATTCTAGTGGAAAAGAAAGACAATAAGCAAACAAATAAAAATAAAGTCAGATATTGATAAGTGTCACAAAGATAGAGTGGGCTTGGAAAGCAATGTTAGAAAGAGTAATCAGGGATCCCTGGGTGGCGCAGCGGTTTAGCGCCTGCCTTTGGCCCAGGGCGCGATCCTGGAGACCTGGGATCAAATCCCATGTCAGGCTCCAGGTGCATGGAGCCTGCTTCTCCCTCTGCCTGTGTCTCTGCCTCTCTCTCTCTGTGACTATCATAAATAAATAAAAAATAAATAAAATAAAGTATGTAATATAAAAATTATATTAGAATTAAGAAGATCTTAAGACCTTTCATGACATAAAGGGACCATGACAAGCTAGAGGCAAGAATGATCATTCCCAATGTATTTAAATAATTTTTGAAGTTTAAAACCTTTAACAGTAATATAACCTAAAGGAAAATATCCCAGATTCTCTGAGGATATATTGTTCACCCCATCAATTCCCATTGTCTCTCTACAATTGATTGGGAAGTGCTGATTAGAAGATACTTAAAGACATTCATCCTGTCCTGTAAGCAGTAGGTTCAACAATCCCAAACAAAGGGTGAAATGTCAATCTTATCCTCTTCCTCACTTCTAAACAGGATGCAAACATTAGCAGGAAGACACTGATGATGGAGAAAATAAATGTTCCATGCATCCTGTGTTATTATGTGATCGGTTGTGTTATCTACAATTATTATTTTAATGACAGAAGTAGAGTAAAATTAATATATATTTCTAATAATAAATTTTCCAAAGATTTATATACTGTAATTAATGGATATCCTATATACACCTTTCTTATCCTCATGACCAAATCGAAATGCTAGAAATGACTTGCTGGAACACACAAAGTTCCTGGCTAAGACTACTTAAGATAAGACCCATTGTGGTCTTGTACAAGACAGTGTTCATAATCCATTTCTAAAATGAAAGCTATATTGGGCAACCCCGGGTGGCTCAGCGGTTTAGCACCTGCCTTCAGCCCAGAGCGTGATCCTGGAGTTCCGGGATCGAGTCCCAGGCTGGGCTCCCTACATGGAGCCTGCTTCTCACTCTGCCTGTTTCTCTGCCTCTCTCTGTCTGTGTCTGTCATGAATAAATAAATAAAATCTTTAAAATAAAATAAAATGAAAGTTATATGCAACATGCACAATTATCCCATCTCTATTCTGGTGCGGTGGTAAAAACATCAAGCAGCAATACTAATGCTATACATGCTATACATAGGTGGGCAGATATCATGTGCAAATTAAAACACATACAAACTTAGTTCTTCTTAAACATATTTTAAAATTCTTATAAGATTATAATAAATTACATGTGATAAAAGCTTAGAATTAGAAAAGACATACAATTTGTTTACAAAAGGTGAAAACTGATTTTATAGTCAATCTGGATAGTTTCCATGTTTCAGAATGATTATATACACCATTTTTTAGAGAATATGATCTAAAACCATTTCCTATACAATTTTGAAATGTGCAAAACCTAAAAGTAATCAAATCAATAAAATTTACTGTACTTATTATCTCTAAACAAGTAACTAGTTACCAAAATTCAGAATCCATAGCTTCAGTTTGAGAAGATATGGTCATATATCTACTACATATAAGTGCTTTCACTTAAAATTTGTTATCATGTAATTATATTATTTTGGAAAAAAAGCATCATGGTCTTATGTAAACAAGAAACCAGAAGTTGAGATTCATGTTCAAGAGAATGCTCCTTTATATAACATTGAAATGCTGGGCATCTGGTTATGTCCTGTGAATGTATTTTGCAATTCATAGTCTGGCTCCTGTTATGTTTACAGCAGCCCAAGAGGAGTTAACCAATAAATTAATATAATAGAATTATGTCTGGTCAGAGGTTTGTTCTGCATGTGTGTGACTGGCATCATTTTTCTCAGAATAGATTTCAATTCTAAAAAGTGATGCATTGTTTTGGTCCTAAGACTTTATTTTCTAGACAGGAAAAAAGGATAACAGTTCTTTATTCAACTACTATAATTGATTTTAAATTAATAGTGACTGTTTCTCAAGCATCTCCAAGAGATAAACATGGTAAGCTATTAAGTAATAATCAATTTGGTAATAAATAAAAAGTCTTTGGTATTAAATTAACCTATAACAGCATTTAAATGATGTAATAAAATAAGCCATTCAAATTAGTTCATCTATCATACATGACTAATATGTTTCCAATTCTGTAACTAATTATTTACATGTATAATGTATAACATGAGATTTTAATGACCAAATAGATACTGTATTAGGATCAATAGTATTTACTGATGAGTAGACAAACAATATAATATTTTAGTAGATTAAACATTTATACTTCAACAAATATAGTCACTAGATTTGGATTTTTGAAGATATCTAGATGCAAACTATACCTCCAAGAAATGTTTGTTTATCTTTAGGAAGAATATTGAACTAAAATCAGGAATACTGGATTTTAATTTTTTGGCTCTGTCACTAGTAACTCTGTGAGCCTGAAGAATTAAGTTCAATTCAATTCAATATCACTTCATTAAATATTTATGGAGCAACCTCTTTTGTGCAAGGATGGAGAGACCAAAACATATTTGAAGGCAGAGGGGAGGAATCCAGTAGAGAACAAAAGATTAAAGATGCTGGCAAGGAGAATAATTGATGCAATAAGAGTCTGAGACAGAAAAGATAAGATAAAGAGCACAAATCTAGGGTTAGTCTTGGTAAAGAAAAGGAGTAGATCTTTTTAAGAGATAGGAACTAAAGAGGAAATGTAAACTAAAGATAAAGAGAGATTTTGAGGTAGAGGTAAGGCCAACTGAGGAATCTCACATTAGATTGATTTCTGTCTCAGTAAAGAAAGTGTCGAAGTCATCTGCTGAGGTCAAATGCCACTTGGGATATTGAGGTAGTGAAGGTTTAAGATGGTTATGGTAGAGAATGCAATGAAGGAAATGAGCCAATAAAATTGCCAGGAAGCACTAAGAGCTGAGCATTAATTAAGCAATATGATTTTGTCTTTGTCACAATCAATAGAGTTTCACAGCCTACTCCATAAAAGCTATAATCAAAAGCAATGTATAGAGCATAAGAAAGTCAGAAATTCAGAAGTTCCTAATTACAGATATTAAAGATACAAAATGAGAAAAAAAAAATACAAACAAAAGAATGGATGGCAATTTTCAGCCAGGTAGTGAGTTGTAGATATTTAGTTTAGTAGTGAATTATTGAAACAACAAACTACGATGTCAAAGCTAAGAAGAAAAATGAAATTTGAACTAATAAAATAATCTGGAAGACTTAAAAATTCTTATGGAAATGTGCTTCATGAGAAATTGTAGATGAGATTCAATTAATACAAAAATATCCAAGGTTTGGACACAGTAAAATTCAAAATTAAAAGAAGTTTTATGGCTAGAAATATTTGGTCTAGAGCAATGTTTCTCAAACTTAACATTTGAATCAGCTCTCCAGTTTCATAACAATATTGATTCCCAGACACTGCCACAGACTTATTGAATATTTTTATGGTTAAAACTTGACAGAAAAAATTCTAATGCATAATTGAGTATTGCTAGTCTATATACATTGCAAGTCTAGAATTCTTCAAACCTGCAATTAAGTGAAAAAAATAAGAAGAACTCCACCTTGGAAAGAGAAAGGAAGAAAGAAAAAAAGAAAAAAAAAGAAAGAAAGAAGAAAGAAAGAAAGAAAGAAAAGAAAGAAAAGAAGAAAGAAAAAAGAAAGAAGGAAGGAAGGAAGAGAAAACATTCTGAAAGGATCTCAAGTCAAACTAGGCAGGATAAGGAAGTCAAGAAGTTTCATCTGTGGTACAGTTTCCCTTTCCAGACTGCATCTCATTAATCCTACCACCCTAAATGTATTTATTCAAGTTATTTCAGAACCTTTTATAATTTGCCGCAATTAACAAAAACCTCTGTATCTACATTCAGCAGAAGGAAATGATTGAGTTGCCCAATTGAGGGCTGGAACAAATGTAATTTGACCTTTGGAAGTTGGTGGAATCAAGTAGGCCAACAGTACTTTCAGGTTCTTATATGACCTCCACTTCATGTGTATGTTCTGTTCTTTTGTCTCTTTTTGTGGCTCAACTTCATCTGCTCCTCAGTCAGTATGAGGAAACATGGTTATTTAGGGCTCCTGGGATTATATATTACATGCTCAGCTATTTGTAAAAAATAGCCATTTTTTTTAAAAATAGACTTATTTTTTAGAGCAATTTTAAGGTTCACAGCAATATGAAGAGGAAGCTACAGAAATTTCCCATGTATCTACTGGATAACCCTTTTTTTTATGATTCCTATTCATAAATGTCTTCCAAAGTTTAGCAATTTGTGCTTGGCTGGGGTCATGAGAATGGTAACATACAAAATGATGGCTAGATACCCCAGTCTAAGTCAGAGGAGCACTTGTAGGAAGCTAACATGTCCCTGGCAGCACTCCAGAATGGGCCTTTATCAATAGCTAACACATAGAGATCTACAATATGATAAAAGATTAATATAATGATAGTTTAGTTTAATAGCTACTCATATGCTATTTATATTTTCCAGCATATTGTTTACTTCTGTGCAATTATATGATGTGCTATTTATTATAACAAATGAGCTAACATATTTATTTGAATTTTTAGTTCTATTTTATCTAGCATTTGCTATCTCCTTGCTGTTGTTGTTAAAGTTCTTCTTTTCCTCCCTTTATTTTTCTCTCCCCTCTCCCTGATGAAATAAGCTTGAGAAGCAAAGACTTACTAGTATCTAAAAAGTATAAACATTCAGAAGACAAAAAAAAAATAGTTGACAGGGCAAAATACATGTTACAAAGTTTATATTCTACATTGTATATTAAAATAAAATAACCTCATGATTTATTTATCTCTAATTTAATTCTCTTTTAGACACAATTCTAATAGAGTTTTCCAAACTCAGAACAAAATAGTTGATCGAGTTTGGTTACTGCTGCCATCATCAGGATAGTGACAAGTTAAGATACAATAGACACGGACACAAAGGAGGTAGAAGCAATAAAGAATGTGTACAAAAGTCTCCCAAATTTCAGTAGTATCCAAGTGAATCACTATGCTGCAGCACAACATATTCATTAAGATTAATCATCATCTATTATGTCTAAGTATTCTAACACACTCTAAATATATTATCTTATGCAATCCTACCTTATACTGAGAGCATGATCGTTAGTTCTACTACATAGACAATAAAAACACAGAAACTTTAAGCAATCTAAAAAGGTCACACTAAGTAAATTGGTACCCCAAGATTAGAAACCAGAAATACTAACTCCAAACTCCCATTTTTAACAACTACACTAAAAACATTCCTATTGATTATTTAAATAGGTCAAGGAAATATATTTTTTAAACCATAGACTTAAATGTAAAAACACAGGGGTGCCTGGGTGGCTCAGTCAGATAAGCATTGGACTCTTGATTTTACTCAGGTCATGAGCTCAGGGTCGTAAGACCAAGTGTGCATGGGGCTCCACACTGGGCATGGAGCCTGATTAACATTCTTTCTCTCCCTCTGCCCCTCACACTTTGTCTCTTTCTCTCTCAAAAACTAAATAAATAAATATTCCCCAAATTAATGAGACCATGTAATGTTTGTCCTCCGATTGACTCATTTCACTCAGCATAATACCCTCCAGTTCCATCCACGTCGAAGCAAATGCTGGGTATTTGTCGTTTCTAATAGCTGAGTAATATTCCATTGTGTACAAAAACCACATCTTCTTTATCCATTCATCTTTCGATGGACACCGAGGCTCCTTCCACAGTTTGGCTATTGTGGACATGGCTGCTAGAAACATCGGGGTGCAGGTGTCCCGGCGTTTCACTGCATTTGTATCTTTGGGGTAAATCCCCAACAGTGCAATTGCTGGGTCGTAGGGCAGGTCTATTTTTAACTCTTTGAGGAACCTCCACACAGTTTTCCAGAGTGGCTGCACCAGTTCACATTCCCACCAACAGTGCAAGAGGGTTCCACTTTCTCCACATCCTCTCCAACATTTGTGGTTTCCTGCCTTGTTAATTTTCCCCATTCTCACTGGTGTGAGGTGGTATCTCATTGTGGTTTTGATTTGTATTTCCCTGGTGGCCAGTGATGCAGCGCATTTTCTCATGTGCTTGTTGGCCATGTCTATGTCTTCCTCTGTGAGATTTCTGTTCATGTCTTTTGCCCATTTCAGGATTGGATTGTTTGTTTCTTTGCTGTTGAGTTTAATAAGTTCTTTATAGATCTTGGATACTAGCCCTTTATCTGATACTTCATTTGCAAGTATCTCCTCCCATTCTCTAGGTTGTCTTTGAGTTTTGTTGACGGTATCCTTTGCTGTGCAAAAGCTTCTTATCTTGATGAAGTCCCAATAGTTCATTTTTGCTTCCGTCTCTTTTGCCTGCGTGGATGTATCTTGCAAGAAGTTACTGTGGCCAAGTTCAAAAAGGGTGTTGCCTGTGTTCTCCTCTAGGATTTTGATGGAATCTTGTCTCACATTTAGATCTTTCATCCATTTTGAGTTTATCTTTGTGTATGGTGCAAGAGAATGGTCTAGTTTCATTCTTCTGCATGTGGATGTCCAATTTTCCCAGCACCATTTATTGAAGAGACTGTCTTTTTTCCAGTGGATAGTCTTTCCTCCTTTGTCGAATATTAGTTGACCTTAAAGTTGAGGGTCCACCTCTGGATTCTGGATTCTGTTCCATTGATCTATGTGTCTGTTTTTGTGCCAGTACCACACTGTCTTGATGACCATAGCTTTGTAGTACCTTATACGGTCTCATTCATTTGGGGAATATAAAAAATAGTGAAAGGCAATAAAGGGGAAAGGAGAAAATATAAGTGGGAAATATCAGAAAGGGAGACAGAACATGAAAGATTCCTAACTCTGGGAAACGAAGTAGGGGTGGTGGAAGGGGAGGTGGGTGGGGGGTGGGGGTGACTGGGTGATGGGCAGTGAGGTGGGCACTGACAGGATGAGCACTGAGTGTTATCCTATATGTTGGCAAATTAAACACAAATAAAAAATAAATTTATTAAATAAATAAATAAATAAATGTTGTAAACACAACACTCTAAAACTTCTAGAAGATAATATACAAGAAAATCTAAGTAACCTTGGATATGGCGATGGCTTTTTAGCTATAACACATAAAGCAAAATCTAAGAAGAATGAATTGAGAATTTATCAACCAAGTTTTATTTCATTAAAATTAAATATTTCTGTAAAGGCACTCTTGAAAGAATGAAAACACAAGCTACACACTGGGAGAAAATCTTAGCAACACTCATATCTGATAAAGCATAACATATACAGTACGGTGAAAACTCAATATTAAGAAAACAAACAACTCAATTAAAAAGTAGACAAAAGATCCAAACAAACACTTCAATACCTAAAACACCTACTACAGAAATGCTGATGAGGATGTGCAGTAACAGGAATCCTCATTCATGTTAGTGGGAATGCAAGAAGGTACGGATTTTTTGGAAATAGTTTGGCAAAATATTACAAAATTAAACATACTCTTCCCATGCAATCTGGCAATTGCACACATTGGTATTTACTCAAATGAGGTGATAACATGTTCACACAAAACTCTACACATATATATTAACAGCAGCTTTTTTCCTAATTTGCCAAAACATGGAAGTAACCACGATGTCTCTCAATAATAAGTGAATGAATTTAACGACTCATGAGTGACTCAGTAGTTGAGTCATCTGCCTTTGGCTCAGGTCATGATTCAGGGATCTTGGGATCAAGTCCCACATCAGGCTCACTCCAGGGAGCCTGCTTCTCCCTCTGCCTATCTCTCTGCCTCTCTCTGTGTGTCTCTCATGAAAAATAAACAAAATCTTAAAAAAAAATTAGTGAATGGATTTTAAAAAAGCAAAACTGTAGTGCATCTATACAATAGAATATTAACAACAATAACAAAATATATAAGCTATCAAGCTACAAAAAGACATGAAGAACCTTAAATGCATATTGCTAAGTGAGAGAAGCCAGTCAGAAAAGGCTATATACCATATGACTCCAACTATATGGCATTCTGAAAAGGCAAAATTATGGAGACAATAAAAAGATCAATGGTTGCCAGGGATGAGGGAGTTTAGAACTACACTTTACCCACCTACACACTTACACCCCAATGTTGCTATTTATTATAACAACTGAAAAACTCAAAGGGAATTTTTAGAAAAATGAAACTATTCTGTATGATACTGGAATGGAAGATACATGACACGTGCATTTGGCAAATACCATACAGTTATACAACACAAAGAGTAAACCCTAATGTAAAATATAGCCTTTAGTTAATTAATAATAATAATAATAATATATCAGTATTGGTTCAATTATAACAGATGTACAACACCAATGCAAGATGTTAATAATAAAGGGGAAAAGTGGTAATATGGAAACTGTACTTTCTGCTCAATTTTCCTGTAAAATTGAAGCTGCTCTAAAAACTAAAATCTATTAAAAATTAAAGGAAAAAGTTATTTGGCACTCTCATGTTATTGTGCTTCAGGCTTGGAAATCAACATGGTATTATATAAAGGTACTACATTCTAAAAATAAGTCTACAATTTTACAACAGGAAAAGTTTACAGGAAGTTACATTTAAATGTCTTTGATACACATTTATATCTATGAAATGGAAATAGAAACTCTCATGCCTAATTAACTGATTTTTGTGAGAATCAAATATATGTCTATGAGAACCTACTTTGAAAATTGTTATAGTAAATGTATATCATTATTTTAAGGCATGCATTTTTAAAGATATTATTTCTCTAAAGGCATAATATATGCTGTATTATTTACATAATTTATCTATTGTTAAGACTACAAAAGGGGCAAACACTTGATCATTGGCTTTAAACTTGACCTCACTTATATGGTGGGAATTGAGAAAGACTTTTTTGTTAGAAACTAGTAACAATCTTCAGTTCAAAAGCCTGTTCAGGAAAAGCAGTTCAAAAGCTGAGCATTTTTCAGCCAACATAGGCATTCACAGACAAAGGAATTATTTTCCTTTTCATCCCATGACATATGAAAGGGTTACTTTTGAACAGAAGTCACTATTAAACAAAATAGCCTGAATGTCATTAGTGAATTTAATAAACTTTGTGTTACACATTCTTCTGCCATAGCAGGTGGCATTGGTATCAGATAGGAGCTGTTAACAGGGATCGTACTGAGCCATCAAGATGGAGCAGATGGCAGGGCAGGAGGGATAACCACACCAATCAGGGCCAAGTGCAATGTAGATCTTGAATGACTTTAAAGAATAGAGGATGGTCAGAAATGTGAGATAAGATGGGTTTGGACTAAAGGACACTGATGCCCTGGAGGGAACTTGGCTGAACATTTCCATCATTAACTTTTGGCCTCAGACTAAAGTCTTACACAAGAACAGGCTGATTTTCTCTAGCAATTCTGTCTCCTGATAATAACATGGGTTATAAGAGGTTAGGACCTAAAAACAACTCCTTCCTTCCTTCCTTCCTTCCTTCCTTCCTTCCTTCCTTCCTTCTTTCCTTCCTCTCCCCCTCTCTCCCTTCCTCTCTCTTCTTTCTTTCTTTCTTTCTTTCTTTCTTTCTTTCTTTCTTTCTTTCTTTCTTTCTTTCTTCTTTCTTTCTTCTTTCTTTCTTTCTTTCTTTCTTTCTTCTTTCTTTCTTTCTTTCTTTCTTCTTTCTTTCTTTTTCTTTCTTTCTTCTTTCTTTCTTTCTTCTTCCACTCATCCTCATTTTTCCAAGTCATTCATTAATTGAGTCTAATTTGTGACATCGCTGCTAAGTGCTAAGATTTAAACTGTTAAAAACACAAATAAATACTGGATAATAAGTGATAAATATACACAGAGAGGCAGAGAAATTATGAGAGTATATGAGAAAGACGTAATCTAGAGAGTAACCGAGTCTTGAAGGACAGAATGAATTATGTATGGGTGTGGGGGAGATTAAAAAAAAGGAGAAAAGAGACTTCAAGTAGGGAAACAAATGTGTGCTAGACATTGAAATAAGATTTATTAAATGTCATGCATTTCCAGTATGGCTAGAGCATATGTATAAAATAGTAGGCGATAAGGTTAGAGAAATAGGTCAAGATTAAACAGTAAAGTACCTTGTAATGGGAAGAAAAGGATGTCAAATCCAATTACAGTTCTTTTAGAAAGGTTGTAGAGGGTCAAAACACTGTGGAAGTTCAAAAGGGATGATAATAATGGTTATGGGTCAATTCAGGACTTATTCTATGCAAGGCACTATACTTAGTATAATATATATAATACCTAATTTAACTCACAATAACTATAAACAACAATAACTGTATTATCCCTTTTAAAGAACATAAGAAATTTAAGTATCAGTATTTCAATATTGATTTCAAAAATTGTCAATAATATAGTCAACATTTCTTCATATTTTCTACACCTCTGAACTCCACTTCTGTGTACCTTCATCCTCATTAAGATTGGATCCATAGGTCAATGAGGCAACCAAAACCACCCATATGATGAAAAGAGCATTTTTTTTCTCCTTTGGATCTTACTCTCTCTTGCTTTGAGACTTACCTAAACAAATGGAAACAATTTGTTTACTCTCAAAACACATGTTATTTTTATCATTGTAAAATATACAAAACATAGTTAAATATATAACATTATATCATATACATATATCACATAAAAATACCATATATTATCATAAGGTATATAGGATATACTCTAGTAATTATCACTCTCTCCCTGATATTAATAACTAATGCAGTACATAAATAGACAAACACAAAACACATTTACAACATTTTTTCTTACAATAATATTCCATTCAAGAGGAACAAAAGCAAAAATGAATTATTGGGACTTCATCAAGATAAAAAGCTTCTGCACAGCAAAAGAAACAGCCAACAAAAATAAAAGACAACCTACAGAATGGAAGAAGATATTTGCAAATGACATATCAGATAAAGGGCTAGTATCCAAGATCTATAAAGAACTTATTAAACTCAACAGCAAAGAAACAAACAATCCAATCATGAAATGGGCAAAAGACATGAAGAGAAATCTCACAGAGGAAGACATAGACATGGCCAACAAACACATGAGAAAATGCTCTGCATCACTGGCCACCAGGGAAATACAAATCAAAACCACAATGAGATACCACTTCACACCAGTGAGAATGGGGAAAATTAACAAGGCAGGAAACAACCAATGTTGGAGAGGATGCGGAGAAAAGGGAACCCTCTTACACTGTTGGTGGGAATGTGAACTGGTGCAGCCACTCTGGAAAACTGTGTGGAGGTTCCTCAAAGAGTTAAAAATAGACCTGTCCTATGATCAGCAATTGCACTGTTGGGGATTTACCCCAAAGATACAGATGCAATGAAACGCTGGGACACCTGCGCCCCAATGTTTATAGCAGCAATGTCCACAATAGCCAAACTGTGGAAGGAGCCTTGGTGTCCATCGAAAGATGAATGGATAAAGAAGAGGTGGTCTATGTATACAATGGAATATTACTCAGCCATTAGAAACGACAAGTACCCACCATTTGCTTCGATGTGGATGGACCTGGAGGGTATTACGCTGAGTGAAATAAGTCAATTGGAAAAGGACAAACATTATATGGTCTCATTCATTTGAGGAATATAAAAATTAGTGAAAGGGAATAAAGGGAAAGGAGAGAAAATGAGTGAAAATATCAGTGAGAGTGACAAAACATGAGAGACACCCAACTCTGGGAAATGAACAAGGGGTAGTGGAAAGGGAGGTGGGTGGGGGGTTGGGGTGACTGGGTGATGGGCACTGAGAGGGGGTGTTATGCTAAATGTTGGCAACTTGAACTCCAAAAAAATTAATAATAATAAGAAGAAGAAGATTCCATTATGTGAATATATTCCAATAAGTTATTTAAGAAGTTCTTTACAGGCAGATATTCAGATTGAATCCAAGTTTTCTCTGCTATAAACAATTTAATGAGCATATTTGTACATATACTTTTGTGGACTTACACGATTATCTTAGTTGGGGCTGCTGTAAGAAAGTTGGGTGGTTTATCACCAACAGAAATTTATTTTTCACAGTTCTGGAAGCTGAAGGTCTGAGATCAGGGTACCAGCATAGTCAGGTTCTGGTGAGATCTCTTGTCAAGGTTGTAGACTGCTGATTTCTCCTTGTAGTCTCACAAGACAGAGAGAGGATAAGGAAGTTCTCTGAGGTTTCTATAAAAGGGCACTAATCCTAATCATGAAGGCTCCACCTTCACAATCTAATTACCTACCAAAAACCCTGTTTAGGGGGCACACAAACATCCAATCCACTAAAATGATCATTTTCTTATAATATATTTCTGTAAGTTGAATTTTTACCTCAAAGTCTATGTATATTTCACATTTTAATGCTGCTTTACAGGTTGCCCTCTATATAAGGCATGCTCGTTTATAATATCACTAAGTGGACAGTTTCTTTATCTTCTTTAACTCTAGATATTATCAAGAATTTTTAATGACTAATAGCATTATAGATTAACACATTTTTTATTGTTAAAATGATTATTTCTTTAACTGACAAGTATCTTTTGGTCATTTATATTTCCTTTATGTAAATTTCTCCTTCTGTACTTTGCCTATTTTCCACTAACATGTTGAAAATATATTACCAAACATAGTAATCCTTTTTATGTAACATTTAATCTATTTTAAGCACACAGTAATTTATTATTTAGCATTATTTATGATTTGGAGACAACAAAAATTTTTTAAAGTAAAATCCACCAATTTTTACTTTTGTCTTATTGTCCTGCTTAACAGGGTTTTAATGAATTCTAATGATAGCAAGTCAGATAAAACTCCCTACTCATGTTTTCAAATTACTGTTATGTCTAGTACTTTCACTAAAATTGTAATTTGATCATTATATCATTTCTCATGCACCTCTAATTTTTGACATGCAGATCTAAAATTTCAACTGTTTCCCATTAAAAACTCTGACAATTTTAGAAGTAGGTTTAGTTGATAAATGTGATAAATGGTGCTATCGCTGGCATAAAATAATTCTATTGTTTCCTTTGAAGGGGTAGAGGACATTTTAATATATCATTAAATGAGTTCTATTTATCAGTTATTTATCAGTTACTAATATGCTATATATGAATGAATGAGTGAATGAATTAGCTAATTTCTTCATGCCTGCAAAAAAGAGGACATAATGATGTAGCAGCAGGTTTTGATACCATCTGTCACCATCCCTCAAGCTAGTTCTGATTTCATTTGGGATTGTAGTTGACAGTTCCCATGTGCTATCAGAGTATCCTAATAAAAATGAGTGTTGCTTTTTTACTTTTCTGCTTCAGGGCTTTCTCTGAAACTGTAGATGCTCACTGAAACCAAACACAGGGCAGCTTTCAAGATAACCCTTGTATGAGTTTCCTATTGCTGCTTTAACAAATTACCACAAACTTAATAGCATAAACAACAGGAATTTATTATCTGACAGTTCTGGAGATCAGAAATCTGAAATATGTCTCACTACTAACATCAAGAACTTGGCAGGGCCGCATTCCTTCTGAAGACACTAGGAGAGAATCTGTTTCCTGGCCTCTTTCAGCATCTAAAGACTGCCAACATTCTTTGGCTTTTGGCCTCCTTCCATCTTCTAAGCTAAAATGGCTGATTTGGTCTTTTTTACAATACCTCATCTGACTTTCTGCTTGTTCTTCCACTTTTAAAGATCCTTGTAATTACAGTGGGCCCACCCAAGTAATCTAGGATATAATCTTTCTGTTTTAACATCTCTTTATTAACCACCTTTATTTCATCTGCAATGTTAAGTCTCTTTGCCATGTAACCAACATATTCACAGATTCCAGGCATTAGGATGGACATCTTCAAGGGGCCATTATTCTGCCTATCACAACTCTCAAACAATGAATTATGAGACATATAAGTACTTCAGCCTCTTGTTCCTCTGACAGACAATCCCTGAGGCTTATTTTACATGGTGCTTCACAAAGTCTCTAATGGAGGTAAGATTCAGTTGCACACAGTAGTAATCACTTCCTATAATGCATGCTTTATTGGTTTTGATTTGTTTACTGTGACCCATTCCCCTCTATTTCTTTCCTTCTTCCTGCGCATTAATTCATTTTTTTAAAAGATTATATTCATTTATCGACGAGAGACACACACAGAGAGAGAGAGAGAGAGAGAGAGAGAGAGAGAGAGAGAGGCAGAGACACAGGCAGAGGGAGAAGCAGGCTCCATGCAGGGAGCCCGACACGGGACTCTATCCCGGGTCTCCAGGATCATACCCTGGACCACAGGCGGTGCTAAGCCACTGAGCCACCTGGGCTGCCCATTAATTAATTCCTAAATAAATTGTTTCCAAGTTCTTGTCCTAGGCTTTACTTTTAGGGAAACACAAACTAAAACATTTGCTGCCAGAAGTACTTCTAGACAACAGTCTTAAAGGAAGGGATTGTGGAACTGAATTACTCTCTGGTCAGAAGAAATAATGAATATCAGGTGAAATTATAAATACTACCACCATCTATACAAAGTCTATATAGATTGTGGTTCAATCATAATCCTCTTCAATTAACCAATATAGCTTCTATAAACATAGTTATGGATGTTGGCAATGGACTACTGAGAACTCAACAAACTAGTGGCCCAAATGTAGTTGCTGTGCTTGCATGGAGTATCTTTGCTGCAACAGAGCAATATCCTTTAGCATTTAGTATATAACTACTTTTATGACAAGTGTATTTTTTTTTCAATCTCTGGCAATATAAAGGATGAAATGCATTTTCCATCTCTATGTGAAGGTTAGAGGTTCTTGCTTAAGAGCTATGTCAACTCTACTGTTTTCTCTCAAAATACAGCCTACAGAGGTAATGACTTGATGTTCTGCAGAATATCATACTGGTCTAATATATGGAGGTCATCAATGTAATTTTCCCTCATGAATAAGCAATAGAAAGTAGCCTGAATGTCCAAGTATGAAATATTTGTACTGGAGAGTGACAAGTAAATCCCCAAAGGACTCAGGACCTGAAACTCAGATAAAGCTTTTAGGAGAATAATGATATGGGTCATGCCAGTACATAGTCATGCTAGTATATCTGATGTAATATGTCAATTAATGTACCTGAATACTCTACCAGTAAGAAAGAGGTACAATGCTTGGTGAGCGTCTTTGAATTTTCTAGGCAGAAATAGCAAATGTTGAAATACTGCATCAAACAATTTATAAAATGATTCGGAAGCTACCAGTTTCAAGTGGGTGTTTAAAAGAAGATCTGTTAAGATTCAAGACCAAGCTGAGTTGCAAGTTTCCCCGCCTCCAGACTACAAAAACAGATCCAATATTGTTAGATATTTCACTGGTAGAAAAAGATCTGTTTTGGAATCTCGGGGAGGTTCAAATAGGAAACTCAAAAAAAAAAAAAACTTGAACAAGACATGCTTTCTGAGGCAGTATAATGCTTGTCACTTGAAAAGTAACTTTTAGAGTTTTATGGAGTCCTTGACAAACATGAGTGCCTATTCATTGGTTATCAAGTGACTAGGGGGCTGAAGGTACCTATCATGTACTGGGTACATTACAGTGATTTATAAACAGAAATTTCCAAAGGCTTACTGAGTGGCAGATTTATCTACTGGAGATTTTGTAAAACACTGCCTCAGAATAATAGCTACATTTTATGGACAAAGGGGTAAGTCAATGGGCACATAACCACAGGATTTTCTAAACCCACTCCTTTTAGCATATGCTGCCTCACCCAGAAGCAGTTAGTTTTCTAGAATATGTGAATGGCCTTTTAAATCCTCTATTTAAGTACCAATTAAGGGACAACACTACTGGGTTGATGTAATTCACTGCAAGAAGAGATATATAGACAATGAACCAATGGGTGCTACAATGGTGTTATGGACTGAATTGTGTCCCCTCCAAAATTCATATGTTGAAACCCTAACCTTACTGTGACTAGATTTAGAAATAAGACTTTTTAGGAGTCAATTAATGTTAAAGGATGTCATAAAATTGAGGTCCTAATTTCATAGGATTTGTGGTCCTATAAGAAGAGAAAGATCTCTATCTCCTTCATTCTCCTTTCTTTCCCTCTTTCTCTCTCTCCTCCCTCCTTTCTCTTTCTCTCTCTCTCTGTGACACACACACACATGCACACACACTATGAAGAAAAGCTTTCACATCAATAAGATAACTCTCTGCAAGATAGGATGAGAGTTCACCAGGAACTGAATTAGACTGAATTAGCTGGCATGTTAATCTTGGACTTCCCAACCTCCAGAACTGTGAGAAAATCAATTCCATTGTTTAACCCACCAATCTATAATATTTTTTATGGTTTGACTGCAGCAAAAGGATTGATGTTTCTTTATGAGGTAAAATAGCAAATAGATAATTGCAGCAACCATGTCCTCAAAGGGTGGGCCAATCAAGGGCTCTCTATTTTCCTGGAAGAAGGTCTAATTCACCTCATCAGGAAAACTATGAAGTTCTGGCTGCAGGTGAGATGAAACTGGAATGGGTGGTAGAGTAATCTGATTATTAAATATACTCTATGGATCTGTTACAATAGTAAAAACTATCACTTGTTAAATAACTCTGTGACCCTAAGTTTTTTTTTTTTGAGATTACACTGGCTGTCATTTTGTAGGATTAGTAAAAAAATAGAATGAATAAGTACAAGTGGATCTGAGTAAGAGTTGAAGTGGAGTAGAGCAAATCTTTTTGATGTTCCATGCCACATTGCATTGGCCCATCTCCAATTTCACTTGCAGTTCCTGTGTACCCTGACAAAATCCCAACTTCAGTCCATTCACTTCTCTCTACTATTTTGTCTCAAATCTCTGAAGGCACAGACACAGAAAACTCACCCTTAACATGAACAGAAAGCTTGGAGGCAAACCTCAACCAGCGGATAAATACTCTAGTGTCTTGTTCTTTTTGAAGCAGTTTTTCTGAGTTATATTCCATTGGGTTCTCCGTACCCGCAGTGAGATAGATACACAGTTACCTACAGTGATAACCAGCACAATAAAGCTCCCTTTGTTAGTTTTTCCTCCTTTCTTGTTTTATGCCCCTCTCTCCTTCACAGCTACTTCCCAAATAAACTGCCTACATCTAAGTCTTTGTCTCAAGCTTGGATTTTGGAAGAACCCATACTAAGATCTCTGGAAGGTTAAAACCTTTAAATTTGTAAATGTAAGCCTAAATGGTTTCTTCCTTCCCTGTTTTTTCAAGAAAAAATAAAAACAAGATAGCATTTAGATGGCTTTAGAATTTCATTATTAACTATAAATTTCAATTCTTCGAATGTTGAGTACAAGTTCATATTATTTCATATTGGGAAAACTGGACTTAAGCCTTTTTTTAGAAAGTTGGAAGATCACTGAAGAGGTGCCATGCTCTACAAATATTAGGTGCACCTTCTTTCTCTATGCATAAGGTTATACCATTTCACTCTTTCATGCAGTGCACAGAGCACTAGTATCTAGTAGAAACAGTATAATTTAGTAATTATGTAGGTAGATTATATTTCCTCAGCTGGTTTTTTACACTCTAAACTATCACAATTGCTAACACATGGCAGATACTGAATGACAATCTCTATCTTTGCATCATGAGTACTCTCAGGGTATTTAGAATATGTATAAACACTAATATAAAAGTGACATAAATGTATTTGTTACTACAATAATTATTTAAAAAAAATTTAAATCCCTTTAAAAAACCTATAAAACCTGTAATTTGTATTTAAGGATTTTTTGCACTTTTCTAGATGTCAGTGAAGGTATCTCTAATAATTCCTCTTGCCAACCATGCTATGCCTTCACCCTGTTCTAAAGTGTTAGCTATTTGATGGCCTTTTATAGTCACTACTGTTGCATTCCTAGCATCACTGGGGACTTTTCACTTATGAAAACATTGATATAGTCAATATATACTATCTAATATTCATGTTTCACTCTCTTATAAATTTTTCCTGCACCTGTCAAACAAAGTACTTAGGATACTTGAATCCCTGGCTTAAGTTCTGTTTCTGGAAGAACCCAACAAAGACAACAAGTTTTTGGCAAAACACAATTGGTCTCACAATCAGGCCACACCTGACTGAATACGTGAAAAAAAAATAGATACTTAATACATAAATGCAAATGATATACACTGTAGTCATAAAAAACTGAATTTACCATATTCCTTTTTTTCAGGAAAGTGAACTGAAATTGAAATATCATAAAAATAGAACCCTACAAAAACATTTATAAATCGAGGACAAAACAACATTTCAAGTAATGTTGAATAATTAAGTGATTATGAGAAACTAGAGTAAGCAGGAACTGTGAAGTAAAGAGAAAAAAATATATAGATGAGAGGTATAGATATAGAAGGAAAAGAAGGAGGAAGAGGAGGAGGGGAGGAGGAGGAAGAAAAGAGAGAGGAGAAAGGGAAGGTAGGAGAAGCAAAAATTAGGAGGAAGAGGAGGAGAAGAGGAAAGGAGGAAGAGAGAACTGGAGAAAAGAGAGAGAATAATAGGACAGAAAATCTTTCAGGAAACAAAGGAAGAATCATGTATAAGGAGAGTATTACTAGTTTGTCTTTTCGTCTGAATACCCAGCATAATTCAGCATGGCACTCTTTCTGATTCTGCATTTATTTAAAACTTTGATATTTTGTGAACAGGCACAAGGAGATAAAAGTTATAGACCCTAGGCGAATGTAAAGCATAAAAATATTGGCATTATTGCATTTTCTCTCCACCCTGATTGAGCTGTCTTAATTCAAATACCTCCCCCAAAAACTATCACTGGGGTTAAGAATGTACCATTATTTCATAGTGTTACATTTATTCATCCATATATTCATTTATGCATTCATTAACTTAGTTATTTAACAAATATTTTTGAGCTCCTGCTATGTATCTACAGCAGTAAAACAAAACAGAAGTCAATTCATTCAAAGACCTGATGCTCTAAGGAGGAAAGGAATATGATAAACAGACATATAACATGGCAAGTGGTGATGTGTACTGTCTAGATAATAAGTTTTAAAAAACAAATGAGGGATACAAGAATTCTGAAAGTAGGAGCTGCTGTAAGATGGTGATTAGATATTGCCTTATAAAGGTTATGTAGTCAGCTAAAGAGAGGGGGGGAAACCATGCAAGTGTCTGGAAAGAAAGAGGTACATTTAGACAGAACAAGTACGAAGGCTTTGAGGGAGGAACATGGTTTGGAGAGAGCCAAGAAGCCAATGTAGCTGGAATAGACACTGGGACATTGGGAGGGAACTGACCAGAGCACAGCAGGTCAATTATGTAGAAATTTGCAGATCATTGTAAAGATCTGAGCCTTCGTGCTAGGTGAAATGAGAAATCATACAAAGGAGTGAGCTGAAACATAATAGAATCTGATGTACCAGTCAGATATCAATATATTTTGCAATGGTAACAACAAAATGTCAACAATAATTAAAGCCAAATTCTTTTCACATATGTGACTTGTTGGCTATAGATCAGCTGCAGCTCTACTCCAGGTCTTCCCTACTCAGACAACTAGGCTAAAGGAGAAATCCCAAAATGGGACAACCCCATTCTCATGGCATAAGTTTTTGCTTTTATTTAGAAGTGGTACGCATACTGACAGTGCCAAAGAAAATCATATTGTTAGGCCTAAATCTTAATCTTTCAACAGTGAGACTCACCCCAGAGAAAATTTTTAACAATAATTGAATCTAACACAGTCTGCCTTCTTTGTCATAAAATATACTTCTCTTCCTTCTACCCACACATATTCTCACTCACTCCTAAAGGGAGAAAATTCCAAAGTGCCTTCCAATAATATCATCAGAATAGAATCCCTGGATCTCATAATAGTCTCCATATCAGCTAATGATGCAATTCCTATTGATCTGGAAACCTGCAATCTGAAAAACACTATTTACAAATGATTTACATATATGGTATATAAAAGTGGAAGAAGGGGAAATTAGCTATAACAAATCCTCTCATCTGGAAAAAGTAAAAAAAAAAAAAAGACAAGCACCAATTTTTTTTTATTTTTTTAATTAATTTTATTGGTGTTCAATTTACCAACATACAGAATAACACCCAGTGCTCATCCTGTCAAGTGTACCCCTCAGTGCCCGTCTCCCATTCACCCCCACCCCCCGCCCTCCTCCCCCTCCACCACCCCTAGTTCATTTCCCAGAGTTAGAAGTCTTTATGTTCTGACTCCCTTTCTGATATTTCTCACACATTTCTTCTCCCTTCCCTTATATTCCCTTTCACTATTGTTCATATTCCCCAAATGAATGAGAACATACACTGTTTGTCCTTCTCCGGTTACTGTGGCCAAGTTCAAAAAGGGTGTTGCCTGAGTTCTCCTCTGGGATTTTGATGGGATCTTGTCTCACATTTAGATCTTTCATCTATTTTGAGTTTATCTTTGTGTATGGTGCAAGAGAGTGGTCCAGTTTCATTCTTCTGCATGTGGATGTCCAATTTTCCCAGCACCATTTATTGAAGAGACTGTCTTTCTTCCAGTGGATCGTCTTTCCTCCTTTATCGTATATTAGTTGACCATAAAGTTCAGGGTCCACTTCTGGGTCCTCTGTTCTGTTCCATTGATCTATGTGTCTGTTTTTGTGCCAGTACCACACTGTCTTGATGACCACAGCTTTGTAGTACAACCTGAAATCTGGCATTGTGATGCCCCCAGATATGGTTTTCTTTTTTAAAATTCCCCTGGCTGTTCGGGGTCTTTTCTGATTCCACACAAATCTTAAAATAATTTGTTCGAAGTCTCTGAAGAAAGTCCATGGTATTTTGATAGGGATTGCATTGAACATGTAAATTGCCCTGGGTAACATTGACATTTTCACAATATTAATTCTGCCAATCCATGAGTATGGAATATTTTTCCATCTCTTTGTGTCTTCCTCAATTTCTTTCAGAAGTGTTCTATAGTTTTTAGGGTATATTTTGAGAACCATTTGAATGGCAAATGGTTCTCCAACCTTTTATTTTCAGGTTGTAGGTGTCCTTCTGTCTAAAATGAGTCTCTTGTAGACAGCAAATAGATGGGTCCTGCTTTTTTATCCAGTATGAAACCCTGCGCCTTTTGATGGGGTCATTAAGCCCATTCACGTTCAGAGTTACTATTGACAGATACGAGTTTAGTGTCATCATGATATCTATTTAGTCCTTGTTTTTGTGGATTGTTCCACTGAACTTCTTCTTAAAGGGGAGTTTTAAGAGTCCCCCTTAAAATTTCTTGCAGAGCTGGTTTGGAGGTCACATATTCTTTCAGGTCCTGCCTGTCTTGGAAGCTCTTTATCTCTCCTTCCATTTTGAATGAGAGCCTTGCTGGATAAAGTATTCTTGGTTGCAGGTTCTTCTCATTTAGGACCCTGAATATATCCTGCCAGCCCTTTCTGGCCTGCCAGGTCTCTGTGGAGAGGTCTGCTGTTACCCTAATATTCCTCCCCATGAAAGTCAGGGACTTCTTGTCTCTTGCTGCTTTAAGGATCTTCTCTTTATCTTTGGAATTTGCAAGCTTCACTATTAAATGTCGAGGTGTTGAAAGGTTTTTATTGATTTTAGGGGGGGGATCTCTCTATTTCCTGGATCTGAATGCCTGTTTCCCTTCCCAGATTGGGAAAGTTTTCAGCTAGGATTTGTTCAAATACATATTCTGGCCCTCTGGCCCTTTCGGCGCCCTCGGGAACCCCAATTAAACGTAGGTTTTTCTTCCTTAGGTTGTCATTTATTTCCCTTAATCTGTCTTCATGGTCCCTTAATTGATTGTCTCTTTTTTCCTCAGTTTCCCTCTTTGCCATTAACTTGTCTTCTATGTCACTCACTCGTTCTTCCACCTCGTTAACCCTCGTCGTTAGGACTTCTAGTTTGGATTGCATCTCATTCAATTGATTTTTAATTTCTGCCTGATTGGATCTAAATTCTGCAGTCATGAAGTCTCGTGAGGCCTTAATGCTTTTTTCTAGAGCCACCAGTAGCTGTAGAATAGTGCTTCTGAATTGGCTTTCTGACATTGAAGTGTAATCCAGATTTTGTAACTCTGTGGGAGAGAGGGCTGTTTCTGATTCTTTCTTTTGAGGTGAGGTTTTCCTTCTAGTCATTTTGCTCAGTGCAGAGTGGCCAAAAACAAGTTGTATTGGAACACGGGGGAGTATCACTGGTCCGTCCAGCTGGTCTTCTGGGGGAGGGGCCTGCTGTGCTGATTTTCAGGTGTTAGCACTTGGGGGAGCTGCTCTGCCCCTGCCTGCTGCCGGGCTCAGCGGGGGTTGTTTACCCCGTGGGGCCCCAGGAGGAACAGCCGCAGTTGCTATGGCAACTCTGGAAGCCTGGATTCAGCCTCCGCAGGAACTACGGGGCTCGGGGCTCTCGGTTCTCCGTCCGCAGGGCCTGGAGGCTCCGGGGCGGGGCCGCTGATCTGCTCAGCTCGGGGCAGGAGCGTCCTTGCTGTCCTGGGCCCTCTCGGCCTCTGCCTGTCCCGGGGGAGGCCGGATCCTGGGCTGTGTCCCGGCGCCCTGTGCTCCGGGGCCTGCGCTGGTGGATTCGCGCTCCCGCCCTGCAGCCCCCTCCGCGGAGCCGCCGCCCGAGCCCCTCCGAGCTGCTCCGGCCCCGCCGTGCGCGCTGCAGCCCTTAGGGAGCTCGGAGCACTCTCCCGGGGCGCAGGTGTCTGTTAGTGTCCCAGGGAGCCCGAGGGCATCCCCGCCCTCCTGGGTCCTGCTCCACCTCCCTGCGAGCCCCTTTCCGCCCGGGAAGGTTGGTGCAGCTCCTGCTTCTCCGGGACGGGGCTCTCCTGTCCTGGGGACACTCGCCCCGGCCTCAGCCCGGCTCCTAGCGGGGCCCCTCCCCCTCGGAGGCCTTTTGTTCCTTTATTTCTTTTTCCCCGTCTTCCTGCCTTGATAGAAGCGCGGACTCTTCTCACTGTAGCATTCCAGCTGGTCTCTCTTTACATCTCAGGCCGAATTCGTAGATTTTCAGGATGGTTTGAAGGTTATCTAGGTAATTTGGTGGGGACAGGTGATTTGGGGACCCTGCTCTTCCGCCATCTTGCCCCTCCCCCCGACAAGCACCAATTGTCACTGGTCCACTGCAATTCTGAAATTCTGCTAGAGAGATACTTCAGTGGAACTCTAACCCTGTAGAAGTGGAATATGTTTCTTGATTAGTCTAGTTTTTACCCAGAGATTCTTTCCTTGAGGAGTTCTTTCCTTTTCTTTCTTTCTTTCTTTCTTTCTTTCTTTCTTTCTTTTTTTTTTTTTTTTTGGAAGGAAGGGCTTTAGAGAATATACCCTCTTTGGGGTCCAAGTAGTTTTCTCTGACTACTATTTGAGTATACTGAAATCCAGCATTTGTAAGTCTTTCACAGTGAGTGTCCAATCCAAACTGGTGAAACTTTTGGGTTAATCAAATAATTTTAGTCATCTATTTTTTCCTCCTGTGTTGACTTTTTTTTTTCTCCACTTCTTTGTATTGGGGGATGGGAGTTGGGTGGGTGGGAGGTTGCACTAAAGATTATAATATTTATTCTTATTACAATCTACTTGAGGTTAATAAATTCATATTGTATACCACTTCCCTTATATTGAGAACCTTATAAAACAATATCATTTACACTCTTGTTTGCTTGTTTGTTATTCTCGAATACTTTACTTCCATATACATTATAAATTCCAGAATATTCCTTTATTTTTGCTCCACACACTCAGTTGTCATCAAAGTAATTAAAAGAGAATCATTTTGCATTAAATACATGTGCAATGCTTATTATTTTCATATAGATCCAAGTTTCTATTTGGCATTATTTCCCTCAGCCTTCAGGTTTTTAGAAGTTTGACTCTATAGACATTCTTTTTTTTTTAAGATGTTATTTATTTATTTATTCATGAGAGACAGAGACAGAGACAGAAGCGGGCTCCTTGCGGGGAGGGGGTGGTGGGGGCAAGTGGGACTCCATCTCAGGACTCCATGATCACACTCTGGGCTCAAAGCAGGCGCTAAACTGCTGAGCCACCCAGGCATCCCAAGAAGTTTGACTTTATAGACATTCTTTAGAATCTCCTTTAGCAATTCTCATAAAGCAGAACTGCTGACACATTTCATTCATTTATTTTAGAATGTCTTTGTTTTGGAAGGATTTTTTTCTCTAGATAAAAAATTATGGGTTGTTTGCTTGCTTCTTTGCTTATTTCCAGCAATTTAAAAACTGCCATTCCATGATCTTCTGGTCTCCATTGCATTTGATATGAAATCAACCATCATTTATTTGTATTGTTATTTTTTCACATGTATTTTGCCCTCTGGCTGTTTGAAACATTTTATTTTTAACTTTGGTTTTCCTCTGATAATTTCCCCTGATAATTTTGGCTAAGTGTAGTTGTTTTTGTAGTTATCTTGCTTGGGATTGACTGAGGTCCCTGGATCTGTAGATTGATGTTTTTTGATGTCACACGTATGTTAAGCCACTGCATCTTATACCACAGATCATCAATATTCTGCATGGTTTATTTTTAAGTTTTTATTTTTGTTCTTCAGAGGAGATCAGTTTAATTATCTGTCTTAAATTCACAGACCCCTTTTTCAATGATCCTCAATCTGATACTAAGCCACACAGTGAAGTGGGGATGGGGGAGTAGATACAAACATTCTGTCCATAACAATTCCTTTTGTTTCTATCATGTTTGCCTTTTTCTCTTGATGAAGTGAATCTATATTGATTTTGTACCTAGTCTCAGGCCATCATCTTTATTCCTAAAGCATAGTCTTTCTTGGGATACAACCGAATGCCTGAGGTACCTCAGCAGATCTCCTTAGTCTGGCTGCACTAAAATTCTTATTTATTTGCTAATATCTCTGTTCAGTTTTCACTCTTGCAATAGCTATTCTCTGGTAGACCTCATAGAGTTTCATCCTGTGCACAGCCAAAGATCTGTAAGAATCCCTGCACAAAGTTCTGGGTTCTTTTCCTATGTATCTCTCTCCTCTCTAGTTGGTAGCCTAAAAATCCATCTCCAAAATCAAATCTCTGCCTCTTCCATTTTTTAATCTGCTTGGATATTATAAACAAAAAAATATTCCAGGTAAAAAGCTCAGGCAAATAATCTTACCTTATTTGTTTCTCTTCTCTCAAGAGTCAAACTTCTATGTGTCCTATTTTCCAGTGGGTATTAAAATAGTTGCCTTGTTCTCCCCCTTCCTGCCCACCCACACCACTCACTCTCTCCCTCTCTCTCAAATAAAATAGTTGCCTTGTGCATTCTCTCTGTCTTATGGTTAGTGGCAGCTGGAGGGCAAGTTAAGCACCAGCTATTCTCTTATGGAGAGTAGAAAAATTACTGAACAGTTATGGCATCTTAGGAAATAAACTTTTTTCAAAATCCTAGTTGCCTTTTTATCTATTTGATTGTAGTACACTCTATGTAGTAATAGCCCATAATCCTTTTTAAGAAATATATGACTCTCTACACTTAATTTTTAGCATTTGGAATTTTTTTTGAAGTTCTGTTGGTAATTTTTTTTTCTGTTGGTAATTTATTCCCTGATCTCTTTTCCCCAGCTCAGAGATGGCTGATTTGGTACTTGGACAAGGACAAGATTTTTTATCCTTTGTTATTTTAGATTACATTTTTATTACCATTCATTTGTGGAGTGTTTTTTTTTCCAATTTGTGGATGAGAAATAGTTGCATCTTTTAACCCAGAATGTTTCAGAATTTCTGGGTAGTCTACATTCTCTTTTATCTCTGCAACTTTCCCACTCTCCCCACCCTGTTGTTTTCTCAGACCATCTCCTTCTTTCACAATCTCACCAAATGCGGTCAAAAATACCTAAGCAAGCTAATAACACACCTGTTCCTGACCTCTTCATATAGAACTGTAAATTCACCAGTACATTTTTTGTCTTCCCAGTTATGGTAGTTGCAATTACATCAGATACTTCACTGTTGAATACCATGTGCTGTCGTTTTCCAATCACTGTTAATAGTTTTCTCACCATCTTCCTTTCATCCGTAAAATCAAAGCCACATAATGTTTTTGTTATGTTCTTATAGCAGCATCTCACTTCCAGTACTAATTTCTATGTCAGTAAGTTATCTATATGTAATGTTTCCTTAAGACACAATCCTAAAATCTCAGTGGGTTGTTAACAATAGGGTTTTCCCCTAGCCAATATGTGCCAGCTGCATGTCAGCTGTAGTTCTTTGTGTTCTTAGGAACCAGGATGAAAAGCCAGCACTTAACTGTGACAACACCATTATAATGTGGCAAAGAGAAGAGATTTGATAAAATGATGCTCAGAAGTAGCAAAATTCACTTACATGTACATTTCATTTGCCAAATCTAATAATATGGCTTAGCCCAACATAAATGGGATAAAAACTATAACCCTCACCTAGCAGGTGTTTTGTGGCAAAGGATCATGAAAGGAAGGGTCTATACAGTAAGATAATGTACATTTTAGATAGTAATGCAATATATCATGCCAAATTTATTTTTCAAAGAGATCTTTTTGGTTGATGTATTGAGAAAAAATATAAAAGAAAGCAAGGTAGAAGCAAATCAATCTATTAAAAGAATATTTAATAATCCAGGTAAGAGATAATGGTGACCTAAATAGAGTTGTGGTGGGAGCTGAAGAAGAAGTTGGTTTCTAGATGTATTTTTAAGGAACATTCAGTAGGATTTAATGACTAATTACTTACTAGGCATGAGAGAAAAGTAGGACACAAGAATGACTTCAAGTTTTAAGCTTAAGCTTAGATTTCATAATTCCCAGACTCAGTCAGACTTCCAGGTTTGAGGCCATACCCTTCAAGACTACTCTGACCTATAACATAAACTCCAAGTTTACGGAATTCATAACACTACCTTAAGTTTCAATAATCTCCTAGAAGGACTCCCAAAATTCACTGAAAAGCTATTATACTAAGAGTTAGAGATTACTATAAGGAAAGGAAGTAGATCAAATTCAGCTAAATGAAAAGTACTGAGCAGAATCTGGGAGGGTTCCATATGCAATACTTTCAGAATGTATTACAATCCTAGCACAAACATGTAACAATACACATGGTGTCTTGCCCATAAAGGAAGCTTATCCAGGCTGTGGTGTTCAGATTTTTTTTCCTTTATGTGGTCATGATTGATTGATCACCCATGTGGTTGATTTCAGTCTCTAGGTCAACTAATAATACATGAACCAAAGTCCCTACCCCAAATCCTATGGTTTGTCATACTGTTATAACCATCCTCCATCCTACCAGCTAATACATTCAGTCCCTCCCCTAAACAAAGATACTCCCTATTAGAAATGACATGTATTTCCATCAGAAGCCAAGGGTACAAGGAAGTCCTCTCTTTGAGCAAAACCAAATTCTTTTCTACACACATGCCTATTTCCAAACTAATTATTATGTCCAGAGAGACTGGATTGCCTGTGTTTTTAGAAAAATCATACTCCATTCCCCAGACCAAATCAGAGTGCCATTGGTTTTATAAACTACATCTTTGCAACACAAGACAACAGTAGAATAATCTTACTGAGACAACCATATTATTAAGAACAAGGGTTATATAAAGGAAATCAAAAAGGTAATGTGAGAGAAAGCAACTTGATTAGGGGGTGGAGTGTGGATGATGCATACTTTAATAGACTTATGCTAAATGGCTTTGTGAAGAGGTGACATTTAATCTGAGTCCTGAAAAATTAAAAGTGAGAAGAAGCAATTTAATGATGAATAAATAAATAGAATAAAAATGAAGTTGTGTCTGAAGCACAGTAAACTAGGATGGGATTAGAATGAAAATGAAAATAGAAATAAAAAAAAAGAAAATAGAAATCAGGTTATGCGGGGCTATAACACACACTGTGAGGGTCCATATGTCTTTACTCTTACATATGTGCTCAAGCTTCCAGAGGCCTTACATTTCTGAAAACTATCTACATTTCTGTGCCTGAGTGCTTTGTGTGAAGGTTAAAGGTATGTAGAATAATACCCACATCCAAACACCCCTCAAACAATGACTAAGAGAAAATTAAAATATAAATATTTTAATTAAATATAAATATTTAATATTAAATTTAAATTAATAAATTCATATATATATGGACACATACACACACAAGTGTATTTTAACTCCCTTCTGAAGGCTAGGAGGGCTGGTAATTCTGTGATATATGTATTATTCATATTACTTCCTAAAGTTAAACTATGGGGTAAAGTTCCAGTCTTTCTTCTGATTTCTGGATTATTAGCACAACTTTCTTCACCCTTCCCTTTCTAGTATCATGTCTCCATTCATTCATAAGTGTTTCCAGTACTTCTAAAAGAAAAAAAAAAACTAACTCTTACTTGCACTTGAATCCTTGTCCCTGGGGTTGCTACAGAGGGACCCAAAACTAACACAAAGACAGAAAAAGAGAAAAATCATGGAAGTATTTTAAACAAGTGAGTAATAATGTCTAATAAGTGTTTCAAAAAAATTACTCTGACCTATATGTGTATAAAGCATTAATGCAGAAAAAAGTAGAAGCAAAAGTAGTAGACTAAAGAGCTATTGCAATATCTGGGTAAATGATAATAGTGATTTGAATGACGGTGAGAACAGAGGATATAAAAAGAAGTGGGAAAGTCAATATATATTTTGGAAATAGAACTAAGAGAACAATTTGATGGGTTGGATTTGTTGGACTTAGGCAATGAAATGATCAATATTACTTCCCTATTGCTTGATAATATTACTGTTTAAGATGACAAAATTAGGTGAAGAAAATTTATGTACTTAATTTGGTGGAACTTCATTCGGAGCATATTCTATTTGTCTAATAAAACACTCAACTTGATGGGATGAGCACTGGGTGTTATATTATATGTTGGCAAATTGAACTCCAATAAAAAAATACAAAAAAAATTTAAAAAAAGAAGAAAGAAAAAAATAAATAAATAAAATAAAACACTCAAGTGTAGTTGTTGAGAAGGAATTTGAACATGTGTTTAGCACTAAAGAAAGAGCTGGACTGGAGATTTATTTTTTATTTTTTTTATCTTTTTTTTAAAAGATTTTATTTATTTATGAGAGACAGAGAGAGAGAGAGAAAGAGAGAGGCAGAGACACAGGCAGAGGGAGAAGCAAGCTCCATGCAGGGAGCCCGATGTGGGACTTGATCCCAGGTCTCCAGGATCACACCCTGGGCTGAAGGCAGGCACTAAACCACTGAGCCACCTGGGCTGCCCCATGGACTGGAGATTTAATGTAGGGATCTGTCATCTTACAGATGCTATCCCAAGTCATGGGACTGGATGAGATGACCTATAATATAATCTAGATAGGGAAGAGAAAAAAAGAGTGAAAGAATATTCAATTATAAAATATGGAATATTTTATAAATCGATTTACATAAGTGAAAAAATTTCATGTCATTCTATAAATTATCAGTTTATGGAAAAAAATTGAAATCAAAGAACATTAGAAGAAAAGATTCATATATGTACACAGGAAGTGAAGACAGCCTTTATAGGCTAGATGTCATAGTCAGAAACCATAAAGAGTTTGACCATAATCATGCATGATCAAGGAAATGTAAGCAAAACCACAATGAGATATTACCTTACATCTATCAGAATAGCTAAAATTAAAAACTCAAGAAACAAGTGTTCAAGAGTATGTGGAGAAAAAGGAACCCTCTTGCATTATTGGTGTGAATGCAAACTGGCACAGCCACATGGAAGATAGTATGAAGTTTCCTCAAAAAATTTAAAAAAGAACTACTCTACGATCCAGTAATTGCACTACTATGTATTTACCCAAAAAAATACAAAAACAGTAATTCAAAGGGATATATGCACTCCTATGTTTATTGCAGCTTTATTTACAATAACCAAACTATGGAAGCAGCCCATGTTCATCAATAGATGGATAGATAAAGAAGAAGTGATTAAATATCTATGTGTATATATATATATATATTTATATATAATATATATAATGGAATATTACTCAGCCATAAAAAGGAATGATATATTGACATTTGCAACAACATGGATGGATCTAGAAAGTATAATGCTAACCAAAATAAGCATGTCAGAGAAAGACAAATACCATATGATTTCATTTATATGCAGAATTTTAGAAACAAAACAAAGGAAAAAAGAGAGAAACCAAATAATAATAATAATAATAATAATAATAATAATAATAATAAAGACTCTTAACTATAGAGAACAAATGATTACCAGAAGGGAGATGGGGGGAATGGGTAAAATAGGCTACAGAGACTAAGTGTACATTTATTGTGACAATCACTGAGTACTGTATAAAATAGCTGAATCACTATATTGTCCACCTGAACTAGTATAACACTGTATGTTAACTATATTGGAGTTAAAATCTAAAAATAAAGTAAAATAAAATGAATTTGACTACAAAAAAGAAAATTTTTAAAGTACATCATAAAAAATTCATAATGTAATAAAAAGATAAATATAACAATGAGAAGATGGTTTTATTATCTTCCTCTGTGTGTAGTTATTTATTTATATAAGGAATTTTGAATATACAAGAAGTCAAACATTTTTATAGAAAAAAGACATACAATATGAATGAAAATTAAGGAAAAGAAGAAACTTAAATCTCCAACAACCATATTCAAAATAGAAATAAGTGAAAAGGTGAACTATGCTGGTTAAAAAAAAGACATGGAAATTAATCAGTTAGTAGATACTTTACCTACCAAAATGGAAAAGCCTTAAAATTATAATATCATATATTGGCAAGGTTATGAAATAAAAGACTGGGTCTTTACTAATGAAAATGTAATTGATACAATTTTCCACATGGCAATTTTGCAACAGTCTTAATCAAAAGTTCTAATGCTTTGAACTAATGCTTTTACTCCAAGTAATTAAAGACATATTTAAAAATTTACCTAATCAAGAAAAATTCAGAAATATAATGTGGTAAACTGGGCATTTACATATTTTCTTTTGGGGATCTGAAGAGGAGATTCCTAGCTATCATTTTGATATCAATAATGGTGGACAAATCCCCCATAATTTCATGACTAAACCTCACAGAGATTATGATAAAATTGGACTCCAAAATATTTAACATAAAAGTATTTTTGAAGAGACAACTTGAAGAAGCAAGGATGCTGTGAAGGACACCAAACAGAGAAGTTTCCCAAGATGAATGCTGCTGGTTTCCCTTTTGGGCACAGTCTTAGGTATTTTGATTTCTAATTGCAATAAAATGCAATGAGGTCAGAAGACCAAGTGTTACAGGGACACTTTAAACAATGAATGGCTAATGCCAATACAGCCTTGTGAAGTTTGAGTATTCTTTAATGCAAGAAGTAATTCTTCTAGAAATTAATGGTCTGTTAAGTGTATAAGGAAAAATAAGTAAATTTGAATTTTTCTAACTCTTATTCAATTTCATGATAAAAACACCACATAGCTAATATCTAAAAACCACACTCAGAAATAGTGTTTCTGTTAGGTTCTAATTATTTTATCTCAAATTAATTCTTTACCCAAGCAAGTCATAAAAGCTTTTAATGCACAAATGTTTACTAAACTGTTAAATTCTTTGATATTCTTCATCACATTCAACACATAATAAATATTTATTGTGTGTTGTGTACATTTCTCTGAACAACTTGCAATTAAATTATTATTGCTAGACTAAACAAATTATTTTGACTCAGTTAATCCTTAAATTATTAAATACTTTGTTTCTCAACTGTATATATAATTTATAATTAAATATATTTGAACAAATCAAAGGCATGGCAAGCAGAATACTGTTAGTATTTTTAATAGGCACTTTTCTTTCCTACACATAGTCTTTGAAGATAAATGACTTCAGCATAATTTGTATTCTCTGCTTTAACAATTGAGAATCTTGTTTAAATAAAGCAGTCGTATAGGTAAATGACTACTCAAATGTTAATTAATGATTGAGGGAAACCTTTAAAATGATTTTTAATTAGATTATTTTTTAAAATTTCCTGTAGATCTCTGTTTCTGCATAAAATCTTCCACACAAAATATTCTTTTAATATAAAGCTGACACATATGGTTTATGGTTTATGAACCGCATAAGGAACAGAACCAAATGGGCTCTTGGGGGAGGATGAAATCCACCCAAATCTCAGTGAGGCTAGGCCACATAGGAGATACTGAATCTATCAGAGGTGAAAATTCATGAAATGAGTCATGGATGTTAGAGTTGGTCCTGATTTAACATATTTCTGTGTGTGTTTGACAAAATAATTATGCTACATAAGCATGCTATATAAAATTTTTTCCTGAACCCTTTTGAAAATAAATTTCTAGCCAGATATTCCATCATTTCTTAATATTTTAGTGTCTATACCCTACAAAAGCAGGGGTATTCTTCTACGTAACCACCATACCAGCAGGAAATTCATTTTGATACCTCATTACCAACTAATCTTCAGACTCCACTCAAGTTTCACTGAATGGCCCCCAAACCTTCAGAATTTCACATTGTCTTTAGTTGTAATATCTCCTTTGTCTCCTTCACTTTAGGACAGTTCTTCAGTCTTTCTGAGGCTTCAGTAACTTTGACAGTTTTGAGTGTTCCAACAATTTAATTGTGTAAAATGTCTCCCAGTTTAGGATTGGCTGATGTTCTTCATGTTTAGAGTCAGGTTATATTATTAGGAATATCACTGAAGGGGCACCTGGGTGGTTGTTGGTTAAGTGTCTGACTTCAGCTCAGGTCATGATCTCAGGGTCCTGGGGCTCCCCAGTCAGCAGGGAGCCTGCTTGTCCCTCTGTCCCTCCTCTAGTTCATACTTTCTCTCTCTCTCAAATAAATAAACAAAATATTTAAAAAAAGAAAAAAAAGAAATATCACTGAAGTGAGGTGTTTATTCCTCTTGTTGCATCCTCTCAGATGGCATACAATTTTTTTATTTTTTATTTTTGGCATACAGTTTAACTTGGCTTATTGCTGATGATTTCACTTTGCATATTTCCTTAAGGTAGTGTCAAGAGATCTCTCACTGTAAAGTTACTTTTGTCTTCCATTTATAATAATATATATTTTCCAAAGAATTTGAAACTATGTAAATATGCATTCTTCTTCTTCAAGTTTGTGTTTTATCGATTAATTTTTATCACTGTAGACTCAAGGTCCACATCCTATTTTATTCAATGGGTTGTAACCCATTACTATCATTATTTATTTTGGTGCTTATATTGACCCATTTTAACCAGTTGAAATCTCTTCATGCTGGCTCCTGTGTATTTTTGTTATGTGCTCATTATTCTTTGAGCACTTCTATGCTTTATGACACAATAAAATAGTCCAGGTTAACCTTACAATTTTCTTGACTCAACCCTTGTTTAAAAGACTTGGATACTAGATGTGGTTATTGCTTTGGGAGTCACTGCTCCCAGGCTCTCTCAGTGGGGACAGTTAAGGAATATTTCTACACCCCCTTATATAAGGTATATACACCATTACCATCATGTCCAATCAAAAGTTACAAGGTTAGTTTTGGGTTGTTTTTTTTTCTGGTTAACTAATTTTAACATATTTTTTTAATTAACTGGCTCTGTTTAACCAATCTCTCCATAACTACCACCATCTCCTCTCTAGGAATAGCTCCCTTCATAAGATTAGTGTTTTGACAATCTGCTGGGCCACCATTCTCATGGGAGATACTTGTTCGTTGTGCTCTAGCTCTGACAACGCATACCAGACAAAACATCTCAAACTCTGAAAGCCTTGGCCAGGCCAGCTTCCCATGACATTCACCTCACCCTTCTTTGCCCTGAGAGGCCATGCTAGGGCATCCTTTGTAGATATACCCTCCCCATCCATGACAAGCTCTGACACCCCAGGCTAGTTTGTTCCTCCTTGAATGCCCTATTTCCACTTCTCAGATTTTAACACCCACTTTACTCCTGTATCCCCCATCTACACACACCCATATACACTGCATGGCTACTCTCCTTTCTCTGCTTAGGCTCTAACAGCCGGGCTAGGTAAGCATGTATAGGATACCCTTCCAATCGCACCAAAACCCCTCCCCATTGTTGCAGGCATGGATAATTACCTTGTCTTGTACAAACTAACAGCTTTACAATTGAATTGTTCAGAAGGGGAAAGAAAGGATAAAGCAAAGAGGAATCAGAAACTTGCAGGTTTAAGTTAGGTGCAGATGGTTATGTTAATTATACTGTTTACTTTATGATATATCATCATCCATGGTCAAAGCAAAGTCCAAATCTTGTTTTACTTATTTTTTAATGTTTTTCATAATTTATTTTATGTGTTAATTTGTTTATATTTTATTGTATTGAATGGTATGTTTAAATTTTATTCCAAACTAAGTATTTCCTCCATCTTTCTGTTTTTTATTTGTCCCACAATTTCTTGTGGCTTTTTAAAATATTGTGTTCTACTTCAGAATGCTAAATTTAAGGGGAGGGTGTTATTTATCTGAAAGTATGTTTAAACTAACCAACATTTTTTAAATAAAGTAAATAATCAAATTTTTAATTAACTGATTATTATAATTTTAAATCTGTTTTTAATACTCAAATTTTTGATATATGCACTTGAAGGATTACTCTTTTATTCTTGTCTCATAGGGATTATTCTTTAAAATTCACAATATGGGGACGCCTGGGTGACTCAGTGGTTGAGTGTCTGCTCTCGGTTCAGGGCATGATCCTGGGATCCTGCAGGGAGCCCTAGGGAGCCTGCGTCTCACTCTGCCCGTGTCTCTGCCTGTCTCTCATGAATGAATAAAATCTTTTAAAAAATAAATAAATAAAATGTACAATATGTGTATATCAAAAATACGTTAACCTTCTTTCCAAACAATACCTTAGAATGCTTTGTTCCTTCCTCCAAATTCATTTTCCTTTACTTTAATCCTATCCACGTAACATCTTAAAATACAGTTGTCATTATTTTATTATAATAAGCATTGCTTTTATATTATACCAAAAGAATTTATTTAGATTTATCTTTGTATTTTAATAATCTTTTGTGCTGCATTTCTTCATACATCTCAAATCGGTCTTTGGGATCATTTCCCTTTGTCCTACATATATCATTTAGAAATTCCTTTAGTTAAGGTCTGTTGCAGACTATTCTTTTGGGATCATTTCCCTTCGTTCATGAAGGTCTGTTTAGATATACTGAATCTAAGTAGCAATTGTTAAGATATTAACACTTCTCTCTCCTGAATTGTTGTTTAGAATTGGGCCATGATTTGTGTCGTTGTTCTTAAGTAGGCAATCCAACTTTTCTTCTCAGGCTTCTTTATGATTTTGTATTTGCCTTTATGATTTTCTATTGTACCAATATTCCCAGATGTGGAGTTAATTTTATTTTTTTTCTCTGCTTGGTATAACATGTTGACAGAATAATTTTGGTAATATTTAACAATAATCTGTTTTTAAAAGAATCAAAAAAATGAGTAAAATGTAATTTATTTATTTGGTAAAGAATTTCTATGTACTCCATACACAAACATTTTTAAAAACACAATAAACATATTAATGATGAATGTTAGAAACATTGTGTAGATCAAACGAAAGACAGGGACATCTGTTATCACCACATTTAATTCACATTATTTTGCAATTCCTGTATCACTCAATAAACCAAGATTAAAAACTGTTAAAATTAGAAAGATAGGCAAATTGCCATATTTTCCATAAACATGCTGAAAACCAAAAAAAAAAAAAAAACAAGTCAGCCTATTGAAATTAATAAATGGTCATGAATTTATGAAATTCATGACCAATATACCAAATAATAGGTTTCTTACACATCAATAAGAGTCATCAGCCAAAATACAATAATAAAAATTATAAAATTCACAATTGCAACAATGACAAATAGGGTTAGGGAATGAACTTCAATGGTGTATGTAGTATTGTATTTCTTAAAAAATAATAATAAAAGATTGGTAAGTAAATCAAATGTCAACACTTGTTAAATCCAGATGATGGAAATATAGCTGTTTATTATTCACTGAAATTTTCTTTGTATGTTTTAAATAGTTTATAATTTTAAAATTTTAAATGGGTTGAATGCAGAACATTATTTTTTTCACACCTGTCAGAAATATTCTTGCTTTATTTTATAGTTATTCATGCACATATTTTGAGTCGGCTACTAAATATAATTCCTGACAACAGAAGCAATTTCTTTTCTAAATTTTATCCCTTAGCTCTGAACACAGTGTTTGATATCTAACAAGGATGCAATAAAAGTTTGATGAATGACTGAATGTTTTACTGGGCACTAGACATTTTAAATTTTCAGTACAGACATCTGTAAATAATTCACAGAAACACCTAAAAAGGACCTTATTTATTTGTTCTAAATATAGAAAACAATCAAATACATATTTTATGTGCTAAATTTCTATTTACAATATTGAAAAGAAAATGACTTTGCTTTCTTTTCACTTGCTTTTTTATTTGAAAAGAAAAACCAAAAGATTTTATTTTCATTTATTCATTAAACTCTATATTATACTGTGTTATAGTCTGACTCTCACAAAATCACTCCTAGTATTATAAATAAATGCTCAGAAGTTCTCCGACCTTAACTGAATACCCAGGAATAATCAAAAAGAACTAAATTAGAGGCTGCCAACAATGAAAGGGTTTTTAATTCTTTAGTGAATAATTTATGTTTTCCTCTCAAAAAAAAAAGCAAAGAATGTAGCATTTTCCCCCAGGATCAGGTAGTTAATTATTTTTGGCTCAAAAACACTTGTTCATTATTTTATTTTAAGTTTACTTGTGCAATGTCTTTCGGCTTGGGGGGGTGGGTGGTTGGGGGCTCTCATGATAGAATCATGAATAACTAATTAGAAAGAGAAAAGTCTTCCAAAATAAAATAGAGACTGAGCAAAAGCTACTCTTGAAAAAAAAAAAAAAGTTGTTCCAGGTTGGATACACATACACATACACACACACAAGCTTAGTTTAAGAAGACACAAAACAATTACTTGACCTAAAGATTTGTTTGAGAAATAAGGATCTAAGATAATTTATTCTTTACTGTTGTGCTTTGGAGTGTGTATTCTCTTTCAAGTCAAAAATGTGTGAAATAGTCATTTTAGCAATGCACATTTTGAATGCAATCTTATTTTGTTTTTTTAATTTCTTCTAAGTGCTTATATGAACTTGAGAGTTCTCCCAACTTTTTTCTATTTTCCTTTTTTCACTTATTCTGGCATAATATATAGAAACCTTACATATTTCTACACAATGACTAATAATATTCTCCACATACTTCAATGTTATGTAAGCTACAATGTTTCTCAAAAAAATTACCGTCATCATTAAAAATGTTGTTTAATTAATTAACACACCATTACTGATAATCCTGTTTTGTTGTTGTTGTTGTTGATTTAAAAAACGATAATCTATGGGCACTAACATCAAAAAAAGCAAAACTAGATCTGAATATTTTATTATAAATCTGTAGGGAAAAATTCAAAGAAGGATTAAAAGATTAAACTTGCAAAGATTAGAGCTTACATGAAATCTTTGTGTGTTCTTTAATAATAAATTACCAACTGCCAAAGGCAAATCTGAATTTGAGAAAGGTAAATGGAAAATGAAGAATCTAATTCATTTTCCTTCTAATGTAATTATTTAAAATATGTTCAGCCAGTTAGAATGATCTGTAGACTTGTTTCACTTATATAATTTCATTTATATCTTTATTTATTAATTTAAAAATACATGCATTTAGCATAGACAATGTATCAATCACTGTTAGACACTGGAATAGAAAGAATTTAAGCCCTGTTTCTGCTTCAAAGGAAGGACAAACCATAAGAGCTAAAACTGTAAACTAGAATAGGGCAAGGACTGCATTTTTGCTTCACTACTGTATATCTAGTGTCTACCATGGTGCTTGACACATAGATAGTACTCAGTAAATATCTGGTATACAAATGAATTAAAATAAACAAATAAGAAGGGCTGAGTGGCTTAGTCACTTAAGTATCTGACTCTTGATTTCAGCTCAGGATCGTGAGATCTAGAGCCCCAGGATGGGATCTGTGCTGGGCATGGAGCCTGCTTAAAGTTCTCTCTCCCTCTCCTGCTGCTCCCCCCCCCCCGCCCCACTCCTGCACATGTGCTCTCTCTCTCTCTTAGAAAGAAGAAAGAACTAAAGAAAGAAAGAAGAAAGAAGAAAAGAAAGAAAGAAGAAAGAAGAAAAGAAAGAAAGAAAGAAAAGAAAGGAAAGAAAGAAAGAAAAAGAAAGAAGAAAGAAAGAAAGAAAGAAAGAAAGAAAGAAGAAAGAAAGAAAGAAAGAAAGAAAGAAAGAAAGAAAGAAAGAAAGAAAGAAAGAATCCAATAAGTTAATGCCAAAGCACTCTGAACAAAGACAAGAGAGTAACTAATTCTGTCTGTGGTTGTCAACAAGTGACATTAAACCAAGAGCGAGTTTGATGTCATAATTCAATGTGAGAAGATAGAAATACTTTTTGGGGAAATTTTCTGTGATCCATATCATGTGATCATGTGATATCCATATCCATATCATGTGATTCTATTGGATGCATTAATCATAGGAATTTGACAACCCCTTACACATACATCCAGCCATCCATATATGGCTTGTCCCAAGATGAGGCAACCAAACCCACTTTGTCAAATTGACTCTAAGGAAGGCAAGTAAAACTAACATACAATAAATAAATAAATAAATAAATAAATAAATAAATAAATAAATAAATAAATAAATAAATAAACAAATTTTGATTTAATGGAAATTTTGGTTTTGATAAAGTGAATTAGGAATTAAGTAGCAGAGAAAAGATGTGGCAACATCAGCAAAAATTCTAACAACCCAGTTTTATCTCCCTATTTGATACTATCTCATAAGAAGGTTTAATGTGAGGACCTTGTAATAAAACCTAATGAAGCAATTTATTGGTTAAAATCTCTTTTGCAACTATTATCTCACAGAATCTTTAAATACCTTCTTTAAGAGATACTATTTCTCTTTTTTTTTTTTCAAGTGCCCTTGGCAGGAACTGTGGAAATATTCCCTCTAACAAGTTGTCTTCAGGATTCCAGCCCTCCTGTTCCAAATTCTTTTCCACACTACCAAATTGCCAAAAACAACTTTTATCAGATTATTTAATGACTGCTCATTGACTGTGGTCCAAATGAGTTAGAATGAGCATCATCTACTAAACTTGTTATAAAATTCAAATGTCACACATTCTAAACTATTTGAAATTTTATAAACATGTCACATTTTTAGTCATTTAATTTTTCTATACTTCCATAGATCTTATTTTCTCTGCCTAGTGTAATAATACTTGTTAGGGCAGTGTAATTATTTGCTTACATAGTTAACCACCATTTTGGATTGGACGGTTTAAGAGGAGCACAATGTCCTACTTATGTCTTAACTCCTGAACAAAATGCAGTGTTTAATAGTGCTAAATACATGTTTATTGATTATGTTCACTCTCCATCATAATGAAATTTAGGAAGACTAAGAAACTTGCTGAAGTCTCCCTAAAGGAAGAGACCAACATTAGAACACTAACCTTATGATTTCTAATTTAAACTTCTTTGAGTATATAACTCACTTCTCAAATCCGCAGGTCAGAGAAAGATCTCAAAAACTAATGCAAAGAGAACCAGTAGCAGCTTTCTCATTTTTCACAGGCTCAAACCAGTTATTATTGAGGCTCAGGTACAGGGGAAGATTAAAAAATGAAAATAACTCAAGTTTTAGTTCTTTGTACCCCTATTTTCTGTCTAGCACTTATAACAGTAAGTTTTATATTAATTATGAACAAGTGAAGATAAACTGAACTTTCTCTCTAATTAGTTTTTAGTGTTATAGATAAATACTGACCCCAAACAGTGACATTAACCTTATCTCTGCTCCAGCAACTACCCTCCTCTTTCTTTATTGCATCTTTTTATTTTTATAAATAGAATCCTTTGGGTCTTAATAATTTAATTTTATGTCCTATGTGATATCTGAATGCTGATATTTTTTGCTAAATGTCTTGCTTTCATTAATTCCCAGTGAAATGGTCTGGACTGAATTTACAGCATAACACATTCCAATTATCTCCAGATTCTTTGGATCAGGGGATCTTGGTCTTTTGGCCTATGTCAGATTTATTTTTGTCCTTGGCAACTTGTGGTGAACTTTTGAGACTGTATGGTTTCTCTTGGATGCTATTTACTCCATTATCATTCTGTATTTAAAAGAAAAAAAAAACATCTTTGCAAAGACTAAAAAATATCTTAGTTTTAATTTTGTAATAATTCCTGTATTATGAAATTGAAAATATATTTATTATTTGACCAAAAAACAAAGACTGATAAAGCATTTATATCACTAATTTTAACTTAAAATTTTTATTTCATTCATTTATTTGAGAGAGAGAGAGAACACACAAGGGGGGAGGGGCAGAGGGAGAGGGAGAAGCATGTTCCCACTGAGCAGGGAGCCCTATGTGGCACGCTTGACCCCAGGACCCGGGATCATGACCTAAGCCAAGGCAGACATTTAACTGACTGAGACACCTAGGTTCCCCCTAATTTTGACTTTAAACATTTTAAGAAATTTCCCCATTTTATGGATACTTGATTGTGTGATTTCTAACAAAATGCAATACATGTTATAACCCAAAAGAACATAATTCACTAGAGGAATGTACCTGTATGGGGCTGCCTTGGGAATTGTATTAGCTATATTTTCTTATTTCTGTATTCTTGTTTCTCTGGCATTAGGAGCCTTAATCCTGAAGAGATGGCCCTTCTTAGTAGTAGATACTTCCTAAAGATAGCAAATAAATTCCCTGCCACACTTTTGATACACAAATCAACCTATCCAGAGCCTATACTCCCATTATTTCCTTTATCAAACTGTTACTTACACCAAGCCTGTATACCCACTTACCCTAAATCACACCAGGGCCAATTACAAGGCAACTAGAGACAATCTTTATGGCCCAGAGACCACCAAAGTTATTCAAACTATCCAATCCTAAAGTTACTCAGCATACACATCTATCCTGCCTTGTCCCTTTCCTTCTTGGAAAAATTCCAGTTAAGGATCCTTTTTCCTTTCTTGCCCTTCTGACTCCTAACTGTGCCTCGTCCTTCCCCTTGTGACTCTGCTTGGTGATCCATGCCTTGTGTTTCTAGGAATCTGTGAGTATGAACTTCCTTCATGACAATCATTTCTGTGTCTGTGTGTTTTGCCATACCTGGTTAAAACAAATCTTGAGTACCTTTTTAATACACCAAAGCTTATTAAAATAAATTAAACATTATTTCAGCAGTATGTAGGTGACTAGTAAGGTATAATATAAAGAGAATAAATACATAGAATTAGGGATAAAGAATAGATAATTTCTAAAGTTCTTTCCAGTTCTGAGATGCTTCTATAAGGATACCCATGATTGGCTCTTACTTAATAGTTGAGTTTTTATTTTCATAGAGTTGTATATATAGAAAATACACAACAAATATACATGTACAGAAATATTTCTAATATGTGTACAAACAATAGATTTAAGAATAAATTTACTATGTGAGGTTGTAACATCTAAAGTATGTGATTAAATGGGATCTCAAGGAGGAATGGGCATGGAGTGGTCATGACTGGTATCTCAAAATATTTGTATATAAATGCAGGAACAGAGATGATGGCTCACTTAAGCAACCTGGAAATCCAAGATAACAAAATTTAGTATTTTCTTAAGGGAAGCTAAATGGCTTTATGCAAAAGAGGGTGCTTAAGAGTAAGCACCTTACTCTAATGAATAAACAACTAAAATAATTTCAAATGGTAATAAATCGGTTAAGAACTGGGGTTGACTCTGCACTTTGAGTTCATTAACTCTTGAGAAAGGTTTGATATTGTGTAGGTGTAAAAATTGTACCATTTAATGGATTGTAGTTAAAGATATCAGTATGAACTCATTTTTAGCTAGCATAGGTGTTTGCATATAGAAATATTCGTAAGTGTTTACATATGAACAGGAATGCACATAGGCATTTCTTTGTTCTGTCAACTGACAGGACTTAAAAGAAATATTTCAGTAGCAAAGAATATATCAAGTTCCTGAATCTTGGTTTTTCAATGCCATTCTCCAAAAAAATCATTCTCCTAAAAATGCCATTCTCCAAGGCTATGTGGAAAAATGGCTGATTCTGAAACTTAGGCAGGAAATATACCAGATGAACCTAGAGCACCTTGTAGTTCCAGAAATTAAGAAAATGGATTAAAAAATAAAAAGCAAAACTCACAATGTTAGGGTATGTTAAAGGGACAAAGAAAGTAAAGGATTGATCACCAAAGATGGAACAATTTGAGCAAGAAAATAAGGTAGTATTGTATTATAATCCAAAGAATAAAATAAATATTCATAAGTCCATACTGAAATAAAAGAATAATTGAATAAAAAAATAAATTGGGGCAAAAAAACAAATTCCAAGTACTTTATGTAGATAATTCTCCTTCAAGGGTATATTGTATCTCTCCATTCCTTAAGTGTGGACCTTTACATAATGACTGCTTTCCAAAGAGTACTGAAAAAAAAAAATGTAACTTTGCAGTGGAGAAACCTAACAAACACTACCTCAGGTAGGTGATCAAGGTTGACATCAACAGTAACAAGTCATGTTGATACTACATACCTGTGATATTGTGATTTATATAGTAAGATACATTTTTGGTCTCCATCTCTGATCCTGGCACAAAGTTCCTAAAACCCCTGGAATTTCTTAAGCGATAAGAGCCATAAAGGTATCTTTTGTTATGTTAATGAGGTAACCTTTGAATGTAAGGGTAGAGCCAACCACATGATTAGAGGGTGGGACTTTCAGACCTACTCCTAAAACCTCTGGTGAGGAAAAAGGGACTGGAGATTGAGTTTATCACCAAAAGTCAATGATGTAATCAATCATGCCTAAGTAATGAAGTCTTTGTATAAACCCAAAAGAATTGGATTTGTAGAGTTTCCATGCTGGCCCAACTAGAATGTTTCCACATGCTATTGTTCTGGCCTCAAACACCACAAGAACAGAAGTTTGTTTGAGACCTTGCCCTATATATCTCTTCAAATGGCTATTGATTCACATCCTTTAATATCCTTCATAATAAACCAGGAATCTAATAAGTAAACCGGTTTCCTGAGTTTTGTTAGCTACTCTAGCAAATTTATCAAACCCAAGGATGGGTTCTGAGGTCCTCTGATTTACAGCCATTTGGCAGAAGCACATGTAATAACCTGGACTTGTGACAGGCATCTGAAGTCAGGGTGGTCTTGTGGGATTGAAACCTTAACTTGTGGAATCTCTAGGTAGATAGCGTCAGAATTGAATTGCATTGTAGGACACTCAACTGGTGTCTGAGAATTGGTTGGTAGCGTGGGTGAAAAAAAGAAACAAAACACCACACAATGGAACTAGGTTGCAGAATTGTAGAACCTTTGATATGATAAAATGAAAATGGTGTCTTGCCTCTGTGATCTTCTTCCCTCAAACCCATAGACCCAGTCTTATCATAAGAAAAACATTATATAAATCCTAATTAAGGCCCATTCCGCAAAATACCTGACCAGCACTATTTAAAACTGTCAAGGTCATTAAAAAAAATACAAGGAAAGTCTAAAAAAATGTCACAACCATGAGAAGCCTAGCAGACTTGACAACTAAATATAACAAGGTATCCTTCATTGAATCCTGAAATAGTAAGAGGCTGTTAAGTAAAAACCAAGGAAACTGCATTCCCACCAACAGTGTGTAAGGATTTCAATTTCTCTATTCAAAATGGATTTGCCATTTCTTTTGATGTTTTGTTTTGTTTTGTTGATAATACCTACCATGATGATTGTGAAGTGATATTTCATTGATGTTTTGATTTGCATTTTTCTCATGATTAGTAATGGTGACCTCTTTTCATGTATCTATTAGCCATTTGTATATCTTTTTTTTTGGAGAAATGTTTATTCAAGTACTTACCCCATTTTTTAGATTGGGTTATTAGTGCTTTTGTTGTTGAATTGTACAATTATATAGATAGATAGATAAATAGATGATAGATAGATAGATCCTGTATCAGATATATAGTTTGCAAATATTTTCTCCCAATCCATAGGTTCTTTTCACCCAATTGATTGTTTTCTTTGCTATGTAGAGCTTTTTAGTTTGATATAGTTTTCTTAGTTTGATATACCAGGGGAGTATATTATATATTAAACTTGGAGGCGAATTTGCTTATTTTGGTGAAGCAGAGGATATTACTTTTGTGATTCCACCACTCCACTTAATATGACAACACATTCTACCTCAGAGCTTCCCCAGCATATGTATGCCACAGCAGGAAAGGCGACAGAGGTGCTAAGATGCTAAGATGTGAAACCCCTCAGCTCTCATGGTCTCAAACAGAGCCAGAATTCCCAAGCAATTCACCCTGGTCTCAGACATCATTTTTTTTTTTTACCCCATTGTGACATATAAATACCATTGTTTTATATGCATGCCTATCATGAAAGGAATAAAGGAGATCTTTCTGGAAAATATTCTGTGGAAGAGGAAAGCTGCTATTTAGCCCTGGTATGCTTTTTCATTAGTAGCTTCACACTGAGGAAAACCTCTCCATGTCTACATTTGAAACAAATTCATATTTCATTAGTTAATAGAAAACCTAGGTATTGATGGAGACATACAATGTTAAAACTGCCAAGAATATTGAAATTTTATCAGATATTTACTAGTATTCCAAATTCAAGACAATTTTAAATTTATAAATATATAAATATGCACTGATCATGAATGAAAGGAATTGAAGTGCAATTACCCCTTAGTATTTTTTTTAAAGATTTTATTTATTTATTCATGAGAGCACAGGGCAATGGGGGGTGGGAGAGAGAGAGGCAAAGACACAGGCACAGGGAGAAGCAGGCTCCATGCAGGGAGCCTGACATGGAACTTGATTCCAGGACTCCAGGATATGCCCCGGGCCGAAGGCAGGCGCTTAACCACTGAGCACCAGCCAGGGATCCCCTACTCCTTAGTATTGCAATGATTTCATATTGCATTGTACTACAACTGATGGAGTCAAATTCATATCTATACTTAACAGTTGTTGCTTGGAAGTAAAAGAGACAGAGAGAGAGAGGAGAGGGAGAGTATTATTCTTCTCCCTTCTAACTATTTCTCATCCAAACATGCCATACTATAAGGTCACATAGTTTTGAACACCATACTCATCCAGGATAAACATCTAATGCCTGAAGACATGTACCAAATAATGCATAAGCTGGATTTAGCTGATGAGTTTTGATTTCAGGAACATTATAAAATGCATTCTATGAGGTTCAGGTTAACCAAAAAGATTATCCAGTGGTTCTTGGATTCTGAAATAAACATACAATAGGCCAGACAGAAATTGTCAGCCTGTCATTATAATACTGGCTGTTAACAACCACAATTAAGGCAGACTACATATCAATTATTATTTGTCTGGAACATCAACTTCCCTAAGCATAAAAGGAAGTGAGGCAGCCTGCATTACTGTCTCCCATCTTCAGCTAATTAGTACTGTTTTTAATGGCTTCATCTGCCCAGGATCAATTGTCTAATAGGAACAGTGCTCTGTCAGTTAATAAGGTGAGGAACTGTAGAATGTGATTATGTCTGGCTCCGAAATAGTGCTTCAAACAACACTATAACAATCATGTGACAGAAAAATAGACTAACAGACTCAGGCAGTATTTTTGGTCTAATCCTTGAAAAAAACATAGTATTCCAGTAATATTTATGGAAAAATTAAAAAGAAAAAAATTCAGAAAGAAAAAGGATAAAGACAGATTTAAAAACAAACACAAGACTATACACACATGTGCTTGCACACATACACACATACATAGTCTCTAAAAACTTCAGTTAAGAGAGAAGCCAGCAGTATTATAAACCGCCGTTTAATGACTATTACCATAAGAAGTGTTGATGTGATAATGAACCCTATTTTCTAAAATTGCTTTTTGTAAAAGTCAACTATTTTGTGGTTGTGCTGATTGTAACATAAACTATATTCATTTTCCAGTCACAAAATGCAACTCCGTGAAGAAATGGGGACTGATGATACTCATTTGTACTCAATTGGCTTTTATCATCTATTATTAGACTTATATAACAACTTTGATTTGAGTCAATGTGCTAAACAATAGACTACCTAATATAGATATACCTAAAAATCTTAATTGATAATACCTGAACTTCCTAAACTGTTGTAGAATTGGGCTCATGGAATGAACCAAGACAAACTGAGTTGAATGACACAAAGCACTTATTTTTTTAAAAATTTTTATTTATTTATGATAGTCACACACACAGAGAGAGAGAGAGGCAGAGACATAGGCAGAGGGAGAAGCAGGCTCCCTGCACCGGGAGCCCGACGTGGGATTCGATCCCAGGTCTCCAGGATCGCGCCCTGGGCCAAAGGCAGGCGCTAAACAGCTGTGCCACCCAGGGATCCCCCAAAGCACTTATAATCCTGAGAGGTAGTGTGTACAATAGTTAAGAGTATGGACTCAGAAGCTGTATCACCTGGGCTTAAATCCTAACACCATTACCTACCAGCTTGTATAACCAGGGCAAATTACTTTACTTCTATGTCAGTTTCCTAATCTGTAAAATGGGGATAATAAAAATAGTATTTTTATGAAGACTAAACAAGGGACCCAGGAATTTAAGGCACAATCTGTCACAAAGGAAGCATTACAGAGAGTTTAGCTATTATTAAGATTATTTTTAAAATAGTTCATCTTAATCAATTACTTAAGCACACTGACAAAGATATTCTCTGAGCCAGTATCTCATCATGCTCCCTTCCCGCAGCTTATCAACGATGCAAGAACAGTCTGATTAAAAATTTTACACCTTGAAATTTGCCATTTCTCTAAAACTGTGGTTTTCTTTCTTTTCTTTTTTAATTGTGTTTTTTTAAGTGTTATCCCCAGAACAAAAGTATCGGCTTTACCCAGGAACCTCTTTAGAAACACAAATTATCTGGATGCCTGGGTGGCTCAGCGGTTGAGTGTCTGCCTTCAGCTCAAGGTGTGATCCCAGAGTCCGGGGATTGAGTTCCACATCAGGCTCCCTGCATGACTGCTTCTTCCTCTGCCTAGGTCTCTGCTTCTCACTCTATGTGTCTCTCATGAATAAATAAATAAAATCTTAAAAAAAAGAAAAAGAAGGGCAGCCCTGGTGGCTCAGTGGTTTAGCCCCTCCTTCAGCCCAGGGTGTGATCCTGGAGACCTGGGATGGGGTCCCACGTCAGGCTCTCTGCATGGAGCTGTTTCTCCCTCTGCCTGTGTCTCTGCCTCTTTCTCTCTCTGTTGAATAAATAAATAAAATCTTAAAAAAAAAAAAAAGAAAGAAATTATCAAGTCCCACCTAGGCCCTACTGCATTAGAAATTTCAAGGGTGGAGTCCAACAATCTGCTTTTAAAAGCTCTTCAGCTGATTTTATGTATACTAAAGTTCTAGAACAACTGGGTTAAGAGTATGGACTTAGAAGCTGTATTACCTGGGCTTAAATCCTAACACCATTACCTACCAGCTTGTATAACCAGGGCAAATTACTTTACTTCTATGTCAGTTTCCTAATCTGTAAAATGGGGATAATAAAACTAAAACTAAATAAATAAATAAAACTAACTAAAACCCTAAAACTCCAAATTTGTTCCTCCTTACTAAGAGATTAATGAATTCTAAAGTAATGAAAATACAATTTTGTTATAGAGTATTGTTCAAAATAACTCAAATCTAACCCTGAATCCAAAGCTATTAACTAAAACCTCTAGTTCTAGTTTGAAAACATTAATGCAATCATGCATTTAAAAAAATCTAGAAAAAATAGAAAAAATAATTAAACTATGAAGAAATAAAACATTAAAGGTAGGAAATAAATATTTTATCTTTCTACTTCGAGAATTTGCATGAGATATGGAGTGCTACATAAATTGGTTTAAATAATTCTTATAATCCAGCTTTTTGTTTTATTAATTAGTTGTAATTGACTAATTACTTATTAAATTCAGAACCCAAATTTTCACAGCCTTTATGAAAATATTAAAATGGCTCCTAGAATAGACAATCTAATATAAACTACCTACAACATGGCATCTGTTGACCATATCTGTGCCTGCAGAATTGCTTTATTTAACCTGAGCAGTGTTTCAAAAATCAGGAAATTTCTCATAAAAAAAAAAAAACCTAGAAATGCCAGTTTTTGAAAACCTATAAGATCTAGCGATACTGAGCCTGCATTACCAACAAGTCTTCTGTCCTCTAGGGCTAAATAGCAGCTGCTTTCTTGGGTTCTGACTTTGATTGCCTCTAGCTCAGCTGACTTCATGCATCTCCCCTGCCTGAACACTGCAGGCATCTGATGTTGTGCTCTGTCCTAAAACAAGCCTAACAAAAAACCCTTGTAAATGCCAGGTCTTTGCAAAGCTGTCTCTCTTTTCCATTTCTCCAAAAGAATCATGCTGGGGCACCTGGGTGGCTCAGTCATTTAAGCATCCTGCTCTTGATTTTGCCTCAGGTCATGATCTCAGAGTTGTGAGATCCAGCTCCTTGCTGAGTGTGGAGCCTGCTTAAGATTCTCTCTGCCTCTCCCCTTGCCAAACCAAAAAAAGAAAAGAAAAGAATCACCCTAATGGCTTTTGAGGGGTGAGGAAATAATGTATAGATAAAATTTTTAAAGCTATGCACTCTCATTATATATATATATATATATATATATATATATATATATATATATAATAGGAATGTATATAGTCAACTAGTGAAGCTATTATATCTCTGTAGATTGCTTTGAACCTAACAGAAGAAGAAATTGATGTACAACTGAAAGTCTCTTACTGGAGTCAATATCAACTGTGGGAATTAGTGTTTTGACAATGAAAACCTAGATTTGACCACTTCAAAGTCAGAATTTTTAAAATGAGGTCATTGTAGGAAATAAGTTAAATCCAAAGGTGTGAAGTATAATGTATAGAATGAATTTTTATCAAGATTTTTTTTTTCCAAAAAGAGAATTATTTGCTAGAAATAGCAGTTTAGATATCTCCGGAAACTTTGGTTTTAATACTAGTCCAGCTGTGACTGGCTTTGTGGATTTGAGCTAGTCATTTAACCTCTTAGGCCCTCAGAGTACTCTTCTATAAAATGAGGAGGCTGGGCTCAGGTACCTTCCAGCTCTCAAAGTCTATTCTGTGATTCTAGGATGCTGGGGGCAGACAATTCATTTCAGTTTTTTGTATAAATGACATCCAGTGTCATGAAATAATGTATCAAGAGCAGCAGCAGGGTCTTTCTATCCTGAATTTGGTTTGAAGCCAGCAGATGGGGTTGCTTGAATTCATTTTCTTTCTTTGGTGAGGGGATAGGTTTGATGACCTAATGGGCCTTTTCCATCTCTTGTATCTTTGATGAGGCTACTAGGCCTCTGCGTTGGGAACTGCAAAGAGTTACTGTGGTGAATTCCCCTTTGTAGTGATTTTCTCTTTTTCATCATGTTTGACATTTTTGCAATTGTGCTTTGATTCAGATTATATCCACTACATAGCTCAGTGTGCTAGTGAGCTGAGACTTTGCTAAGATATAGATGCCCAAGTATAGAAATTAAAAATGACAAGCTCAAGTATTGCTGCATGCTGTTTATATATATTATTTGAAGTAGCTGGTTGTAGTTCAGTGAAGTTCCAAATGGTCATATGGGCTTCAATAGAAATAGTTACTTTTTTTTTTTTTTACTGTATGGTAGCTTCCTGATAATTTACTAAAACATCCCTTTCCCTCCTTTTCTTTCTTCTTTGAAAAATTCCTGAGATGCATATTCCTTTATAGTGCATTGCAGGAAATAAAATGGATATTCCATGAAAATAGACTCTAGTTGTAAAGATATATTTGCTTCCAGAAAAATGAAAAGAAAAAACATTTTTTAACTCAGTTTTTCCAGGAAATAAAAGCTCAGGAAAGAAGCAATCAAATTTGCTCTATATACTTCACCATTAGAAATTATGTCCTACAACTTTCTAAACAGTAGAGATTGAAAAATATGACAACAGTGGAAAATCATACAGAAAACAAAGCCATTAAATTTTCATAGAAAACAATCTTGATTATGCTTGCTAATTTTCAAAATTATATATATATAATTGCATATATTGCTTTCTAATTCTGTAAGCAATTCAGAAAAACACTAAAATCCTTCAATATTTCAGAAATGTTGCCAAACCCAACTGCAATGCATAGAAGATGAAGTTGAAAGAATAAGAGGGAACCGAAAAGGAAAATCTGCAAAGAAAAGGGAGATTGAAAACTTTACAACTATTCTCTAAAATGAGTCATAATTATAAAGAAATCAAGGAAAGAAATGTAAAAGATCAAACAGTGGAAATTTTCCTTTTATCAACTTTCTCCCTTAATACTAAGAATAATAAAAATGCTAAGTACCTATGAATTGAGTTCATGCTGTTCAAAAAGCACAATAAATGTGTTAATAGTAAATGCACTGAATACAAGTCTCAAATACAATTATGGTTGTAAATGTCAAATTCTACCTCTATAAAAGTTACTTAAAGTTTTTTTTTAAGATTTTATTTATTCATGAGAGATACAGAGAGAGAAGCAGAAACATAGACAGAGGGAGAAGCAGGCTCCCTGTGAGGAGCCCAATGTGGGACTAGATCCCATGACCCCAGGATCACACGCTGGGCTGAAGGCAGGTGCTCAACCACTGAGCCACCCAGGCATCCCTATTTAGTTAGAAGTAATCTTACATAATACCAAGATTATGAGGACGCATCTATGTGCTTGTGCATGTGCACGCACACACATATATACACACACACACACACTCCTTAGGATACTTTGCCTAAAATCATTGAAATTATGGTCTGTTAATCTCTAGTTTGAATTAAATGTTGACCTTCTTTCTCCTTGCTTTAAAATAGTGGCCTCTTTATTAAAAAAAAATATTTCTACTCTAGGATAAACATGAATGTTAGAATCAGATTCACTGGAAAGTGAAAGTAAAGAATATTAATGTCTAAATTATGCAAGGAACATATACTTGACAAAGAAAGTTTTCATTGAGCCTCTCTCTTTATACATTTTTCTAAACTCTAATGGTCAATAAATGGAATTTCCTATTCCAATGGATATTTTAGTTCTTATTACTAATTTTATATTCACTGGTCTCCTTGACATTCATCAACTTTTGCCAACTTTTTCCATTATTTTACACAGAGATAGGTGCTGGCACAAATCTTCACAATGACAGACACAGTACATAAAAATTTAGTTGGTTATCTTTATTCCACTTCAAAAAAATCGCATTGCTCCTGGAGGAAGAAATAAGTTTCACCCAGAGCAACAAGAACCATATTATACCTAAATAATTCTGTTACAATTTTTAAATTTAAGCCCTTTTTAAAGTTTATAGTATTAAATAAACTAAAGTATGTTTAATTAAATTAATGTAGTCAACACATATTTTGAATTGCTAGGCTGTATAGGAAATGATAATCCAAATAACTCATCTAATAAACCTTTTTCTCTAAAAAAAAAAAAAAAAGAGGAAGGAAGGAAGGAAGGAAGGAAGGAAGGAAGGAAGGAAAAAAGGAAGGAAGGAAAAGAAAAGGGAAGAAAGGAAGCAGGCAGAAAAAATGAGTGGTGATGAGGAAGAAATCAACCTGCAAATTGAGTCCCACGTCATCAAAGAAACACTTGGGAATATATTAAATCATCTCAAATCAAAATTCAAGAACTAATGCTACAAACAGATAAAATGAAAAGAATTAATAAAAAGGAACAGATAACTGAAGTTGGAGAAAAAAGGAAGACAGAAACAAAAATTACATTCTAAGGTACCCAAAACCAACAGATTTAAAAACAAACTTATTAAAGAGCATAGAATACAAATGATAAAAACAATCAAGAGAATACAAATAGAATAAAGAAATAAGTAAAAATAGATAAAATGATTGAAACAAAAGCTAACCGAAGAAGATCCAATGTATGCACAATTGGATACACTGTTCAAGAAAAACAAAACAATGGAAGAGAAGTAATATTTTTAAACTATGATTCAAGAAAATTTTCTATAAATTAAATGAGACATGAGCCTAAATAATGAAAAGCCCAGATTAGTTTCTATGCTGCATAATAAATTAGTACAAATTTAGCACCTTAAAACATGTAGTTACTGTCTCACAATTTCTTTTGGTCAAGATCAGGCATGGTTTAGGGAGTTTAGCTGAAGGTGTCACAAGGCTATATAACCAGAGCTGAGCTGTGTTCTCTTCTGGAGACTCAACTAGGGAGAAGAGTTAATTTCCTTACAGCTGTATAACTGAGGTCCCCAGCTTCTTCACCGCTATCAACCAAAGGCCAGTTGGGGTACTAGAGACCACTCATAATTCCTGCCACATGATATTTCCATAGGCATTTCACATGTCAATTTGCCTATTCAAATCCAGCAGGAGAATAAGAAGTCTGCTGGCAAGATGAAGTCTTAAACACCATAAAAAAAATCGTTGGAGTAACATATCATCAAGCTTGCAATATTCAATTGGTTAGAAAAAAGTCATAGGCCCCATCCACATTTAAGGAGATAGATTATATATGAACATGAAAATCTGAAGGCAGTCACCTTCAGGTCTGTCTGCCACAAAGCCAGCAGTGTTTGAAAGATTTAACTAGTAACAATCTGAAACAATCTAAAAATCCCTTCTAACTTTATCATCATAATTTATAGTTTCTTCATACAAGAAATACTATTCAGGTAATTATAGAGTTTAAATAAATCAAGAATTTTAAAAATTAAGTTGATTTAAAAATAAAATAACATAAAATAAAAATGAAAATATTTTGGAATTGGAGCCCCTCGGTGGCTAAGTTAGTTAAGCATCTGCCTTCAGCTCAGGTCATGATCCTGGGGTCCTGGATTTGAATCCCTGCTGAGCAGGGAGTCTACTTCTTCCTCTCCTCATTGCTCATGCTCTCTCTCACTATCTTTCTCTCTCTCAAATAAATAAAATATTTTTAAAAAGAAAATATTTTGGAAATAAAAACCAAATTAAATGTCACAGTATTAGAACATATTGGTAATAATTGTTATCATCTTCCTTGTTATAACTAGAATTCCTATCTTTTTGCACCATGTTTTCTATATTTAATAATTTTTGTTAATTATCATTTAATTATAATAAATATATATTAAATATTTGCTGCTAATTGTTACATAATGGGCACTATGCTAGGCATGTCTTCATGATGAAGTCTTAAAAATATAATATCTTTTTAATATGCTAGAAATCTCAATTTTAACTAGAAGTGCACTTCACATTCACATTAAGTAAAAATAGAATTCTAAGAAAGCAATCTGACACAGCCCTTTGCTTCCCTTACACTCATATTTTTTGCTTACCTTGGTAACCTTAATACCTATTTCCAACCTACCTGCCCCACACCTTACCTCATCATCATTTGACTCTCTTTTTTGCATGCTACAACTTCTAATTCATCTTTTATCTCTGGCTCCTGGCTCTGGATTTGTCATATATCTAAACATATGGGGGAGAAATTTGCCACCCAGTTCCAACCTATCTGGTTCCTAATGTGAGGGGGCAAAAAAAGATTAATTTTAGTCTAAGCAGAAGGAAATTTGCTAGTTCTTCAGAAGGAAAACAAAGAGAAAAAACAGATATTGGGAGTAAATTATATATTATTACTCAGGCTAACAATTACTAACCTGACAGTTAATATGGATACTTTTGAAAATGTTAAAGCTACACATATCCAGCATGTACACACACAGTTACATACACATTCACATCCACAGAATATACTAGATCCAATGCTTTATAATTCACTAGTAGAGGAAGAATCAATTCATGAATTTTTTGCATATTATATATTATATTTGTTATGTAATATTATTAAATCACTAATAATTAATATGAGGGTATGCACACAATTGTGTTCTAGTTCTGAATATGAAGGCAGGGACATAAAGGCTATAATTTAATGTTCACTATTAAGTGTTGTGGCAAAGCCAGAATATGAAGTGGGATTCAAGTCTCTGTTCTTTCTTCCACCCACCGGACTCTGTGATGCATTGAATGGAATGAATTGAAGAAAACACAAGTTACAAGATATGAACTAGAAGAGAGGTTAAAGAGAGATAGATATATAAACCCATTCTAATTCCAATTTAGAAAATTCCTGAAACTAAAACACAAAACAAAAACAAAACAAAAAACTGCTGAAGCAACTATAATTATCACCAGAGTAAGTCTAACACTTGTCCACAGCAAGTACCCTTTTAAAGAGCAAACAGCCCAGGATCCCTGGGTGGCACAGCGGTCTGGCGCCTGCCTTTGGCCCAGGGCACGATCCTGGAGACCCGGGATCGAATCCCACGTTGGGCACCCGGTGCATGGATCCTGCTTCTCCGTCTGCCTATGTCTCTGCCTCTCTCTCTCTGTGACTATCATATAAATAAAAAAAAAAAAAACAATAAAGAGCAAACAGCCCAAAGTCCTACATATATTAGATACACACCAAAAAGTTATTTATTGGATATCTAAAAAACTGATTCCACAACAACTTAAGCATCAAGATAGAGAGTACTTACAAACTCATGTCAAAAGTAGAAATATATCATTAAGCACTAATTACTATGATTAATATAAAATCCCTAAAAATATCAATTTTATAATATCTGAAAAAATAATCCCTACAGATTTTAATATCAGAATAATTTATTTTTTTCATCTATGCCATATGTCCACCTCTCATAAAGATATGAATTATCACATATATGGAGATAACAGTCAAAATATCTTTAACATTTATTTATCAAATAACTTATACATTATTAAGAGTATAGACAGCATACAAATTTAAAACATATACATACACCAAAATTCACATTCAAAAAACATAAAATAATCACTTTTCAATATACATCAAACATATAGAGAAAAGATAGGAATGAAGGACAGACTCTAACATGTCTAGTCAAAAATGCTATAAATGGCATTTACTCCTGCTCAGGCTCAGAGAGCTCTTCTTGGACATTACTCTTGGATACAGTAATTGATGCCTTGCACACCTCCCAAGAGCATGCACTGGCTCTGTTAAATAAACCAGTATCATAGGTATATATCCCTAGAGTTGTTAATTTCATTTTTATTCATTTTAATTAAATGAATATTGATTAATTTTAATTCATTTTAATTTCATTTTCTTTCATTAGGACCTAGAAGAAGGAAGAATGGGAAGAGTAAAAAATGGAAAGAAGAAAAGAATAGAAAATATTGTGTTTTCACCTAAGGATATCCATTCCTTTCAACACTTCTTACCATGAATTATCATTGGGAAATAAGTAAGTTGGAATTCACAATAAAACCTTTTAATATTGGGGATCCCTGGGTGGCTCAGCGGTTTGGTGCCTGCCTTTGGCCCAGGGCGTGATCCTGGAGTCCCACGTTGGGCTCCCAGCATGGAGCCTGCTTCTCCCTCTTCTTGTGTCTCTGCTTCTCTCTCTCTATCATAATAAATAAATACATCTTTAAAAAATAAAAAACCTTTTAATATCAAAATTGGAAAATCCCTACAAGTCATTATAATTTTATCAGGTTAATGTTAAACTTGCTTTGTTTCCGTACACTCTGCATAAGCATTAACGCAATCATTAAAACTAAAATGATAAAAGCCAGGAGATGGACAGTAACAATGCTGACCTTAAAAAATGTCCCTTTTACTAAAACTAGAACTGAATGGATAGCTTATGACAATGAAAAGGTAGTTTCACATGTTCTTTTTTTTTGCTTCTGAAAAATGGATTATATATGGAAACTGTTCATCTGCATTTATAAATTCCTCTAAAATCTTCCCAAACTAATCTCCCATTCTACATGCTCTTCCTAGAATGAGACTTCGAACCCATTCTATCCCTATGTTTCCTCTCCTTGAACCTGGGCAAGGTTGTGACCATGGCAGATGTGGAGCTTTGTGACTTTTGAGGCTAGATCATAAGAGGTTGATATGGCTTACTCATGTTCTGAGAATTCAGCAACTGCGGTGAGGAAGCCCAGATAGCCTGTGGAGGGTCATGTGGAAAAGAACCAAAGAAGCAGAGACAAAGTGCTCTGAGCCCTACCCAAGTTGAAGAAAATTAATCAAAATAACTTATTGTTGTTTAAGCCACTAAGTTTTGCTGTGGTTTGTTAATAGAAATAGATAACTGGAACTTCACCATGTACAAATACTTTAGCCTCAATTCAAAATCGATTGAAATTCACCAACTGCCTAGTGATACAAAGAGGACTACATCATCTCCACTTCAGAAAGAGAACCTTAGGAAGGCATCTTAAAGAATAAAGATCTTCTGGAGATCTAGAAATAAATGTATTCTAGGGAGAAGGATCAGCTCAAACAAAACTATGGGATGTAGCAAAAAGATACAGAAGAGATGACTGTTAGAATTAAAGTATTGAAACCAATGGGAGTTTTCATGGCCAGAGTGAGAAATAAGAACAAGAACAGTAATAAATAAACCATAAACAAACCAATGGGAGTTTTCATGGCCACAGTGAGAAAAGACACAGATCAGCAAACTGATTATCATACTTTTATCTTGATTTTTATTGTGTAACCTATAAGAAACTACTGAAAGATTATTCTTTATGAAGAATGGAGAAGAGGCAGAATAAGAACAGTAATAAATAAACCATAAGAACAGTTTGAAGGCAGTTGAAATGATCCAGGTCAGAAGTAAAGAAGCAGTGAAGCAGAAAAGGAGTAATAGATTGTAGTATGTTGCAGAGGAATCATCCAGAGTAAAGCTGAGGAGGCACAGTGTAGAACCTCTTCACTACTTCTTGTGTAAGTGACAACTTGGATAATGATTGTCATTAAACAGAAAGAATAAGATGGAGAAGGAGCATGTTAGGAAGGAAAACACAGCACAAGGTAGATAGTGTTAGAAGTGGTGATTGCATACATAAGCCTAAGGTCCAGGAAAAAATATATGTATTTTGCCTAAAACCTTCTCATCTTTTTTTTTCTAAGTCAGAGTTAGAGTTGACAAGCTAGCTTCTTCTATATATTTTTGGAAACAATTTTTTCTTGTCTTTATCTAATTTCACCCTACTTTCTTAATGTGGACTTTTAATTCAGATGGATCTGGCCTGAAATCAGAACTCTGCTCTTCATCAATCATGTGTCTCAAGGGCCATTTGATTGCAGTGGTAAAGGTTGGGAAGGGAGAACCAGTGAAAATAGCATAAGTCAAAATAAAAGAAATATAAATAAATAATGGTGAAATAATAAGGGTTCTAAAATAGAATGCATTTCTGAGATATGAAAGTATCAAATTAAAAACTGGAAGCTCATAAGTAATCAAGGTATCTTCTCTCAAGCTTGTTTATTTGTTTCATGTGCAACAGGTGCCAGATAGCATATATAGTTACAGGTAGCCCACCAAAGAGGGTATTAGCACATTTTCATAAGACAAGTGTCATTGAGATGACATAGCAAAAGTTATTTAACATATAACTCTGGGCCAGTTAAGAGGAAAGCATTTTTAATGTAGATTAAAAATGACCTCCCACTATCTTCAGACAAAGTTATTATTAGGAACATAACTCAGTATATGTGATATGTTACAAAAAAAAAACTTGCTTCACAAGATTTATGTGAACTAGGCCTTATATTTGGAAATAGTAATAATGACAAGAACAACAACAAAAATATCTACTATTAATACTTCTTATGTACTGACTACTATGCTAAATATTATAAATATGTATGCTCATTTAATAATCACAATAATCTTCAGAGGCAAGCACTATTTATAATTACCAACTTATAGAAAATTGAAGTTTGGGATCCCTGGGTGGCACAGCGGTTTGGCGCCTGCCTTTGGCCCAGGGCGCGATCCTGGAGACCCAGGATCGAATCCCACATCGGGCTCCCGGTGCATGGAGCCTGCTTCTCCCTCTGCCGATGTCTCTGCCTCTCTCTCTCTCTCTCTCTCTATCATAAATAAATAAAAATAATAAAAAAAAGAAAATTGAAGTTTAAAAACAGGTTGAATAATTTATCTAAGATCATATACCTAGTTAATATTATACACAGGTTTTGAAGTTACTCTAATCCAAATTACTATTTTATAAACTAAATTACTGAAATTATTTGAGACTCTTGTTTTTTCTTCTATAAAATGAAGATATATTGACTGACCTGTCATAGAACTTGAGATTTTGCATGTGATTCACCTGAGTGAGTACATGGCACATATTTTGTACTCTAAAATATTTTTTTGGCTATTCTGATTTTATGAAAATTATCATTATAGTCAAGTGGAGTAGATACAGGTCTTACGAATTATCTATCCATGGCTCAGAAAATAAATTGATGTGGGTATATTTGCAGGCGGTATGATCTGGATTATATGAATACTCTGCTTTTTATAGGCAGAGAAAAGAATGTTTCTTCATATTTTTCTGTAAAAACTAATTAATTTTCTATTTAATTAAAATTGGTCCAGATATTAGTTACAAGACCAGGACTAATTGGCAGTATTTTAAGGGAAAAATATAAACAGTATGGCATGGAGAGACAATGGAACAATGTAAAACAGCCTTTACTTTAATGTCAAACTTAGACTAAGCTCAGGTGAAGTAGAATATCATTTCCCAGAAACCACTCACCACATAATATTTGATGAGGTTACACTGTGAAAAAAACTATGGAAAAATACAAACCAAACCCCCTACCCTCTCCCCACCAAAAAGGTTGAAAACAGGAAATATCTGACATTACTTCTCAGCCTTTTAGCTAAAATCAAGTGTAGGCAATGACTTACTGAAGAAATAGGACAAAGAGATATAAGAATAATATAGGGACATCTAATAATATATTTGAAGATAAAATTTCATACCATACACACATTGCATATACGTGCTGAGATGGTCCAGGACAATGGAATGAATAAATAGGAATAAATAAAGGAAATAAATAGAGTTATGCCAGGGAAAAAGGATAAGCACTATTATTATTGAAATACTGACATTGATTAGGTAAAACAACTTTGTGGCCATAAACAAGAAACACACAGAATACTTTATGCATTTTTATTTGAAAAATGTAATCACCAGAAACTTTTGCTTAAAAAGATAAAAAATTAAATCAATCCAAGAGAAGTAAAAAGGAAATTTGTTGATTAATGTAGCTGGGAAAAAAGAAAAAAACTAACATTGCTCAGAGAATTACAAAGAATTCCCTCTTTTTAATCTGCTCTTTGTAAACTGGCCTCCCCTGCTACAAACGGCACTTTACATATTGGGGAAATGCACCAGGATAGATTCATTTCAGTAATCTCAGTAGAAAGAGAATATTTTATTCTTCCATCATTTGTATAGTATTCCCAGAAAATATGCTGGATACGTATTCATGTATTTCATCATTTATTCAACAACAACAAAAAGGCTATTTCTGTTTTATCACATGAATCTCCCAGTTTCCCAAAAAGAATAAAGAGGTTCTTAACTTCAAACAATGCCCATTTTCAGGCCCATGTTTTCACCCAGAGAAAATTATCAGGTATTATCAGAAGGTTAAGGTATTTAGCTACTAATGAAAGTTTTATATTATGCTGCCCACGTTTCTAAGAGATTAATTGCAAGTTTATTAGAAGTAAATTAAGATGCTATTTAGTGAAGCCTTGATAGACATTTAAATTACCCAATTATCATCTATACTATGAATACAGTAATTTGTAAATAAGTGAGCACAGCCAAAACAATTTTAACTAACCACATAATCCCAGAAAATTTTAATTTAGTTATCATATGTAAATTTATATGGCTCCTTGATTACTTTACTGGCCATCCCATGAAAGGGCAAAAAGAAGTTAAGACTGGGAATAATGTTAGGAAAAGTATCAACTTGTGAGGATTTCTTTGTGACAAGACTTTAGTAGCTTATGTATTGAAATAATATGTTATAAATTCAAATATGAGAGATTTCTACTTCTGACATGACAGGATAGCAGGTACCAGGCTTGCCTTTTGCTTATCAACTCAAAAAATGGGCAAAACACATGAAACAACGATTTTCAGACATTGTACAACAGAGGTAAAAATCCTTGAGCCAAGGAAAAACAATGAAGTAACCCTCAATGGTTGCACCTGCTCTCTGCCTGGTAGCACTCCTGAGACCACTATAGAGAGAACCCAGGCAGATTCCAGGATCCTTCTTTTTTTTTTTTTTTTTCCAGGATCCTTCTGAGTTAAAGAGACAGAGCTAGCAATTCAAGGAGATGACACAGAATTTGTGAGCCAAAATTCTGTAAATGAGAGAGCTATGTAGTAAATGGGCCCCAGAAATTTGCATTAGACCCTTTGTCTTTGCTGGTGAAATACCATGAGGTTGACCAAAAAACTACAGGGAACCTGTAAGGTGAGCAATTTCCAGATATAACACAAGGCTATTTGAATTATGATCAGTAACAGTAGAGAGAGCATAGTGAACAGATGAGGCTTTCAGTAAAGAACTCAAAAAGTGACAATTCTTAATACAAAGGCTGTATTATACCAAATACTCTAGACCTACTTTGATTTAAATGTATAAACAAGCCTAAATTATAATTCAACTACCAGTCAAAACAAAATGCAAGTCTTTAAAGGAAGACAATAAAAATCCAAAACACTCAACAATGGAGTTAATATATGCAATAATCAGCATTCAAACAAATATTACTAAAAGCAAGAAATGTGACCCTTAATGAGAAAAAGTAATCAATAATAACAGACCCCAAAATGGCAGAGATGTTGGAATGAACAGATATGAATGTTAAAAAAGTCATTACAAAAATGTCCAAGTATTTAAAGTATGACCGTAATGAACAAATAGAAGTTACAGAAAAATACCAAATGGAAAGTTTAAAAAATTCAGTTTGCTATAGAACAAATTTACTAGTTAAGATTCAGAGCAGATGCTACAGAAGAAAAGAGCCTTTGAAATGTCACAGTTCTTGATTGCTATGGTGGTTACTTGTATATACATTTGTCAAAACTCATTAAACTGTAGAATTAAACTCGGTGAATGTTTTCTATGTAAACTATTTGACTTTAGAAATAAAATTCCTTAATAGATTTGACAAAATGACAAATCAAATACATTCATAAACGTCCACCTATTTTCCTGACAAAATATAAAAGAAAAATCCAAAATAGGTAAGTTTCTTACTCCCACCAGGAACTGGAAACAAATGGAGCTACTTAGAGGGTAATCTCTATGTTCGGGTAGAAATAAAAGTTGAAGCCATTCACTCCATTTATGGTCCTGGATTTTAAATGTGCTTCCTGAGAATGCAAACTACGGGCCCACCAAGATCTAAGCTGTTAGCCAGTTCTTGGCCCATAAGACAAGGTGATGTGAAGTCATGCTTGCTAGGCTGGCCCCAGAATGCAACTTCTAAATAGGTGTACAGCCAGAAATTGGATGTGTGTATTCCAAAAGACTTGTTAACATAAGCCTTGATTTGCAACTCTAAAGCCTAAAGAAGCTGGAATGTAACTATTAACACATTGCACAAGGAGCCTTCAAAACTAGAGTATATATGGAAAAAAATTCTGATGAAAATTTTCACAAAAATATTAATTTAAAAGCAGAAGAGAAGTCAGCTAAGAAAACAGATGCAAAAGACAAAAAAATTCCTTAGGGATAATAGAGAGATCCGAACACAGTGTTAGCCATAAATGCTTTTGTTAATCCCCCCAAAATAAAGGAAAAAATAGTACAGGACAGAATAAAGGACAGAAATTTTCATTAAAATCAAGGTAAACATAAATAACCAAGCAGTAATTTTGGAAATTAAAATACATTTAGTAAAAATTAAAATGCAGTATTCATACTACATGATGGCTTCCAAAATGCACCTAGCTCTAGAAGGAGATTATAAAAACAATGTTGTAAAAGAAATATTTGAAGCATTGATAGTTGAAAGTTCTCAGGTTAAGAAAATCCCATAAACAGTTTAAAGTGCATGGTGTGTTGATTTTTAGACACACCATACTGAAACTGTGAAACATCAAGGACAAATTCTGAAAGCAACCAAAAAGAAAGCAAGATGACTAAAAAGTAATAACAATTGGATTTACAGAAAACATCATTTATTTTAAAAAGTAGGCAGACGATAGTAGATAATATTTTAAGTATCGAGGGCAAAAGATGGTGAGTCTAAAATTTAATGCCAACTAAACTGTCATTTGAAAAAAGTAAATTTACAAAACTGTTTTCAGTCATATTAAGATTATTTAACATATCGCTTCAAAACTGAAAAAAAACTGATAGTTTCGTATTACAAGTAATCCAATGAACTGATAATAAAAATTAATAATGATACAAAAGCTTTTCCAGAAATAAACAGGGACTTTGATCTGCATATTAAAAGACTACAAAAATTAATAGATTTATCAATACTGATACATATTCTAATATCACTAGATTTCAAATTAAGCAAATAATCCTTTGGGCATGTGGACAAAATGATCAAATCACCTGAGAACATAAATAGCAGATTAACTTCAGACTCTTCTTAGCAAAATTAAATGTTAGTACACAATTAAGTAATATCTGAAAGTCTTCAGGGGAAAAAATAGTTGATCTTAGAGTATTTGGAACTCAGTAAATCATCTTTCCATTAAAAAATAACAAATAAAAACTTCTGAAACTCAAGAACCCAGAAAATACATTTTCCAGTTATCTTTGGAGAGACTCCTAGAAAACAAACTTCATACAAGGTATTCTTTCATTCTGTTTAAGGGATGAATTCATATCAATTATATATTTAGTTGTTTGCTGTTAGTTTAGAGAAATGCAACTGATTTCCATATATTAATCTTATACCCAATCATCCTTCTTAGCTTTTCCACTGTTTCTAATTATTGTTGGTACAGTCTTCTGGGGTTTTTAAAATACAAATTCTTTTTAATTAACAAGTTGGATCAATACAATGACCTCAATGGATAAAATTAATTTTAGAAAAGAAATAGATATTAGGGTTCAAGAAATGGAGATGTCTATTATTTTCATGAATAAGAAGAAATATTATAAAAATATGTTGTTTTCAAATTAATCCATGAGTCAATGAAAATCCAAACTAAATCTCAATGAGATTTTTCACTAAATTTGACACATTTATTTTGAAATGTATGTGAAAAATAAGGGCCAAATATAGCCAGGATATTTCTGAAGGATAGAGGACTTGCAAAAACAGGTAAAAGGACTTATTGTAAAGTAATAGCAATAGCAATTTAAACAGCATAATACTGATAACGATAGACATATGAAATATATATACATAATTATTATCTATAATTATCTAAATATAATTATGTAATAAATGTATCTAACTATATATCCACATATAACTAAATATAAATATCCAACTATTATATAATATTTTTTCATAATAATTTCAAATGAAATAATGTAGAGAATCCAGAAAGAGATCCACATATATATGTGATTTTTTTTTATAAATTAATTTTGATTGGTGTTCAATTTACCAACATACAGAATAACACCCAGTGCTCATCCCGTCAAGTGTCCCCCTCAGTGCCCGTCACCCATTCACCCTCACCCCCCGCCCTCCTCCCCCTCCACCACCCCTAGTTCATTTCCCAGAGTTAGAAGTCTTTATGTTCTGTCTCCCTTTCTGATATTTCTCACACATTTCTTCTCCCTTCCCTTATATTCCCTTTCGCTATTATTCATATTCCCCAAATGAATGAGAACATACACTGTTTGTCCTTCTCCGGTTACTGTGGCCAAGTTCAAAAAGGGTGTTGCCTGAGTTCTCCTCTGGGATTTTGATGGAATCTTGTCTCACATTTAGATCTTTCATCTATTTTGAGTTTATCTTTGTGTATGGTGCAAGAGAGTGGTCCAGTTTCATTCTTCTGCATGTGGATGTCCAATTTTCCCAGCACCATTTATTGAAGAGACTGTCTTTCTTCCAGTGGATCGTCTTTCCTCCTTTATCGTATATTAGTTGACCATAAAGTTCAGGGTCCACTTCTGGGTTCTCTATTCTGTTCCATTGATCTATGTGTCTGTTTTTGTGCCAGTACCACACTGTCTTGATGACCACAGCTTTGTAGTACAACCTGAAATCCGGCATTGTGTTGCCCCCAGATATGGTTTTCTTTTTTAAAATTCCCCTGGCTATTTGGGGTCTTTTCTGATTCCACACAAATCTTAAAATAATTTGTTCTAAGTCTCTGAAGAAAGTCCATGGTATTTTGATAGGGATTGCATTATACGTGTAAATTGCCCTGGGTAACATTGACATTTTCACAATATTAATTCTGCCAATCCATTTTCCCATCTCTTTCCTCAATTTCTTTCAGAAGTGTTCTATAGTTTTTAGGGTATATTTTGAGAACCATTTGAATGGTAAATGGTTCTCCAACCTTTTATTTTCAGGTTGTAGGTGTCCTTCTGTCTAAAATGAGTCTCTTGTAAAGAGCAAATAGATAGGTCCTGCTTTTTTATCCAGTATGAAACCCTGCGCCTTTTGATGGGGTCATTAAGCCCATTCACGTTCAGAGTTACTATTGACAGATACGAGTTTAGTGTCATCATGATATCTATTTAGTCCTTGTTTTTGTGGATTGTTCCACTGAACTTCTTCTTAAAGGGGGATTTTAAGAGTCCCCCTTAAAATTTCTTGCAGAGCTGGTTTGGAGGTCACATATTCTTTCAGTTCCTGCCTGTCTTGGAAGCCCTTTATCTCTCCTTCCATTTTGAATGAGAGCCTTGCTGGATAAAGTATTCTTGGTTGCATGTTCTTCTCATTTAGGACCCTGAATATATCCTGCCAGCCCTTTCTGGCCTGCCACGTCTCTGTGGAGAGGTCTGCTGTTACCCTAATATTCCTCCCCATGAAAGTCAGGGACTTCTTGTCTCTTGCTGCTTTAAGGATCTTCTCTTTATCTTTGGAATTTGCAAGCATCACTATTAAATGTCGAGGTGTTGAACGGTTTTTATTGATTTTAGGGGGGGATCTCTCTATTTCCTGGATCTGAATGCCTGTTTCCCTTCCCAGATTGGGAAAGTTTTCAGCTAGGATTTGTTCAAATACATATTCTGGCCCTCTGGCCCTTTCGGCGCCCTCGGGAACCCCAATTAAACGTAGGTTTTTCTTCCTTAGGTTGTCATTAATTTCCCTTAATCTGTCTTCATGGTCCCTTAATTGATTGTCTCTTTTTTCCTCAGTTTCCCTCTTTGCCATTAACTTGTCTTCTATGTCACTCACTCGTTCTTCCACCTCGTTAACCCTCGTCGTTAGGACTTCTAGTTTGGATTGCATCTCATTCAATTGATTTTTAATTTCTGCCTGATTGGATCTAAATTCTGCAGTCATGAAGTCTCGTGAGGCCTTAATGCTTTTTTCTAGAGCCACCAGTAGCTGTAGAATAGTGCTTCTGAATTGGCTTTCTGACATTGAAGTGTAATCCAGATTTTGTAACTCTGTGGGAGAGAGGGCTGTTTCTGATTCTTTCTTTTGAGGTGAGGTTTTCCTTCTAGTCATTTTGCTCAGTGCAGAGTGGCCAAAAACAAGTTGTATTGGAACACGGGGGAGTATCACTGGTCCGTCCAGCTGGTCTTCTGGGGGAGGGGCCTGCTGTGCTGATTTTCAGGTGTTAGCACTTGGGGGAGCTGCTCTGCCCCTGCCTGCTGCCGGGCTCAGCGGGGGTTGTTTACCCCGTGGGGCCCCAGGAGGAACAGCCGCAGTTGCTATGGCAACTCTGGAAGCCTGGATTCAGCCTCCGCAGGAACTACGGGGCTCGGGGCTCTCGGTTCTCCGTCTGCAGGGCCTGGAGGCTCCGGGGCGGGGCCGCTGATGTGCTCAGCTCGGGGCAGGAGCGTCCTCGCTGTCCTGGGCCCTCCCGGCCTCTGCCTGTCCCGGGGGAGGCCGGATCCTGGGCTGTGTCCCGGCGCCCTGTGCTCCGGAGCCTGCGCTGTGGGATTCGCGCTCCCGCCCCGCAGCCCCCTCCGCGGAGCCGCCGCCCGAGCCCCTCCGAGCTGCTCCGGGTCCCGCCGTGCGCGCTGCAGCCCTTAGGGAGCTCGGAGCACTCTCCCGGGGCGCAGGTGTCTGTTAGTGTCCCCGGGAGCCCGAGGGCATCCCCGCCCTCCTGGGTCCTGCTCCAACTCCCTGCGAGCCCCTTTCCGCCCGCCCGGGAAGGTTGGTGCAGCTCCTGCTCCTCCGGGACGGGGCTCTCCTGTCCTGGGGACACTCGCCCCGGCCTCAGCCCGGCTCCTCGCGGGGCCCCTCCCCCTCGGAGGCCTTTTGTGTCTTTATTTCTTTTTCCCCGTCTTCCTACCTTGATAGAAGCGCGAACTCTTCTCACTGTAGCGTTCCAGCTGGTCTCTCTTTACATCTCAGGCCGAATTCGTAGATTTTCAGGATGATTTGAAGGTTATCTAGGTATTTTGGTGGGGACAGGCCTTTTGGGGACCCTGCTCTTCCGCCATCTTGCCCCTCCCTCTATATGTGATTTTTATATAAAAAGGCAACATATCACATCATTGAGAAAGAAGGAATAACAAATGAAGCTGGAAAAAATATATAAAGTAAAATTATTAAATTGCTATAAAGGTTAACAAATAAATGTTATGTGGATTGGGGATTTAAATATTAAAACAAAAAAACAAACAAATTTTTATTGGGTTTTTCAGTCTGCTTAGGCTGCCATAACAAAATAACATATGCTGGGTAGTTTAAATAAGAGATTTGTTTTCTCACAATTCTGGAAGCTAGAAGTCTGAGATTAAGGTGCCAGTATGGTTGAATTGTGGTAAGAGCTCCCTTCTCCTTCCTGGTTTGCATATGGATGCTTTATTGCCTTCATATAGCAGAGAAAAAGAGAAAGCAAGTTCTCTGGCATCTCTTCTTATAAGAGCACAAATCCTGCCATGAGGACCCTACCTTCATGATTTCATCTCAACTTAATTATATCCCAAAAGCTTCAGCACCAAATATAATCATATTGGAGGTTAGGACTTCAACATATGAATTTGAAGTGGAAACAATTCAGTCCATAATGTAGGAAATAGGTGAATATCTTTTAGACCTTAAAACAGAGACAGAGTTCTTAAACAAGAAATTAATTCTTGCAAGCAGCAAAACACTGTCATGAAATTGTATTTTTAACAGAAAAGTAATACAACTTCCATATATATGCTGCAAGTTATGATGAAAGAACTGGGTATTACTCCTTTGAAAGAAGGAAAGAGAACATTCTTGATTTTACATGAGATATTTATACTATATTAGGTTGGAACATTCAAGAACAAATAATAAAATAATTATTAATTAAAATTAGATAGCATACTTCTATTATTAAATTGAATAGCTAAAAGTAGTTTTATATTCCATACCAGAATAGGTTCAGAAAGATCAGCATTCTTAATCACTGGTGGTAGAAGCCGAAATCCAAATAAAATTTAGGAAAAGTAAACTGGAAATCTATATCAAGAATCTAGAAATGGGTCTTAAAAATATCACCTCATATTTCCAACTAAAATTGTTACAAAAATATTTAACTTAAATACTATTTATAAGAAGAAATTTGGAAATCAATTCACTATTCACCCAGTAAATATTTGTCGAGTGTCTATCATGAGTCAGTATTAAGTGCTTGCAAAAAGCGCATGCTCCTGGTCTCTGGGAACTTCTAAAGTGAAAGTGGGGGCTAAAGGTGAAAATACAGACAATAAACAAATAAATATAACATAGGAGATGTGTCAATAAGTACTATGAAGAAGGGATGCTGTTCTGTATAGCTAGCACCTTCTCTATGTCAAATAATAAGTCAGAAAAGAGTCCTGAACAAAGGTGCAGGCTTCTCCCTTTGGGCAGCAGTAAGGACAACTGTGGTATGGTTTGAATGACATTGAGGCCCTCATGGTCAACTAGAACTGAGACAAAATGTAGTGTCAAGTTTCCTATAGAATTGGCACAGTGGATGGTAGTTTTGGAATCCAGTCTAAAGAAGGAATCCAAATGCCTATCTTACTAAAAATTAATGGGATGGATCAAATCTGATTTTCCTAAGATTTTTGCAAATATTTGAAAAGGGCACAGTACGGAATGGAAAAGACATCATTCAACCTCTAGGACTGCAGTCAAATGATAGATGGCATTTAATCCTACTCCGCACTTCTCTAACTATGTGAACTACTGACTTTAATTCCAGCTAAAAGTCCCTTTATCCAACTAATCAGGAAAGTCTTTTAAAAACTTCTTTAAATATTTGAACATTGACGAAGGACACATTTAATTATTTTGGAAGTCAATCAGTAAAATAGCCATAATTCAGTGAGAAAATGAGTAAAATGCAATAAATAATTTCTTCAATTAGTGTCACCAAGAAGCCAGTGAACACATTTCTCTTCAAATATAAATATATGCTGTATGTCACAATCTTTTACTTAGCTTTTCTCAAATGTCACTATATTTTTTAATAAGACAAATATACTTTAAAGCATTATTATACTGTTGTAGACCTTTAAATGAGAGAACATACACATTTCACTGGTTGCCTTATCTCTTCTTTCCATGTCTACCCATTCATATAAATTACTCATCTTTATATATATTACAAATATATTTTATTTTTAATTTATATATTAATATTCATATTAAATATATTTTATCATATTACATTAAATAATATTAATATTTTTTATATTTTACATTTTTTATTCCAACCCCTTCTAAGACAAATTTTTTGAAAATCTGTTAAAAGGCATTATTCTATTCTCTTTGTATCCAATAAAGATAGTGAAACACTTGCTGGGCAATGAAAGCTGTACAGGAAATAGCAGAAAAATACATTAAGGAAGTTTTAAAATAAACTATTTCAAGAACAAAATGAAAATGCTAAAATTCCTAATTCAGACATTTTACATCCCTGGTTATTACACTGATGCAATACAAGTAAATGCACTCTATAAAGGATATTGAAAAATAATGAAGAGAAGCTTTTGAAAGCATATATCTTGAGGAATGTTATATTTTTAACTTGGAAAAAATTCACATATTTCTTCTGAAATCTTAGAAAAAGAACTTTCTCCCTAGACCCCTGATTGCAAGTTCCCTATCAGAAATGAAATGTTTGGGATGTTTAGAAGTGAACAATTAACCCCAAAACATAGACCTTTTTCTAATAGAACGGAATATAAATTCTCAAAATATTATATTCCTTGTATTTTCCTTTTTGTGGTTCAAAAGCTCATGGGTCCCCTTCAGTTTCCTAATAATCAAAAGCTAGATATGGATGGGGGAAAAAAGGAAAAAAAAAAAGACTTTACTATTCTGGATTTTTTTCCCCAATGAATTAACATTTTATAATGTGCTGCTGATAAAGTAAGATTATACTGTGTTGTTGTTTAGAATAAAAAGGAACTCTTTCCCTGCTAAGGAATCTGTATGAAGGAATCTCTCTGAAGCATCACACAACCAGAAGGGTGCCATCTTAGCCACTTGAGTCAACCACATGAGCTCCATCACCATCTGATTCTTTCTCCTCCTTCCTCAAGTTTTTCAAAGTCTGGGGATCAAAGAGAATCCAAATCTGCACTAAAATTGCCATATATATATATATATATATATATATATATATATATATATGTATGTATTTTTTTTTTTAACTGAGAAATGTGCTTTTCCAAACTGCCAAGTTTCCTAAAAAGCAGGGTAAAACCAGGTTACCTTCTCTGTAAGACTTCCCCTGCAGAGGGGAGCTTTCCTTTCTACTCTTCACACCACAATAAAAGAGGAGGAAACAAAGTAACTGAGGACATGATTTCTAGGCAGAAGATGTGAAGATATCCTATTATTTTCTCTCCTACTGAGCTAGGTAACAATCTGTATTGGTTTATTAGGTACTGTTACTCAAATAAAAATAATTAAGACAATCACCCTGGTGATACAAAAATGTAAGCCTCTCAAAGATAACAGGAAGTAGGCTAGCTTCTGCTTTTGTACTTGACTGTGAATTGAAGGGATTTTACTCATTCAGATTCCTTAGATATTGTTATCACTGGCTTATTTAAGGAATAATAAACTTACATCTTTAAATCGAGATTTATCTTGCCTAATGAATGTGAGTCATTACAATGGTTTATATCTAGAAAGATTTTCCTTGGGAATTTTAAAGGTCACATAAGTAATTTGCTATTATAATTGTAATACAATCCCTTTTAAAATTGGGAATGTTATAAAACACTAATAAAATCTTAATATAGAAATTTGCAGGTGATTTGCATGTCAATCTTGTGGAAAATCATGGCATGTTATTTTGCTCATTTTGTTAAATTATGCAACTTTACAGATAAAAAAAGGTCAAACTTGGTCTAGAACTCATGTCTTCTGTTTGTAAATCTACCTCTTTTTGCCAAAAACTGATTTTGAGCCCAGTTAAATATTAAAAGGTCTTATCAAGTGAGATTGAAAATTCTTTGAAAGGTTCCAAAAATGGGATTGTCTCATTTATTACTGAGTTATACCTAAAGTGAAAGTTAATCAGCAATAGCCTCACACCTGAGCTTGCACTTCTGAAAGTTAAGCAGCAGCAGCCACATTCAGAAACCATGCTTTCCACAGTTGACAGTCAATCCTTAAACAAGTTTGTTTCTGAAACTTGTCCCCTTCTGAAACACCTTGTTTCCTAAAACCCTATATAAAATCAGTATTTTCTTTGGTAAGAGACACTGTGTTTTGAAATTAAAACTGTCCCTTGATTGTCAAGAGTAAGGAAAGGAGATTATGAATGAATGTGTCCTGGATATAATGAGTTTGCAATAACTTTGAGATATCTTTGAGAAGCCTTCAAGGAGCCATTGTGTAAATTATGAGTCTGGAGCTTAGAAAAGACTTCTAGGCTGAGAAAAAAATAAAGAGGCAACTATCTATGGAACTCCATATATTTCTGGCTTAGAAGAAGGTACACCTATAAGGAGATAGAGAAAAGACAGAGAAGGGATGGTCAAAAAAGAGGAGGGAAATCTAGAAAATCTGTGTCATGGAAGCCAAAGAGTTTCTCAAGAAGATGGGAGTAGTCAACAATGTTGAATGCTGTGGAAAGGTCACGTAAGATGAAACCAGAAAAAAATGACCCAAGGAATTAGTGATCTGGAAGTCATTTGTGCACTCAGCAAGAGCAATTTTGCTGCAGTGATAGGAAAAGGAATCAGACTGGAGTTAATTAAAAGAAGAAGTTGAGGAAATGGACACGAAAAGTGAGTAGTAAAAAGAGTATCCAGTCCTGTTAATATATTTCATGAAGAAGAACAAGGACTGTCTAGGGAGACAGCTGAAGAGGGAAAGAAGTAGGGTTTTATGGGAGGAGGAATGGGGATAATTTGGTTGTTTTTAATGAAAAATTCCCAAAGTATTAAAAAGTATCAAATTGCATTTTCAATAAACTCTATTTTCTATTAACAACGACATTGTAGCAAATTATCATAGGAACAACATTATTTACAAGTACAGATTCCCCAAAAAGATGCATTATACACTCCAGCTAAAACCAAAACAGTCCATGTCTAATTAGAATCATACTCAAAGAGTTGCCAATTTCACTCTTTGCATTTTAGTATATTTTAAAGTTTTGTCAGCCCAGGACTACTGACTTCTAGTTCATAATCATGTTTTATTTTTTAATAAAGTTTTGCTTTATTTCTTGTGAACTGTTAAAGTCTCTATTAACAATTATATTGAGAAGAGATTTTTAAAGTTTCTATTAACATTTATATTGAGGAAAGATTTCCAGAGCAGGTGTCAGCTGCATTTAAACACATGGGTTAGCATGGAGTACCAGAAAGTAAATTGTTAAGTGATCTTAAAAGAAATAGACTTGTTATCATGCTTTTCTTTTTCCTTGACAGCATTGTTCATTGGTTGGATTGCTATTCTGTGGAAAGGTAAAAAAGTAAATAATTGCTCTTGGAGGCAGAATATGACTCCACTACAGTTCAAAGGCTATATTATAATAATGCCAGAAACCCACAAACTAGTAGATGGTAAAACATTTGATGACTATATGAAATTAATTAAGACCTGAAAAGAGAACAAAGACACATGTTCACTTGCATAATTAATTGGGAAGAAAGGGCTACTAAAATATTACACACGAAAAAGGGTTTATCATCAAATTTGCATGACCACAGAAATGCTTTCGAAAGGTAATGAATGGAAGAATTAACAAATGCAGCTGACTGACCAAGGAGTAGCATTATTTCAACCAAAGGTCATTGCAGTGTGCCTCCTGAATACTTTGCCAAAGAATATCTGAAATTCTCCTTTGAATAAACAAGTATTTCAACACAAGAAAAGAACAAAACGACCCTTATCCCAGAAAGGCTTTGATCCAGGAGGTAAACAAGAACAGAGTGCTGCAAATACTGGGAACAAAGGATTTTATAACATTCCCGAGCCTTTCAGTCTTGTCAGAATTTGAAGAGATAATTGTATCATGCCAATGAAACTTCCCAATGACCTGCTGCCAGTGTGGTCAAAAGCCAGGCACCTGCCAGCAGTACCCTTTCAATGGGGAAATTAGAAGATAAACTCAACTGGTTATCTGCTCCTGTTTCAGATCTGGTACAAGTATGTCTAACTCCACACAGAAGTGTGAATACCTGAACTTTGCTGCCAACATTAACTGCTTTTTCATTTTCTAAGTTAAAATCACAATAAAATCAATAGTTAACATTCACTGAACAGGCTACTATGTGCCAACAAATGGGCCATTTCCCTTCTATATATCATTCATTCTCCTAAACAAATTATGTTGATATTACAATTATTACTTTTTGTATGAAGATATTGAACCATAGAACTATTAAGTATATTTTAAAGTTCACATAGCTAGAAATATGATAAAGTAAGGATTTAAACTCAGGCACTCTAACCCCAAGGATAAAGACTTTAAACTACAAATTTAGAGGGGCAACTGGCTGGCTTAGTTGGAAGAGCATGTGACTCTAGATCTTGGGGTTGTGTGTTCAAGCCCCAGGTTGGGTGTAGACATTACTAAAAAATATAAACTTTAAAGAAAAGAATAAATCAACTACAAATTTAGATGGAATTGTTAGGTGCACTTGAAGTTGAAATTTTTTTTAATATATAACTTTATCTTGTAGCAATGCTTTCTTTCCATGCTGAAATTATATTGAATATTTTTTCTGTTCAAAGTTCTTAACATTTACATTTAATTCTATATATTTTATTACATATTTTTGCTTATCTTTTCTACATTTTCTTTTGAAGACTTTATATAATTATTTTATTTCTTTACATTTTATAAATAAAAATAAATCATTAGTCTTCACTTTTTCTTTCACCATTTGTACCTCTAGTATTTCTGTGGCTTTTTCACTTTAATTTTCATGTTTAAAATGTGTTTATCATATTTTTTACCTCTTTTTAACATTTAAGATACCTTTTATGATTGTTTCTTCCAATAGAGCAGACTAAATGTCTTAAAAGACCTCTTTACATTAACAAGAATAAAATGGAGCAAATGTCCTTCAAAAGGCATTGCTAAACTGGTACAGAAATAAGAAAAATTCCTCAGGGATAAAAGTTAAAAGGTAATGGAAACCAGAGTATGAAACTGAAATTTTACATATGTGTTTCCTATGGGTACTTCTTGATTTCTGAAACCAATAGGATTGAACATTATAAAGCCCAAGGCCCAAAGACAAAGTCATGGTCCTACTCAAAGAGTATACCTAGAATGTAGACTCCCAGAATCAGGACCCTCAGATAAAGCAATAATTTTTTAAAAACTACTTTTGGTTTATAGCAATAGGCAAGTTAACATACTATCAGTGTAATTGAAGAAACCCTTAAGTAAAAAATTAAACTTGTCCTGTGTTAGTAACTTGTTGGGCCACATGTGAAAAACTAATGTAAATCTTAACTGGGGACACACACTAGTGTGGATCTCCCAATATGCCCAAAGATTAAGGCCCCTCTCTGCAATGAGTTTATAATAAAAATATCACAATACACGAAGAAAACAAATTACTATAAGCAAGAATCAGTAACTTAATAGTCAACATAACTATAGCAATAATAACTTCAGATATCTCTTTGTTGAGTAAATACAAAATATGATGCCTAAAATTTCTAAAAAGTAAAACATACAAATGAAAATAGAAATAAAGAATAAGATGTTTCCATCCTTGACCTCCTACAGTCGTTTCTGAACAGAGAGGCACAAGTGATCATTTTAATATATATGTTGGATCTGATGATTCCTCTGTTTAAACTCTGTTATGGCTCCCATCTCATTCAGAATGGTCTATAAGGCCCTATGTGATCTCACCACCATTACCTCTTCTCCTCCTTTCTCCGTCCTCATGAACTGGCCCCCTTGCTTTCTTTGGCCTCACTTTAGTTCCTTTGCATTGGCCAATAAATCTGCTTAGAACTATCTTCTCCCAGATATCTATATCATTCACTTCCTCACATCTTTATAATCTTGCTCACCTTAATGACACTTTCCATGAACACCCTTTTTAAAATGGTAACCAACTTCCTACCACAACACTAACATATCTTATAGCATGATCATGCTTAGTCTATGTTTTATTTTACATGATACTTCTTGCCTCCAATGGACTTAGTATATCCACTGTTTACTGCCTATGTTGTTCTACTATGCTTTATATGAACAAAGATCTTGCTTTTGTCTGTGTTTATTTTTCATTAAAATATCCCAAGTGCCTAAGAAATACCTGGCATAGTAGGTAAATTCACTGAATTAATACTATCAAATAAAGATCAGGCATATTTGAAAAAGAACTGAGAAAATTCATTAATACTAGACTTTAATCAATGGTGTGTCTGGGTGGCTTAGTCAATTAAACATCCAACTCTTGATTTTGGCTCAGGTCTTGATCTAAGGGTTGTGAGATTGAGCCCCATGTTGGGCTCTGCACTGGGTATGGAGCCTGCTTAAGATTCTCTCTCCCTCTTCCCGCACACTTGTATGCTCTCTGTCGCTCGCTCTCTCTTTCTCTCTCTTAAGATTTTATTTATTTATTTGACAGAGAGAGAGAGAACAAGCAGAGGGAGAAGCAGGCTCCTCACTGAGCTGGGAGCCTGATAGGGGGCTTGATCCCCAGACCCTGGGCTCATGACCTGAGCCAAAGGCAGATGCTTAACTGACTAAGTCACTCAGGTGCCCCCCTCTCTCTTAGAAAAAAAAAAAGATAACTTCTAAAGGATGAAATTGCAAAGGGAAAAAAATAACTCCAGAAGGAAATTGCAATATTACAAAAGTTATAGTGAGTAAAGACATAGGTGGACACCTGTATAAATCTAAACATATATTTATTTATTTTATAACATGATAACAATAATTTTAAATCTAAGGGATTTGTAAAATAAGGTGGTACTAAATGCCTGACAATGTAAAGTCAATTAAAATTAAGAAACACACAAAAAAATCCAAAAAATGAACATTGTCTAGAGATAAAGCAATCAAGATACGCAGACTCAATAATGATCATATGTTAAAATTATCAGACAATGACATTAAAATAATTATTATTACCAGGCTTTATATTATAAATATATGCTAAAAATATTTTTTCATAAACAGAAAAAACAAGCAATTAAAAATAATTAATGCAGTAGTTTATAAATATTGATCAATGGAATAGAATAGAATTACCAAGTAGAACTACACATATACAGTCAATTGATTTTGACCAAGATATCAAGATAATTCAGTGGAGCAAGAGTTGTCTTTCCAATGAGTAGTGCTGGAACAACTGAATCTGCATACAAAATAAATGAATAAATAAAATAACTGTCTACCTTTACCTTTCAACATAAAAAAAATTAACATGAAATGGATCATAGGCCTTAATCATAATTGATAAAAGGAAAATATTGGTAAGTTGAACTTAACAAAAGTTAAGACTTCTAATCTTTGAAAGACCACAATTAAGAAAATGTAAAGACATGACACTGAGTGGGAAGAAATATTTATAAAACTTATATTTATCTATTAAATAGCTTTTATTTTAAATATATTAACATTTACCACTTAATTATAAGTAAACAAACAACACAATTTTTAAAATGGGCAAAGTATTGCAACAAGTATTTCGCCAAATAAATGTGAATAGTAGATAATCACATGAAAAGATGTTTAAGATGATTTTACTCATTAAAAAAATGTCAATTAAAACCACAATAAGGGACAGCGCGGGTGGCTCAGTGGTTTAGCGCTGCCTTGGACCCAGGGCCTGATCCTGGAGACCCGGGATCAAGTCCCACGTCGGGCTCCCTGCAAGGAGCCTGCTTCTCCCTCTGCCTGTGTCTCTTCCTCTCTCTCTCTCTCTCTCTCTCTCTCTCTCTCTCTCTCTCTCTGTGTGTGTGTGTGTGTCTCTCATGAATAAATAAATAAAATCTTAAAAAATAAATAAAACCACAATAAGATACCACTACACAGTTTCTGGAATGACTTAGAAACCAAACAACAATAACAAAACAGATGATATGAAGAACTTACAAAGTCTAGTGCAACTGGAACTCACATATCTGGTGGGAAATGCAAATGTTATAGCACCTAGGAAAATAGTTTCTTTCCTCTAAATTAATCATACACTGGCCGTTGGATACATAGGATGGAGTAGGGAGACTCCTAGGCTTGCCTCATCCCTTGAACATAGCTAGATAAATACCAAATCACCTTGAACACACAAGAAATCAATCTGAGGACTGAGAGAGCAAAAATTTGTGACTAGCGGTGAAAAAACTGCCTCATCATGGAAGGTAGAAGCTGTGGAGAGTTGATTTGGGAGACAGAAGAGCTGCAGGTGCCTTGATGGAGAGGGAGCACTGATCATGAGGGAAAAGTGAGAGTGAAAGTATACATGGGGAACCTCACAAGAAAAACTCTTTCCCAAAATCATTGACTGGCAAAAAGAGAGGGGCTGAATACTACAAGTTTTTATAAGCAGCTCAGTGCAGACTCAAGTTTCAGAGGTCTGGGCCATCACCAGGGTCGCACCTAGCTGGCTTAATGGTGCTCTTGTGGGAAAGGGACCTGGGAATGGGCAACTTAGTCTGAGAATCCCCTAGGTCTCACAAGGAGAAGCAGTTCCCCTGCTTGGGGTGCATTTGGGAGAGATGACAGCCTCCTGGCAGACAAAAGACCTGCCAAGCATCACTGAGCTGCCCTGTTCACTAACCTAAGAATGGGGATGCTGGCTGAGGGCAGTGAGCCTTGGTACCTTGGTTCTGCTGTGCTTTACCATAACTCTGAACCACTGCATGGTCACATAACTGACTTCTGGGACAAGCCAACACTGGCCACAGAGATAAATGACGTAGAAACAAATAAACAAACAACAACAACAACAAAAAAAAAAACCACTAGGACAGATCAGAGACACTAAGAGGTGGTGCTTTGAAAGCATTAATAAAATTGATAAACCCCTGCCACGCTTATCAAAAAGAAAAGAGAGGGCAGCCTGGGTGGCTCAGTGGTTTAGCGCTGCTTTCAGCCCAGGGCATGATCCTAGAGACCCAGGATTGTGTTCTGCGTCAGGCTCCCTGCATGGGGCCTGCTTTTCCCTCTGCCTGTGTCTCTGCCTCTTGCTCTTTAGCGCTCTCTCTCCCTCTCTCTCTCTCCGTCATGAATAAATTAATAAAATCTTTAAAAAAGAGAGAGAGAAATAAGTCAAATGAATAAAATAATGAATGAAAGAGGAGAGATCACAACACCACAAAAATACAAATGATTGTAAAAGAATATTATGAAAAATTATATGCCAACTGCTGGGCAATCTGGAAAAAATGGAGAAATTTCTAGAAACATACAAACTACCAAAACTGAAACAGGAAGAAATAGATAATTGGAACAGTCCCATAACCAGCAAAGAAATTGAATCAGTTTTCAAAAATCTCCCAAAAAACAAAAGTTCAGGGCCAGGTAGCTACCCAGGGGAATTCTAGACATTTGAAGAAGAATTAATTCCTATTCTTTTCAAACTGTTCCAATAAATAGAAATGGAAGGAAAACTTCTAAACTCATTCTGCAAGGCCACCATTACCTTGTTTCCAAAACCAGACAAAAACCCCACTAAAAGGAATTACAGGACAATATCCCTGATGAACATGGAGGCAAAAAATCCAACAAGATACTAGCAAATTGAATCCCACAGTACATTGTAAGAATTATTCGCCATGAACAAGTGGGACTTATTCCTGAGCCACAAGGGTGGTTCAATATTCACAAATCAATGTGATATACCACATAAATAGAAGAAAGATTAAGAACCATATATGATCCTCCCAATAGATGCAAAAAAAGCATTTGACAAAATAACAACAACAATAACAACAACAAAAACAACCCTCAACAAAGTAAGGATAGATGAAAACCTCAACATCATAAAGGCCAGATACAAAAAGCCCACAGCAATATTATTCTCAATGGGGATAAACTGAGAGCCTTCTCCTTATGGTCAGGAACAAGACAGGGATGTCCACTCTCACTATTTCTATTTAACTAGTTCTGGAAGTCTTAACCTCAGCAATCAGACAACAAAACAAAACAAAAACGCTTCCAAATCATCAAGAAGTCAAACTTATTATTTTCAGATGACATGACACTCTATGTAGATAATCTGAAGACTCTACCCAAAAATTGCTAGGACTGATACATGAATTTAGCAAAGTCACAGGATATAAAATCAACCTACAGATATCCATTGGATTTCTCTATGCCAATAATGAAGCATCAGAAAGATAAATCAAGGAATCAATCTCTTTTACCATAGTACCAAAAACAATAAGATACCTAGGAATAAACTTAACCCAAGAGGTAAAAGATCTGTACTCTTATAAACTATAGAACATGTACGTAAGAAACTAACACAAATAAATGGAAAAAACTTTCCATGATCACAGATTGGGAAAAAGAAAAAGAAAAAAAAAGCTGGCACAGCATGGGTGGCTCAGTTGGATAAGCATCCAACTCTTGATTTCAGCTCACATCATGATCCGGGGGTTGTGAGATCAAGCCCTGTGTTGGGCTCTGAATTCAATTCAGAGTCTTCTTGAAATTCTCTTCCTCTCTCTCTTCCCGCCCACAACTCTTTCTCTCTCCCTCTCTCTCTTTCAAGTAAATAAATAAAACGTTCAGGAAAAGAAAAGAAAGAAAAGAAAAGAAAAGAAAAAAGAAAAGAAAAGAAAAAAAGAAGAAAAGAAAAGAAAAAAGAAAAGAAAAGAAAAGAAAAGAAAAAAGAAAAGCTGGAGTATCACCACTCCACACTCATGCTATGTTACAACGCTATAATCAATAAGACAGTATGATACTGACACAAAAACAGACACATAGATCAATGGAACAGAGTAGAAAACCCAGAAATAGACCCACAACTATATTGTCAACTAATCTTCAACAAAGCAGGAAAGAATATCCAAAGGAAAAAAGACAGTCTCTTCAACAAATAGTGTTGGGAAAACTGGATAGCAACATGCAAAGGAATGAAACTGGACCACTTTCTTACAACATACACACAAAAAAATTAAAAATGGATGAAAGATCTAAATGTGAGACAGAAAACCATCAAAATCATGGAGGAGAACACAGGCAGCAACCTCTTTAACATTGGCCATAGCAATTTTTTGCTAAACACATCGCCAGAGGCAAGGAAAACAAAAGCAAAAATGAACAATTGAGACTTCATCGAGATAAAAAGTATCTGCAGAGTGAAGAAAACTATTCATAAAATTAAAAGGCAGCCTACTGAATGGGAGAAAAGCTTTACAAATGACATATCTGTTAAAGGGTTAGTATCCAAAATCTATAAAGAATTTATCAAACTCAATACTCCAAAAATAAATAATCTAATTTAAAAATGGGCAGAAGACACAAATAGACATTTTTCCAAAGAAGACAACCAGATGGCTAACAGACACATGAAAAGATGCTCAACATCACTCATCATCAGGGAAATACTAATCAAAACTATGATGAGATATCACCTCACACCTGTCAGAATGGCTAAAATTAACAACACAAGAAACAACAAGTGTTGGAGAGGATGAGAGAAAGAAGAAATCACTTGCACTGTTGGTAGGAATGCAAACTGGTGTAGCCACTCTGGAAACAGTATGGAGTTTCCCTAAAAATTAAAAATAGAACACCCTACAACCAAGCAATTGCACTACTAGGTATTTACCCAAAGGATACAGAAATACAGATTCAAAAGGGTACATATACCTTGATGTTTATAGCAGTATTATCAACAATAGCTACACTATGGAAAGAGCCCAAATGTCCATTGAATGATGATTAAAGAAGATGTGATATATATATGAAATGCAATATTACCCAGCCATCAAAAGGAATGAAATATTGCCATTTGCAATGATGTGGATAGAGCTATAGTGTATTGTACTAAGTGAAATTAATTAAGCAGAGAAAGACAAATACCATATTTCACTCATGTGGAATTTAAGAAACCAAATAGATAAACATATGGGAAGGGGTAAAAAAGAGAGAGGGAAACAAACAGTAAGAGACTCTTTACAATAAAGAGGAAACAGGGTTCGATGGAGGGTAAAGGGTTAGGGATGGGCTAAATGGATGATAGGTATTAAGGAGAACATTTTGTGTGCTGAGCACTGGGTATTATATGTAAGTGATGAATCACTAAATTCTACCCCTGAAAACAATATTGCACTATATGCTAACTAGAATTTTTTAAAAAATTGAAAAAGAAAAAAATAAAGTATCATAATCATAAAAAAGAAAATATACATATATATTACGGAATATTATTCAGCCATATAAAAGAATGAAATCCGGGATCCCTGGGTGGCGCAATGGTTTGGAGCCTGCCTTTGGCCCAGGGCGCGATCCTGGAGACCCGGGATCGAATCCCACGTCGGGCTCCCGGTGCATGGAGCCTGCTTCTCCCTCTGCCTGTGTCTCTGCCTCTCTCTCTCTCTGTGTGACTATCATAGATAAATAAAAATTAAAAAAAAAAAAGAATGAAATCCTGCCTTTTTCAACAACATAGATGGACATTGATGGTATTCTATGAAGTGAAATAAGTCAGACAAAGAAAGACAAATACTATACCACTTTAGGCAAGTTCTGAAAGAAGCTGAAGACAGAAAGAAATCGAATAGAATTATGGTTGCCAGGAGCTAGGGATGAGGAAAATGGGAGGTGTTTGTCAAAGGGTATAAACTTCCAGCTCTTAGAGGAATAAGTTCTGGGGATCTAGTTACAGCATCATGACTATGATTAACAGTACTGTACTATATACTTAAAAGTTTTTAAGAGAGTAGATCTTAAAAGTTATCTCATGCATATACAAAATGGTAACTATGTGAAGTAATCATTTTTTAACATATACAAGCATCAAATTGTCACATTATACACCTTAGACTTCCTTGTGTTATATATATATTCCTTGTGTCAACACTATTTCAGTAAAGGTGGGAGGGAAAAAAAAGGAAAATACAGAAAAAATAACGTTAATTGTACATTTGCCATAGGATCCAAAAATCCAAGTCCTGGGTATTTACTCAAGGGAATAAAAAAAAGAAAAAGAAAAAAGAAAATAAAAACACAGGTCCACACAAAAACTTCTACACATATGTTTATAGTGAATTCATTCATGACAGCCAAAAACTAGAAAGAAGACAAACATCCATCAACAAGTAAATAGACAAAGCATGGTACACCCATACAATGAGATTCTCAGCAATGAGATAACTGAGCAGTAAATAGAACTAAACTACTGATTACGCAATAATAAGAAACACAAAAGCACTATAGTGAAGGATGCCACATACAAAAATCTACATACGATGTGATTCATTTATATGACATTTTACAAAAGGCAAAACTATAAAAGTGAAATGAAATAAGTGGTTTTCAGAAGGTGGGGCTGGGGGAAGTCTATTAGCTTTTCCTGGTTTTGAACTTTAAATAAATGGAGTCATACAACATATCTTTTTTAGGTCTAGCTCCTTTTGGTCAACATTACATTTGTGGTCTTTATCCACATTTTTGTGTACAGATAAAGTTTTTCATTTTCAAGTATTCACTTGCACAGCTATGCCACAGATGTCAAATAGACTGCTGGTATCATATTCACATTTTAAAACTACAGCAAAATATACAACATAATATCCTAATCAAGTAAAATTCTTTTAAAATTCTTGTCGTAGGGGCAGCCCCGGTGGCTCAGCGGTTTAGCGCCGCCTTCAGTCCAGGGTGTGATCCTGGAGACCCAGGATCAACTCCCACGTTGGTCTCCCTGCGTGGAGCCTGCTTCTCCCTCTGCCTATGTCTCTGCCTCTCTCTGTGTCTCTCTGTTTCTCCTAAACAAATAAATAAAATCTATAAAATTTTTTTAATTAAAAAAATAAAATAAAATAAATTCTTGTCGTAGTTAAGCATTACAAAAAGGAAATTGGATTTTCCTTACCATATCACTTCTTAAACACACGTTGAAACTCAGTATATACTTATAAAATGTATTGACCTTTTTTACAGAAAAAAAAATGCCTTATAATCTGGTCAATTTGGGTTCACCCACCACCACCACCAAGTATTAATCATATCTGGTTTGCCACTATCTATCCACTGTCAAGTTTTGGATATTTTTCCTATGGAACTTCTATTTTCTTAACTTTTAAATTTGCAGCTGAAGATACTTTCACACTTCCTATATCAGTAAATAATTTCAGAATATTCATCTCCTAAATTATGATAGCCTTGGCATCCTCCCCCAAACAACAGCAAAATACTCCCTTGAAAGAAAAGGAAAAGGGAGTGCTGGCTCTCAGCTCAAATACAATTTAGTTGATGAGGGCTTCTGCCCCCAAACAATGACCACAGTAAATCAGATTATCCGGAATACAAAACAAAATTCTTAAGAGCATTACCTTCAGTTACTATGGTAGGTAGAGCCACGGGTATATGAGCTCATTTTAAATGGAGAGGTTTGGGCATGAGCACGATGAGACACTCTTTAGGACCATTCTACAGTGAATGTTTCTGAGTTTCAGAAACCTGCACACATTGAGGTAACAAGGTTAAGTTTAAACTTGATTGAGTATTGAGTTTTTGCATTTTATTGTTGCAGTGAAAATCATGTCATGAATACCCCATTTATTCCTCCATATAAGGATGTTCCTAATTAATCTGTTATTCAAAAGCCACCAGTATTATATTAGTAACTGCATTATTTCATGACATTGACTAAAGCCCAGAAGCAGGTTCCTATGGCCTAATTAATTTTTTTAAAGCCTTTTACTCAGCGGGATGCTGCCTACCTGGATCTTTGAATGAAAGGATATTAATGAAGCTGCAATGCAGATGATTATATTGAAAGTGATGAAGAATTTATTAGGAAGACAGCCATCATGGTCTGTGCAGTATATGAGGCATAAAACTGCTATAAGTAATGACAGAGTGTAGTTTAGGCAAGTAATGGGCAGCAGAGCTACAAAAAGAGAGCTTGGAGATATATTATTTAGTAATAAAGTTCCCATAAAAATTGAAATATGAGGTGGAAAGATTAACATGGTCATACAAGTCATCTTTAATGTTCATAGCCAAGTTCTGCCTTTTAGAAAGAGTAAACTGAATTTATGCCTATGACAACATGTAAGTCAAACCCCTTATTTATACATTTCATGCAAATGACTGCAGACCTTTGGTTTGCAGTTACCAAAGTAATGTTTAGTAGCATTTAAATTTATTACATTAACATTGGATCAGGAGCTGTATTTCTACCTGTCAAGTGGCTAACATTTGTAGGTCATGTCATCAATAAATAGACTGCAGTTTACAGACCCCTGAACTGCTAGTCCTACATCTATAAACAAAAGATTTTGCATTTTGTTTTTCCACCTTCAACTGAATGTATATATGTTCTCATTTATTCCATAATGATATTCTAATATTATTAACCTACACACATTACTTGGTCTATGTTGACTTCCACAGAGGGGATGCATAATGCTCTAATTAAAAGCAAGGGCCTTTAACAGAGTAGACCTAAATGAAAACCCTGACAGCCCATTACCAGCTGGGTGACCTTGGTTAAATAACTAAAAATTTGGTCTCATTTTTCACATCTAGAAGAGGGATATAATAATACTGATCTCATGAGATTATTATAACAATTCATTAAAGTATATAAAAAGCATGCTTAGCATATGGTAACCGACTCAATAATTATTATCATAATTATTCTTGTTAATAAATTCTCAGTACTTCCATAATGGATAGTGGCATCAAAAGTCTTGAAAGAGTGGCAAAGCTTACCTTTTCTTCAAATAGTCTCAAATCAGCTTTATTTCTAAAGTTAAAGCTCTAAAGTTAACTTGTATCTAATGAGGTATATAATTAAATTGATAGCCATTTGGATTTAACATTTAATATAGTTATGAAAATTCTCATCTTTTATGATTTATCAGAAGTAGGTATATAGCATAAAAATAAACTGAATCAGAAGAGAAAACAGATATTTATAAAATATTTATTTTGAATTTGAAACCCTTTCCACTTAAAATCAATAGAGAATGGAAGTAAGATTTCAATTTTAAATATAGTAGTAGCAGAGGCCTTAATGAGAAAATGCCATTTGAGAAAGGCCTGAAGGAGGTAAGAATCAAAGGATGAGATTCATAAGAAAGAATAGTTTAGCCAAAGGTAATAGCCAGTCTAAAACCTCTACGATGGAAACAAAGGTATATCAAGGGAGGAAGTAGTCAGTGGCAGTAGTCACCGTGACACAAGGCAGTAAGGTAGGTACACATTATCTACAGAAAATTTTTATACTATAATAAAACTGGTTAAATTTTTATTGTCACCAATAAAACAATATCAGTGATAAAATAGTCCTTCCTGAAAAAAGAAAAGTTTTTTTAATCTAAGTTCTAAACAATTGCTATGGTTTCTATTGAACTAGGTAGACTGCTTCCACTAGCCTATCTTTAGTGTACCACTTTATGGGAACATACCAGGAAGGAATAGCAGGGGGAAAGGGTGTTTGGATCAGAATGCATGAGAATAGGAGTAGTAGGTATGGTGGGGGAAGTCAGTGAACAATAGAATGGTTAGAATATTGTATGGCTTTGTAGGCAATGGTTGGTCTGGGACTTTTACTCTCTATGAGCTGAAAAGCCATTGAAAGTCATAGCAGAGGATTTTCAAGATATTACTTATGTTACAACAAACTGCTAACAATATACTATGGATAAGGGAGAGTCAATAGCAGTGGCAGAGAAAACAAAAACAGATGGTGATTTTTTCTGACTACCTTCTATTCACCCCATTGGTGAAGAAGGAATATTCCACTCTAAATAGTATGAAATGATTGAATGACACTTGACCTTAGATGGGTGAGATTAATAACAGTTTATTAGTCAAACATACTCATACTCATAGCCTGGGAAAGGAAAATACTATGCACCATACAAAGCTACACAAGAACGCTTGGGAATACAGTGAGTCAGCAGAGGCTGTAGGAAGCAGGCTTTATAGTAACAAGAGGCTATATCTTGAGTATTTGATTGATTTATTTGAATAATTTTACAGGATGGTAAGGAAGTAAGATATATTAGGTTGAAATCC